>NC_080409.1:23652500-24277500 GCF_030265065.1 Corythoichthys intestinalis
TGCGTCAATATATTCCTAATAGGTGATGGCAGGTCTGAATTCATCATCATTAATTATTTTGCTCTTTATAACAATTATTGTTCTATAGAAAACAGCCCAATTCATCCTCCCTTTATGGAGTTTGAATTCCGTTTCACAACATTATATGTTTGAGTCCACAGCGCTGTTTGCAGGGGTGGAAGTGTGCCGGAACGTAAAACACATATGTCAAAGTCAAGGCCAGCGGGCCACATTTGGCCCGCGAATCAAGTATATCAGGCCCTCGGGATGACATTTAATTAAGATGGAAATCGGCCCGTACGCCGCAGTCGCCCGCTGGTGGTTTGCACATGCCAAAACTAGATTATCCACAATGCAACGAATGCTGCTACCTCACAGCTGGCAGTTAGCAGGCTTGATTATTCATGAGCTGACCGAGTGGGTGTCTATTTTCAGCTAGTTCCTCCTAAAAAAAGCTAAACGGGAGGTAGATGCGGAGAACACAGGGTTTCTAGCCAGGTGGGAAGCGGAGTACATATTCGTGGAGGTAAAAGGGAGACTAGTGTGTTTTCTGTCTCAGGCTCAGCCTTACAAAGGCAAGCATGATACGATATTTAAAAAAAAAAAAAGTCAATGTTTACATTATTTTCAATTTTAGTGTTATGTTTTCTAGTAGTTAAAATTGAGGTTTTAAATTCCGATGTGAGGGAATGAAGGAGAAAATTATTACAGTGCTGGCCAAAAGAATTGGCATTCAATTGGCAATTCTTTCAGATAATGCTCAATTTCTCCCAGAAAATGATTGTAATTACAAATGCTTTGGTAGTAATATCTTCATTTTTTTTTGCTTGCAATGAAAAAACAAAGAGAATGGAAAAAAATAAATGAATCATTATGTCCAAAAATGGGCCAGGCAAAGGTTTTGGCACCCTTTGAAAAACCATATGATGCTTCTCTAATTTGTTTAATCAACAGCACCGGTTACTTACCTGTGGCACATAACAGGTGGTGGCAATAACTAAATCACACTTGAAACCAGTTAAAATGGATTAAAGTTAACACAACCTCTGTCCTGTGTCCTTGTGTACCACATTAAGCAAGGAGAAAAATAAAGAAGACCAAAGATCTGTCTGAGGACTTGAGAAGCAATTGTGAGGAAGCATGGCCAATCGCAAGGCTACAAGTTCATCTCTAAAGACCTGAATGTTCCTGGTTCTACCGTGCGCAGTGTCATCAATAAGTGTAAATCCCATTGCAGCGTGGCTAACCTCCCTGGATGTGGACGAAAAACTGACGAGAGATTTCAAGGAAAGATTGTGCGGATGGTGGATAAAGAACCTCGACTAATATTAAAACAAGTTCAAGCTGTCCTGCAGTCCAAGGGTACACCGGTGTCAACCCGTAATATCCGTCGGCGTCAGAATAAAAAGGATACCCAGGAAGACCCCACTTCTGACCCAGAGACATAGAAAAGCCAGGCTGGAGTTTTCCAAAACTTACATGAGATAGCCAAAAATGTTTTGGAAGAATGTTCTCTGGTCAGATGAGACGAGCTTTTTGGGAAAAAGCATCAACATAGAGTTTACAGGAAAAAAAACGAGGCCTTCAAAGAAAAGAACGCGGTCCCCACAGTCAAACACGGTGGAGGTTCCCTGATGTTTTGGGGTTGCTTTGCTGCCTCTGGCACCTGACTGCTTGGCATTATGAAGTCTGAAGACTACCATCAAATTTTGCTGCATAATGTAGGGCCCAGTGTGAGAAAGCTGGGCTGCCAATGCTTTTGGCCAGCACTGTAGTACAATTTTGAATGAAAATAAGTTTCTATGTATGCCTGTATGTTAGACCTTTTGTGTTTTATTATGTGCTATAGGTATAATTGTGCCAAAAGCAGTTTTCTTGTCATTTCGGTGGTTTGAGGAGGTTTGACAATGGAAAATAAATAAATAAATGAATAAATAAATAAATAAAAAATTTGGCTGCACGGCGACCTTAATGTCAGTGAGTTCAAAAAATTCTAGTAACATTCACCCTAGGCTGTTTACAACAATGTAAACTACCTAAAAATACAGAAAAACAAACCTTAGCAATTACAAGTCTTTCACAGACTAAGTGGATGTGAAAGCATTGACTCTAAAAGGTCCATTAGTTCTTTGCGGGGTTATCACTGATGTACTTAAGGCAGCTGGAAATGGTAAGAGACACTAAACACTGCTGGATTCTCCTCTACATGTTCAACCCATCTTCTCTCCTTCAGCAGGGTGGTTAAATATCTCTTTGTTAATTGGTTGTGTATTTGTGGTCCCTATCTTGCCATCCATCTATCCATTGCTACTCCCCTAGGGAATTTAGGCCATTAAACAGAAGTGGTTGCTCATCCTACATGCAAAGACCTTTTATTTCAGACCTGCCACAGTAACCACAGATTATCAATTCACTGCTGTCACATGCTGTGAGGATAATTAATGCAAAACTTGCATACTCTTTTGCAGCAGTATGACAATTTATGTAATCTGTTATGAGCCCTTTTTAGCCTAGAAACAATAACCCTGTATTTTGGTTTCTACAATTGCTGTGTGGCATATTTTATTTAGGTGTTATTTTATCATTTGTCCAATGCAATCACTAAAATGTTATTCATTGAAAAATCCTGGACTATCAGCCAGAGTGGACAAACAGGTGGGGTGTTGTATTTGTCTTTGGTCATCTTTAATTACTTCACAGGCTATTTCATGGTCCATGGCAGATGGTAAACAAACGACTTCATAGATTCACACCTTAATCCATATTCTCACCAAAATGTACAGAAATGTGTTCTTAAGGTTTCAATAGTTATTTTTTGTTTTTATGTTTTGTTATTTTTACAATAGTTATCTTCAGGTCGACTTTTGCTACTTAGATGACCAGAAGCTAAGTCCAGTGGTAAGTCAAAATGGTCATAGTATGTCACGCAGGATTTTCCCATAAGAATGCATTCTAATTCCATTAATTGAAAAAAAAAACCTACACCCTTAATAAATACTGCTGTTACTATTGCAAATATCAGTTACAAGGAGCAAAACAAATTATGAATAAAAATCGGAATAATAATAGAATAATAGCAATAATAATTATTATACCTGTAATAATGTAACAAACAAGGTTCTAATGTGGCTGACTTCATAGAACTTTTTAGTTCTACTTTCATTATTTGTTGTGGGGGACACTAGACGTGCTGTGTTTCTCAAGTTGATGGAATAAATGATTAGAAACTTGATGAAGCTGGCGATGTTACCACGATAATGATTGCCACCTTAACTTATAAAGACTGGCGAACGGAGGAGGACCGTCATAGACCGTCTACGGCTGTATTGTTGAGCGGGCCATATCACGGATGCGCACCCCGCGCTCATATGTTTCTATCATATCTATATTCATGTCAATGGTAACGGTAAGCATCAGCATTTTTTTGTTTTTCTTTCACCACCTGCACTAACATTGTTGGAACCCATGTTGATTTATCTCACAAGAAAATCTGCCATGCGTCCGTCTTGCGGGAAAACAAAGAAACTGTGGTGCTGTCATAGATCATCGTATTTAGAAACAAATGCCGAGTCAAGTTTTACGTCGAATGTCGAAGAGATTGTGTGTTGAAGCGTGTGGTGAATCGTATGTCGAGGTACCACTGTATAAAGGTAATCTTGCCTAACAATGAGCTGTATCCCCTAGGGGTGTAACGGTACACAAAAATCTCGGTTCGATACGTACCTCGGTTTTGAGGTCACGGTTCGGTTCATGTTCGGTACAGTAAGAAAACAAAATGCAAAATATAAATGTGCTAGTTATTTATTACACACTTTTGTGCTTTCAACAATAAGAACATTTGCCTATACAAAGCTAGAATTCTGCTCAAAAAGTAGCGGGTATTTAAAGTAGGGCTGTCAAACGATTAAAATTTTTAATCGAGTTAATTACAGCTTAAAAATTAATTAATCGTAATTAATCGCAATTAATCGCAATTAATCGCAATTCAAACCATCTATAAAATATGCCATATTTTTCTGTGAATTATATATATATTCTGTAAAATAAATTGTTGGAATGGAAAGATAAGACACAAGATGGATATATACATTCAACATACGGTACATAAGGACTGTAGTGGGCATTTCACTCTACTGTCATTTAAATCTGTCTATGCTGTCCTCACTCCGAAGCGTCTACTTTTTCCAAAGCTAGACAGCTAGTGAACGACGCCTTAATAATCAGACTTCTTCCTTTTTCACCTGATTTATTAATAAAATGGCCTCAAACCATTGTCCTCTTTAGACCGTTTACGGAAAACTACAAAAAAAAATAAAACAAGCATTGCATTAGCAACAACGTTAGCTTAGCACGCTATACAGGTTGACTATACATAAACAAAAAGCGTCTCATACAAAAAATATAACATTTCGCTTATTAACATAATATGTACATTCTTTACAACAACCATACTTACGGACAAATCTTTTCCAAGGATCATATAAGCACAACAGAGACGTCGTGCAGCCCATATTGAACTGGCAAGAAAAAAATAAACCATGTCGCAAAGCGACCACAAGAGTTCGCTGTTAGACAGCACAAAACGCCTTGCTGTAAAACTTACCAAAAGGCAGAATACTGTCTGAGAGGGACATGTGCGTTAATTGCGTCAAATATTTTAACGTGGTTAATTTAAAAAATTAATTACCGCGCGTTAACGCCTTAATTTTGACAGCCCTAATTTAAAGATAATAACCCAACAACAATTTGCCTTTCAGACCCTGTGTTTTGGTCAGATTTCTTTCTCAAAGAAAGAAGAAAAAAGAAGTCCTGTGCTAAAGAGAAAAGCAATCCCAATGACAAAGATTTTAAAATGTATTTTACAAATGAAATGCCTCAATGAATCTTTTTTTTTTTCTTATGAACGGTTTTCAAAAGCTTTATTGGTGGATTTTCTCAAGTTAAAGCGCCACACAGAAATTAATAAATGTAATTGTCTAAGCAGGATGTGTGTATTATTCTTATTATTAAATAACAGGTGTTTTAGCTCATTTCAATTTATTTTATTTAAATGGGCTATTATTTATTATGTGTTTATATTTTACAAATGTGATGTAGTATTACGTTCCTATGTGAATATTAGTTCCTACTTGTTTTGTTGCGGTAGGAGGGTTTTGCATTGAACACAGGGCCGTGTTGGTTATTATTATAGCAGAGAAGACAGCAGTAAATCAACAAAGACAGGTCAACTGTGCCCTGATCTACCACTCAAGAGATCTGATGGACTCAAAAAGTGGGTTACGATTGTATATTAATTTAAAAATCAACCGGCTCCACCGTATTTTTACACGAGTGACTTACGGTCTGCCCGATCCTAGCAAGTAGTATTGACGCAGGAGGGCCGCGTCTCGCGTCAAATAATAAACTCTGCCGTTCTTTTCGCGTGCGTCGCATTGAGCCGCTTCTGGGACATGTCTAACACGCGGCCGCACTGCGACTGGTGTGCATTGGCTGATTGGCGGCGGCCACGTTGTCGCGCCGTTGACATTTCTGGGTTATATACTGTCCTACCGTGTTGGTCCTCATTATAGTAGAGAAGACGGAGTAAATATGATCTACACAAAGAAACTGTAACCAGATCGACTCACAGCCTCGAAAATTAAGGGTTACATTACGTCAGAAACTCTTTCGGTACGCCTCCATTCCGAACCGAGGACCCCGTACCGAAACGATTCAATACAACTACATACTACATATACCGTTACACCCTTAGTATCTCCCTGTTGAGAGTGAGTGCTTGGAATAACACTTGGTCATCTTGGGCCTATGGGCCGGCTTCCTTGATTTCACTCGTGAGCGTGCGCTCCGGTTGCCTGTTTGCTTCTTGAGCCCAGTTAGCAATGCTGAAAACTGATATGCAGCCTCAAAACAATCATACTTTTTGTCAGGAAAACGCAGGCAGGCAGGTGGTGTGGACCCAATTGCAGGGAAACAAAAAAAAAAAAAAAAAAAACGCAGCAAGGCAGGTGGCAGTGAACTCAAAAAATGTTTTAATAATAACTAACAAAATCACAAAGTACAACCAAAAGCACTAGGAATCAAAAAGGCAATGTTCAAACAAAAACCTACTTTATCGAAGGGTATAGTACATGAGGGCTTGGGCAGGACTTCGACTTTGACACAGACATAGACAATGACGCAACAAGGAGTGAAAAGAAACTGGGAGCTTATATACACACACACACACGCACACACACATGCAGACAAGGAGTAACGACACAACGAGGAACAGGTGAGCACAGGAGGATGCAGATTGGAGGATACACTAGGAGGCACAACAGGTGAAATCAATGGGCAACCACAGGGACAAGTCACACTAGGAGAAAACCAACACAAAACCTAACATTTTTACTGTTAAGTTTTTTTTTTTGTTTTTTTTTTGCCATAAAATAGTAATTACCTTAGTAATTGTTTGGAAGTGCTGTATCATTATCAAATGTTGATTATATGTATACTGTATATAGACAGTTGCTAATTACTTTAATAGTCACTGCTTTCTTTAATCCTCGCTAAAGGTTTGAAGGTAATCATCCTATGGCATCTGATTTTAATATAAATATGGATGACAGGACATTGGCAGGAATGACTTCATCAGCAGGAGGCAGGCTATAGCAGAGCCTACGTTCTCAACTCCAAGATTTCCCTGGAGGATTACGAGTCTGGCACAGAGTCAGAATATTCCAGTTGTCATGTATGAATGGACGTTACCCAACCATTCTGCTAGCTATCAGGGTGAGTGGGTAGTGGAAAGATGCACAATGTCTCCAAGAGAGCTAAAATTACACATTGACATAATTGGTTACCAATTGCCCTCGAGCTGAACAGACCATTGGTTATTTTTTTTTTTTTTTCTTGTTTGTTATCATCAACATGCTAGATTCTCCAAAATAACTTTAGATTAATGTAAATTAACTAGATCATTTGACTCCTGAACTGTATTTTAAACACTCCCTGTCTATACCAGTAGTCTTGTAATTGATGAGAAGCTGCAAAAATAGTACTAAAGTGTTTTATTTAATTTTTTAAATTTGATAAGTCTAATAGTTTAACTAACCTCTCTGATGAGTATGATCCATTTTATTTCAAGTTTTTAGGTTTTTGTCATAGTAATACTACTACAACCACTGGCAAAGTATGGAACCGCCTGTCTGGGGAGATATTCACTCTGTTGTAGAAAAAAAAGCTGATGTTAAAAAAGGTGAATTTTTTGAGACACATTCTTATTCAACTGAATGATTAAAAGTCTCAAAACCTCTGACCACACATGCGCATGGGAAGGCTGTCAAAATCAAACATGCCGGACAGACATCTGAAGTCTCAAGAATGAAAACCTAAAGCACTGTCATGAAAACAGAATGACCACCAATAACAACAACAAAAAGAGGACGGAGAAATGGGAGCAGACTGGTATCAGCATATCTGATCAAAATCTGAGAAACATGCAGAAAAGCCACATGAAAGCCATCATAAAACCTGAAACCGAAAAGAACAAGGTTACAATGGCATAAGGAAGAGTTATTGTGGACTGTGGAGAGCTGGATAAAAGGCATAATTATTTAATGATGAATTGCGAATCTGCTTTGGAAGAGGTGATGATGCTGTAAATTTAATTTGCTGCCATTCCAATGAGAAATACCGTATATGACTTCAATGACTGCTTTGAGAAAGACATGCAAATTTCCATTGTCATTGATGTTATTAGTCTGCATGTCCAGGAAAGGCTCAGGGGAGACAGCTGTTGTTACATCTTCAAGAAATGCAGAGGTTTATGTTGACATTTGAGGCACATTTCTTATTTCTTCAGTTGAAAGGATGTTTGTGGATGATGAAATCATTCTTCTTCAAGATGATAATGCACGAGAAAAAACTGTGAAAACACGCATGTAAGGTCAATGTTATGGTTTTTAGTTCAAGATGATTAAATCTAATAATTTACACTGAATATTGCTAACGCTGGAAAAATGCATTTAATTACATTTCAATATTAAAGAATAGAAAACCAATATCCTGAGCAAAAACCTAATTTATTTATACATTAAATTAATATGTTCAACAAAGACATAAAAATAACACTAAGTACAGTGTAGGGTTGGGCGATATGGGAAAAAATATATATCACGGTATTCCCAAGACAATATCACGGTTTCGATATTATCACGATATTTTTAAAACACTTAAAATAAAACACTAAGATATTTTGAAAGATATTTATTAAAAACTCAATACTATGAATATGGGTGAATAACACAATGCAAGAAAACTAGTAAACTTTTAAATGTGCTTGTGCCAACCAACGCAGCCAATCTGAGTTTGATTCAGTGCAAATACAAAAAAATATAGCAGCTGTATAGTAGTTAACATTAAATTACTCAAAAAGGAGAGAGTATTTTCAACAAAACGGAATTGCACTGTGCAAAATTACAATATATTAAACAAATATCAATAGTAACACTATTCGAATACCTAAGGTCAATAACTAAAGAAACTAGTAAACTTTTAAATGTGCTGGTCCCAATCTGACCTTGGTTGTGTGCATATACAATATAGCAGTCATATAGTAAAAATTAAAGACACTCAAAAAGGGAAAAAAATATATTTAAAAAACGCAAAACGCACTGTGCAAATGTGCCCAACATTCAAGTAACCAATACAGTAAGCTCTAAAACATGTTGCTGCTGCCAATTTGGTTCAGCCTTCAGTGCAAAGTATATGGCAGTCATTATGCAGTAAACATGAACTTAATATACGTACAAAAAAAAAAAAAAAAGAGTTCAAGAAAGTCACAGGTTTTTTGCCAGAAATATCAGTTTGTCCACTTTTTCTGGTTTAAGTAAAGCTCTTTGGCATGTCACAATATTGCCTCCTGTGCTAAAGATTCTCTCTGAAGGAGAACTGACTGACTACTTTTTTGCAGACCGAAATCACTCTTTCAATCCGAGGGTCCCTGGATCCATTCTCTAAAAACAAAACACAATAACATGATTAAGCAAGACAGACTTTTCATTTGAGAAAATACAGTGACTGACTCATCATGTAAAAAAAATAGAAAAGGGGCATGTCCCTTTAAGCCTGCTTCTGCCTACTCTTTTTGGACTTTGAGGGCCATTTATGTACAAAACAAATTGCATGCACACATTTCACAACCTGTTACATTATCTTCTTCCCATTACACAGATTATTTTTGTTGTATTATAGAAACCTTCATATCCACAATCATTATGATTATTATGCAAGATAGCTAAAAAGAAGCACTGAATTTTTCAGTTTGCACTCACAATTGAAAAATGACCCCCTTTATTTTTGTATTGCATGCTGAAAAAACAGTGAAGAGCTGTAATACTGACAGCTGTAGTAAATAGGCTATAATACGTTTAATTTAGCCAACAATGATTTTAATATAAATATAATAACATTATAATATTACACCAAAATTATTAAACATTTTTAGCCTACTCACCAATTGCCAAATGCAATCTCTGTCTGAAGCATTGTAAACATGTAAACGAGTCCAGCCGCTGAGCTCAAGGGCCTTGATCATGTTTGTGCCGCTGTCGGTCGTCATTGAGGTCATATTTTTTTTTTATCAAGGTGCCACATTTCCAGCGCATCTTAGTCCCATGGCGATCTACTCCCCTGTGTGGTCCGCGGGGAAATACGTTGTTTGTAGCGTTGCATTGCACAGTTTCCACTGGCCGTCAATGAAATGTATCGTCAGCTCGAGATACGGCTCGGCAGTTCGGCTGGACCAGAGATCACTTGTTGTGGCAAAAAACTTCACTTTATTCACTTTGTCACAGACAGTCTCTCTGCACTGTGCGTGCATGGTCGTAATTGCCGTGTTTGAGAAATATTTTCGACTAGGCAGCTGGTAGCGATTGCGTCAGTAATGTCATTCCATCGTTTACCACGTTTCTCGTATGGAGTGCATTTTAGGAAAGCATCCGAAAGTTTTTGTTGCTTTGGAGCTGTAGCGGAGGTTGGCTTTTTAGCTTTGGCAGTTTGGCTCTCAGTATATTGCTTTGGATGTTTTCGTTTCAAATGGTGGAATAAGTTTGATGTGTTGCCGTCACTTGCCTTTACGTGTTTCTTGCAAATCTTGCAAATTATGTTTTTGTGATCTATATCGTCCACTTTGAAGCCAAACCAGTTCCAAACAATCGATGTGGAGTTTTTCTTAGTGGTAAACTTTTCTGCCCCGCTAAGCTCGCTCTCTGCTGCCTCCGCCATGACGCACACCTCCTTTGTGAAAGTGGTAACAGTGGGCGTGTGCTACCGGGCGGCGTCACTCACTTTCCAGTCTATTGATTGGCCTAGACTAGAGAGCCTGACGAGGAAGTGTAAAAAGGGAGAAAGGGAGACTAGTGATGTGAGTGGGTTTGAAATAAAAGTTAATAAAACGCGGTATAACGATGTCCTAAAAAATACGTACCTTCAGCACTTAAGATCGTGAGACGGTTTTATATCGTCATATCGCCCATGTATAATACAGTGGTACCTCTAGATATGACATTTATCCGTTCCAGGACCTTGTTTGTAAGTCGAAATGGTCATATGTCGAGCAGGATTTTCTCATAGGAAACCTGGAAATTATAATTCCATTAATTCGTTCCACAGCCCAAAAACCTACACAAAACAAATAGATTATGAAAAAAAATTTGAATAATATAATAAAAATAATAGTAATAATTCCTGTATTAACGTAATGAATCGGGTTGTAATGTGGCGGACGTTTTTTGCTGTACCTAAATGCACCGCGGGGCTGACGTGCCAGATACAGAGAGCGGTGAGTTTGAGAATTTCATTTTCAATGTTTTCTTGAGAACACCGCCAATTGCAGCAGACAGGCGTTTTGTGTTGAATAAGTTGTGAAATAAATGATAAAAACGTGGCGAAGCTGGTGATTTATTTGTCGATGTTACCACAATAAGAATTGTCAGCTTAACTTATAAAGACTGGCGAACGATGGTCGGAGGAGGACCGTGGAGATGTATTGTTGAGCCAGTTTACGAATGCGCACCCCACCCTCATATTTTTCTATAATTTGCATCTTCATTTAAGCGTCACCTTTTTCCTTGTTTCACCACCTGTACCAACCTTTTTTGAAACGTGCATTGATTTCTCACCCAAGAAAATCTGCCGTTGTTCTGTCAAAATTTGCTCCCTAATAAAAAATTTTGCTCCCAAAGCTTTTGTGGCGCTGAAAAACCCCTCTTTTACATTCAATTGGACTCTCAATGTCATCCAAAGTGCTAACTAAACTAGATACATCATAAACATACATGTGCAACACAACAATGGCGTAAATTAATACTTAACGACGCGGCAAAGTTATTAACAGTGAGAGCGCGGAGTGCAGTTACTGTGTGCAGCTAACATGGTAGGATGTGTCTGAGAACTTTTGTACATGTCTTTACATGATCAAGCTTAAGTAAATATTCCTTTCTGTAAGAAAGTTTGTAGTGTTTACTTTGGAATCGCCGCATTCGCGGCCATTTTTAACATTACGCGCATGCGAAAAACCTGCAAGGTAGCAATTTTTGATGGGTTGCAAATTTTGTCAGAACACCGTGCGTTCGTCTGCTGTGCTGTCATGTCGTCATATTTCGAGCATGTCGTCGGATGTAGAAACAAATGGCGAGTCAAATTTTACGTCGGATGTCGAAAAAAACGTGTGTCAAAGCGATCTTATGTCGAGGTACCACTGTATTGTTCAGTTCAATTCAATTTATTCGCACATCAAGATACAATACATGGTCATACGCTAGCAGTTCACATGATAAGATGGGCGAAAATGACACTCCAAAGAAGCTATTCAAAGCTTTTAGCTGGGGCCAGTGCAGTACCAAAAAAAGTAATTATGATTTGCAACGCTGAAAATATTTGGGAACCAGGGCCTAAGATGTTGCCTACTTTAAACCTATTATATTAATTGCCCTCTCACCACTCGTGGGGTGGTATCTGTGTCATTCTCAAGCTCGGGTCCTGCTGACTGCTTCCGGGAGTCTTGAGTCGTATCAACAAGCTTAATGGTCCACTCCTCCTGCAAATTGAGTGGCTTGAAAAAGAGGTCTAATTTTACTGGGAATCCCTCTCTTTGGGTGTGAGGTGTAAAGCCGGCGACGCTATGGAGGTGCGACTCCGGCCAGAGAATCAGCGGATCAACAGTTCAGGATTTGATTTATTTGTTGTATTGTTTTATGTTGTGTTGCGGTTTTCTGCAAACACAGGACAACCATGTAACATGTCACTAATACAATATATAAACACATACTGTATAAACCTATAGCTAAATTAACAGGAAAACATTAAACATAATATAAATGAAATACACTGCTAATCATGCACAATAATGAGCATACCAACTGAGCAGGAAATTAACTTAACAATTTAGATAACTGAATTGGCAACAACAAACTATCAACCTTCAGAATGTAGCCAAAAGGGCCAACGATTAGCACCAGCGCTAAGCGGCTAGCGCGGCGGCTAGCGCTCGGAAGCTAGCGGTTAGCTCGTGGCGGCTAACAACGCAACGGACCACAAACAGGCAAATCATTTGCCAAAGGTGTTCAAACAATTCCAAAGTACAGTTCTACTCCAAACCCACCTTTTTCATCCACGCACAACACCCGGAAGGCAACAAACAGGACGGCAGATTTAGGAACGAACTGCACGCATTGAAAGGGGGAAAAAAAGAGTCACTCGCACGCGCCAATGAAGGGAGGAGAGAAAGTCACTCGTGCGCGCGTCACTCTCCTTGAAGGGCCCGTGTAGCAGCGACTGAACTGAAGCACTCACACTCACAATGGGGCTTTCCTACATGGCTACTTCATGTGGCTCAGGCATCCATTTGTGATTGTTGATTTACGATAACAGTACTAAATTCCTTAAAAAAAAAAAAAAAAGTATATATATATATATATATATATATATATATATATATATATATATATATATATATATATATATATGTATGGCGGAAAACACTCAGGTGACCTGAAGTTCCGCTCTGAGACCCCCAATTTAGCCAACTTTCAAAATTGTCCAATATGCACGTGTGATACATCATTGGAAAGCTTAAAATCTCAATTTTCTGGGGGAAGAAAAATTTTGAACAGGAGGGCATTTAAAAAAAAACAGCAAAACCCTATCTGGAGGTGAGAGCACGCGAGAGCAGGATTACAGACGCCATGACTTTAATGAGATATTATCGCGTACTTACCTTGTTTCGATCCAAAAACTCCATGTAGCATGTATAACTGCGTGTCAAGACACACCTGTGAATGGCCACAGCTGGACTTTTTGGGGGATTTTATGGGTGAAACATGGTAATATAACAAATGTTGCGATGCAGAAATTGCAGACATCAAGTGGTCGACATTTTCTTTTTCATATATTTACCTCTAAACGTTTTTTTTTCCTTCCAATTTTTCTTTGTTTGGATCAATTATTTATCATCTAAGATATCAGAAAAAATGTGACAGAAACAACAACAAAAAAATACAATCAAGCGATAGTTATGAGGTAAATATCCGTGACTTTTTTACAGACACCATTGTGACGTAATTTCTTTAAAAGTTTAAAATATGCAAGTGAATAATTTTTTAAAGTTTTTTTTTTTTTTTTTTTTTTTAAAACGAAATACAAGACATCATTTAATGATTCTGAGCTAAAAATGACTGACATTTTGAATAATAAAGATATAATTAATTACCTTCGTTTTATGGCTCGGTTAAAACAAAAGTGATTGTGCGACGTCTGTAAATGGGGGTTTCCAGGGTAAAACGAGCAAATTAAAAATAGTTCGGGGGCTTAATGCACCATGAATCTGCTATAGCAGCATATAAACATATTCTATCAAACACAACAGTTGTTTTGGCTTAAAATACAGCAGTTTCTTTTAAAGAGGAGGGCAAGAGCAGAAACTGCTTTTTCAGTCTTGTCTCTGTTTTCCGCCATTTATAATTTAAATACATTGGTGCCTTGACATACCTTTCCGAATTCGATGTAAAATGATTCGTCATTTGTCTCGACATATGACGAAATGCTCGCAACATGACAATTTATGACAGCGTCCACTTTCATTGTTTTCCCGCAAGACGGACGAACGGCAGATTTTCTTGTGAGAGGAATCAACATGGGTCCCAAGAAGGTTAGTGCAGATGGTGAAAAAAGGGAAAAGATGACACTTAACATTGAAATTAAGATGGAAATGATAGAAAAAGATGAGTGTGTCGGTGAACTGGCTGGAAAATACGGCCAAAATATGTCTACGATATCAGCCTCTTCCGACCTCCTTTTGCCAGTCTTTCTAAGTTAAAGTGGCAATTACTATAACTGAAACATTGACAAGGAAGTGACCAGTTTCGTCAGGTTTTTAAATCATTTATTTCAGAACTTGTGCAACAGAGCACAGTTACTGTCTGCCATAGCTGATGTAAACAACATGAAAAAAGGAAGAAAAATTTATTCTGCACCTCTCTCTCTTTTGTCAGGAACAACATGCAAAACACAACCACCACATTAGAAACCAATTTGTATTTATAATTTATTTTTTTGCTATGTGTAATTGCTATTTGTATTTTATCAGCAGAATTTATGAAGGATTTAGCGTAGGTTTTTGGGCTGTGGAACAAATTAATCAAATTATAATTAATTCCCAATTTGAAATCCTCACTCGACATACGGCCATTTCGACTTACAAACCAGGTCCTGGAACGAATTAAATTAGTATGTTGAGGTACCACTTTATTCATATCAGGAAATTATTTTTCAATTCTAGTTTATATCTGTTATACTTTTAGATATTGAAGTTCCTGCTAAATTGTTTGTGGGAAATGGTTGTCGCAAATATTTCTAAGACAACAGAAAAATAAAAAAGCTTTTACAAAGTGTCAGACATGAAATGTCTAGAAGTCTGTGGGAGGGAAAGAACATTCAAACACTGACTGCCTTTCATCCAAAACCCTGCCTGTCACCAAACATTTAAATGTAATTTGATGTCACTTTAGGCTGTCTTTTACAAAAATGTAACCCGACCGTTTTACACCTGAAGCCACAGACTGGTTATGAAAACTAAACAACAGAATACATGACTGACAGATGCTGGTAGAAGCTCTCCAGTTGATGATCATCAGCTTTCAGAGCAGCCTGTCATTTTTCAAAGGTCATCCATACATTGTTTATTTGCGTCCCTGCCTCTTCATTGACCAGCCCCAGAGTAAGACCTAGTGTTTTAATGGATAAGAATGCGCCATGACTCATGCACTTTTTTTTTTTTCTTTTGAATGGTAACTATGTCACTTAACGTTTAGTCTTCACCGGAAATTTCATCATTCAGGCATCTAGATTCACCCCAATTTGATCGTAAGCAGCTGGACCAGTATATGTATTTGTGGCTTAATCAACTGTCAGTTTTTTTTTTTTTTTTTTTTTTTTCAGGTCTCATATCTTTACCATAGGTTGTGGGAGGGGCCGGCTACCCGGACAGGCCGCTGCATTTGAATGTTGAGGTTAATTTGGTTAATAAAGTGATTTTTTTGATCAATCAAATGTTTCTGTATATCAGCTTTTTACATTAATATAACATTTATTTGTAGACACCTGCGGCTTATAGTCAAGTGTGGCTTGTATATGAGTCACCGCCGCCCCTAAATTTTGTGAAAACATAACTCAATAAATGGACAAATAATAATAATATTTTAGTTAATTTGTTCTACCTGTGACCTGACGGGAGCAGCACAAACTTATTAACCAAGGGTTGACTCTGATCTATCCTGTAAACATGGGTTGCTGGTTTTGATTTCCTGTCTGATGTCACCTTGGTCCTCAGTTTGTATCAGAGCTCTGGTTGGCCTTGGCATCGTTCTACCCCCAGGCTCACCAGTCGCTCAAGGCAGCATTGTGGCCTGCTCTTTCGGGTGGTAACTGGGTCAACCACTTTTCCATGTGTGATACTCAAATTCCGATCAGCTCTGAAAGAGGAGTTTGCCAGCTGAGTTGGTGCTTGGTTATCAATCAGGGTGAGTTCTTACACAGTGGTTTTGCCTCAGCCCCTTTTCCTTTTTCACCAGAGTGGACCTCAAATCCTGCACCCAATTACCATTGTTTTCGTTGTTCATTTGTGCCTTTGGAGCTAATGACGGTATGGTTTGTTTTTGAGCACCATGATGCCGACTGCTTGAGCCCTCCAACTCCTAGATATAGACTGTGGGTTTTGTTTCATTTTCAATCTGGTATAAAGCTATGTTTGAACCCAACACTTCTTTTTTAATCATACCACCATGCCATTATGTCTTAGGGCGGTTTCACACTAGCCCTGTTTGGTCAATTTTGAACGGACCAGAGTTCTTTTTCTTAGATATCCAGCTTCGTTTTGTAAATGTGAACGTACATATGAACCGTAGTTCAGACCAAACAACTGAAGTCTGGTCCGATCAAAAATCATGGGCTTGTGAATGCAACCGGAGCAGCGTCACAGGGTGGAGCTGTGATGCTCTAGGTCAGGGGTGTCCAAACTTTTTGCAAAGGGGGCCAGATTTGGCATGGTAAAAATGTGGAGGGCCAACCTTGGCTTTTACGTAGAACAATATATTTAAGCAAATTTTAGCAAGCCATTCTGTGTGTCACATTTGCTTTATTATTATCTTTTAAAATTAATTTAGGGCTGTCAAAATTTTCGCGTTAACGGGCGGTAAATAATTTTTTTAATTAACCACGTTAAAATATTTGACGCAATTAACGCACATGCCCTGCTCAAAAAGATTAAAATGACAGCACAGTGTCATGTCCACTTGTTAGTTGTGTTTTTTTGGTGTTTTGTCGCCCTCTGCTGGCGCTTGGGTATGACTGATTTTATGGGTTTCAGCACCATGAGCATTGGGTAATTATTGACATCAACAATGGCGAGCTACTAGTTTTTTTTTTTTGATTGAAAATTTTAGAAATTTTATTAAAACGAAAACATGTTACTTTTTTTTCGGTGTTTGGCGCTCTCTGCTGGCACTTGGGTCCAAATGATTTTATGGGTTTAAGCACAATGAGTGAACATGATGTAATTATTGACATCAACAATGGTGAGCTACTAGTTTATTTTTTGATTGATAATTTTACAAATTTTAATAAAACGAAAACATTAAGAGGGATTTTAATTTAAAAAAAATCTATAACTTGTACTAACATTTATCTTTTAAGAACTACAAGTCTTTCTATCCATGGATCGCTTTAACAGAATGTTAATGTTAATGCCATCTTGTTGATTTATTGTTATAATAAACAAATACACTACTTATGTACAGTATGTTGAATGTACATATCCGTCTTGTGTCTTATCTTTTCAGTTCAACAATAATTTACAGAAAAATATGGCATATTTATAGATGGTTTGAATTGCGATTAATTACGATTAATTGATTTTTAAGCTGTGATTACCTCGATTAAAAATTTTAATCGTTTGACAGTACTAAATTAATTATTTCAACAATCTCGCAACTTGCCTTTGTTTCTCTTTCGACTCTCGGGCTCTTGCGAAATACTGCTGCTGTAAATTTAAACTAGCTTCAAGTTGCTTCAATTTCTCGCTTCATATCTTCCCTGTAATCTTGTCGTACATGTCAACGTGTCTTGTTTGTTAATATCGCCTCACATTGAACTCTTTAAAAACAACGACTGCCTCTTTGCAAATGACGCAGACACAGTTGTTGCATATTTTGGAGAATAAACTACAGTAGTCCAATTTCCACCGATCCTTGAAGCGTCGGAAGTCACAGTCAACTTTCTTTTTTTTTGTTGATTGTCGCCATTTTAGAAATGGGGAATAAAGGGTAACGCGGGGTAATGTTGCTTAGAGTGCTGCTGCCTTTTAGTGGGTAAATGAGGAGCAGCATTTAGTGTGTAAGCTACTTCATATGCTGGTAGCAGTACAGCTGACCAATTTATTAAGTCTGTGTGCAGGCCAGACGTTATTGATTTTATGACAGAGACTGGGGGCCGGATGAAATTTGACCACGGGCCACATTTGGCCCCCGGGCCGGACTTTGGACATGTCTGCTCTAGGTTGTGACTGTACACACAGGGCATCCTTGGAAGCAAAAGTACAGTGTGGACGTTATTCAAAATCAACAATGGCAAGACGACAGACGATTAGCCATGGCCAAATGTTGTTGTGCTGTGCCGAGCAGTTGAATTTGACACACAGAATCAGGTTCTAATGTGGCGATTGTGTTTTGCATACTGTTGCTGAACATACCGTGTGAGAGTGACTCACTGAGACCGGGAGCCTCTCGGGGCGGCTGTTTTGTGAGTCTCGCTCACCTGGAAGTGGCCACAATTTGACAAAAACTCACGAAAGTGAGATCGATGTGCGCCTTTTTTTTTTTTTTTTTTTTTTAATTCGAACTTGCATACGAACTTCTGTTTCACAAAACAGTCAGTTGACAAAAAAATTGACACGTAAAGATGCACAGTTATGTTGTCGTTGCAAAATAAAACACAGTAATAATAATAAATAAAAATAAATTTAAAAAAAATTAAAGCATGTATAGCATGTAAAAATAATGCTATGCTCCACCTTTCCAATCAATGAGTGCGTCTTTCGTCCACGTCATCCTACTCGGAGAGTTCTGCTGGTGCAGTGTGAATGCTGAACTTTTTCAACAACTCAATTGGAAGTGTTGCTGTGAGGTAGCTCTCCAACTAGACCCTGGTCCTCTTGGTCTAGTTTGAAAGTACCTTTTTTAGTAATGTGCTACTTAATATGACCATGTTTTCGGGTAAGGGGCAATCTAAAGTGTTATTATTTTCATTGCGCAATCAACAGTGAAATTTTCCTTAGTAAACACATTTTAAAAAACGTATAGAATATGTGCTTTCTACCTCTATCTCGGTGAAGGTTGTATTAAGTCCTATTCACAGCCTGCAACACATAAAAAGAAAATAAAAGCAAGAGGCGCCACCCAAATAAAAACTAGCTTAAAAATTCACCGATCATCCAAAATCGTTTCTTTCAAAATCAGTTATTTTTCAAAGGTAACTTTCAACATGGCCATAGATAAAAATGTTAATTGTCACTGTTCTATGTTTACTTAGTGGTTTGGGATAACACATCAGGTTGCATTGTTGGTTTAGCTGCCACGCAGAGCAATATGAGCTCTCAGCCTCCAGCTTGTACATGTATCATGTTAAATGATCCAAGACTAATGAGAATTATTTTCCTGACAGAAGACTGTCTAATGATGTGTTGCAGGTGGCAGGTTTGTTTCCTGGCTGTATGTTTGCGGACATTCTTTGCCTTTTATGTTGTTGCACATTATCACGTAAGGCAATCTGACATGAGCAAGCAATCAGTTATATTGAACTTGTTATCCCCACTTCATATCATTGGTGTTCATGTGCAGCAGTATTCTTTTCCAAGAGACATTGCAATATAATTAATATATTTTTCACCAGAAAACTGGAAAGTCTGCAACTACTCTAGGTAAATTGAACACAATATATACTGTATGTATCACTGTCCACTAACCCAATTACGATCCACAGACACAAAAATGGTCATCAGTAACTTATGTACTGTTTGTCAATTTTAATTATGCATTTCTTTTTTTGTGTGCATTGAACTGAAGTTGTGTGGCTATTAAAATGCAGATATATTTACAGTAATATCGTATATATATATATATATATATTTTTTTTTTAATCATTTGATTGCTGTCATTGCATTGAGTATTACAGCATATTTAATTTGACAAGATAAATGTTCCTAAAGCCTGCATGTGATTTGCAGTTTGCAAAAGTTTATTTCATAACTCATTGGTCACATTGGGGAACAGTGTGTACGCAGAAACCTGTGCTTAAGCTTTAAGTTCAACATGTACACCCATGTGATCATCACTAAAATTCTAGAACATCCGCAAACCATGCATACACAATAATGAAAAATCAGGTTTTAAAAAAAACATTTAAAATCTTTTCTTCACATGGACACAATTTTCAAAATTTTTAAAATAAACATATAAAAATCAAGGACAATTGCCGGTATTCTGTAAAAACCAAAACATTACCATGGTAACATCTATTGGTAAATGACTTCCATAGAACCTGCCGTGGTTTCCATTATCGTTGACCACTGTAAAATGTGTTTATTGAATTTGTGCGTTGTAAGTTAACAGTAAATGCTTAAACGGTGTGTGGTGGCCACTCTTAAATGTATAGTGCTCTTTCGGGGCAAAGCTTTTAATGATTAAATCCTGCAAACGTAAATCAATAGAATATTTTTTTTTTTCGCTTACGGAAATGAATGAAAGCATGAATGTGTAGACCCATTTCAGACGTCACTCAGCTAAGCATTATATTTACAGGATGGTCCTAATAGGGTGCTGGAGATTTAAAAAAAAAAAAAAAAAAAAAAAAAAAAAAGCTTCAGGATTTCATAAAACATACTCCAGGCAGAAAGACAATGGTCAAAGAGAAACACAAACACCAGTTTATCATCATTATCTTAATATTAGCAGACAACAGTTTACAACTTTTACAACATTTTTGATCCCACCATAATCAAAGAGTTCTGAATATGTATGGCATCACTCTGGCCTTCTTTTGACAGAGCTGATGTTGGTGCTCTTTCTGAGCTGGTTCATGGCTTAGCACTGGGTCTTTCTTTTTCAATAAAACAAGCACTGGCTCAAGAAGCTGAAAACTGGGGCTTAGCGAGCACCAACTCATTGCTGGTCCAGACAAAGGCCAGCTATCGGCCAACTACATCAGTAGGCGAGGAGGGGCAGTCGCAACAAGAAGTAGCCCCCTGCTGCCAACATGGCGAACGTACAGCATGCAGATGCATGCAACAGCAAGGAAATCTCGGAGAAGCACTTTTCTCTTTTTCTGTTTATTGTGTTCCACAGTTGTGGTGCACAAATATAATGCTAGTACATTATATATTTGTGGATCTCGAAAATACACGTGAAAATCTTGGGAATATTCAAGGTCTTGAAAACACAATCACGGATGTATTTGTGTGACAATTTTTCTTCAGCATAGGTGGCTGCCAGTAGTAGCTCAGGCTAACTGCACACAGAAGCGAGGAGCACCAACACAGAACACTTTTCCCATTATCTTGCCTTGGGTGATTTACGCTAAATAAAGACACCGGGTTCGGGAAAAACACCTTGTATGGCTGTGTGTCATGCAGCACACACATACTGTACATATAATACATTTCTGGACTTTTCAACCCCCCATTCACGTTCCGCTCTTCCTTACTACTAATGTAATGACGTAATAACGTATTCTGGTGGCACATGACGTGCCTGCAGTTTGGCTCATTAGCTGATCGAAAGCAATGTTGCCAACTAGATGACTTTTGTGCTAAATCTGGCAACTGTCCAAAGCATCTTGGCGACTTTTTTTTGTCAAAAGCGAGTAGAAACAAATCTAGCGACAAGTTACCACCTTTTTTTCCCTAATGTAGGATCCACAATGTAAAAAACCCCTCAGCCCGACTCTTTCCTCTTCCGTCTTCCTCGCGCACCACTGGACAGCAGCAAAAAAAAATTCTCACGGTCCTCTTTATGGGTTCATTCTTTAATCCAACAAAAAACTACTCCACTGAGCGCCATCCAAAAACGTAAACAAAAGAGCAAATGAGATCCAAAAGCATAGAAAGTAAAAATTAATTAATTAAATAAATTAATCCAGAGAGGTAAAGAGTTAAAGAAATGGTAAAAAAAAAAAAAAACTGGGCTTTTATGCCTCCTCCTTCCTGCATGCACGCCAACTGACTCGCACAAACAGCTCTCGCTTCGCATTTATATCGTACAAAATGGCGTCACAAGCCCGTCCCATGAAACCAAATAAACAAATAACAAGCCTGTCCTATTGAACCAAAATAAATTGTTCCCAACTAACATGAATATCCAACTAAATGTAATTTAGGCTCCTACACCTAATGTATTGTATTGTATTTCTGGTCCATTTAGTTTGGCAATTAAAAAAAAAAAAAAAAAGTTAGGGTCCGTCTGTTGTTCTAAACATATTTAGGGTGGTTTTTTTTTTGTTTTTTTTCCCAGCTCACTTTTTGCCTCTTCTAAAACAGTATTTCTCTCTCCTACAGTGTCCATTTCAATTACATGCAAATTGCCAGTTATGCAAATTAGGTGATGACGACATCTTGCAACTTTTAGGACAGCCAATAGCTAATTTCCTTACTGGGGAGTTGGCAACACTGATCGAAAGCTAGTTGGTGTTTGGGAAACTCGCAAAATGAACCAACAAAGCGCAAGCACCAGCACAAGTACCAGCCCGCTCGTTGTTTCGTCAAAAAGTGGTATCTAATACATTGAGACACCTTGTGGGTCATATGCTTAAAAAATACAGCTGTTCGGATTTTTGGGTGGCATTGTCTTTTATTTACCCCTTTAGACAGTATGAATTACTGTACACCAGTGACTCGAGATGTCCAAAATGTTTCTTAATTTTTTATTGCTTAGCTGCTGAATCCTAATAGTAGTATCGAGATCAAGAATGGTCTTGAGAGTTACCCTATTGTGGAAAAATTTTAGATTAATGTTTATAGATGGATGTACGGTATATTTCATGAGCAGTCGTTTCAAGCCAGATCAAAGGGATGCATAAGTCCCAGTTGGCGGATTTTTCGTCATTTCCTACATCTAAGATTGGCGTCAGTATATTGTTGCGTTCTCTTACATCTTATGGTAATCTTAAATTAGCGTAGCATACTACAAATTAATGGACCACTGTGGGTGCTATCAATTTCCATATGCCCTCCTTTGTCATGCAGAACACATGCAATTGAAAAGAATAATTCATCGTATAATGTATTATGGTGGAGCATTTCGTGCGCCTGACTTTTGACCAGACTGCTTAGAATCAGTTTCCACTTAATGACAGCGTGAATATAAGTGCCAAAGGTTGTATGTTTTGACAATCTTGCTGTAATTTCTGGCAACCACTCCACGATGTCTTTTGCCTGTCACTCGAAGTCAGCTACGATAGACTCCATTTTCCCTTGACCTAGAAAAGGATAAGCAGTACTGAAAATGGACGAGCAACTTATGCAATTTTTTTTCTATGGAAAATGAAGGCTCAGTGAGACATTCGTTCGCGTAATTTATTGCACAACCCACACACGTTCTGCTTAAACAATAAAAAAAAAAAAAAAGTGTTAGCGGTTGTCACAGTCCATCCCAGTTATATGGTTCAAGATAAAGACGAAACCAGGAAAAAGGTATGATAATTGATAATTAAATAGTCGAATCATTTCTGAAATGTTTATTTTTTATTTTTATATGCCCTCAATAAATGCATAAAACTGTCATGAACACAAATATTTCAACAATATTACATGACATGTATGTTTGTGTAGATTGTGTCATGGTAGGTTAAAAAGGTGAATTTTTACTAATATAAAACCATGAAGATTAGCAAAGCAATACAGAAGATGAGTGATTGAAAGTGTTGGTAGGGAAGGAAGATTAGATATTCAGGCATTCAGAAAACCCACATGCACAGACAAGTATATAATCTTTGCAAGTACCACCTTACCTACCTACCCTACCAATAAAATTCTGCTTAATCTTTACCGATTGTCTAACGTGTCAATAATAGTGTTGTCGCTCACACGTCTGACTTGGGCAAGGTTAATACTGCAGGTCATGATGCACCATTCCAATTTTTTTGTCGTATCTGTTTTTTGGTGTGCTTGTTCAGACTGCCTTTGTCCATTGAGCCCGTTTAAGTATTACGCATGCGCACTAATTTGCAGTCCGACACACGCTGAGCAAACTGAACCGCATTCGCAGAAGCATCAAAACAAATGACAACACATGCCTGCTGTTCGTCATTCCAGGGTGACCATATTTTGATTTCCAAAAAGAGGACACAAATAACATACATTAATAATCCCCGTTTAGTCTTATATTCAAAGTTTATGTGGATTGATAGAAGGCATGCACGTACTGTGCGTGCCTGATGCACACAGATAAGCCTTATGTGTGTGCGTCAGTTTACCCGACTCGGCCTTGTAAGCAATACTGTAATATTGCTTATTTGGCGCACAGAAGGAAAACATTATCAAGCATTACCAGGCTTATCCTTTTCTTCATTTTATTTTTTTATGACTATGGTCAGGGCCGCCCCCTGAATAAAATCCGAATTCAAGCTAGGCGCTAACGCTAATGCATCTACATCGCTGCCGTCCTGCCTGCCGCTCTCGCTCTTTGCTGACGTAATTGCTGCATGAATTCATATTTCGGAGACTTTACAGCTGAGACCGCCGCCACATTCTGGAAAAATGTGGCCCAGATAGGATTTAAACCACGTACGAAAGTGACCCAGATTTGATTTGGAAAAAACATTGGCATATCGTGTAGAAGGTGTGCCATATGATTGGTGACCTGCTACACTGAAATGGAATAAAACCTTTTACTTGTAGCTGCTACAAGATTTTAGTTTGTCTTTTATAAGGTCTAGGACAAGTGTTATATAAAATGGAGGAAAAACAGCGTGGCATTTTGTGAATATGCTCTGTTACCATTGAGTCCCATCTGCTGTTTTCCCTCTACTTTGCTGCTAATAGATTATGAATCACAATGTGCTACAAGGGTTCAATCAAAACTCCCAATTGTTCGCTCAGGGTCACTTGGTGCACAGAAGGAGAATGACTCCTTTGAAATGAGTCAGCAAAATTGTTCCTTTCCGATGTGATGCTCGCATCACAGTCAGAGAGTTATACTGAGTTTTTAAGGTATGCAGCACTGTGGGCGAATGCACACGCGATGCCTACACACAACTTTCTTATGCATGAAAGGGTAATGCAACCATCTTCCAAATTAACTTAAAAAAAACTATACATACACCAGTACTTCTCAAATAGTGGGGGGGCGCAGAGCGATGCCAGGGGGGGCGCATGTGTCCTCGGGGAACATGCTTTTTTCTTCTTTTTTTTTTTTTTGCCGGACTGGAATAAAGTGTACTTGCACATCCACTCAGTGGGTGGCAGTGGTGCTCTCATTTTCAGAGTGCGTGCAGTATTTTTGAACTAAGGAAGAGCACTCAGCACACAGAAAACAGATATGAAGAGCAGTGTGCCGCCGCCGTTTTCGAAAGCCATTTTCCGACCGGTGTAGGCGCACTATCCTATTCCCCTCACTATCCACTCGCGGGGGCCTGCGCTTGTCAGTGACGTTCCTTATTCTCGCTATATGAATATACAACTTTAGCATTTGTTAATAATGCGCTCTGTGTGTAGTATCATCCATCGATTTTCCTTTTTAAATGAGCACTTTTAACGAACGCAAGAAGTAACAACGGGAACATTTTTAAACAGGCATTTCACGGGAGAGCATTTCGACTCTTCGGCCAATCACGGGAGAGCATTCCGACTCTTCGGCCAATCATATAGCAAGAGCGAGTGGATAGTGAGGGGAATAGGATAGTGAGCCTACACCGGACTCACTCACGCAGCGACCCACTGTCTTGTCCGGTTCTCACGTCGCCGCCCGAGAAGTGCCATTTTTGGCTTGGGATCGTCACGACGACCGCCCTCACCTACGGTTCTACCTCGGCCGCCGAGAAGGTGCTTTTTTCGTGCCGTTTGCCTTTTAGCTTTGACTTTTAATACAGTGGGGTGATGAGGAAAGACTACTGTTTACTGTGTCTGAAAATAATTATAGCGGACTGCCAGAAGCCAAATCAATTAAGACGCCACTTAAAGACATTCGACCCCAATCTCATTGATAAGCCACTTGATTGTTTTTCAGCGAAAACGTGCCGAATATTGCCAACAATAGTCCTGCTTTGTCAGTGTTACATCAGTAAACCAGTGAGCATTGTTAGCATGCTCATTGCAAAATGACTCCACACCATTGCAAAGGAGGTAATACTGAGTGTGAGCAGCAAAAATAAAAACTGTCCTTCTGTCCAAGGACACTCTTTTTTTCCTTTATTCATTTTTGTTTTTTCGGTCAAATGTTTTGGCATATTGTCCTCATGAGTAAATGTTTCTAATCAATTTGAATTTTTTATTATTTACGGATTTTATTACATTTTATTTTTCTGTATCAAATGGTCAAAAATACCTTGAGTGTATTTTTACAGTTTGAATGTGACTTTTTTTTTTTTTTTTTTTTTTTTTAATTCAGGCAAATTGATGCACGTCAAGTCTTCTCTGTTACAAGCAAAACAATGTTAATAAAGTTATACTTTATCATAAGTTGATCTGTTACTTTTTTTCTTTATTAGAAAAAAAGGACACAATGTTGGGCAGATGCGTATTTATAATAGTAATTTTATAGATGAATAATACTATTTACAGTGGCGGCAGAGAGTTTGGGGGGGGCGCGAAACATTTACGTCTTGCTTGGGGGGGGCGTAACAGAAAATTATTGAGAAGCACTGACATACACCAACAGTAAATCACACAATTCAACATGTCTGCATTACTTTTCTGTAATTACTTTGGGAGGTAGAATTACAATACAAAAAAGCACATCTCTGAAAAACAAGTTGTTTATGTTAATATGTTGAATATTTTGATGTACACATTCAAGTAAAACTGACAGCCAAATTGTATATAGGGTAAAGTCAGAGAAGGTGGTGCTTTTGTATCCTAGAATGCATGTACTGTACATAACATGCTACCAGACACCTGGGGGTTGATGTTATGTTTTAACTACAAGGGCGTGTAAAGTCACAGCAGTGTAACATATGGTGATTGCCTCTTTACGTTTTCCCAACATCCCAATCAGCCACCCAGCTGGGGCTTATTTTAATCACCTTTGGTGCAGCATGTGTCTTCACATCCAATACACTCTTGCTTCCACCTTTCCCCTCTGTAATTTGTTACTCTGATTAACAATTCGTATACAGTACATGTTGACAAAAAGGAAAAACAAAAACATGATCACATTTCTTTCTCTTACTGCTTATGTGGGTTCAACTTCCACCTAATGTACATTTGTAGAGAAAAAAAAATATTACAGGTGGTATTGTTCCCACGTGTGGATATGAGTGTGAAGTGTTTGTCAACACAAATGACTGGCGACCAGTCCGGGGTATACCACGCCTTGGATTGCCACACGACTTGCAATATGTAGGACAGCCCTTCATTTAATTGCCTTGTCCTTCATTCCATGCAGGACACTTATTTTTCCTCCTTTTTGTAGTTGGTCCTGATCACAACAAACTCCAGTGTGGCTGCATTAAGAGCAGCTACAGGTGAGCAAAGCACTTTGCAAAATTAGATTCATGTCGACAACATGCCGCCTCCTCCACCCCCTTCGAAAAGGAGGGACATTAGATATTTTTTTCGGCCAGCAGCAGCCACTGAAATGTAAAAAGACGTCAATGTTGTGGAGGTGGGGGAAACACCACTAATTTTGCTACTGAAAGTCCGACCTGCATCAGAGTTAGCATAACATTAAAGTGTATGAACTTGCTAACCTGCAAGATTATTGTGGTCAGGCCAGCCTCCACAAGTAACAACGAAGTCAAGCTGGCCGTCCCTCATTTGGATTATTGTTTGTATTAGCATCGTTGCATTACAGTAATGCAACATGTTCGCTTCAGAGTGCAAGTCCATTTATTAAAAAAAAAAAAAAAAAAAAAAAAAAACTTGGAACAATCCAAGAATGAGTCCACTAAAGGGGGACACTGACATGAACATGAAAAATCTGGGAAATGAAATCATACATCAAAATTTCATGAGAGTACTTTGGTTTGGTTTGGATTCATTTCCTTCATTCATTTTCGTTCATTTGTCTGGTTCCGATGGTCTCAAGCATGTGTGGCGGCGACCAGGTGAGGAGTACAAAGATAAGTGTGTCATTCCTACAGTCAAGCATAGTGGTGGGAATTAACCCCCCCCCCACCTCTTCAATCCTTGCAGCAATGCTGACAGCACTCCTATAATGAGTCACATGACATCTTGGAGGGAGAATGACAAGCAGTACTCAATTTGGACATTTAGGGATGTACGTCGTTCCCATGAGGTGTACTCACTTTTGTTGACAGTTGTGTAGATATTAATGGCTATATTTTGAGCTATTTTGAGGGGAAAATAAATGAACTCTATTATATAAGCTGCACACAGACTACTTTTAATTGTGTCAAAGTGTCATTTTGTCAGTTTTGTCCCATGAAAAGATACTTTAATATCTGGAGAGATGCGAGGGATGTACTCATTTTTGTGATACACTGTATATATATATATCCAATATATCCTATATCCAATATGTATATATATATATATATATATATATGTATATATATATATATATATATATATATATATATATATATATATATATAGACCCCCAATTTGGCCAAATTTCAAAATTGTCCGATATGCATGTGTTATACATCATTGGAAAGCTTAAAATCTGTATTTTCTGGAGAAAGAAAAATTTTGAACAGGAGGACATTAAAAAAAAAAAAAAAAAAGACAATTTAAACAGCAAAACCCTAACTGGAGGCGAGAGCACACGAGAACAGAACAAAAGACGCCACAATTGTAACGAGATATTATCGCGTACTTAACTTGTTTTGACTAAAAAACTCCATGTAGCATATTTCACCGAGTGTCAAGACACAGCTGTGAATGGCCACAGTCGGATTTTTTTTTTTTTTTCTATGGGTGAAACATGGTGATATAACAAGGGTCGCGATGAAGAAATCGCAGACAACAAGGAGTGATTGAGATTTTCTTTTTCATATAGTTACCCTTAAGGTTATTTTTAAATTTTTCTTTGTTTGGATCGATCATTTATCATCTAACTTATTGGGGAAAATGCGACAGTCACAAAAAAAGATACAATTAAGCGATAGTTATGTGGTAGATATCCGTGACTTTTTTACACACGCCAAATTTTTCATAGTGTCGTAATTTGTTTAAAAGTTTAAAATATGCGAGTGAATAATTTTTTAAAGTCGTTTTTTTTTTTTCCAAACTGAATATTAGACACCAATTAATGATTCTAAGCTAAATATAAAAGACATTTTGAATAATAAATGTAATTATTTACCTTCTTTTTATGGCTAGGATGAAACAAAAGTGGTTGCGCGACGTCTGTAAACAGGGGTTTTCAGGGTAAAACGGACAGATTCAAAATACTTCAGAGGCTTAGTGCGCCATGAATCTGCTATGGCAGCATATAGACATATTGTTCTATCAAACACAACAGTTCTTTTGGCTTAAAATACAGCAGTTTATTTTAAAGAGGGCTGCAAGAGCAGAAACTGCTTTTTCAGTCTTGTCTGTGTTTTCCACCATATATACAGTTTATGTATGCAATTGTTAGGTTAACCCTTGTTTCCCAACTGCTAGAATATGGTATGTCATAAAATACTGTAAATTCTTGTGCTGAGCATTTCTTAGAATCACGGTACTATGAAAACATAGTTCTGATGAACTGTATGTGGCTGTCTGGCAACCAGTACAGGGTTTAGTCCGGCTTTGATCCAAAGTCAGGAACCAGCAATGCCCTGCCCATAGCACCCCCCGACCCCCTATGAATGAATGTTATCATGTAGAAAATTATATTGATGTGAGGAGTATGCTTGACATCAATGTTGTGATTATTCTTACCTCAATAAATGCCACAAAATGTTTATTTTTGGTGTTGTGACAATGGGTACCTTTACTCTGCATTTGCCCAGAGTCAAGCGATGCACAAAATATAGGTTAGGTGTATGCATGTATGCGTGTATGTCCTTTCGTATTCAGTATGCAAGAATATTTGCCTACATCCATTATCAATGTTTACTAGCCATAACCCCATTTTCAGTTTTCAATGATTTCTCCCGCCATCAGTTCCTCAGCCATTATTATCACCTAAACCCCCATGTCCATAATGTATTCAGTGAACTGCATCAAATTGTGGGTGTAAACGATAGCTGGATTATGCAGATAATACTTGGGCTGCCTAATGATGCTCCCCACACTGAATGAGTGAAGACAATGATCAGAGATTTTACTCCTACTACCACTGTACAAAAGGTTTACCTACTGTTTCAAACTATTGTTTCAAAGCTTTTAGCATCTTTGTTTTACCTCAAAACAAAGCCAATAAACCACATGCTTTTTGTGCATGTTTGTGCTAATGACATACTGTATCCTGTAATCAAATATCTTTTATATTTTTAACTTTTATAGGTCCTTATTAAACCATAATTACAGATTTGCGGGAGATGGTAGCAGATCATATGTTGCTCGGACAATGAAACTTATGGATTCCAGGCTCTCAAGTTCACTCCATGAGATACTCTTCTTAATATAGTATTCCCATCTCATCCAGCAGCCTTGTTTGGCTTGTGTCACTGCTTTGAAGTGTCTGATTGGTAGTGCACCTCCTCGAAAAGTAGTTCAACAACCGGTTGCTGACGCTTTTTGCCAGAGAGGAGTTGCAGTTCCAAGACCAAAACCAGCTCTGCCTTTCTGAACATGGCCCACTACATCACGATGGAGGAGAGCAGATTTTGCCTGAAGGACAGTGGTGGCAGGGTTCCACTTCCTCTCACTTGCCAAGGTTGGAGGGGCACCTCTCACTACAGGGTCCCGGGAACATGAGGGATATCTCTAGACTCACCTTGGCACACCAAGCTCGGGATTGGCAGTGTATCAGCTCTTTGAAGGTCTGAGCCACTTCCTCAGATAGGAATTTACCAGCCTTTCCCAATGCTTAGCATGGCATATAGAAACCTCATACATGGTCAGAAATATGTACAATATTTTTGTAAGTGTATACTGTATACTCTATAAATGTACAGGTACTGTAGGTGTAATTTACTGCTGTCCATTGTCTGCCTGGATCACCTCCTCCAGTGTGCATGTGCCACCTTTGTGGCCATTAGCCAAGAGGAGCCATTTGTCAATTTGTCATCCCTTATAGGAGATGTTTTACGAGTTCTGTGCAGTTGACGTATTACACCTACCAATTGGGTATATCTGCTGTGTCGTATTGTACTTTCTTATAGAAAATAATACTGTTGAAACAGGCGTATGTAACAAAGAGGTGGATACAAAGTTGATAACGGGTTAGCATTGCATCTCACACACAGGACTGTGGAGGCGCGGACAAAGTGCAAATGACAGGCCATGTTATGGCTTACTGAAGTCCTGCACTTAACGGGTGCTCCTCCCTGTTTTTGTTATTGTTCAAAAAGTAAATATCTGGCTCATGCCATCAGGCCATTGTGCTTTATGCAGTGCTCTATGGCTACAGGCCTGCTGAGTGTCTTAGATCTGATATCTCAGGAAAAAAATTGTAACATATTTTCTGTCTGTCTTTAAGAGCTTTGTTTAACGGAAGGAGTAGGTCACTGGAATTGAAAGCTTTACGTGCGTCGTAGAGAGGAGAGCAGTGAGCGGTTTCTGCAGATAAGGGAGCACTGAAGAATGAGTGGAAGCTTGTTTTTCAGAGTTAAAACAAAGCAGGTTGAGACAAAATCTCTAGTGACAAAAATACTTGGAGGACACGTAAAAGCACAGAGAAGGAAAGTGAAAGGCCTTCAGGCTGCCTCAAGGCTTAGTGTGAGGGGAATTAGATAATTCCAAAATGGTCAATAAAGTATATGGGGGTATTCTAGTCACATACTAAAGAAAAAAACAGCGCGCTTACACTGTACCATTCAGCACAGCAGTTTCCAATTGTTTCTGTCACAAGGATCCCCACAAAACCTATAACATGCTCCCACACACCCTACACAAGTGACCCATGTAAATTCAGTTAAAAAAAAAGTAGTTTTCAACTGGCTTGTGTTGAAAGTTTCATACCTGTCAAGTTGTACGGTTTCGGCGTAATTTGTACAAGTGAGCGCTGATTTTTAAATGTGTACGTTGTATATTCAAAATCTGTACATTTTTCGTGCATTATGTTTTTTTTTTTCTCCATTCGGATTTTGTCACAGTTTCGGCAACGAAACAATGTGCGTTGCTACGTTGGTTGAATGATGCGAGAAAAGTCAGAGACACGGAGAAAGGAGAGCAGGAGTGGGAAGGAGGAAAGAGTGTTGTGACGCTGTTTCAAACGCGATGCTAGGCTAGGTGGCTCCAATATTTCCTGACTGTAGCCGACAGCCTACAATCTACGCCCACTTAATGCTACACTAGATATCATGTGCATATAAAACTAGATGGGAAATGACAGACTGAGCGGCGTTAGTAAACAACCGCCATCTTAAAGCAGTAGACATCTGAGAAAGGCTCAGTTGTAGTGAACCTTCCTTGCGAATCTATTAACTTTTTATCTAAAATACTCCTAAATCGGCAAAATCTTGAAATGATGAAACCATTTTAAAACTCACATGACGAAAGTAGGCAGAAGGGAACTAATGCAAAAACGGGAGCAATTTTAACAACTTCAATGGTTGATTCACAACATTAAATGACTTCCAAACATAGCAAAGTTTTTTTTGGGGGGGGGGGGGGGTTCAAAAAAAAAAAAAACATGAAAGGTAACACTAGTTTACTACTACTACTTTTCCAAGTAACTAATTACTCTTACATTCAGGTAACTGAGTTACAAACTCAATTACTTTTTGGGAGTTGTAATTTGTAACTAATTAATTAGTTTTTTAAAGTAATATTAACAACACTGGTCATAAAGATGCAGTCTGCAGAATGAAAAGTGACGAAAGTGGAGATTTTATTCTGCCAATTTGTTGCCGAACACAATTTGCCCACAACTATTTGTAACCCAATGGATAATTGAGTAAATATTTTCAATTGAATAACTTGATGGAACTTAATATTTTAAATTTTATATTTGCATCTCAATTATTTTAGTTTTAAAAATGATCTAATTCACAAAATGTGAATTATAGATGAAACGGTTCTCCACCCCTCTGCTGTAGCACAGGGCCAGTGGAAAATTACCAGCAACACAATGAGACCAACCCCTTTTTTTTTCAATTGACCGCGTGTGAGCTGCTTCAGCAGAGGTGCTGCATAGGAGAGCCACTGAACGAATTTATTCGATATTTTATGGTTAAAATCCCTCCAAAAAGCGAGTTACCCTTTTGTAGCACTTCCTTATCAGCGTGGGCTGAGTTGGAGACGGTGTGCGTGAGGCAAAAGGGCAGTTTACTCGTCCTTGGTAAGTTTAGCCTATCGAGCTAATCGGCGCTAACGTTAGCATTAGCTGACCAGTTCGGCCGTTAATAAGAATTTGTCAACTAATTGTTGACTAAAGTTAGTAAAATAATTGTCATCCTATATGTTGACGAATAGAGGAGGGAGTGGAACCGGAGTTCCTTGAGCCTGGAGTTTGTGGAGCTCTTTGAAAGCATCTTGGTGAGTTACTTCAAATGTGCGAACAACAGTCAAGTGCTATAATGTAGTCACAGCAGTTGAACCATATGCACTCCTATTGTCTGTGATACTAAATTGCTAACAATGGCAACATTTATTTTTCTTTTCAATGTTTAATGTGATTTCTGTATTTGTTTAAATGAGAACAGACTCAACCCAATTATCAAATTGAGTTGAACTGCAGTTAATGTTAAAAATAACATTGGCTGGGAATTAGAAAAAGAATTAGATTTTAATAGCCTTGTTTTATACAGGCTAGGTTTTTTGAGGACCTTGAATTAAATTGGATTTGGATTCTGGATTCTCCCTGAAGAGGGGGATGGCGAGCTAACCCTTGATTGACGGACCTGGCTGCTTCCTTTTCCCAAGGAGCACAATCTTCACTTCCTACCTCTCCAGTGTGGTAGGATTGCGAACTGCTTCTGCAGTGGATAGGATAAAAAACTGAACAGTGCACTTTTATTTTCATACAAATTGAGACACTCTTCACTTATTTTGAAGGGACACTTTAATTTATTATTTTTCTGGCACCAATCTGAACTGTTGTATATTAGAGAGCCGGCTCTAATAGGCAGTCATTGTGAATATATTGTAAATATTTGTACATAGTTTTCTCTTTTAATTATAATTTTGAATTTTAACCCTTTCGTGGCTCCAGTTATTTATTGTGTTCGAAATTCTTCTTGTTACACCAAAATTTTCCTTCAAGAGACGAACCTAAGCGCACGTGCCCAATTGGAAAAATTCCTGTAGACTCTACAGGGGTTACATATTGCTGATCAATTCTCAGCCTTAGCAAAAGAAATGTTCCCTGACTGAAAGATTGCATCGGTAAATTGATTTTATCAATTGACCTTTTTAATTTATAATTGGACTCACTAATGAACTACCCTCAAGTCAAACTGAATTGCGATCTGAAGTGCCATGAAGTGCAGCCATCAAAAGTGTTACATACAATTATAACAAAAGTCACTGTTAATTTTAGTAATCATGATGTAGCTGAAGATATTGTTTTTGATTGCACCAGGTTATATGTGACAATATTACCAATAAGTTCATATTATTTTAAAAATTGAGTTTTATTTTTGGGTCATGTTGCACGCTACATAAAATGTAAGATGTATCATCAATTTGTAAGGGCATACGTCACTATTTGTAAGATTGCCAACAGCCTCTGGTTGACAGGTATGAAGTTAATCTGAAACAGGGCCTATTTTAATACTGTATTTAAAAAGGACTTTCTCAGATAAACACAAACCTACGGTGGTTTGTATTTTGGTCCTCTTAGTTTGTAACAAGGAAAAATGACTGGTCTGTACAACGATCAGTCCATTTTGAAAGCATGCCATCAATAATTTTACATTGATATCCGTGTTATTTGATGTTTGACGGTTAAATTATTGAACTAATTTTGATTTATCAATAATGTTTCTGGGAAACAACTTCAGGGTCTGATACAAATCCACCAACAGCTGCTGAATTTCAATAGCCTTTCATTGGGGTTCAGAGCCACCAAACAGACTGCCTCTCTCGGTCTGTAGGCTGAGCATTTCTTATAAGTGATCACAACCAGACTTTACTGATTGTCTTGGAAGAGGGAAAACTGCTGTTACGATCAATGCCCTGAGAAAATGACCTGATGGTGAATTACAATATTCCAAGATATTGCTCAGTAGGAGCCAGGGAAGGTGGTCACACTTTCTTTGCTCATGGCTGTACTATTTGATTTTCCAACCATGTCCATAATCGAAATAGAGGTGTTCATGAAAGTTCATGCACTGTAGCTTTTCATTTTTAGATCTGTTGATATTTACTCTAATTGTCTTTGGGTCATTTTGTTCCTTCTGCAGTTTTGTTGCATAGCATATGGTTGCTTAATGAGGCAGTTTTTAGTTGTAATATCGCAGTAAATCATGAATATTGGAGGAGGGTAGCATGATGAGTATTTTATCCTACAGTAATGCTCACAACTTGTGAGAGTTAAAGAACATTTCTGCAACATAATGAGTTTTGTTGTCGATACCACATAAATATTGTAGATGTATTCGAATCCTACATGCATTCTATATGTTCCCGGATATCGCTGTCACTTTCACTCAATTCCGGCCCGTCACCACTCCTATGCCGTGGGGGCCTATGAGAACATATTGTAAATGTAGAATTATAATTCATTACATATACACCAGTTTCATTAAAATTAACATAATATGTCGATGTTTGACCTTTGGTATGATGTGGAAGGGGCGCAGTGATGTTAATTGTTGTGAATGAATAAATCAAGGCAAAATGAAACGATATCTGCAAGTGAAATAATAGTTTACATGAATTAGGTCTCATTTAATTGAAGTGTCAAAAACCAAAATGATAAAGGCCACACTGAGCGGACATCTTATTCTAAGAGAGAGTATAGAATAAAAAGTGAAAATAAAAAACTAAATATGCAATTGGCTGGCGACCAGTTCAGGGTGTACCCCACTTCCTGTCCATAGTTAGCTCAGATAGGCTTCATAAGCCCCGCAATCCTCGTGAAGATGGGCGATACGGAAGATGAACGAGTGAATAAAAAAAAAAATTACGACAATATTTGCAGCTTAGGAGAGAACTCAAGAGTTCCAAGTAAATTTGGATGAACTAGTTTTGTTAAATGGACTGGACATGTCTATTCAAACTTGTATGGTTTTAGTTTTATTTTATTTTTCTGTATAAAATGATACAGATAACAGAAAGTAGAGTATCAGTTGACTACCTTTCATTTAATCCCATTCTAAAACCATTTTAAAAAAATGGCAGTCCCGCATTCTGAAAGCCATCTCAGTTCAAGCTTTCACTCTTGAACATTCTCCGAAGAAAGGGCTCCCATACTGTTAACAGCCAAATTGGGATGAAGGTTGAGTTGAGGATTAAAAGGTCAATGCAATGAGAAGAAGACTGCAAGGGACACGGGCAATGTCGATGATGGTTGCTGTGGAGAAATAAATGGGATGAGGGAAGAGATGCGGTTCTGGGAAAAGTACAAGAGGGGATGGACACAAATGGGGGAAAAGAAGGGAGTCTTGAGATGAGGTGAGAGAAAAATTTATTGAAATAAAATGCAGTACAGCGGGAAAACATGAGGGCAAAAGAAGTGTTCAAGTGGATATTGTTGAGCCTTGGAGCAGTTAATGGAATGTCATTTGTCAAGGCCATCTTGAATCTTCTTTAAATGCATCAGCAAATGCACTACACTAGGCTTAGAACACGAGCATATAATGCATTTCAACTCGGCTTTTTTGTATACCACAGTACGTCATGGATAGGTAAACTCATAGGAGTTATGATAATAGCTACACCTATGTATATGACACCATACCAGTGAGACTCGGTGTAACTTTCCAGTGGTTTCATTAAAGAGGGAATTGACATTTATGGTTTGGTATACTAATGTAATGTATATGACCATTCTTCCTTATAAGTTACTGGAATAATAAAAAATCAAATGCATTCATTCCATAATTACTTATTTTATATGGTTAGGGCTGCCACATCACAACATTCACTGACTTTATGAGCTAAATTTGCATGCTGAAGAGTGAACAATTGTTTTTATTGCTTAGATATTCAATTTTTCCTGTCTTCAGTTCTGATCTAAGTGTAAAATACAGTGGCTCTTCTACATACAAATTTAATTTATTCCAGTTTGTAAGTTGAAATGGTCGTATGTCGAGTGGGATTTTCCCATATGAATACATTATAATTTTCATTTCATAGTCCCAAAACCTAAGATAAATCCTTAATAAATAAATAATAAAAATAGATACAATTACAAATATCATTTACACATAACAGAAAAAAAATAATAATAATTATAAATACAAATCGGAATAATATAATGCTGATAATAATGTAACGAATCAGGTTGTAATGTGGGGGTTGTGTTTTACATGCTGTTCCTGAACGTACTGTGTGACTGATGAGAGTGAAAAAGGTGTGTGAGAGTTGACTTGTACTTTCTCTTTTTTTATGTTCTGTTGTTGTTGGCGTCGGCTACGGTGGACAGTAGCCATGTTGTGTTGCACAAGATCTGAAATAAACGATTAAAAACCTTGGAAAGCAGACGACTTCTTGCCAATGTTACAATAATAATAATAATAACTGTCACCTTAACTTAACGAACGGAGGTCAGAGAAGGACGGTCAAGATCGTAGACATATTCTGGTTGTATTGTCGAGCCAATACACTGATGTGCACTCCACGCTCATTTTTGTCTATAATTTCCTTCTTAATTTCAATGGTAAGCGTCACCTTTTTCCTTTTTTGACCACCTGCAATAACCTTGTTGGGATCCATGTTGGTTTCTCTCACAAAAAAATCTGCCGTGGGCTCGTCTTGCGGGAAAACAATGAAAAATTGCCACGCTGTCATAAATCGTCGCATTTTGAGCATGTCGTCATATTTCGAGACAAATGACAAATGAAAGTCAAATTTGACATTGGATGTCAAAAGGATCGTACGACGACGTACCACTGTATTTGATAAGTATGTACAGCAGCAAAATGTGTTCTTTAGTAGTTGATTATTTTCTGGTCCTTCATTGCTAATATGGCGATTCAGCATCTGTACGACACACTGCTGAGTGGTGTTGATCACATGCCAGTCCTTATGGTATCCAAACTGAAACACAAAAGTGACAGCAATGGGATCACACTAACACTTAATGCTCAGTAGGCAGATTGAGGGACATCTGCTTGGAGCAATTTGTTTGGCACGTCAGGTTGTCAAGGGTGGTAAGAAAGGCGGCAGGAGCATTTTACCTTCAGACTCTCTGCGGATTTTGACTTTGCTGCCAAGCCAGCAGAGTCTGTCCTCGCTTCACACAAAATGGCAATCTAGCCTAAGAGAATCATTGGGATCCCAATTGTTGAACTGGGTTTTTCTTCCTGCCAAGAAACACCAGTTGATCCTACGAAGGGCAACGGAGAAGACAATTGAGCACGCTTCAATAAACACTGAGCTAAATCTTAATTCACAAAGGGAGGAACGAGTGTTGTGTGTTGTCCCGTAGGGCAGACTGACTCATACAGTACATAGTGTTAATGAGTCACAATTGGGGTAATGTTCTCTTTTATTTGAGGTTGTTAGTTTTGTTGCAAAAGATTAGATTTTAACGATTACTGGTTTTGTTTGTTTGCTTGTTTAGGATGTCCGCAAGTTTGTGATGTAGGTCTTGACTATGGGGGGTAGGAGGGACAGGAAAATCAGAAATTTAGGTGTCTATTTTTCGTTTCCTTTAATCTACAACAAATTCAGAATATTGATCAGGCATACAAATTCAGATGAGCGATCCTTTTACTAGCGTATTTTTCGGACTATAAGTCGCAGTTTTTTTCATATTTTGGCTGGGGGTGCGACTTATACTCAGGTGCGACTTATGTGTGAAATTATTAACACATTATGATATCATTTCACATGTTATTTTGGTGTTTTGGAGTGACACTGATGGTTTGGTAAACTTGTTAGCATGTTCTTTATGCTGTAATTATCTGAATAACTTTTAATAGCTATGGCCACGTTCGCGTTCTGCCTTTGGCAATGTGTGTTCAATTGTATTATTGACTTTTTTATATTGAAATGCATACTTTTAGTTTGTGGCGCTTTCACGCCCAAGTGGGGGCGCACTTGCACTTGTTTACGCGAAGAAGAGCGCTCACACGCCAGAAGAAGACGGACAGCTACGGAGCGTCTCTGAGCGAGTGGGCGATAGAGAGAGGGAGAGAGACACGGCTGCGAACCTACGTTCATTGTTTATGCTTGTAAAATATCTCTACAGAGGCAACACCTGTGTGTATCATCTTTTCTGTTGTTGTTGTGTGTTTTCCACCTGCGATCGGACACTTAGAGCCAGTTGTGTGGTTGTTTGAACAATGTGCTAATGCTATCGAACGCATGCTAACTGTTTGTGCCATTGCTGTAATAGCACCTAATTATCATTTATCTAAGTTGATGCGAAACTGTTTGGTATCGAGGACGAAATTGATTCAGCAAATTATACGGATATCGTTATTTGGGAGTTTAGCTCACTGTATAGCCAGGACCGAGCCGTAGCGTCCTGGTGAGGACAGTACAGTATATTCGCCTTTCGTTGTTCATGCATCATGTAACATCATGCTGTACACTTGTTCAGCATGTTGTTCTCTATAGTAGTTTTATATTAAATTGCCTTTCACGATGACATATCTGTTCTATGTGTTGGATTTTATCAAGTAAATTTCCCCCCAAAATGCGACTTTTATATGTTTTTTTTCCTCTTCGTTGGGCATTTTATGGCTGTTGCGACTTATACTCAGGTGCGACTTATAGTCCGAAAAAGACTGTATTTAGCAGTATTTCAACATTGTGCACCACTTGATGGCAATTGACACCCAGGTACTGTGATTTGCTTCACTTATAGAAATTAAACAAAAATGGAATTGCTCAGAAGTTGTCTTTATTGACTACAAGCCATGCATGTGGAGAATTGTCTAAATTCTATACTTCCTTTCTCTTGCCATAGAAAAGGAGGTTCTGAAATCAATAATAAGGTTACAATACCTATTCAGAACTGAATTGATAAAACGGCTTTTTTCATGTTAATTAGCCTGACCAAACGTCCTCTTTTCCCCAGACATCAACTTTTTTCATCCCATCCGGTGTGTCTGGGGTTTTTTATTAATTCAAAGATATTGTCCGGTTTTCTCTGAAGCAAGATTCTCAACTCTCATGCTTCAGGCAATTCCCACACTCTACACTATGCCAAATTACTATAAGATTTTCACTCATTGCATGATTAAAATGTTGTTCCCCCAACTGTTATCCTAAAAAATATAACGTTGGGGCAGGAAATTTAAATGAAAATATATATACTTTATTTGTATTTTATAAATCGGTGGGTCTCTGGAGTGGTTGCCCACCAATCAAGTATGAGATTAAACAACGTTAATCATTGGTTATGCTCATTTGCATAAGAATTTGACTTTTAACGAGCCGTTATGAATTATCTGTCACGTAACATTCGGGCCAATATTCATAATGAACACCTCTACTTTAAATGTATCTATCCTGAAAGCTATGTTACCTACCTGATGCTCCAGATGAACTGGATATTGTCCGAAACACTACGACAAAGCCGAAATGTAAGCAGAACTGCAATGTTTTATTAAAGGCGCCGATTAGTGTTCACTTGATTGCCTGGAGTTGTAAGAATAGTAAACTGTATCTCTTTGGCAATGTGCTACACTAATTGGCAAGTGTCATTCAGCATCTTAGTGCTGACCCAGCAATAAAAATGTTATTAATATCTTTATGAGTGCTTGCTAATTTTCACACTTAGAACTCAACCCATGCAAGTAGATGCCACTTGCCTCTTGAACCCGTTGCTCCGCCCTCCACCGTAATGGAAATTAAATCCACACTCACCATTGGCTCAGCGGTCTTACGAGTCATTTACTACAGTCAGGGGTGCCTACTGGAGCTGGGTGACTTTCAACAATATTAGAAATAGGGTTTTTTATAACAGAGCAACTAAATTATCACAAAATTCACAGCCACTATATCTATTTATTCATTTTATAATCATTTTATAAACTCGCAAATAACCCTCTGGATACCTTTTGATTCCATGGTCCAACACTTGCTCCTTTTTCTTTCAAGGCATTTGAAGTTCAATCTTTCACTGGGGGGTCTCCATTTATCCCCGTTCAATCTGGTGATTGAATCAGGTTAAAGGAAAGGCCTGTGCTGTGGTCTACAGCTTTGCTTTAGTGTGATGTACACGTGGCCACTAAGGTGGGCTGTCTATCGTTATTTGATATATAAGTGCAAGCTTGCCACAGAAGTACTTAATAAATCCATTGCCATTATAAAAACATAGACACAAGACTACCCAGTCCTACACTATTTTTTTCTTTTTTTTTTTTTTAATTTTGGCAAATAGGTCTGCTATGTCATACTTACTAAGTTAATGTTGTCTTGACTTTTGTCAAGTTGTCATGACAAAGGCATCTCAAACAATGCCAACTTGGCATCAAAAGTGACATAATCTGTATGTCAAGTTGTCATGACAGAAACGGTGTCAATTTTTGTATCAAAAGTGACACAATCATGATGTCAATTTTGCATCAAAAGTGACATAATTTATATGTCAAGCTGTCATGACACGAGTCGTCATGACACCAAGTGATATAATTTGCCGTATGACACCTAATGGCATTTGTCAGAAGCATTCATTCGTACTCATGACAGTGCCATGTCATGAATATGACGGTCTTGTGACAGTCTTATGAACCCACTGTCAAATAAAGTGTTATCATAAGGTTTATATCATATCCACTGCTGGCCAAATGTATTGGCACCCCCGTATGTATTGGCCAGATAATGCTCAATTTCTCCAAGAAAATGATTGCAATTACAATTAATGCTTTGGTAGTAATATATTCATTGATTTGGCTTGCAATGAAAACGCAAAAAATAGAATGGAAAAAAAAATAAATCGTTATCATTTTACACAAAACTCCAAAAATGGGCCGTACAAAAGTATTGGCACCCTTTTAAAAATCATGTGATGCTTCTCTAATTTGTATAATTAACTGCACCTTTTACTTACCTGTGGCATATAACAGGTGGTGGAACTAACTAAATCACACTTTCAGCCAGTTAAAATGGTTTAAAATTGACTCAACCTGTGTCCTTGTGTGTACTACATTGAGCATGGAGAAAAGAAAGAAGACCAAAGAATTGTCTGAGGACTTTTGACTTTTCTGAGCAAATTTGTGAGGAAGCACGGCCAATCTCAAAGCTACAAGTCCATCTCCAAAGACCTGAATTTTCCTTTGTCTACCGTGCACAGTGTCATCAATAAGTGTAAAGCCCATGGCACTGTGGCTAACCTCCCCAGATGTGGACGGAAAAGAAAAATTGATGAAAGATCTCAACGAAAGATTGTATGGATGGTGGAGAAAGAACCTCGACTAACATCCAAACAAGTTCAAGCTGTCCTGCAGTCTGAGGGGTACAACAGTGCCAACCCGTACTATCCGTCGGCGTCTGAATGAAAAGGGACTCCATGGTAGGATTCCCTGGAAGACCCCACTTCTGACCAAGAGACATAAAAAAGCCAGGCTGGAGTTTGCTAAAACCTACCTGAGAAAGCAAAAAAATATTTTGAAAGAATGTTCTCTGGTCAGATGAGACAAAAGTAGAGCTTTTGGGGAAAAGGCATCATCATAGAGTTTCGAGGCCTTCAAATAAAAGAACACGGTCCCCACAGTCAAACATGCAAAGGTTCCCTGATGTTTTGTGGTTGCTTTGCTCCCTCTGGACTGCTTGACCGTGTGCATGGCAATATGAAGTCTGAAGACTACCAACAAATTTTGCAGCATAATGTAGGGCCCAGTGTGAGAAAGCTGGGTCTCCCTCAGAGGTCATGGGTCTTCTAGCAGGACAATGACCCAAAATACACTTAAAAAAGCACTAGAAAATGGTTTGAGAGAAAGCACTGAAGACTTCTAAAGTGGCCAGCTATGAGTCCAGACCTGAATCCCATAGAACACCTGTGGAAAGATCTGAAAATGGGAGTTTGGAGAAAGCACCCTTCAAATCTCAGAGACCTGGAGCAGTTGGCCAAAGAAGAAAGGTCTAAAATCCCTGCAGAGAAATGTAAGAAACTCATTGATGGATACCGGAAGTGGTTGTTCGCAGTTATTTTGTCTAAAGGTTTTTTAACCAAGTATTAGGCTGAGGCTGTTATTGGTTTTGAGAGGATTTTTATGTTTTGTTTTGTACTACGATAATTTTATGAACCCCTTTATCATAACATAAAATATTGTGTTTAGAACAGTTTAAATCCAAAATAACTATTACATTTTCTTTTGATTTCAGACAGAACAGGATGAGATGCAGATTGCCTAGCGTGACAAATTTGCAACAAAAAAGACTAAAACATAATTGAGATCACAGAAAAATGCATATCAACATGATTTAATCCTACATCATTTTTGCAATCATGATTTATTTCCTTATTTTAGAGCCCTGTAGACTGAATGATATGTCATTTACCTATTTTATTTATTTATTTTTTTAATCATTCATTTACATAACCTACGCCAATGGTTGGGAAACTATGGCTCGCGAGCCAGATATGCCTCTTTTGACTGCTGCATCTAGCTCACAGACAAATCTTCAATTATTAAAAAAAAAAAAAAAAAAAAAGTTTCGTTATGTAATGGAAGGGTGCTAGGACCTCAGGGAAATCCTGGCGGGCGTAAGGGCTCAGGTGATGCATTAAAAAGAGCAACCAGTTGGTGGCGCTATTTTTCCATTGGCAAGCCGGTGACCAGGCGACCTTTAGGACAGATGCAGCAGTGGATAATGTCTGAAAAGTCTGAAGATGCTCGTTGCAGTCAGTTGAAATAAAAGCTATGCATCTGTAGCGTGGTGCAGACAGAGATTAAATGCTTCAGTCTGTTGCTATACATTTAATTTTGTTTTATTTTTCATTTTTCTTGTACAGCTGAAACAAGAAAAAAGAACAACAGCGTCCGTCTCGCATTGCTGCGCACAGACGGCTCATTTCTAATTCGCTCTAAAATGTGAATTCTTATATAAATATATTAATAAAGAAATACAAGTTTTTGTGACAAAACATTTAACTTCCGCATTTTAGACACCACTGGCATTCACTCATTGTCCGCTCGCCATTACGAACACATCTGCAGTCATCCATAAACATACTTAACAATTAACATATTTCTGAACTATATTAACACACAGTACACGTCACAATCATCCTAAAATAAAGCAATCCGCTAATATACACAGTCAAATTATACTCTTTTTCCCACCTGAAACAAGAAAAAAAAAATACTAATTTACAACGTCCGTCTCGCATTGCTGCAAAGACGGCTCATTTCTTATTTGCTCTAAAATGTGAACATTTATTGCCCATGCACGCCACGATGCAAACGCTGCCCACTGCTGGTTTAATAACGTAAGTACAACAGTCTTTTCAGGCTAAAACTTGTGTATGTTTTCAACAAACACAACGAAATAACATGAAACATTTTAAACATAGAGTGAATCTATCTTTCGACACAACAAAATATTTTTAAAAAACTATTTTAATTTGATTTAATTATTATTTCTTATTTAATTTAATTATTATTATTTATATAAGTTATCAAAAAGAATTCACAGACTTATTGTACTTTAAAAGTGTTGAAATTACATAAAAATGCACATATTACTTGTATTTTTTGTTTTAAACATATTGTATGGCTCTCACAGAATAACATTTAAAAATATGTGTTCATCATGGCTCTCTCAGCCAAAAAGGTTCCCGACCCCTGACCTACACGTTTGTCCATGGTAATATTGTCGAACATCACTAAAAACATTGTTTAAATGAGTTAATAATTCTATATATTTATTTGGTGAAAGGAAGCCTGGATACACTTTGTTTAGTTTAGAGGCTATAGTGCTAGCAGCTGTCAGACATACTAGTAGTGTGGTGTGCAGGCAGGCATTGGACATGAAGACTATTTCACCCTCTTTCTGTGACAGTGGCTGACTTGCAATGGCTTCCAAATTGATAGTCCCTTATCTACCTTGCCCGTGTCCTGAGTTCCAAATGTTATCATTACTATGTGGTTGGATATCATTTCCACCCCTTGGAGGAAGAAGGCTCTCACTGTAAAGTGGAAGCCATGCAGTGGTATTTAGCATTGTGAGAATGACAAGATATTAGAACAGCTGCAGCAACAATGGGTCATGCACACCTAGGGCTATTAAATTGATTCATAGCCATATCCCTCCGTTTCTAAGACAAATGTGGAATTATATGACTCAACCTTCAATGCCCTTTGGTTAGGTGAAATGGGCTCCTTGTGGGGCAGCGATTTTAGAAATGTCAGACTCATAGATGAGGGAGAATAATGTTGAAAGTCTATGGACATGAAGGTCTCAAAAGGGAATTGCTTTCTCTCTGGTACTTTTTCGATGGAATTACTGCATGCTTAAAACGATGAAGTCAGGTCATAGTACTTCATTTTATAGTCTCCACTAGCTGACTGGTCCATATCAGATAAATAGGAATGAGAAGGACAACCACTCTGATTATTATTTCACTTGCCCTCCACTCCATTTGTACCATTTGGCCTCGTGGGTGTAAGGCACAGAATAGACTGCCATGTCCATGATTGCCTTCTTTCAAGTTGCCCCACCCTCTATTGTGCAGCTTGCTGTATTAGTCTAGCAGCCAAACTCTTCCAGGATTGCATTGTACCTTTTTGTTGTTGTTGCAATTATCCAGGTAAATGTACAAACGATAACTCAATTCTATTATCTAAAGCAGTGGTTCTTAATAACCTGGGTTTGATCGAACCCCAGGGGTTCGGCAAAGGTTAAATCACACAGGGCCCTGCACTGACTAAATCTAGGCAAGGTGGCATTTTAGAGCAGGTTTTGGACTGGGTCACCCCAATTTATAGAGGGATTCATAATTTGCTGATTGTTTTGTGCACTGAAAACATACAGGATGTTACATTAAATTTGAATCATTTGAGATGTAAAGATGATAGAAACTACATTGTCAAGGTTGAGGCAACTAAACAGGCCTAATGTTGAACAATATCTGATTTATTCCTCCAAATTCGAATGAAAAAAATCAAAGCTATGCAAATTGGGCCAGTCTTGGCCAGGTGTGTTGATGAAATGGGTGCATGCTTCAGCCATCTCTATATCTGTTAAGATAAAAACATTAAATGTTTTGAATTTTGAACTGTTTAAATACATTATGTCATAATGAGAAGAAATTTGAATGGGAATTGATTTCTGTAGATGTTAGCTTGCTATTTTAGCTATATCGGTTTTGAATTCGAGAAAAAAAAAAGAAAAGTTCTATCATCTAATTCCAAAGGGTAAGGTGAGTGCATATGTGAACCTCGTGGGGTACAGCATGTTTAAGGTTAAGAACCACTGATCTAAAGGTATGTCCACTAGCTTGAACAATACACTTACGGCTGAGCACTCTCAACATCACAATTTTACAATCACCAACAGCATAGATGGATTGATGATAGAGGGAGAACAGCTATAATCAGGGGTGCACATAATTTTTTTGCCCAGGTTCTCAGAGGAGGACCTGGAGATGCGACTTGGTCCTCATTGAGCTTGAGAGCCGACCCGCCTGATGCAATAAAATTATGACAAGCTTTACTTGGAGCCAATTACCTTAAATTAATTTTATTAACAATTAACACTTGATTCACATCAACTGGCACAACAAAATTGCCATTACTCTGAAGTGAAATGTAAAGACATATACAGGGGTACGCATATTTTTTTTTGCCTCCCACATTAACTCCAAGCCTTTGTAAAAGTGGGATATCGATCTCTTAAGAGCTCATTGAACGTGCATGTTTAGCTTTGTGAAATGCGAGCAAAAACATGTTTGTCAGTGCATGGCGCTGTTCTTTATTAATTTTATTCCGCCACTTGTCCATAGGCCGAGTAGGGTCCTGTCTGGCATCGATAGTTTGCTTAATTGCCATCATGCTCTGTTTTTTCGTGATTTTCAAAGTTTGGATGGCTGAAATTCTTTGACCCTACATAAAATGCGCTGCTCTTATCAGCGACATTGAGATTCTCACGGCAAGTTTAGCACCACATTTCCATGAGAGCATCATTTGCTTCTAGCCATGGTACCTCCTGCAGCCACTTTTCAGCAAAAGTCCTTTTTTTTCGCTAGCTCTGGTGACGTCTCTTTCGTCTGCAGTGTTGTTAATTTTACTTTAAAAAAGTAATTAATTACAGTTACAAAGTACTTCTCCCAAAAAGTAATTGCGTTAGTAACTCAGTTACCTGAATGTAAGAGTAATTAGTTACTTGGAAAAGTAACTAGTGGTAATTTTCTTTTTTTTTTCTCAAAAAAACAAAAAACAAAAACAGGTCACGCAATGTGAAGTTTAAAGGGTTTGGGGGACAATTGGCCCTCGCCCAATTCTTTACCCTCCACTTAACTAGACACAAGGGTATTGCGATAACTAGATACTAACCTTTGCTATATCATTTAAAGTTGTGAATCAACCGTTAAAGTTGTTAAAATTGCTCCTGGTATTTCATTAGTTCCCTTCTGTCTACTTTAAACATGTGTAAGTTTTAAAACTGTTTCATCATTTAAAGATAGATTTAAGTTAAGATTTTGCCGATTTAGGAGCATTTAAGATTTAAAAAAAAAAAAGAAAAAAAGTTACTTAGGTTCGCTATGAAGGAGCTCTACATCAGAGCCTTCCTGAAAGGTCTACTGCTTCAAGATGGCGGCTGTTTACTAACGCATGTAGTCATTAAAACATGTTGCCAATGCAGCTGTGTCTGTCAATTGCTTCTAGTTTTATAATATGATATCTACCGTGTCATGTGGGCGTAGTTTGTCGGCTGTGGCTACAGTCAGGTATTATTGGAGCCACCTAGCATCGCGGTTGCAACGGCGTCTTCCCCACTCCTGCTCTGCTCTCTCGTCTCCGTGAGTCCGTTTCTCTCAGACTTTTTTTATTCAACCAATTTAGTAACGCATAGTAACGCACGCCTTTCCCGCCTCAGTAACGGTAACGGCGTTGCCAAGATAAGAAAAGCAATTAATTAGATTACTCATTACTGAAAAAAATAACGCCGTTAGTAACGCCGTTATATTCTAACGCCGTTATCAACAACACTGGTCGTCTGTCTGTCTTTTGACGGGTGTGGGGGAACACGGAAATAATTATTCAGTCGGACCTGCCTCTTTGACATTTTGAGAATAGATTTTCTCGTGTCCGCCGCAAATACAGTGGTCAGCCATCGGTACGCAAAAGCGTATTGAAGCCGTTGAGGGCCAACGCATTTGTCTATGTCCAGTACGCATGCGCGCATGCGGACCACTTATGTGCACCCCTGGCTATAATTATTAATTACACTGCAATGTTTTACCAATAGTTTTAATATACAAAATTGGGATATCACTGTTCACTTTTTTTAAGAAAAACAAATGCATTAGGTCAAGCAGTATCAATTCTGGATGCCTTGAAATTCATCAATAATAGAATGCAACCAGTCTCATCTAAATCTTTATCCAATAAAATCATGAAGTGGCTACAGACACCCTCCCTTTTTGCTGATATAGTGACAAATAGAAGATGTTAGATCAATAAAGGCAATTACTTTACATAATGTCAACAGCAAAGTAGTATTTTTGAATTTGTACTGGTGATTGATTGCAGGTTGGTGTTCTGCAGTTACTAAAAGGAAGGCTTCATTCAGAATGCAGGTCTTAATGCACAAATCAGATTTTTTTTTTTTTTTTTTTTGGTCATATTCAATCTTCTTGTGGGGATGTTCTGGCTGCTGTTTTTAATTTTCATGTCATGTCACACTTGACTTTGAGCAAAAGTAACCCACATCCGCAGAAGAACAATAACAAAAGGCAAAAAGCAGCCGCAGTTTGATGAACTGACCACTAGGTTTATCGATCAGCACGTATTTCAGCTAATTGTATTCATCGCCGACTGCTACACTCATTGATGTCTTTCGCTTCCTTGAATCTATCTTTGAGGTTCTTAAAATATTCTTTTGGGGGAGCAAAGTTCTTAAGTGACCCCTTTCAGTCATATCGTGAGAAATACTTCCTGAAACTGATTGGTTACAATAGGAATTGTTACCTTCCCACATTATTAACTCTATCTCCAGTGCTATGCTGTCCTCCATGATAGTTTCTGATTCCCACACTATTTCACCTGTTGCTGAGCAATACGTCATTGTTGCATGGATTCCAATTTGAGGTCTTTGTTGCATGAATTCTGATTTTGGGTGGGTTTGCTTTTTAAACCTCAGTCACATTCTGAAAAATCTAACCCGTATCAGATTTAAAACCACATACACAAAGTCACATCCAGTATGCATAGTGGTCTTATTAAAAAAAAAAAACTGAATTCTTGTTCAGAATTTCATGACAGAATACCACTTGAGTCAGTTAAAGGCACAGAATCCGAAGTGGGTCGTTTCAATCTGCAGTTTGAATGTAGCCTAAAAGAGCATTTAAAAAACCAAGATAGACTCAAGGACCATATTAATTTTCGAATTAGACACTCATTAAATTATTGGTGTAAGTGGTGAATATACAATATTTTCAATAAAAGACCTAAAGCTTCAGTCATAACAGCAACTGATGTATGTATAGACATTATTGAATGCTCTGCTGACATCTCCCACACATTCAATACAATTGTCTAAAACAGGGTTCACTAAATACGGACCTCGGTAACACTTTTCCTGTCGTGTTTTCCATGTGTCCCTCCTCCAACACACCTGAATCCAAATAATCAGGATCATTATCAGGCTTCTGGAGAGGTTGCTGATGACATAATCATTTGATTCAGGTGTGTTAGAGGGGAGAGACGTGGAAAACACGACAGGAAAAGTGGCACCGAGGTCCGGATTTAGTGAACCCTGCTCTAAAATATGCAGAATAAATTTCCTTGGAATCGCAATTTAATTCATCATTCGGTTCCAATTTCCAGTTTGAACAATTTGTTTCAAAAGACTTGGAAATCGAGTAATCCAGATGGTAAGTATTTCCGCCCTTTTCCTTTACCGCTTGCCTTCAATAGGGTCACTGGTGTGCTGGTGCCAGCGAATGCCAGGAACCGGTCACAAGACAACCACATTAAAACATTTTCATTTGTGAAGTGAGTAGATCTTGTACACGGTCTCTTATCTGTCTGTGCCTAATTTAGACTCACTTTGTTTCATTTTAGGTTTCTTCATTTTTTTGTTCTTGTTAGATGTAATGATGTGTGTTTAACTGTGCATTTTAATTACTCATTAGGAGTAATGCTTCAAAACAAACACTTGAGACAAACACAACTTGTTTCTTGCAACAGATGTAATTTGGAATAAAATTAATTAGGATGAAAATTTATCCTTATGGAAGAAGAAGTTGGCAATTAGGTTATTATCAGGTATTTAAATGTTAATAGTAACTAATAAAACACATAGCAACATAAATATGCAACAAATGCAACTAGCCACTAAAGAGATACATTTGTAGATATTCTCTATTAGCTTACCTGTTGAAGTAATTGAATACAGTGTGTGTGTGTGTGTGTGTGGGGGGGGGGGTTATATATATATATGTTTGTATAAAATATTATATATATGTTTGTATAAAATATATGTAGTTTGATCATCTTCAATCGTGTTGCTGTAAACTCAGAACAGCTGTACTGTAGCTGTTCATTTCAAATGAAAAACATAACATACATACATAACAGACAAAACATCGGGACATGTAGTTACAGTTGGACATCAATTCTTACTGATATTGATCTGTGAAGGCCATACCCTTGAGCAAGGTGATTTTACACTTATCTCCTCGACACTCATCTCTGTTGAATTTGCTGTGCTTTGAAGATTAAAGGAGGAATTTTCCTCAGACTGCTTTTCAGTGTTAATGTCTTCACAAAGTGATTATAGCAGGCCACGTGTTCACACATGGAAACAAATTCAGTCAAGCAAACGCCCATTAATTTATTGAAAAAATGTATTTATACGCAAACAATAATGAGCAGTTTTCCTCAATTTATGTCCCAATCTGGACTCATGTTTGCACTATGATCAGTCCTGCCAGTACAAATTAATTGGACGCCTGTTGCTATCAGTGGCCGCAAATGAGTTAAGTACAAATTCAGAGAGATACAGTGTGAGCATCAGAGACTAGAGTATTCTTGTCTCTCATCAGTCGTCAGTACAGAACATTTTAGTGAAACAACAGGAATGCAGAAAAATCATTTTACAACTTCACTGAGACGACTCAAATTCCATCCAATATTCAAAGACACACATACAAATGCATGCTGTTTAACTTCTGATTTGTGCATTTATAGACTTTAAAGGGATACACGGCTAGAAAGACTTTAGTTCTTAAAAGATTATGCTATTATATATATCGTAAATAAATACATAATAATAAATAATTAATAATAACGTAATATATATATATATTGTAATATAATATAATAATAATAATAATAAATAAATAAAAATATATATTGCGCTATTATGAGTTAAAATAATTTGATATTGAAACCCCTCTTGATGTCTTCGTTTTTATACAATTTGTAAAATTAGTCTAACTAGTAGGTCGCCGTTGTTGTTGACGTCGCAGGGAAGTGACGTCACATGGTTACGCTGCCGGGCTTCCAGAGTATGACTCCAGTGACATAAACATGTCATCTGTCATCCTTTCAATTTGAACCCGAGAGGAAAATTAATGAGGATGACAGCACTGTCGATATTTCACAAAATGAGCAGAAAAAGCGAAATGAACAGGACAAGACAAGACAGGATGATACGAGATGAGAATAAGGAAGAAAAAAAAAACGGTGTTCGGCCAAAATGTGCTACACCGGCGGAACGTTCTACAAGAGGTAAATTTAACACCCAAAGTACAACCGTGCGCTTTCAATTCAATTCAATCCAATTCAATTCAATCCATCCAGCCAGGGGTCAGGATAGTCAGGCAGCTGCGGCTGAAAAAGTAGCCCCTCCCCAGAGGGGAGGGTGGAAAGGAGACACCGGGTGACTAATGATGAAAAGCCTAGTCAACTAGATATTGGAATTAGAAAAGAGAAATAAAGTAAAGGCAAGTGGTAAGTAGAGTGAAAAACAGGGGATATGACTCAGTGGCTGTACTTCCCCCAGGATTATAGCTCCTCGGGCAGCTTAGACTGAACTGTGAGTCTAGTCTGTTTTCAACTAGCCTGACCATAAGCTTTGTCAAAAAGGAACGTTTTTACTCTAATGTTAAATGTACAGGCTGTGTCGGCCTCTTTAATATTAGCTGGAAGCTGATTCCATAAGACAGGAGCTTGGTAACTTAAGGCTCTAGCTCCTACTGTACTTTTAGAGACCCTGGGAACTACAAGTAGACCTGCATTCTGAGAACGACGTGTTCTGTTGGGGTGGTATGGAACCAGAGCATCTGTGAGATAAGATGGCCCCAAACCATTAATGGTCTTAAATGTAAGAAGGAGGATTTTAAATTTAATTCTGAACTCGACTGGAAGCCAGTGAAGGGCTTGGAGCACAGGGGTGATGTGCTCTCTTCTATTAGTTCCTGTTAAAAGTCTTGCTGCTGTGTTCTGGCTTTCAGCTTGTTTTGTTTAGATGCATACAGACAGAACATACCGAAGACGCCTTAAGAAAATACTTAAACGTAGTAACATCAAATAAGGGTGGTTTAAATATGCTATGTGACTAATGTGGTCGACAGATCAACAATCTGCTTTAAAGCTACCACAGGAAAACACAATGCTTAAAAGTATGAGAGGGAAACTCATGCAAAAAGTATTTTGAGGCAATGAAAAGGTAATAAAAGACTCAATAAAATGACAAATATTAAGTACTCGCCGCTTATATATATGCCGATTAGCGCATGTGTTGGACATCTTGCCGCGTAGAAGGAATTGCAATAACCCTGTAGTATTCGTTGAGTGACAATGACAATCTACGTCATCACCTCGAGCATCCATTGCGCGGTTAAAACATGGCGCCCTCCGTAGGTCAAAACATGTACTAAATATTAGTTTTTTAAATCAATTGCAGTATTTTATGTGTTTCTAATAACATATTTTAGTAAAAGAGAAAAATTGTGGTTATCAGAGCCAACAGGTTTTTAAGTGTGAGGTTCCCTTTAAGTATACAAAATGAATACACCTAGGATTGTGACAAAAACAGAATTACTTAAATTACTTACTACAATGTTTCAAAGCTGCACTTTTTTTTGGGGTGGGGAGGAGATATAGTAAATATTTATTCATTTAATTTTTATTTTTCCACAAAGTGCCAGCATGGTCTAGATCAGGGGTCGGCAACCTATGACACGCGTGTCAGCACTGGCACGCTAAGGGTTAACCAGTGACACGCGAGGGCATGGCAAAAAAAAAAAAAAAAAATGCGTGTTATGTTCATTGTCGGTTGTAGCTTTATCACTTGCTCAAGCGCCCCATCTTGTGGCCGTTTTATTTATTGGTTCTAAAACAGTAGAAGAAAAATGCAAATAGGAAGTTCTTCAAATGGGATTCAGTGTGTTACATGGCAGCTCCACTCTCACAACTTGAGTGGCATTTGTGTTCTTTAGAGCAACGTCTGTGAGTATTTTGTTGTCAAATTGAGAATTACACTCTTTATATTGTCTTTAGGTTGCATGTTTGAGGGGAAATGTGTTTGATATTTCTAATTAAGAACTACTGAATACAGGCTAATTGTGTTTGCATATATGGATGGCATTTTGTTATTTGCAGCATTGTTGCTGATTGCATGTATTTTTTCATTGTTTTAGTTTCATAAAAAAGAAAAGAGACACATAAAGGATTACTGAAAACATCCGGAGTGTGAACCTTTTCATGTTTAGCTGTTTGGATAGCGGAAGCGAGCCCATTTACAATGTGCCTTTTTACCGGAAATTAAGGCATTTTCAGTTGCGCGCCCTGTTATTTAGGGGCTTTACGGGACCGCCCCTCTCACCCACTCTGCCTGTGGCGTTATATGCGAGCAATAATTGATTTTGAGCACACCTCCAGCTCTTCCCCAATTTCTCGACTCCTGCGCTTGTCGGATTTTTTTTCTCTGCGCGTTTAATTCAGCTCACGCTACTAACATGTCACGAAGCCGACCAATCAGAGAGCTGGCGGAAGTACACTGTGTTACCAATTGCACTTTTTGGTAATTGCAACTCTGCACCGTAGGGTGTAGTGGACAGGCGATTAACGTGGCTTGTTGTCGTCGATTCGCCCGGTGCTTATTACTTCAGAGAGGTGGTGATGTGTATAAAAACACAGTGACACGTTGGATGGTATTTTGCTGGAGACTTTTATTAACAAAACTAAAACCAGCATGGGACACAGCCACTTTTCATGGCGCTCTTCGCACAACTCTCTCTCAACACCTTGCTCCCTGCCTCTCTTTTTCTTACGCTTAACTAGTAAGCTGGTCATACTGTAGGGGACAGCGGCCCCTTGGGGGTGCCGGTAACAACTGGTTGGCTGGTTACTTCCGCTTGCTCTGTGCATTATGCCTCCGGAGCGTTGTGTGTGTGTCGCATAACAAGTGTCAAACGCAACTACGAGACGAAACATGAAATTCATGGAAAACAGGGCCAGGGATCACATTAAGGTAGTCATCTTTTGTATTTGTTATATAAAATCTAAAATTGTGCATAGAATTCACTGTTAGTGAAAAAGACAAAGTAGTCGCCTGACTTTGAAGGTTAAAACAGCCCGCTCTGTACTGTGAGATACCTGCACTGAGAATCACGCTTGTTCCCCTTTTCTTGCTGGGTTGTGTGTGTGTGATATGTTTACATAAGATGATGCTCAAGTTTTGATATTTTCTAAAATATACTTTTATTTTTTAGTTATTTGTTAAAGAAGAATGGTAGTTGTAAGATTTCAACGTATGTTCATGTTGTTTTCTTTGGAGTAAAATTACAGCTCTGTTGGATATAAAAATTCGGATGTGCGTCATTAATCTTGGTGTGGCACACTGATTGACAAGAAAATTTGAAAGTGGCACGCCACACCAAAAAGGTTGCTGACCCCTGCTCTAGATCATTTAAAAATAATCTTTTAAGACTACCAGAAGATTGTGAGCTATGATTATATGAAGTTGAAATATACCAAATGAATTAATACACTCTTCTTTCTCCATCCATCCATCCATCCATCCATCCATCCATCCATCCATCCATCCATCCATCCATCCATCCATCCATCCATCCATCCATCCATCCATCCATCCATCCATCCATCCATCCATCCATTATCTTCCGCTTAGTCCGGGGTCGGGTCGCGGGTGCAGCAGCTTTAGCAGGGAAGCCCAGACTTCCCTCTCCCCAGCCACTTCAGCCAGCTCCTCCGGCGGGATTCCAAGGCGTTCCCAGGCCAGCCGAGCGACATAGTCTCTCCAGCGTGTCCTGGGTCGACCCCGGAGCCTCCTGCCGGTGGGACATGCCCGGAACACCTCTCCAGGGAGGCGTCCAGGAGGCATCCGAACCAAATGCCCGAGCCACCTCAACTGGCTCCGCTCAACGCGGAGGAGTAGCGGCTCAACACCAAGCCCCTCCCGGATGACCGAGCTTCTCACCCTATCTCTAAGGGAGAGCCCGGACACCCTGCGGAGGAAACTCATTTCGGCCGCTTGTATCCGGGATCTTGTTCTTTCGGTCACAACCCACAGCTCGTGACCATAGGTTAGGGTAGGAACGTAGATCGACCGGTAAATCGAGAGCTTCGCCTTTTGGCTCAACTCCTTCTTCACCACAACGGACCGGTGCAGAGTCCGCATCACTGCAGACGCTGCACCGATCCGCCTGTCAATCTCCCGCTCCCTCCTACCCTCACTCGTGAACAAGACCCCAAGATACTTGAACTTCTCCACTTGGGGCAGGATCTCGTCCCCGACCCGGAGAGGGCACTCCACCCTTTTCCGGCTAAGGACCATGGTCTCGGATTTGGAGGTGCTGATCTTCATCCCAACCGCTTCACACTCGGCCGCGAACCGCCCCAGTGAGAGTTGGAGGTCACGGCTTGATGAAGCCAACAGCACCACATCATCTGCAAAAAGCAGAGATGCAATGCTGAGGCCACCAAACCGGACACCCTCAACACTTCGGCTGCGCCTAGAAATTCTGTCCATAAAAATTATGAACAGAATCGGTGACAAAGGGCAGCCTTGGCGGAGTCCAATCCTCACTGGGAACGAATTCGACTTACTGCCGGCAATGCGGACCAGACTCTGATACCGGTCGTACAGGGACCGAACAGCCCTTACCAAGGGGCTCGGTACCCCCGAACGCCTTCTCCAAATCCACAAAACACATGTGAACTGGTTGGGCGAACTCCCATGCTCCCTCGAGGACCCTGCCGAGGGTGTAGAGCTGGTCCACTGTTCCACGGCCAGGACGAAAACCACCCTGCTCCTCCTGAATCCGAGATTCGACTTCCCGACGGACCCTCCTCTCCAGCACCCCTGAATAGACTTTACCGGGGAGGCTGAGGAGTGTGATCCTTCTATAATTGGAACACACCCTCCGGTCCCCCTTTACCACCACCCCGGTCTGCCAATCCAGAGGCACTGTCCCCAATGTCCACGCAATGTTGTAGAGGCGTGTCAGCCATGACAGCCCTACAACATCCAGAGCCTTTAGGAACTCCGGGCGGATCTCATCTACCCCTGGGGCCTTGCCACCGAGGAGCTTACCAACCGCCTCAGTGACTTCAACCCCAGAGATCGAAGAGCCCACCTCAGAGTCCCCAGACTCTGCTCCCTCAAAGGAAGGCGTGTCGGTGGAATTGAGGAGGGCTTCGAAGTATTCTCCCCACCTACTCACGACGTCCCGAGTCGAGGTCAGCAGTACACCATCTTCACTATACACAGTGTTAATGGTGCACTGCTTTCCTCTCCTCAGACGCCGGATGGTGGACCAGAATTTCCTCGAAGCCGTCCGGAAGTTGTTTTCCATGGCCTCGCCGAACTCCTCCCATGTCCGAGTTTTTGCCTCGGCGACCGCCGAAGCCGCAGTCCGCTTGGCCAGCCGGTACCTGTCAGCTGCCTCCGGAGTCCCACAGGCCAAAAAGGCCTGATAGGCCTCCTTCTTCAGCTTGACGGCATCCCTTACCGCTGGTGTCCACCAGCGGGTTCGGGGATTGCCGCCACGACAGGCACCAACCACCTTACGGCCGCAGCTCCGATCGGCCGCCTCAACAATGGAGGTGCGGAACATGGTCCACTCGGACTCAATGTCCCTCACCTCCCCCGGGACAAGGGAGAAGTTCTGCCGGAGGTGGGTGTTGAAACTCTTTCTGATAGGGGATTCTGCCAGACGTTCCCAGCAGACCCTCACAATACGTTTGGGCCTGCCAGGTCTGGCCAGCAACTTCCCCCGCCATCGGAGCCAACACACCACCAGGTGGTGATCAGTTGACAGCTCCGCCCCTCTCTTCACCCGAGTGTCCAAAACGTGGCCGCAAGTCCGATGACACGATTACAAAGTCGATCATTGAACTGCGGCCTAGGGTGTCCTGGTGCCAAGTGCACATGTGGACACCTCTATGTTTGAACATGGTGTTCGTTATGGACAAACCGTGACGAGCACAGAAGTCCAATAACAGAACACCACTCGGGTTCTGATCGGGGGGGCCGTTCCTCCCAATCACGCCCCTCCAGGTCTCACTGTCATTGCCCACGTGAGCGTTGAAGTCCCCCAGTAGAACGAGGGAGTCCCCAGAGGGGGCACTCTCCAGCACACCCTCCAAGGACTCCAAAAAGGGTGGGTATTCTGAACTGCTGTTCGGTGCATAAGCGCAAACAACAGTCAGAACCCGTCCCCCCACCCGAAGGCGGAGGGAGGCTACCCTCTCGTCTACGGGGGTAAACCCCAACGTACAGGCACCAAGCCGGGGGGCAATAAGTATGCCCACACCTGCTCGGCGCCTTTCACTGTGGGCAACTCCAGAATGGAAGAGAGTCCAACCCCTCTCGAGAGGATTGATACCAGAACCCAAGCTGTGTGTGGAGGAGAGTCCGACTATATCTAGTCGGAACTTCTCTGCCTCACCCACCAGCTCAGGCTCCTTCCCTGCCAGAGAGGTGACATTCCATGTCCCAAGAGTTAGCTTCTGCAGCTGGGGGTTGGACCGCCAAGGCCCCCGCCTTTGGCTGCCGCCCAACTCTCTACGCACCCGACCCCTTTGGCCCCTCCCACAGGTGGTGAGCCCATGGGAAGGGGAACCCATGTTGCCTTTTCGGGCTGTGCCCGGCCGGGCCCCATGGGGACAGGCCCGGCCACCAGACGCTAGCCTTCGAGCCCCACCTCCAGGCCTGGCTCCAGAGGGGGGCCCCGGTAACCCGCGTCCGGGCAAGGGAAACTGGAGTTCATTTCTTTTTCTCATCATAAGGGGTCTTCTTTCTCTCCCCATTATTACAGATTATCTCTATTTATTTGTCATGTTATTTACTGTATTTTTCAGACTATAAATCTTTTTTTTTTTTTTTTTTCATAGTTTGGCTGGACGTGCGGCTTATACTCTGGAGCGATTTATGTATGAAATTATTAACACATTATTAAATCACTTCACGTTATATTCAACACCTGTTACGTTACGTTAACATACCTAGCACGTTCTCAGTTCATTCATTATGCATCATGTAATGTTAGTATACCATACACTTATTCAGACTATTGTTCTCTATTCTATTTTCATTTTTAATTGCCTTTCAAGATGACGTATCTATTCTTGGTGTGACCTATACTCCGGTGTGACTTATATATTTTTTTCTCTTCATTGTACATTTTTTGACGTGTGCAACTTATACTCAGGTGCGGTAGTCAGAAAAATATGGTATGATTTTTCCTTTATTTCTTTTGTTAATATATGACGGACTGATAGTTGAGAAATGGGGTAAGTTTTAATAAGCAAATGCTTCACCCCACTCCTTTTTGGGCATATCAAATAAAATCTGTTATTATTAATCAATATCAAAGCTGCACATTGCCCCCACACACACACCACCACATCAAGTCTCAAAGTATTATTTTGTGTGCATGTGCTCAAATTGGAGCTGCCGTAATTAACCATGCAGCAGGACAAGGGATGGACCATTTCATATACAATCTTGGATCCAAATCAAATCTGCATTGGATGAATTCATACTGCATTATACACCTTTTTCTGTTGCATCTACAATTCTGGATAGTCTTATCTAACTTTTCCACCAGCAAAATTCATGAACTGTTTCCTAAAATTTTTCTTTGTAAAGGCTTGACACTAATGGGAAGCCTGTCTAAAGGCTCCCACTTCCTGCCAGTCAGTCAGTTTTAGTAAATTTGCAATGATGCAAAGGACTGCAAGAATGAGTGATGCCTTGAAATATCTGTGAGCACTAAAAGAGCAATTTACTGTTTTAGAATTAATTAAATCTAAGGAATCAGAAATCCAGAGTATTAAATTATCCTGTTATCCTGTTGCAGGACACTAGGCTGCACATTTCTCTCGAGAATACATTGAAAGTCTTGAGATTTGATTCTACCACCGTGCATATTGAAGGAACACAGTGCCAGATGCAGCAAAGCAACTAAAGAACATAAGCAAGCCTCCTCCATCATTCTGCTATGAACACTGTACATTTATGGAATCACTGTGCGTTTAATTGAGAGGTGCAAATCATGTGTAAATCATACTTCATTAAACTACAACAAACATAAAACATGCACTTTAGCAAATTCCAGTCTTAATTTTTTATGATTTACACAAGGTAAAAAGTGGTAGTGCCCCTCTACTATTACCCGCAAATTGCATATGTCAAATATATGGAAGACATTCAAACCCTAAACTAACTACAGCCCTTATTACTCATGTTAAACAGCAATTCTGATAGGCCAGTTCAGAGAGTTGACTTGCATGCCTTTGGCAGCCCAGCTGGGTCAAAAACAGATGGTGATTGTCATGATTCTGAATGCCAAGCAGCAACTAGGCTGAGCTGCAGGAAAGCAGCAGAGATGATTTACAGTTTGAGGCAATCCTGCTGCGGTGAAGTGGACTTGCAAAGAAAAAAAATTTCAATTAATGCTGGTGTGAAGAAAGAAAATTAATTGAGTGCCGGAAAAAAAAAAAAAAATCAGGTTATATTTGGAAGTAAAAAAATACAACAAACACCATTTGACAGCCACTGTAGTTTATGTGCCAAGGAGCCAAAAGATTAAATTATTCCATTCATTAAAAGACAATTGCTATACATGGAGGGGGGTGGTGATATGTGATGTTTACTCTGATTTTGAGACATTTAGATCAACCAACAACACAATGCTCTAAAGGTCCAAACTGAAATTTTGGGGAGTTTTACATGTTACGTCACCAACAATTGGAGTAGTGGCACTGCTAGTAAAATCAATGATCAAATCACAAAACTGTGAAATGGTCGTTATTGTACACATTAGAAATAAACTTAGCAAATCAAAACAATTATCCATCTTAGCAAAATGAAAATGTAAAAATAATGAAATAAAACTAAATAAATAATTACAGCTGCAGTCTGATCTGTGATATTGCTCAAAAAGCTCTCACACAAACTTTTTTTTTTCTTTTTCATACAGTTTAACCTTAGTAGTGCCACATGATTAGCTTCCATTTGCGGTTCAATGTCCTTAAGTGGAATAAATGGTCTTTTTTGTAGGGAAAATGCCCGCTCTCATTAGCAAATGCATACATTGCCACCAGGACATGGTTGAAAACCTTATATAATTCAATAAATGAGTTCTTTTGCCATTAAATGAGAAACCCCGTGGTTACAAACTTTTTATACAGCATTGCAAATCAGACAGATAACACCCCCTCCCCCCATATTTACCATCTGTGGATTAGCAACGTTACGTGTCCTTAGTGCATTCCTGACAGGCTGCTTTCTTTAGGGCTCATATTTTATGCTTGTACTGAAAATGAAATCATTTTCTTTAATGAGCACTACTCAAGACCAGTTGACATCTTCATTATCATGCAGCTCTGCCTTGTCCTGTCCTCTGGATAATGTTTTTCATACTGAGGCCTTACCACACACTTCTCGGCTTATTCATTAAGCGTTTGCCTTGAGAGAACTCACCGATGTTTTTACAGATGACAAATAAACAAACTTTGCGTCTTAAATGTTGCCCTGAAGGCAGTGGTCTGGTGGTATGTCAGGGTGCTTTTAAACCGAACTGTTATTTTATTATACGTTGTGAAAGCTGATTGTGGTGTCTGTGTAATGACAAGAAGAAGAAGAAGAAAAAAAATTCAAGAACAGCTGCTGAACCGCCTTCCACTGATTGAACCATTTATAATGTATGTATGTGTGCTTCTGAGACTCGGCTCCTTCGCCCCTGACTTGTTATGATAGGAACTCTGCAGGATGAAATCTCAGCTGTCTTCCAAAATTCAGTGTGCCGATTGTGTAATTGGTGGCCTTAAGTCAAGTTTTACAGGCAGCAATCTTGACTTTATGAGCTGCATCCAACATTTGAGCACAAATCCCCAATTTATTTGCAAAACAGGGTTCATGACAACAATATTAATCTAATACACCATTTCGTGACAAATGCATATTTACATTAAACACAAAAAAAGTATCTGCTTAATTTATTATCGCTCTGATTGAACACTCAGCACAATTTGAATGCACTAATCAAATTGTCTTACCTGTAGAAAGGCGACACAATTTAATGTACCGGTACAAATATTGGCTGTCTCGGTTTTCACATCAGAGGATTGTGTAGTATTTGAGTGGAACAGCCGGATGTGTAGCGCTATGGACCTATTGCTAAGCCACCCCCCCTTGGAATACTTGGACAAATGCTCTGTCAAATTCTTTCAATGACAGTGACTGAGTGAACGATTTATTGATGATGGCGGGCGTTAAATTTCTGAATTTGCACTACCACAGCTGCCAATAAACCTGTTTTTTTTATTTAAATGAAATGTTTTTTTTTGTTTTGTTTTTTCCAAAATGAATTCCGTCTTGAAGCAGACAGAGGATTGCAATATGCAGTGGAGCGGTATGTCATTTCATTTGTATTAAACTTTACAGAGAGGAGACCATTATTATAATCGAGACGAAATTCTACCACTAGAAATTTAAAAATGAGAAACCCCAAACAAACATCTAGCTAGCTATAACGTTAGCTACTGTACTTAGTAACATACATACTGTATATCATGTGTTGGGTCAGATTTTGCTCCCAAAGCTTTTATGGCAATAAGTAAGCAGTCTTTTACATTCAGTTGGCGTCTCAATATTATCCAGAGGTGCTAAATAAACAACTTACTGTCATGCCTTGAGTTAAGTTTTGTTAGGATTTTGCCTTAGTGTTTCTTGTCCATTTGACTACCCGTTGATTTCACCTGTTGTGGCCTGCTGCTTGTGTCTGGACCAATCCGCTGCCTCTTGTATCACCCACCTGTGTCACATTGTTTTGTTTCCCCATGTCTGTATTTAAGTTCTCCATGTGCTGTCTGTCAGTCATTGTCAATCCATGTGCCTATCCAATGTCTGTCCCATCAATGTTCTTGCCCTTGTTATCCTGGATCCTTGCCTTTGTAAGTTTTGATAGCTTTTGTTTGTTCCCCTTGGTTTTTGTTTGTACTTTGTTAACGATCAATAAATATTTTTTGGGTTTTCTTCCACCTTGCCTCGCCTCCCCGTTTCCCCTGCATTTGGCTCCACCTTGCCCTCTCGTTGTGACACTCACATCATAAACATACATGTGCAACGTGATTACAGCACAAATAAATGCTCAAGGCGTTAAGGGTGCTATAGAGCGGCGTGCAGTCGAGTTGACCGTCGGCACATCTTTAGGTGTGTGAGGAGAACTCTCCTTCACGTGCGTCCGCGACCAAACGTTCATATTCCTTTCTTTATAGAAAGTGTGTGGTATTTAACTTGGACTTTCAGTGCTCTGGTCTTGACAGATTAGTTATATTTAATTCTATTTGTGTAGTGACATGCTAGTAAACAACTAGGCAGTCAAATGTTAGCGAGCTAACTCAGTTAAGTCTACCTTTCTACCACATGCTATCAAATATATACTTTATATATGGCGGAAAACACAGACAAGACTGAAAAAGCAGTTTCTGCTCTTGCGCTCCTCTTCAAAAGAAAGTGCTGTATTTTAAGCCAAAACAACTGTTGTGTTTGGTTGAACAATATGTCTATATGCTGCCATATCAGATTCATGGCGCATTAAGCCCCTGAACTATTTTTAATTTGTCCGTTTTACCCTGGAAACCCCCGTTTACAGACGTTGCGCGACCGCTTTTGTTTCAACCCAGCCATAAAATGAAGGTGATTAATTATATTTATTATTCAAAATGTCTGTCATTTTTAGCTTAGAATCATTAATTGATGTCTAATATTTTGTTTAGAAAAAAACGACTTTAAAATATTATTCACTCGCATATTGTAAACTTTTAAACAAATGACGTCACAATGAAAAAATGGTGTCTGTAAAAAAGTCACGGATATCTACCTCATAACTATCGCTTAATTGTATTTTGTTTGTTACTGTCGCATTTTGTCCAATATGTTAGATGATAAATAATCCATCCAAACAAAAGAAATCGGACAATTTTGAAATTTGGCAAAATTCTATCTCAGTTGTGTTTCTCACAGGCCTCTGGTAGAGGACCCGAGCTTGAAAGGAGAGACCATACCGCCTGGGTCGGCGAGACAACGATTTATATATCGTATATACTGTATATATATATTTTTTTTTTACAAAACGATCATTAACTTACCTTTGAGCAAGCATAAGTGTCCTTGGTGCTTGTCTTAACATTCATTTGTTTATGTGGTCGACGACAGAGCTTTATCCATAGCTTGTATTTGGCAAGCTTCCTTTTAGGTTTTGAAAAAGGCTCCAAAAAAATTCCTCCACCAATTTTTTTCAGGGTACCTGGCGTCGGAATTGCACACAGTGTTTAACCATCAGGTTTTTGCTATTTCAAAATTAGAAAAAAACACATTTTAAGTCCCGACAACACAGTACATTCCTATACAACACTACGGTTGGTTTTCTGATTTAGGGGCGTGGTTTAGCCACATGTCCATTTTATGTCTCATAAAAAGTGTGACCAGATGAGTAGTGGTTTTGGTTCTGGAGAGATAAACGTGACTGGACTTCTGAATATGTTACCACTTAGTGATTTCTGATGAAAATCAATGTGGTCTTTTGTAGTGGGGAGTGGGCAGCTAATCCAAATCTCAGCTGCCTGATTTGGAGGCGGGAGACTTTGACGTGTGTTTAATGGTGCGTCACTGGAGCGGACAGGTGATCCATTTATTTAGGCAGTAATGTATGTATCCCAAGGTAAATCTTTAATTAACGGGTAAAGAAGAAGAGGACAATCATATTGCAGTAAGCCAAGGTGTGTGAATATCCAAGAGGGTGAAATGTGGCCTGCTTATTTCCGTTTCATTTACCTCTAATTACTGCAGATCACTGCCTAGTTGTGATCTGTCATATTCAAACATTTCTGTTTAGCTGGATCTTTTTACTTCATGTACTGTAACTGCTCAGCAATCTCCTGTGGTAGGTGGGGTAGGACTGGGGGGGTGGGTGTGTAAATAAAATAAAATATGATTGTCACCACCAGTCCCACCTGCTTTCTTTCCATGGATAATTGGTGTTATTTTTGGATCACTGCACCACTGAAACAAAACCTACTGAAAGTGTTGCCTTACCTCACTGCAGTATATGTTCCTTTTTTTCCCCACCCTATGCCTTTATCACACCTATCCACACATTTTGACCACATTAATTGATTACGCTTGTCTTCAGTATATGCAACAGAGGGTAAGTTATAGCTTCCACCTTTCTTGTTTGTTTTGTGGTTGTTAGTAATGTACACTTTAGTTTAAAAATATTTGCCTGCTTATTAACTTAGCATATGGTCGTGTGATAGTTGTTGATTTGCACACTGCTGATTAATGACTAAGTTGATAGGTAAACTGCCTCTGAAATTTGTATTTTAGAATCATAATCTCTTTATTGACAGAGTATGTTAGAAACATACGTGGGCTATGTCTATGGTAGTCAAAGGGTTATTATTACATACAGTACATATTACATACAAGCCACTATTGTAAAAGAAAATGAACAGTACATTCAGGACATAGCCCGAAAGCCACTGAAAGGCACTTACCTATAAAAGGATACCAGTAGTTCAGAGGTACTGAACAATGGCACCTGTACAATTGTTGCAGAGTCGTCCAACAATATAAAGTGACTGGTGTGATAATATTTATTATGTACCAAAGAATCTGTAAAAATTGCATAAAGGCTTTGACTGCCTAAAATGCCTTAGTTGTGTACAGTTCTGGCCAAATGTATTGGCACCCCTGCAATTCTATCGGATAATGCTCAATTTCTCCCAGAAAATGATTGCAATTACAAATGCTTTTGTAGTAATATCTTCATTCATTTTGCTTGCAATTAAAAAAAAACAAAAGAGAATGGAAAAAAATTAAATCATTTTACACAAAACTCCAAAAATGGGCCGGACAAAAGTATTGGTACCCTCAGCCAAATACTCGGTATCACAACCTTTAGACAAAATAACTACGAACAACCTCTTCTGGTATCCATCAATGAGTTTCTTACAATGCTCTGCTGGAATTTTAGACCATTCTTCTTTAGCCAACTGCTCCAGGTCCCTGAGATTTGAAGGGTGCCTTCTCCAAACTGCCATTTTCAGATCTCTCTACAGGTGTTCTATAGGATTCAGATCTAGCCTCATTGCCGGCCACTTTAGAAGTCTCCAGTGCTTTCTCTCAAAACCATTTTCTATTGCTTTTTGAAGGGTGTTTTGGGTCATTGTCCTGCTGGTAGGCCCATGAACTCTGAGGGAGACCCAGCTTTCTCACAATGCGCCCTACAATATGCTGCAAAATTTGTCGGTAGTCTTCAGACTTCACAATCCCATGCACACGGTCAAGCAGTCCAGTGCCAGAGGTAGCAAAGTAACCCCAAAACATCAGGGAACCTCCGCCATGTTTGACTGTAGGGAGTGTTTTCTTTTCTTTGAAGGTCTCGTTTTTTTTCTCCTTTAATCCTTTATGATGATGCCTTTTCCCAAAAAAGCTCTACTTTGTCTTATCTGACCAGAGAACATTCTTCCAAACATTTTTGGGTTTCTCAGGTAAGTTTTGGCAAACTGCAGCTTAGCTTTTTAATGTTTCTCGGTCAGAAGTGAGGTCTTCCTGGGTATCCTACCGTAGAGTCCATTTTCATTCAGACGCCGACGGATATTACGGTTTGACACTGTTGTACCCTCGGACTGCAGGACAGCTTGAACTTGTTGGATATTAGTTGAGGTTCTTTATCCACCATCTGCACAATCTTTCGTTGAAATCTCTCATCAATTTTTCTTTTCTGTCTACATCTAGGGAGGTTAGCCACAGTGCCATGGGCTTTACACTTATTGATGACACTGCGCACGGTAGACACAGATGGACAGATGACAGATGGAATTGTAGCCTTGAGATTGGCCGTGCTTCCTCACAATTTTGCTTCTCAAGTTCTCAGACAGTTCTTTGTTCTTCTTTCTTTTCTCCATGCGCAATGTGGTACACACAAGGACACATGACAGAGGTTGTGTCAACTTTAATTTTAACTGGCTGCATGTGTGATTTAGTTAATGCCACCACCTGTTATGTGCCACAGGTAAGTAACATGTGTTGTTAATGACACAAATTAGAGAAGCTTCACATGATTTTTCAAAGGGTGCCAATACTTACCTGGCCCATTTTTGGAGTTTTGTGTAAAATGATAATTATATCATTTTTGTTCCATTCTCTTATGTGTTTTTTTCATTGCAAGCAAAATAAATGAACATATTACTACCAAAGCATTTGTAATTGCAATCATTTTCTGGCAGAAATTGAGCATTATCTGACAGAATTGCAGGGGTGCCAATACTTTTGGCCAGCAATGTCATGTGAAAATACTGAACAACAACTGTTATGTAAGTAATGATGCTACAACAGTGAATGTTGCAGTACAGTTGAAACAGACATGTTCAAAAGGCAACTGTTTAAAAAGTACATTTTAGTTGTTGACTCTCCCTTGACGGAATTCAGAGACTGCCAACAATAACCTTGAAAAAAAATCATTGTCATTTGATCTACTATGGCTCCAGGTATCACACCTAGGAGAAAGATAACTAAGCCCAAAATGTTACTTCTCTTTTCAGGACCATGGAACGGGATGTTTACAATCAATCCCCTCTTTAAGGCTCATTTAAACTGATTGATTAATGCAGAAGCCTGCTTCTTTGTCTGATTTATTGGAGTGTGACTGTGTACTAATTATCCACAAACTTGGGAGAAAGAATGGGTGAGCAAATGATGGTAGAACAACAAGAAGCTTCAAGCAGAAGGTACACATAAAGTTACATTCATCAACTGACATTAACTGGCCCCTTGTCATACTGTGTGCAGTCTCTGAGTTCAGAATTTTTTAGCAGAGTCAATCTTATTAAAAATCAAAATACATTTTTAGTTACCCATACAGATTTTGTTGAAGATACTGTACCATTTTTATCTTTATAAGATGAAATATGATAATCTAATAAGATATTGTTGAAGATAGACCAACTAAGAAAATGAATGTTTAATTTCTTAACTACAAAGTTGGGTCAAGTGACCTAGCACCCAGAAATTTTTTAAATATCTGTGCCTGTTCAACTCAATTCGTGCTTTCGTGACTTTTCCTAAAACTGCTTGTTTTATATCTCTATTCTTTACATTTTAAAATCACTCCCAAGAAAATTTCATTTGAACATCATTTCAGCCTTACTGAATCATTTCAGTCCTTTGAGTGCTTAACAAACTCAAAGAAACCAAGAAATGCTAACTCAAATGCCAAACCACACTGCACACTTAATATAATAATATATATTGCTAAGCTCTATTTTCTCTACAGCGATGGTCACATGTTAGGCTAAATCCTAACCCATTGGGGTATTTGGCAGACATATTACAGCTATTTTACAGATGGTCTCGTCAGTTTATTCTCTGGTCAAGTTTGACTGTCCGACAGCCTTTCCATGCCAAGACTGTCAACTGTGGAAAGTTTATTAGTCAATGTAATTAGAATATTCACATCTGTGGCAGTGCATCTCCCTTCTTTCCAAATTAATAAAATATCTTCGAAAACATATCTTCGCTTCGGGCAACCTTGCATTTGTTCTAGATTCGCACAAGATGAAAAATGTACTTATACTGTATATATTTTTTTATCCGATGCAATATAAATAGAAAATTAATAATCATCAATAGTTTGCTGTATTTCCTCATAGTGGGATGTTTGCTTTTTTTTTTCACAGGTGAGCCATTGGGGGAAAGAACTGGCATTCCTCAAGGGTACTGGAGTTTTTCCTGGGTTGCTGAGGATGATCTTAGCTTTCCCAACTACTGGATGCCCATGTCAGGTGAGTTGGACATTGTTAACCTTGCTCAGCATGATGGACAGGCCCTGCTGCCTCTGTCCTCCAAGATTCTGTGCAACCAAATGACTGTGATACCTCACATCAGCTCTCCATCACAACAAATAAACATCTCTGTCTTGCCTGCTCTCTACTTTTACATCTTTACAACCATAGTTACCCAAGCAATTATAATGCAGGGATTTTCTATCGTATATGCAAACACAGCCCAAACATGCATGACTATGTTGAGTAAAAACACCTATGCCACTAATGACAAAAACAAAACCAAAGACAAAAACCATTTAGTATATTTTTTTCTTTTCATTAAAAATAAAGAATAAAACATATTATTACAAGTCTCTAATTTGTAAATTAAAGATTTGACCAAAGACGACATAGTATATTTTGTCAAACACAGACATCCGGTAATAATACTAATCCTGTATCAAACTGCATGTCAGTGTTTGGAATTGTGCATTTCGTGTGTTTTCTTTTCTGTCTTCTTTCTTTATCCGTCCTGTGTAACGAAGGCTTCAGTGGAAATTTTAATAGCAGTCTTGAAAGCTTTTTAGGGAAGAATTTATAGACAACCTCATATCAGAGTACAATGAGAAACTCTAAAGCAGCTCCTTGGATAACCAGACAGAGCTCTAAAGGTCGTTGTTTTAAAAAAATAAGCTCCCCTTGGCTACTGCAGTGCCAGTGAAATAGACAAATTTTCAGACTTTGAGCAGTAACTGATAAAATAGCTAAGACGATAGCTATAGTGCTAAATCAGTGAAATTAAAACATGTATAATACTAGCCCAACAGTCAGAAAATAACAATACGATGAATTAACTGTATAAACTTTTTTAAACCCTGAGTTTTGGTTCTCAAAGGCCACACAGTCCATCTTTCATGAAATTATATGTAATAATAATTGACCACAGCATCCTGTCTCTATTAGCCCCCCTCTCTGTGCACCAGCAGCAACACACACTTAGCCACTTAGCTTAGCTTACTTCTACAGCACTTTTGAATAGGCTTGCCACCCGTCCTTTGAAATAAGGAATCGTTCCGAATTAGGAATTAAAAGTTGCATTCTGTATTGAACCAATACAGAATATTTATGAATAGATATATTTCTATGCATTTTAGGAATTTTGGGGATGTCCCTTTTTTCGTCGCCTGTACAGCTTTGGGCGGGGGGGGGGGGGCGGGCATCCCTTTTATCTATTTCTGAGAGGTGGCAACCCTACTTTGGAAACAGGTCTCAAATTACTGCAGCATTTCTTTCAGTAAAAGACAATAAAAGTGAAGTAGACGGTGAACTGACCAGGGATTGCTGCCCCGGTCCAGTCCCCTTCCACTGGACAGCAGTCCTGCTGTTGCAGCCTCAAACTCTTTGTGTTCGTTCACATGTTTCGTCTTGAAATGTTTTATCAGGTTCGAGGTATTGAAACTGGCCGATTTAACTCCACCTCTTGAAGCTTTCAGGCAGCAATTCTTACATGCAGCCATTGATTTTAATGGTTGGAATTTCTATGCTGAAATGTTTCCAGACCACCACCATTTCCCCTGGTTAGTTTTTCGTCCATATGAAAAAGCTGCCCCGGCATTGGTTAAGAGCGCTCTCATTGGTCTGGAGCAGACCAATAGTGATAACTGCTTGGCATGCAAAGTGATCACGTGCCATCACACAACATAGAGACAGAGTGTAGTGAGCGTCAGGAGGAAAAAAGGCAAGATCAAGTTTTATAATACTGGACCGGTAAATGGTATCGGCGCCCTGTTTGTTGGTACTCGTCAATACCGATACCTCCTTCCATTTCATGCCGGATCGCCCACCCTCCTGCTGCTACTGGTATCGGTATCAGTGCATCAGCAGTACATACACAAGCACACACACACACACATTATATATATATATATATATATATAACAAGTATTTGATACACTGCCAATTTTGTTGGTTTTCCCTCTTGCAAGCCATGTAGAGGTCTGTAATTTGTATCATTAGTTCTCTTGAACTGTGAGGGACAGAATCTAATACAAAAGTCCAGAAAATCACATTGTATAATTTTTAAATAATGAATTTGTATTTAACTGCATGAAATAAGTATTTGATACATTACCAACTAGTAAATATTTCGGCTCTCAGTTCTTTTTTAAGAACCCCTCTTGTTCTCCACTCATTACCGGAAGTAACTGCACCTGTTAGAACGTGTTACCTGTAGAAAAGACACCTGTTCACATGCTCAAACAAACAAACTCCAACCTCTCCACAATGGCCAAGACCAAAGAGCTGTGTAAGGATATCAGGGATAAAATAATAGACCTGCACAAGGCTGGGATGGGCTACAGGAAAATAAGCAAGCAGCTTGGTGAGAAGGTAACAACTGTTGGAGCGATTATTAGCAAATGGTAAAAGTTCAAGTAGACGGTCAATCTGCCTCGTTCTGGGGCTCCATGCAAGATCTCACCTCGTGGGACATCACTGATCATGAGGAAGGTGAGGGATCAGCCCAGAACTACACGGCAGGACCTGGTCAATGACCTGAAGAGAGCTGGAATCACAGTCTCGAAGAAAACCATCGAAAAGACATTACGCCGTCATGGATTAAAATCCTACAGCGCACACAAGATCCCGCTGCTGAAGCCAGTGCATGTCCAGACACGTCTGAAGTTTGCCACTGACCATCTGGATGATCCAGAGGAGCAATGGGAGAAGGTCATGTGGTCGGATGAGACCAAAATTGAACTTTTTGGTCTAAACTCGGCTCGTCATGTTTGGAGGAAAAAGAAGGACGAGTACAACCCCAAGAACACCATCCCAACCGTGAAACATGGAGGAGGAAACATAATTTTTTGGGGCTGCTTCTCTGCCAAGGGTACAGGACGACTGCACCGTATTGAGGGGAGGATGGATGGGGTTATGTATTGCCAGATCTTGGCTGACAACCTCCTTCCTTCAGTGAGAGCCCTGAGGATGGGTCGTGGCTGGGTCTTCCAGCATGACAACGACCCAAAGCACACAGCCAAGGCAACTAAAGAGTGGCTTCGTATGAAGCATCTTAAGGTCCTGGAGTGGCCTAGCCAGTCACCAGATCTGAACCCGATAGAAAATCTATGGTGGGAGCTGGAAGTCCGTGTTGCCCGCCAGCAGCCCCGAAACCTGAAGGCTCTGGAGAAGATCTGCATGGAGGCGTGGGCCAAAATCCCTGCTGCAGTGTGTGCAAACCTTGTCAAGGACTACAGGAAACATTTGGTATCTGTAATGGCAAACAAAGGTATCTGTACCAAATATTAAGTTCGATTTTTGTAATGTATCAAATACTTATTTCATGCAATTAAATGCAATTAAATTAAATTTATTATTTAAAAATTATACAACGTGATTTTCAGGGTTTTTTTTGTATTAGATTCCATCCCTCACAGTTGAAGAGAACTTATGATACAAATTACAGACCTCTACATGCTTTGCAAGTGGGAAAACCAGCAAAATCGGCAGTGTATCAAATTATCAAATACTTGTTCTCCCCACTGTATATACATACGTATATATATATATATATATATATTAGGGCTGTCAAACGATTAAAAATTTTAATCGAGTTGATTACAGCTTAAAAATTAATTAATCGCAATTAATCGCAATTCAAACCATCTATAAAATATGCCATATTTTTCTGTAAATTATTGTTGGAATGGAAAGATAAGACACAAGATGGATATATACATTCAACATACGGTACATAGGGACTGTATTTGTTTATTATAACAATAAATCAACAAGATGGCATTAGCATTATTAACATTCTGTTAAAGCGATCCATGGATAGAAAGACTTGTAGTTCTTAAAAGATAAATGTTAGTACAAGTTATAGAAATTTTATATTAAAACCCCTCTTAATGTTTTCGTTTTAATAAAATGTGTAAAAATTTCAATCAAAAAATAAAGTGTGCATTGTTGATGTCAATAATTACTTACACAATGCTCATGAGTGCTGAAGCCTATAAAATCAGTCGCACCCAAGCGCCAGCAGAGGGCGGCAAAACTCCATAAAACACAACATGTGGGCATTTCACTGTACTGTCATTTAAATCTGTCTGAGCGGGGCATGTGCGTTAATTGTGTCAAATATTTTAACGTGATTAATTTAAAAAATTAATTACCGCCCGTTAACGCAATAATACTGTATATATACAGTATATATATATATATATATTTTTTTTTATTATTAATTGGACCACACTTGGAGGCGGTTGGCTTGCTACAACACAATAAAGGATTTATTAGTCTCTCCCAAGAGTAGCAAGTGACTACAAAAAATATTATATGAATATATATACTGAATATAATATTGTCATAATCTGATATGATGTAAAAATCCCTAAATTTGGGGATTTTGTCATCATAATAATTTAATATTTTGTGAACTACTGCAGTGTGGCATGCTCCCTGACTGGTTAGCATGAGGCCAAACATTTCTGAGATAAAGGGTTCAATCCCAAGCTTTACCTTTCCTGTGTGCAGTTTGCATGTTCTCCCTATGCTTGTATGGATTTTCTCCTGTTACTCCAGTTTTCACACATTCCAAAAACAAGCATGCTCGGTGGATTTTAGAAATCTTGAATGTTTTAGTAGAACTGACTGTTTAAAAATGCTCATCATACACTTGAGGAACATTCTGTAACTTTTCCAAAAAGTTCTGAACTTAAAACAAGAACAAGCAACTGTGCATTGAGCACAGTTCCCTATATTTCAATATCAATGCAGATGTTTGACATTTGGTTAGCCTACTGTTAAATTAACTTTTCCTCTAGCCATGTGCTAATTATGATATTCTCATTAGTGTGATCAGCAACCGCATATTGTTCTTCTATGCTGTCTGGATTGTTACCATTGCCTGGTTCAATGTATTAACAAACAAACAAATACCTGCTATACCAAATATAGCAGTGGAAAGCACTGTTAGTGATGTATGATACTTATATAAGTACAGTGGATGAGGCTCCGCGAGTATGTTTCTGCTTCCAGCTAATATATAGTTTATAGACATGTCTGCGGTAAGACGCCGCCTTTCTTTATTGTCTATTTTTTTTGAAAAGTGACTCTTGAATAATGTTGAAAAGACTTATAGTAATTGATTAAATTAATAATATTCTGTTAATTCACAGTGACACTATTTTTGTACACCACTCCAGGGCATTGCAGCATAAAAAGAGGCATGCATTGATTTTCACATGTAGTGCTGTCGCGAATATGAAATATTCGTCTAATCGTGAATATTTTTCATATTCGTGATTGGCATCTTTTTTTTCTCCACCCCCCTTTGTGACCACTCTTGACTGAAATGAATCGAAATGTGATTTAATCAAAGTGTACAACCCCAAAGTTTTGTTTGCTCTGAATCTGATGTCAAGGTGCAGCGATTCACACGCGGAAGCAGACATCCAGCACTCAGGGGACTGCCGTCATCTTTATTATTATGACGCAGATGCCTTAATCCTTGTGTGAGTTGTCATCATGGGAGCTCAAACTCTCGTCTCAAAACCACGCACCACTTCATTGTTTTGGACACATAGCGGGTCAAAGACCTTAACTCTCAACTTTTACCTCACCTGTGCATTGTTCCTTAAAAGGAAATCCTGCCCTGCTGCAGTTGTTTTAATAAAAGGAACAGAATGAGAAATTCTAATTAGAGATGTCCCGATCGATCGGCATCCCGATCGATTCTCCAGCTTTCCGGTCCGATCACATCATTTTCAAAGTATTGGAATCGGCAAAAAAATATCGGCCATGCCTTTTTTAATATATATACTGTATATATTATTATTAAATCGTTTTCTAATTGTATTTAACGTGACAGACATAATATGTTACACTTTTCCAGAGTCTTTAGTTTAGGCTTAAGGTAGGGTTAACAAATTTATCCCAATAACGGCGATAATTTTTTTTTTTTTTTCTGTATCACATTAAAATATTTAACGCAATGAATGCATGCACTGCACGACCCACTCACGCAATGTCGCGCTCAATCTGTAATGGTGCCGTTTTACCTATATAGAAAGATAATAGGCAGCATAAAATGAGTAGAGTGAATTTTGGCAGGCTTTGGAGCCTTTTATTTAATTGGCTAAAGCCTTACAATCCCTCTCCATATGATTAGAAATATCATGGGAAGCAATGTGGGGAAGCAAGGTAGCAATTGATCTTTTTCTTAACACCTTATGTTATTTCCCAATGCAGAGAAGATATATCAATTGGTAGCACTACGCACAGCCATGGTTCCACTTCCCATCATGCATTTGGGCATGGCCTTCAGTATCATTTACTGAAAGCTCAACAAATACACTAGATGGCAATATTTAGTCACAATATACAAAGTCACAAGTCTTTCTATCCGTGGATCCCTCTCACAGAAAGAATGTTAATAATGTAAATGCCATCTTGAGGATTTATTGTCATAATGAACAAATACAGTACTTATGTACTGTATGTTGAATGTATATATTCGTCCGAGTTTTATTCATTTTTTTCTTAATGCATTGCCAAAATGTATATGATCGGGAAAAATTATCGGGAATGATTGGAATTGAATCGTGAGCAAAAAAAAAAGCAATCGGATCGGGAAATATTGGGATCGGCAGATACTCAAACTAAAATGATCGGGATCGGATCAGGATAATAAATAAATAATAATAAATAACAATAAATTCGTCAGTCGCAATTATTCATCATCGCTTGTATTTGGATAATACCAAGCAAGGATGACTACTTTTACTTGAGTAATATTACTTTGAGGTAACGCTTCTCTTACTTGAGTAAAATATTTGGCAACTTTACCCACCTCCGACAGCGAGTTTGAAGATGTTGCCAAATTTGCATACCTTAGCCTGACATGAGACACAAGTCAAGTACCGAAATGCACACACTGGTTTTGTTTTTATTTCCCTGTAAATGCCAAGTATTAATGACTCTTGTAGCAATGGTAACAGATCTTCTAAAGCCAGAATGGAAAACAAAGAGGTGTCTGAAGAATCTTAAGTGAACATGTGGAATTTGTTCAACACTCCTGTAAAATTCTGTATTTTACAGATAGCAGGTTAGGCAATGCTGGTAGTTGAATTCCACTTTAGAGAACAGGGAGGAAACTCAGTTAGTTGTCATAACAGCATAATCACATCAGAAGTGTGTTGTCATGAAAGCTGGAGAATCTGACTTATTAGATCATCGACCAACCTTTATATTTGCGTGATTTTGGCTGGCAGAATGTGATAGGCACACTGAATGACAAGCTGTGATTGGCCGTCAAGGCATCTGTCAAAATAGATTGTGACGCAGCTAGTCACGATACGTCAAGAGACTTTGCCTACATCCCCAGAATGCTTTGAGGCAACGAATCTGGGTTCTCTTCAAGCGTGTATCATGACTCATAATGTTATTGAATCACTGCCGAGCCTTAACTCCTGCTATTGTAATTTGTATTGTTGTATGACAATCCCTTCCTAGGATGATTATGAATCTTGTCTCTCATAGATCCCCTGTGCGATGGAGGCAAAATGTGTGACCAGAATATAGGTGGTGCCCCTGAGTTTACATGGATCATCGTGGCTACTGGGGATACAAAAGAAGAGCACAACCAAAAGACCACACAGAAGGCTGGAAGTCCCCAAGGGTGGGAGGAAGGTAAGATTGAAGGTATAACACCCAACACACCCATTAAAAGGTGTTTCACTTTTTCTTTAACGAATTCTTTTTTTTTTTTAACCGGTCCTGTTCAGCTTCTTTGACACGGAGAATGGGAATCTGACCATCTGAATTCCGTTTTTACTTTCCTTGAGAAAAAAATGACCTTCCATTACTTTCAGGGCCCCGAGTTCTTTTGAAGCATCACACACGCAACAAAGTACCAAGCAATGTTTGCAAAAAGCTGTTCAAAAATTACATTCTCATGAGAATCAGGGGTGTCTGAAGAATATGTGAATGATGCAAACCTATTTTTTATTAAATAAGTAGTGTTTTTAAAAAATGAATGAATTAATCAATTAAATACTCGCCACATTTCCAACAATCTCATCTGTCATTTATTTTCATGCCGTAAAGGATGAGAAAAAAAATTCAGCGATTTCCTCTTCCTTGGTTGTGGTGGAAGGGAGAAGTCTATCCAATTATGGATTTTTACCAGCATTTTTAACTCTTCCACTACCACTGACGTTTTTTTTTTATCCTTCTCCCGTGAGTGTAAATAAGTTTATCAACAGTGTATCACTAGTAGACGTCCAATCCATTTGAACTGAGGAGGCTGAGAGCGAATGAACGAATGTCTGGCACCCATCCACCCATTCGTTTTCTCCCGCTGATCCGAGGTCGGGTGAGTTAACATAAATCTGAGACCATGTGGGTGAAATAAAATTGGAAATTTATGAAAAAGAATCATGGTCAAGCTGGGTAAGGTCCACTTCAAGTATTTTTTTTTAACACTCTTTGCTGAGGTCAGTCCTTTTCAAATAAGTGCTACCAAAAAAAAAAAAAAAGACACGAAAAGAGTGAATCTATCCAAAGCTAATCCTTGAATGCCTGCTCCTTTTTGCATTATGTCGTTGCATGGCAGCAGATTTATACTGTGACTTCTCTTAAAATATTGATGTATCTTCGTCATTGGGTTTTAGGGTTTATTTGCACATCTAAAATTCATGTTGTAGTTTTATTATAAAGTATAGACTGAATACAAATCTAATGATAGTTTTTCCTTCAGATAGCTTTTTTAGTCGTTTCAATATATGCTTTATATTTGCACAGCATGATCTAAAAATAATCAAAGCCGATCATGATTGGAGGCCAGGCAATACAAAGTACAAAGGAAATATATTTGCATAATCATGTTCAAGCCCTCGGTTAACCACAATATAGTTAGTGTGTTTTGAATAATTGAGGTGGGCAAGCTGCTGTCTCCACACATTTTCACTGGGACTTGCGAATTAAAGGAATGGAAATAAGGAATGCATACTTCATGGCTATGATCTGTGGGATTGGTAGTGATTTCTTCTTTACCTAACTCATCAAATAAAAGATGTTGAAATTCAAAACAGTTTGAGATCCAACTCTTTAATCAGATTAAGGTTTAGTTGACGTGATGCTGAAAATGATTTAAACAGAGGAGGAATAGATTTAAGAAGAGCTAAGATTGTACCATCCAGGCCTCATGTCTCGGTACCATCAATACTGTGTTAGGAAACGGTTAAAAGTTATATTCTATGCATTTATATTTAACATTGCTCTTGTCAAACATACCTTGATTCATATTTTGTTGCACATGGAATTTGCCCTTGAGCATCAAGTGCTCTGAAGAAATTCACAATGTATAGAGCACAATTAGCTTTTATTCAAAGGGGCATTCAGTGTTTTTGTCAAGTGTAGGGTTCTTGTAGGCAAGGAACGAGGAAGGTAAAAAGATTTAATATTTAAAAAGCGCCATCTTAAACTCTCAGGCAACTTTAAAACTCCTCTTTAAAAGAAACTGCTGTATTTCAAGCCAAAACAACTCTTGTGTTTTATTGAACAATATGTCATATGCTGCCATAACAGGTTCATGGCGCATAAAGCCCCGAACTATTTCTAATTTGTCCGTTTTACCCTGGAAACCCCCGTTTCAGACGCCGTGCAACCGCTTTTCTTTCAACCCAACCATAAAACGAAGGTAATCAATTATATTTATTATTCAAAATGTCTGTCATTTTTAGCTTTGAATTATTTGATGTCTAATATTTTGTTTAAAAAAAAAAAAAAAAACGACAAAAAAATTATTCGCTCGCATATTTTAAAACTTTTAAACAAATTACATCACAATGAAAAAAATGGCGTCTGTAAAAAAGTCACGGATATCTACAGTGATACATGCTACATGGAGTTTTTGGATCGAAACAAGGTAAGTACGCAACAATATCTCGTTAAAGTCATGGCGTCTGTAATTCTGCTCTCGCGTGCTCTCACCTCCAGATAGGGTTTTGCTGTTTAAAAAAACATTTTTTTTTTTAAATGCCCTCCTGTTCAAAATTTTTCTTCCCCCAGAAAATTGAGATTTTAAGCTTTCCAATGATGTATCACACATGCATATAGGACAATTTTGAGTTTGGCCAAATTGGGGGTCTCAGACCGGAACTTCAAGTCACCTGAGTGTTTTCCATATATATAAATATATAACTAAGGGGTGTGACGGTACACACAATTCACGGTTCAGTACATAGCTCGGTACAGGGGTCACGGTTTGGTGCGGGTTCAGTACGGCAAGAAAAACAAAAAGGCTTTTTTTTCTCACAGAATTTGAATGTTTAAATTTTGTATACCATCACACTCTTATATTGGTGAAATTTAAAAAATGTAAAAAGTGTGCCCTATGTTTTTTGGGGGGAATGAAAAAGACAGTTTAGTTCAACTCAATCAGTTAGCATAAACATATTTAATGTGCAAGACATTATAGAATAGATCATGTAATAACGTGTAGAACATGAAAAGTAATGTCAGTTAGTTTGCCGAGTAATCAATTACTTTTACATCAAGGTAACTGAGTTACTAACTCAATTACTTTTTGGGAGAAGTAATTTGTAACTGTAACTAATTACTTTTTTAGAGTAAGATTAACAACACTTTCAAAAACCATCCTACTAACAAAACCAGGAACAAGGGTCGGGCGGGGTCACAGGAACACAGGAACACAAATCTGACATGGACAGTGACATTGACAATAATGCAACAAGACTGAACAGAACAGGGAAGCTTACATACACAAACATGGGGTAACGATGAACATCCGGTGGGTGACACGAGAGGCAGCTGATTGGTTGACATACAAGGAGCAGGCAACAATAGGTCAAATCAATGGTTGATCACAAAGACAAGACGCACTGACAAATCTGAATCCAATATGAAATTTATATAGAAACTGAAGCTCCCTCCGGATGTTGCAACGAGCACGACACGAAGTTTGATTAAAAAACAGGGTTTAATTCGCTCTTGACAACTCTTGAAAAGCCTTGGCAACCCGTGAGAACTGGTCAAACACATACACAATGAAAAATACACTTAAGAAAATATACAGAGATAATTGCAAATTAAATAAAGAAAGTGCACAAACCTCGTGGGCTCACATCCACAAGGAGCTAAAAAGTTCTTCTCCAAACTTCTTAATGCAGTCTTTTTAGGAGTTTGAACAACAAAAAAGAGCAGCACGGAGTTAGCTACCATCCGACCGCTCGCTCGCCTTTTCTTCTCCCTCGCTTAATGATTGCGTCATCCAAAAAGCATCGAGTAGAACAGTTATTCTCTAATTAAGTTCCTATTCACAAATCACCACCAGATGGCGGAAAGGTGCAAGTGCAAGTAAAATAAAAGAGAATATGAGAGACTGTAACACTCCCACCAATCACTTGTGATTACTTTGCGTGACTAAAAGGTTTGAACTTTTATAACAACTATGAACTATTTGAAGTTATATTAAATAAACATTTTAATGGCAATGAGTGAGGCTGGACAATATCATTCGGCTTCTAGAAGTGTCACTGTCTTCTGAATCGGCCTTTCAAGGTAGACAGGTTTCAAGATGCGTTTCCCGCTACTATCCAGAGTTGAATCACTCATGAGTAATTTCACTTTCCTCACTCTTCCATCTTGTCCAGGATACACTTCCACAATTTTTGCCAATTTCCATTGGTTGCGTGCACTTAAGTCATCTTGTAGAAGCACAATATCATTGACTTGGGCATTTCTGCGTTCCTTAGTCCATTTCTGTCTTCTTTGAAGATTGAGGACATACTCCTTTCTCCACCTCGTCCAGAAAGTATTTGCTAAGAGCTGAACACGACGCCATCTTTTTCGAAGATAAAGATCCTCTCTTACAAATTTCCCTGGAGGTGGTGCAATGATCGTTGATTACATCGTGAGTATGTGGTTCGGTGTTAGGGGTTCTGGGCTTGATGGATCACACAGATGGTCCGTTGTAAGTGGTCTGCTATTGACAATTGCCGTTACTTCATACAGGAATGTGCGGAGTGATGGCCCATCTAGTTGTTTTGCAGATTGTTCGAGGATGGATCCAAGCACGCTTCTTATCGTTCGAATTTGCCGTTCCCATACACCTCCCATATGGCTTGATGCTGGGGTATTCATGACAAATTCGCATTCAAGTCTTTCCAATTGGCCTTGATCCATTTCTTTGAATGCGTCCACAAACTCATTTCTGGCACCGATGAAATTTGTGCCTTGATCACACCTTATCTGCCGAACTGGACCTCGAAGGGCAATGAATGCACGTAGGGCGTTGATAAAGGCATCTGTACTCAAATCTTCCAGCATTTCAATATGTATGGCTCGGGAACACATGCAGGTGATTACCAAACCATAGCGCTTCAACTCCTTTCTACAGTCTTTGATGTAGAAAGGACCAAAGGAGTCCATCCCGCAATATGTGAACGGTGGACTGGTCTCCATTCGTTCTTCAGGGAGATCTGCCATTATCTGTTGTTCTGTGCGTCTCCTGAATTTTCTGCACTTCACACATTTGAAGATGAGTGATGATACAAGCTTACTGCAACCGAGAATCCAATAGCCATTGGAACAAAGTTCATTTACTGTGATACCTCTTCCTTGATGGTATGCTCGTTCATGATAATGTTTAGCAAGCAGCGATGACACATGACCTTTTCTTGGAAGAATCACTGGATGCTTAACGTGAGAATCTAAAGTGGCATGTGTAAGACGTCCTCCAACTCGAAGAATGCCTTGGTCATCTTTGAATGGGCATAACTTGTGCAGCTTGTTGACTTTGTCTTCAGTCTGCATTGTCTTTGAATGTTTAAGCGACTGCATAACATGATAAAATGCTGTGTCTTGGACCAGTTTTAAGATCAGTACCTCTGCTTCCTTTCTGTCTTGAAGAGTACTTGCTTGACTGGATCCTTTCCTGGGATTCTTTTTGTCCTTCAGGAATCGTGTAAGTCTGGCAATAGCTTTAATCATTCTTGACCAGTTGGAAAATTTGCAAAGGCGATCAAGAAGTGACCTTTGTTCATTTGCTTGAGTGCTCAGAACTTGAACATTTTTAACTTCTGGGTCACAAACAGATAGCTCTCCCACCTTGACTTCAACACTGGGCACAACTTTCTGCCAGAGAAGAGCAGGGCCTGTGAACCAATTTGACCTTTGGAGCTGTTCTGCTGTCAACCCTCTTGACGCAGGATCTGCTGGATTTTCTTCAGAGACCACATAGCTCCATTGCGTTGACTCTGTACTTTGTTTGATACGTTCTATACGGTTTGCAACAAAAACGTGGAATCTTCTGGCTTCATTGTTGATGTACCCGAGTACAACCTTGGAGTCTGTCCAGTACACTTCTTTTGACAGTGTAATTTCCAGCTCTCTTTTCAACATGTCACCAGTGCGAACAGCCACTACAGCTGCTGACAACTCAAGTCGTGGTATAGTTGTGACCTTAGAAGGTGGCACTCTTGATTTCCCCATTGCTAAGGAACAATGAACTTCTCCAGCTGTGCTTACTGCTCTAAGGTAGGAACACATTCCATATCCAGATACACTTGCATCGGAGAAATGATGGAGTTCATATTGCTGAACCTTGAAGCTTGATGGTATGTAGCATCTTTGGACTTTAACTTTCACCAGATTTTGTAGGTCAAGAAGCCATGATTCCCAATGAGGTCTCAAACTGTCTGGTAAGGGGTCATCCCAACTGAGTTTATCCCGACACATGTGTTGCAGGATCTGTTTTCCCAGCAGGATAAAGGGCGACACAAATCCCAGTGGGTCAAATACTGACGCAACTGTGGACAAAACTCCTCTTCGTGTGAGTGGATTTTTCTTGACGACAATCCTGAATTGAAACTCATCCGACTCAACACACCACTGCACGCCAAGCGCTCTTTCTATGTGCATTTCACCTAGTGCCATATCCAAATCTTTGGCTGCTACAGCACATTCTTCACTTGGGAGTGTAGCTAGGACTTTGGTGCTGTTGGAGATGAATTTGTGCAAACGAAGTTTGCCTTTGCTGCATAGCTCACGTGCCTCTTTTACTAGCTCAATAGCCTGAGGTTCAGTGTCAACACTTGCCAACCCATCATCGACATAGAAGTTGGTTTTAATGAACTTGATGGTGTCGTCACTGAAATGTCCTTCACCTTCAGAGGCTAGGTGCTTGAGTCCATAATTGGCGCAACCGGGGGAGGAAGCTGCACCAAAAAGGTGTACTTTCATCCGGTAAATGACAACCGGTGCTTCCACATCGCCATTCTCCCACCACAAGAATCTTAGATAGTCCTGGTCATTGGCACACACATGAAACTGATGGAACATGCGTTCAATGTCACACATAAACGCCACATGACCTTTACGGAAACGACATAAGACTCCAAGCAAGGTGTTGGTTAAATCTGGGCCTGTCAACAAATGGTCATTTAGACAGGTACCTTTGAATTTGGCGGAGGCATCAAAGACGACACGAATTTTACCAGGCTTTTGTGGATGATACACCCCGTGATGTGGGATATACCAAGCTGGTGTCTTATCACTGTCTTTTTCAGGAACTCTTTCAGCGTCGCCATGGGCTATGATTTCATCCATGAACTTTTTGTAGTCCTTGTAAAACTGCATGTTTCTTTTCAGCTTTCTTTCCAAGCATCTGAGACAATGGATGGCACATTCTTTGTTGTTGGGTAAATCAGGTTTTTCATTTTTGAATGGAAGTGGCATCTCATAATGTCCATTTTCTTTGTGTTTGATACCTTCTTTCAATTTTGCCATAAATCTGATGTCTTCTTGTGAGAGTTGTATGTCCTGTGTAGTTTTTTTAACAAAATCTGACTCCAGCATCTTTATGACATCTGCAGGCGTGACCATTTCTTTTATCTGAGTTCTACAGACATAGTGGACTTGACTGGTGAGACTTGAAGATGGTTGAATGCTTGGCATTACTTGCTTCACGATGATTTGGTGGCTTACACCGATTGCATCGCCATAATCAAGACTTGGATTGCCGAAGCCAACTATACTCCATCCCAAATCTGTTCTTTGCCCAAATGGTTGATTTTCTTTCCCTGAAACTATTTCTCGGGGAACAAGTGCTTGTGGGCAATTGTAGCCAATCAGAAGGCCAACATCACAACTTTGTAAAGGAGCGATTTCATTTGCGATATGCTCAAGATGAGGCCAAACCTTAGCTGTTTTTGGAGTTGGAATATGATCAAGGTTGGCTGGAATGAAATCCCTTGCATAAGAATCAGGTAGAGGAATTAATTTATTTGAATAAAATCCTCTCACTTGCAAACCAGATATCTTGTGACAAGCTATCACGGCATTTCTTGTAGACATTGTGGTGAGCTTTAGTTGGACTGGTTGAAGCGTGGTGTTCAGAGATCTTGCAGTTTCCTCAAGTATGAAAGTTGTGTCACTTTGTGTATCAAGAAGTGCATACACAAGAACTTCATTCTCTGGCTCTTTTTCATTTGACAGCCATACTGGGATGATGGAAGACGTATGAGTGTCTTCATCATTTTGCATAATTCTGTTAGATGTTGCTGCACTTGTTTGTGGAATATTATTGTCGTTTGGTGCACATTCTGTTTGTCTTGAATTTGAAGTGTTACTACTGTTTGTCTTTTTGGTCCTTGCTTGCACTCTCACTTCTTTCGCTTGGTCGTCATGAAGACAGGTTGGGTGTTTTTTACTGCAAGTGTCGCATGTTTCTCTTCCTTCACAATCCTTTGAGCGATGGCCAGACTTTAGGCATCCAAAGCATAACTTCTTTTCTTGGACTAATGCAAGTCTTTGACTGATTGGTTTGTTCATGAACTTTCGACACTTCTGTAGGCTGTGGCCAGCTTTCTCGCAGAAGATGCAACTTACATTGAAAGTCTTTTCATTTGTGTTAGTTGCCAAAACCTTTGTTTCGTAGTTTCTGCTTTTAACGACTTTTATCTTATCAGCTTCACTTGGTTTCAGAGCATGGAGAGATGTTATGGGGTTACATGCAATTTTTGCTTCAATGTTGAGGAACTCAACAAACTGGCTGAAGCTTGGAAATGTTTGACTTTGCTCATGTGTTTCAGTCACCTTCCGATTCCATCTTGATGTAAGCCAGTCTGGCAGCTTTGACAGCATCTTTTGATTTTCATTGCAGTCATTGAGTATTTCAAGTCCTTTAATCTCTGACATGGCTGCCTTGCAACTTCGAAGAAAATCAGCAAACTCTTGTAACTCTATACTGCCCTTTGTGCTTATTTTTGGCCATGCATCAAGTTTGTCTCTGAATGCTTTGGATATAAGGAATGGATTGCCATACCTTTCGTCAAGGACTGCCCATGCAGCATTGTAGGCTGATTCTGTGCCCAACAGAAAGTAGCTTTCTATGGCTTTTCTGGCAGGTCCGCTCACATATTTCCGGAGGTAATATGTCTTCTCTTCAGCTGGAATATTTTTCCTGTCAAAGAGAGTCTTAAAGGAATTTTTCCAATCTTTATATCTGAGTGGATCCCCACTGAACATTGCTGGTTCCGGTACAGGAAGTCGACTACAATTTATTGACTCAGCAATGACTTTGACAAGCTCTTTAGTACTTATTTCTTGTTTTGGATGAGACACATTTTGAGTTGATGAGCAGGATTTACAATGTGAATCACTTATATTCGATTTTACTTCATTTTGTTGATTGAAATTTGAATGAAGCAGCTCATGTATTTCTTCATCTGAACATGCGCTTTGCTCATATACTTGTTGTCTTGCCTTAGCTGCTTTCAGCTTCTTGATAGTCTCTAGCCGCTCTAGTTCTCTTCGCTTTGCTTCCAAAATTCTTTGTCTTTCTGCTATTTCTGCTTCTTGTCTTTCCATTTCTTTAATATGGCTTTCTTGTTCAAGCAGAACTTCCAAGACTGCTTCATTGGCTGCAACTTCAGCAGCTGCATCTTGTCTTTTAGCAGAACTCAGACTAGAACGTTTTGAAACCTTCGAGTGACTAGAAGACTTTGTGATGTATGATTTGATGCTCATCATTTCAGAATTTGCAGAACTGAACGCAAATTCAGTTTTTACTTTTTCTTCATAATTTCCCTTTTTTTTCATTTCTAAACACTCTTCAGCAGATTGAATAATTGTCTTCGTCACTGCTTCACATGTGTCCATTCTTCGTCTTGTGTCATTATCAGGAAAATCAATGCGTCTTAGCTCATCATAAGTTGTGTTCACAATTTTTGAGACTTCTGTAACATTGTTTACAATTTCACGCAAGAGATCTTCTGAGCATCCTTCATTCAAGGCTTTCTTAGCATCCTTAGCAGCATCTTTCCACTTTGCATAGAAAACACTAAATCGACGTGTAGCTTTACTTACAAGCTCATCGTGCAGCTCTTGGCCCTTTTCCGTCAGCTTGCGGGTTCTCTGGCTCCTTTGTTGCTCTTGTTGAGTTGTAAGTACGTCAATTTTGGCATCTTCACTTAAAAGTGGTTGCTCAATATCACTATCTCTGCTTTTTGACCGAGACTCAAACGTTGCCATTATTAGTTTGACTTATGGTTGATTTGCTTGAAACTTATTGTGAAAAAACGCAATATTTGAATTGGCTATATTTTGAAAATGTTTTGTCACTTACAATTACTGCTAGAATTTACATACACAGTAAACTGCCTTATTTTCAAATGGAAATTAAAGATTCAATTTCAAGAAATATAGTTACACATACATTAGTCAACAATTACACCTTACACACTATAACTTCTTATTTCTAAAGCAATTAAACATTTGCTATTTAAATCACCCCAAAAATGAATGGAAAAACAATTAAACTCACATATAACAGTGAATAAAACAGGTTATGAAATAGTGAATACGTTATATTACAGTCCTTTGACAACAATTTTTTTTTTTTTTTTTTTTACACCATGAAATGACTCAAGATTGTTTTCAAAAGTGGCTTATCTTGTCACACTTGTGAAGGTGGAGTTCACGTCGTCATTTAAGATGGGGGCACGATGGTCGTTCGCTCTCGCTCTGGCACCGCCTTCCTCGTCAAACCATGCGCCGAGTTGAACAGCTCTCACTCGCCCTGGCAGAGTCTTCCTCATCAAACCATGCGTCGGAGTTGGAGAGTTCTCACTGAAGCTCCCTCCGGATGTTGCAACGAGCACGACACGAAGTTTGATTAAAAAACAGGGTTTAATTCGCTCTTGACAACTCTTGAAAAGCCTTGGCAACCCGTGAGAACTGGTCAAACACATACACAATGAAAAATACACTTAAGAAAATATACAGAGATAATTGCAAATTAAATAAAGAAAGTGCACAAACCTCGTGGGCTCACATCCACAAGGAGCTAAAAAGTTCTTCTCCAAACTTCTTAATGCAGTCTTTTTAGGAGTTTGAACAACAAAAAAGAGCAGCACGGAGTTAGCTACCATCCGACCGCTCGCTCGCCTTTTCTTCTCCCTCGCTTAATGATTGCGTCATCCAAAAAGCATCGAGTAGAACAGTTATTCTCTAATTAAGTTCCTATTCACAAATCACCACCAGATGGCGGAAAGGTGCAAGTGCAAGTAAAATAAATGAGAATATGAGAGACTGTAACAGAAACTATTAAAGGAGTGAAGAGGCAGTAAGTATTTTGAACAGCTTTGTTCTTGGTAATGGCTAAAACAATAGTAAGACCAGCAGACATTACACAAAAGTTGGTGTTCATCTTCTCCATTGTCGGATGCAATTTGTTGCACAAATGCAGAAAATTTTCATCAGCCATCCCGAAGTTGGGCATCCAAAACGTGCTCGAGAAGTTAGTAGCAATGTCGTCCCACTGCTCATTCACCAGAACAGAAACAACTTCTGCACTGCCCACCAAAAAGACTGCCTCTCTTGGCCGATGAACTCAGAAGGAGCCTGGTGAGGGAGAGGCTTGCAATTGATTGACAGCAAAATTTCTGCTTCAGCAGACATGCGCATAACAGTCCTTCAAGAGGAAGCCAAGCTTTTTTTCACAATATTTTGGATTATTTAATATACTTGGTAAGTGTCATTATTCATTCAAGTTTTGCAAGTTTGTTTAAAAAAAAAAAAAAAAAAACTCTCATTTCTGGTGTGTCCAATTTACAGCATATGTATACGACTAAGGGTGTAACGGTACATGTATTTGTATTGAACCGTTTCGGTACGTGGTCCTCGGTTCGGTATGGGGACGCACCGAACGAGTTTCTGACAGAATGTAAAGTGCTGTCAAATTTAGCGCGTTAACAGGCGGTAATTAATTTTATGAATTAATCACGTTAAAATATTTGACACATTTAACGCAAGCGCGGAATGCCCGCTCATGCTTCCCATAATCCCACTGTTACGTCCCACGGATGGCTGCTAAGGGCGTAACATAAAATGAGCCAAGCACACAAGTTGCAAGTGGACACAAATTTATTCATACAAGTCGAACTCGCAATGAAAAAATATACAAAATGCGGAAGAAGCTGGCTTCAGCATAAGCCCAGGCCAAAACAACAAACAAAATGAAACTACACTTGAACCCCACCCGCTAAGTAAATCCTGATCGTAAAAAAGAAAAAAACAATACAGCCACTACCCTGGCTTCTACACTAAACAAAACGGTTTGAACGAAAACGGCAGTTTACCTCTACTGCTGCGGTGCTCTTATGTACAGTGGATGAACAGAAACGGTCCAATAACGAATGAACACAAAATACCGCACCGAAAAAGCGGGAGTGTAACAAAATAGCGATCAAATGCACAGGTGAATGAATGGCGAGCAAACAGCTGGCGAGGAGGTACGCGGCACGTATGCTGTCAAATGCGAAGTTGCGAACTCTGAGTGTTGACTGTAAAATGACGAGCGATCAGATGACTTTTGTTAACGCTGCCTTTACTTGGTTAACAAGACTCAGGCACAATACAACACACACACGGGTATGCAAGCTCAAACAACGGCCTAATAGTATTACCCAGAGCTGTATTACCGTGTATCGGATTAGCTGCCGTAAAGCAAGTGTCGTTATTGCCGCAAATGTAAACAAAGCGCTGCATAATGGATACATGTCAGAAAGCGGCTAGTTCGGGTGGCCCGTCAACGGCGTTGACGTCGTCTGCCCGTCCGGCGTCAATCAGAGTACGCCACGATGGGAGGCAGCTAGCTGGCGGACGCGGCAATCAGATGACTGACAGTCTCAAAAAAGATAAGAATTAAACAGTCAGGGCCGTCGCACCACTCAGAAGTGCAGTGAGCAGCGTGGGTAATGGTTAAATGTTAACATGGAAGATGGTTGGCCCTCTGGGTGGGGAATTCAATTTAAAAAGAATATAGATGGAACAACTCTTCACTTCAGTGTTGCAACTGTTCAATTTTGCACATTAGATATTTATTTTACAGAAAAAGTCTTAGCCAAAGTTATTTTTATTTTGTTTTTCAAAATATCTACATTTCAGAATATTGTATTTTCTATTTTTGAGCAGAATTCTAGCGTTGTGTAGGCTAATGTTCCTATTGTTGAAAGGGCAAAAGTGTGTGATAAACAACTAGCACATTTATATTTTGCATTTTGTTTTCTTAATGTACCGAAAATGAACCGAACGGTGACCTCAAACCCGAGGTACGTACCGAACCGATATTTTTGTGTACCTTTACACCCCTATATACGACGTAACGCATATTTGTGGCAGTTTAGAGGGTATTTAAGGTAGAACTAGACTTAAAATGAAACTTGTTTTCTACCTTTTACAACCTTACACTTCAAACTTTATTTTGTTTATTTTTGCGATTCATCAGGAAAAACTGAAATGAAAGCAAAATTTACCCACCCCCAAGAGTTTAATTCTTTTAACCTTCATTTCCCAGAAAACCTGTCCCATCTGATAAGTCACTGCTAATGATCTGGTATGGATTAGCGAAGGTTGCTTTTCTCTTTTCATCAATGAGTGAGCCTTGAAGGCTCCTCTGATCCATGAGGTTACTGCATCATGAAAAAATTGGAATGTTGTAAGACTAATTTGTAATGCACAGTATAACCTTGTGTTCTCCGATGTCTAATGTTTTTCCTCTGTTTTTGATGTCAAATTTGTTATCAGTGAACCTAACGAGCCTTTGAAACAGTAATGCATCCAATGATCTTGTTGGATAACCTGTCAACTAAGATAAGGACAAGATCGACTGGGCACATTAGAGATTGTTATTTAAATGTAATATTGCTATCTGAAATATCTCCCCAAAAGAGCTGATCATGGATTTTTTTTTCTCCGTAAATTCATACTGATCTGGGAGAACTTTTTATTTTACCTAATGAAAAAGAACAATGGAAAAAAAAATCATCATTACAACTATTACTTTTAATCACTATCTAAAATTAAAGTGCCTGTGACACGAAAAAGCATGGTAATTACATAATATTTCATATTTTATGCTCCTGAATGAAATTGACCGTGTGGATGTGTGTGGAAGCGATCGCTATATTTTAGTTTTTGAATCCCACGCCATGAAAATGAGTGACTTCCGGCAACAGTCTCGAGTTGAGAAAGAGGGCGCTGTGACGTGTACAGAGGAAGGAGTCCTCTTCACTATACAGCCATACTGTTTTATGAGAAGGACTAAGGATTGAGCTGATTTTGCAGATTATTAGGGACCGAGCACTAAGCGTGCGAAGGCCCTATTGTTTTGCAAAGGATTTTTTTTTTTTTTTTTTTTTTTTTTTTTTTTCAGGGCAAATGAAAACGGCCAATTTGGAGGCCTGAACATGCACGAAAAGTCACCAAAATTTGCCTATACGTGCGGAAAATTGTAAATTTCGATAATTTTGCAACATTGCAAAAAAATCTAACAAAATGGCTCAGTGGCGCCCCCTTGAAATTTTAAAATTGGCCTATAACATTAGGGTCTGTCAGCGTAGCGCAATGAAATTTGTGGAGTCTATACCTTGTCCAAAACCGCTCCAAAAAAGCATTGGCACCCATATTCCAAACCCAACAGGAAATCGGTTATTTTGGATCGAATATGAAATTTTTATCGATTTACAGGGTGGACATTTGAGACCTTTTCGCCGAGGGAGTTAGTTGGATCAACATTGGTGAGACTGTTCAGGAGACATATGAGATCTTAAGTTTTGAAAATGGTGCGTTTTCATTCACGGGTCTGACCTGGGTGTGGTGCCAAAGTCGGCCATTTTTTCGGCAAAACACCAAATTCAGAAAATGATTAAAAACTCTGTGATACAAGGTTCAATCTTTTTCATTTCTAGCATGTATATGAGATATCCCAGCCTGAACACGACCGCATTGAAATATTACCCATTAGGCCTGGCGCCCCCTAGTGGGAACAGGAAATGGCCTTCTTTACGAGAAAGGCTCCTCCTCCAAGGGAAAAAAATCTATTGACCTCAAACCTGTTTCAGGGGAGCCTCAAGACATGTATTCAGGTGCCTGATGAAAAATATTGAGGTTTCGTTGAAGCGGAGAGGTCCAAACCGGAAGTGAAAATGACCCTCAACAATTTGTCTCGCCAAAACCTTTGAACAGTCATAACTCAAAAGATATACAACATTTCTGCGCCACACTTCCCGTGCTTTGTTCAGAGTCATACTCTGAAGGGTCTTGTAAGGGTCATTTGCATCAACTCTACAGTGCCAACTAGTGGTGACAGAAAGGAGTTTTAAAACAGGCCTTTCCTATTGGGTTTTTTCAACGTAGAGCAATGAAATTTGGGGAGTCCATACCTTATGCAAAACTGTTCCAAAAAGTCTCTTGCACCCATTTTCCAAATCAAACAGAAAATCGGGTATTTTGGATCGAATGTGAAATTTTTATCCATTTGTAGTACAGTTTACATTTGGAGGCCTGAACATGCACGAAAACTCACCAAATTTTGCACATACATGCGGCTTTGCATGGATTTTGATAATCTTGCAATGTTACAAAAAATTGTAACAAAATAGCTCAGTGGCGCCACCTTGAATTTTTCAAAAAGGCGTTTCCTATGAGGTTTTTTTTTAACGTAGAGCAGTGAAATTTGGGGAGTCGATACCTTGTGCAAAACTGCTCCAAAAAGTCTCTTGAACCCATATTCCAAACCCAACAGGAAATCGGGTATTTTGGATCGAATGTGAAATTTTTATCAATTAACAGGGTGCACATTTGAGACCTTGTCACAGAGGGGGTTAGTTGGATCATCTTCAAAATTGGTGAGACTATTCAGGAGACATAGGAGATCTAAAATTTTCAAAATGGTGCGTTTTTATTCATGGGTCTGACCTGGGCGTGGTGCCAAAGTCGGCCATTTTTTTTTGGCAAAATGACAAATTCAGTAAAAGACTAATAGCTCCTTGACACAATTTTCAATCTTTTTCATATTTGGCATGTATGTGCGGGATCCCACCCTTAACACGAGTGCATTGAAACATAACCCATTAGGCCTAGCGCCCCCCAGTGGGAACAGGAAATGCCTTTTTTTACTAAACCGGCTCCTCCTCCAAGGAAAAAAAATATATTCACTTGAAACCTGCATCAGGGGAGCCATAAGACATGTGTTCAGGTGCCTGATGAAAAATACTGAGCTTTGGTTGAGGCAGAAGAGTCCAACAGGAGAAGTGAAAATGACTGAAGCCATTTCGTCTCACCACAAGTTTTGAACAGTCATAACTTCTACAACATATCTGCGCCAAACATCTCGTGCTTGTTTAGTCTTACTCTGAAGGGTCCTGTAGGGGTCATTTGCATCAACCCTACAGCGCCAACTAGTGGCAATAGAAAGTCACTCATTTTTCTAATATATGTCCAGTTCTTTTCAGGTTGGTCATTGTAGTTTCAAGACCTTTTTGAAATACTTATTTTACGGCCCATGTCCACATGTCTCTGTCTGTTGCCGTGACGACCCTTTATTCGCTCCTTTTTTGTAGTACTCTCTCCAATAGGGGTTTTTATCTCTTAGGTGTGTGAATGTAAAGAGGCGACTTTCGAGCATGTTAGGTTCTAATGAGATGATTAGAGAGGACGATCTGCCACCACCCTGACCTGCACATTGTCCGAGTTGCGTGACGTCCGAGTTGCGCTAGATTGCGAGGGCCCGTTCAGTCCTGCTTGCAGGCCTAGTTATGTTTATTTTTCGCATCATGCCAGCCAAACGGCTGCAGAGAAATCTTGCTGTAGGAGGGAGAGGCGTGTGCGCCTTTTTGGGGTTTCAAAAGGTTCCCATTCACCGGTGGATATTGGCCAAAACAAGCCCTACTATTGTGGGACCATGGGACTTACGACGAAATGAGTAAACATCATGTTTTGTATCATGTCAAATACTGGGATCATTTTAATATGTAGGTGGCTTGCATTTTGTGACATGCTCCTTGTCCCCTCAGATGACGACCGGTGGCTTGTCGCACATCCCCCCGTCGGGAGAGCACTACTAGTATTGGGAGGCTTATTCCCCTCTTCAAGTGCCCGGTGTTCTGTCAAATTTTCCAACCGATCAGAAATTGCAAACACTACAAACTTTCTTTAAATAAAGGACTACTTATTGTTTGATCATTGATTGGCATGTAAATGTTCAGTGGTTATTGTCCAGCTGCTTCCCGGCGAGCTCTCCTCTCTTTAGTAGCAGGGGAACGAGCTGTAAATTGCTCTCCGCCGGGCGGTTTTCCGATCGGCAAAGACTATCTTCAATCCAGTCGTCATGTGAAATGATCCGTGCTAGTTATGTGTGATTTTCCGTTTCGAAGACTTTGAAACATGACTCGGCTCAGGATAGCATGTCGGCTAGCTGTCACGCCGCTTGGTTTGTTTACATTCTCCGAAGCCGGGGAAGGGAAATGACACAAGCCCGATTTAGGTGGCATAAAATATCGTTCTGGAGGTGCAACAGTAAAGGTGAAGTCAACAGTTATAACCATTATAGAGTAATTTTGCCATGTCGTCTTGAATAAATGCATTTTTATTATTTCATATTCCATTTAGCACAAGACTGTTATTTGTCATGACCATGCCATTTATTTAGCTATTTGGGGGGAAATACTTGGATAAAAAGAATATCCTGTAAAAATATTGGGGTAGAGAGACTGAAACAATGACATTCTGCGGCTCTCTTCATCACGTTTTCCTCGTTCTGAATAATTCCCCCTCAACGGGCTGACTGGTCCTTCTCAAGCCATTTATTTAGCTATTGGGGGAAAAACACTTGGATAAAAATAATATCCTGTAAAAATATTGGAGTAGAGAGACTGAAACAATGACATTTTGCGGCTGTCTTCGTCATGTGTTCCTCGTTGTGAATAATTGCCCCTCAATGGGCTGCATACTAAATCAGATGAAATCGTGCCTCCGCTGACGTCATCCACCTGTTGGGGACGCTAGAGCCCTATAATGGTAGGCGTGGCTAATCGGCAGATTAAAAGACAATTTCTCGTCATCTGCGCTTTGCTAAATTGTTTTATATAGTCAAATCGTCTCAAAATATGATTGTAATATACATAATAATCATATTTAAGACTTTTTTTCTCGTGTCGTACGCACTTTTAAAGCCACAGGATTCAAAGGAAGAAAAAAAGTAGCAGTTTATTGTCCGTAAAATACGGTAAATCTTGCTAAGTTTTCTGATAGCTGATTACATTGTTTGTTAGTTACACTGAGTTAATTTTGTCTACACTTATAGATTAGTTGATTTTTTTCTTTTATCCAAGAAAATTGCTTTAGGTTTTGAATTACCTGACATGTTTCGACAAACACTTCATGCCTTCATCAGAGATTCACTCTGATGAAGGCGTAAGTGTTCGTCGAAACATGTACATGTAAAATAAAAAATAAACTGATTATAGTGTGTGTCAAAAACTATGGGTGAAAGGTAGTTAGGGAAGGAATCTTACGTAGCTATAAAGAGGTGCACAATAGCTCGCCTTGTGGTTTACCATGGGCCCCAATATGTTTCCTCCCAGCCCATCACATCTATGATCCTTATAAACGCGCTGCTAAACTCAGTTTGCTACATTTCTGAAGTTCTACAATGTTCAACCAGCTTCAACAAAAAGTAGTATACTGTTGAGTTTGGAAAATGTTTGTAGTCGCGGTTGACTGGAGTGATGTTCCAGTGCCGGCCCAGCATAATCCGCCCTCCTCTAATGTGTGTCATAATTGAACGTAATGAAACTGCGACCATCCCTTCTAACTTGCCCTGGGATCCGTGAGCAAAAATGGAAAAATGACACACTTAAAGCAGCAGAACATGACAAAACTTAAAGTATTAAATCACAATTTGCATCATTGTGGTACTGTACTGTACTGTATGTTTAACAATGGCTACAATGATTTTTGCATCTTTTTTATTCATTTATTTTTTTATTATTATTATTATTTTTTTTATGAATTTAGATTTCAAAAGAACATTTCTACACTAATATTAGAAGATGTTATTTTACCTGCCTGTTTTCACCTCTAGCAAATCATGGTCATCATCTTTAAAGGTCACATCAATCTCTTTCTCAAGGACCAATGTCTTCCAGACTAAATGCCATAACTATTTTCTGCCTGCGGCCAAGATATCTGTCCTTATCCAGTACATGCCTATTGATCATGCAACTTACATGAGAATAATGAGGCTGTGTGTGTGCTTCATTTTAAAGAGGGAAAGAAAGACTTTTCCTCGACCTAATGAATTATTGAATTACTTACACTTGAGTAAGCCTTTCATTGGAACTTTACCGTTTTGAATACTTGGTAAAGAATCAGGCAAAGTTTGTTTTTGATTTGATATTGTAGGATAAAAACACGGTGCATCCCGCCCACCTTCCAAAGAGCACAGTGGTGCACATCCATCAAAATATTAAAACATGATCTTAAATTCCCCTTGGCTTGTGCAGCCTCACTTTGGCCTAGATTTACACATTTGAAGCAATATGACCATGTTGTATTGTTGGTTTTGGTTTAAGACAAACAACTTGCATGCACTGATGATTATAAAGTCACAGATTACACTATGGGGCTTGACAAACTTTGAAATACCCAACCGAAGATGGTTTGCCACTACAGTCAGAAATGTGCTGTATAGAAAGCATTCAAGTCCGTGAGCCATGCCCCAGCAACATCCTAATGCAATTATCCATTTGGCTCACAGTGACTCTTTTGCCTGTCATTCAAGAACCAAGGAATGCATCCTTGTTATGAGCAAATGTTTTGTCGGTGGACCAAGAACATTGCATCACGGAGTATGTGTTATTTCAGTCATCAGTAATGAGTCCATATCGGGTAGCCAGTCATCTCAGTTGGTCATTTATTGATTTATTTTCTTTACCAAATTTTTGTCATCACTTTGAGTCATATTTTCCTTACACTGCCATACCAAGAATCATATTGCTGTCATACTCTTTGTAATTGTGCTTAACCAGTTGTTTTTCTTATTTCAAATTCAAGCAAAGCTTAAGGCATAGCATTTTCCTTTCCTGTGCTCCATATTGCACTTGAGGTTCACAGTGCTGTACAGTATAAAGCATAGGACGATATCAGGAAGCATTTTCCCCCTCATTTGGAATATAATCTTTTTTAGTCAGTCAATGTTTTGCATGTCTTAAAACAAATAAGGGATGTTACCTATCAGGTATCAGAGTTGTGTCTATTTCAGACAAAAAGTGGTGTAAAAATAAATCTAATTCGTCAGCACAATGTAATATTTAAGTATCCTATTTCAATTTAGCACTGATGTGATTCATTGCTTTGAAATTCGAGGAAATCAAATTCCGAATTTTTTCCCCAGCGTCTTGATGTACTGACATGTTTTAATAAACTAAATGTCGTTGACATTATAGGATTTTAGTTATAGTGTACATGCATTTCCTCCTTGGATTTTTTACTGTATACTCACCCTGCAAATAGAAACAGGCTTTCTAGTCCCATTTTTAAAGTTCATTTTAAATTCATCATGATATCACTGACAACACAGACAGAAAACGATGAATCAGAAGACAGCACACAAGTGATTCCAAAGCATGAAAGACTAAAAGATAATGAAATTATATTAAAATATGAGCTACACTGTCAAACGCTGAGTAAAATGCGTCCAGCAGATTAAGGAAAGGGGGTCGAGGGTTATTTGAGGAATGAACTAGATATGGATGCCTGAGACTTCTATCGAAGACCACTTAGATGCAGAGAAGAAATGGCGAGGGAAAGTGACTCCGTTGCTGATATACAACAGCGATAAAAGCAATGTTCTTGTAGATTTGATAAGGCTCATTTATACATATCAGTCTATACAGTCTGAATCACTTACCTGATCAAACATAAATGCTGATTGGTGGAGGTTTATTTCAATAAAAGTGGGGAGAGGTGAACTGTTCTGCTATGGACTTTTCTTAATTTTACTTTTTCATAAACCTCCCAATTATGCCCTAATCTTGTCTGGCATTGCCAGAAGAAGCATGTGTGCCAATGAAGTTCATAAGTAAGAAAATAAATAAAACCCTCCCTTCGTAATAATCAGCTCATTGTGGTAGAGGGAGGTGTGTGTTTCTATGATCCTAGGAGCTAAGTGGTCTGGGGTTTTCTGCCCCTGGCTGGATCATCCATGGCAAACAGCTTCAAGGCAGGACCAGACAAACCACGACTCAAATGATCTCCTTTGATGGTTAATAAATTGGGGTGCTGTATTTCCTCGTCTGCACATGGCCCAATTGTGGCAACAATAAGAAAACGATAAACAAAATAACAGCGGTCTGCCGCCACATTCAACCACTGACTTTTGCTTCTCACCCGTCTCCACCTCGCTTCCTTCTAGCTCGCAGCTCTCTAGTCCCAGCGTCTCTTAAAGGGACCGTTACATTACAGAATAAAATAAAAATAATATGCATAAACTCATTTAAAGAACACATCCCAAGAATTGCATGTTTATAAAAATTTAACGTCATTTGAAAGAGTCGGAGATTTGTTGATGCACTGTAAAGCGGGACCGACAAATCACGCCCTTGACATTAAAATAAATAAATGAATAAATAAATACATACATACACAAATACATAAATATATAAAAAATTGACTTTGCAGCACCTGGGCAGCAAGCAGCCAGGATCAAACGGCATTTCAACATGCCAAAAAGACTGTCTTTTTTTTTTTTTTTTTCCAAAAAGAAGGAAGATGGTTCAAAACGAGTCAGAAAAGCAAGAACCAGCAATGAGGGCAGCTGCACCGATCATGCTAACGGAGAAGGCATGCTAACAGCAGGAGGCTAGTGCTGCAGCAGCTAGCCAGGTTCACGGAAAACCAGCCAAGCCGGGGCAGTAAGGTGCTACCGTGGCAGCAGCTGGTCAGGTTCAGCGCCCCCCTGAGTGGGGGCCAGCTACAGCGCCAGCAATCAGCCAGGTGGACCACCAACAGCCGGAGCAACAAGCCAGTACCCCTATGGGAAATTCTGGTCTGGGCAGTACAATTTTTTAAGGCGGTGGGAACTTTAGGGCATGAGAAGACGGGGGGATGAAACTCCCAAAAGAATGGGTTTGTGTTATTTATTGTAATATCTTTTTTTTTTTTTTTTAATGTTTTACAAGTTAGACCGTACGTTACTGTAAGTCCCACCTGTGTTTATGTGGGCAATTGTCCATGCTGTGCAGAGTATAGCCTAAATAATTGTAAATTGTTGTCATAACATTTATACAATAGATATTATCTGAAATTGAGACTTGAAAGTCCCACAGAATGGCAATTGGGTCATACGTACTTTGCGTTCAGGCACCATATTATTTACAAATTAAGCACTGGGCAATGTAACAAGTGATCTAATTGGAGGGCAAACAGCCAACCAGTGTATTTCCGCTATCTCTCTAATTGATTGGCTTCGTGACACGTTTGTAGCCCGTTCTCAATTGAGCGTGTAGAGAGAAAAAAAAAAAAAAATTGACGAGTGCAGGAGTTGAGAAATTGAGCGAGAGCAGGGGGTGTGCTCAAATTCCATTATTCTCGCTCAGAATAGAAGCAGCACTATAGTGCCATAGCATCCCGCCCTGCTGATACAAACGTGTGTCGCAGGCTATGACGCAAATCTTCGCTGACAGAAATGTTGAAAATTAATATTTATTCTACACATTTTACAGGATTGGGAAACATTAAGAATGTTTTTGTCATTTTTGTCCTCCTACAGAAACCATATCAAAACAAAAATATATTTCCCTCAGCTATCTTTGTCCATTTTCAAACATTTTTGAAAATGCTCCAGGGAGCCACTAGGGCAGCGTTAAAGCGCCGTATGCGGCTCTCAAATCACGGGATGCCGACCCCCGTTTTAAGCCAAAGCTGGAGTTATGGGATGATGGTGGGCGCCTGACTCAAGGGAAACAGTTGGCCACACCCTGAAGAGGCAACATGGTTACCCATTCCCATGCTTTTAACAACTGTGGAAGGGACCAAGGAGTTCAATCGCAAAGCAAGATGTGTAACAGCCAAAGGACACTGCAGTCTGATCCCAGGCTTTGGACAATGGTTATCTACTCAATTTGCCTTTAACCGTAATATAAGGTACATTCTATTTTATGGCGATCTTCACTGCTGAGTGGGCAGAGCAATGGGGATCTAGCCAATCTGACCTAAAAGGTCCTGTGGAAATATTTTCATGAATTGTTCATAAATACATGTAATATTTTTGAAGATAGGTGATGATGATGATTTTTTTTTTATTTCCAGCATGGACAAAAAAACGAAATACAGTAGCTATAGTTCAGTATAATTATTTGCACTCAAAAGGGAGTGGGAAGAAGAAAAACTGAGTGTTGAAAACATGCACAGACTGAGAATTGAGAACAATTTGGGGCTAAATTGCATTTATATGTGTACGGCCACCTTCAAAGTTTTTGGGCTTGCCTAAACAGGATATCTATCGATATCAATAGCAACCTGGGTTTCTGGTCCATCCCTTCCACAATATAACGACTTGGTGAAATCAATGACTATTCAGCACATTTACAACTTTCTCATTCACTTTGCTACCAAACTCAACTAACAAGCTATCACCCTCCGTCCCCAAAATACATCTTCCTTCAGGTGTTTATGTGTTTTATGTTTTATTATGAAGGAGGAGCGCCAAGAAGCATCGAGTGTTGCATTGCAGCGACCATCACAAGATGTGTCAAGGGCCCCCTTAATTTCAACAAGAGTCCAAGTTGCCTGGCTGACAAACAGTTATGAGTTAGCTGTTTTTTTTTTGTTTGTTTTTGTTTTATTATTATTTATTATTATTATTATTGTTATTATTGTGAGATACATTTAACAAATACTAAATCACACAATTAGTGTTCAAAATATGCCTTCTAAATTCTAAGCTTACAACGGGAGTAGCAAGATGTGTGTAAAATGTGGCCGAGAGAGATTTTAGCCCCCAGAGTGCACAAACCCCGACTGGTGTGGAGGTGGGAGGCTTACTGAAAATGTGGCTGAGAGACTCTTATCCCTGCATATCTTCTCACAATGCTTCGCAGGCATGGTAGATGAGTTGTTTAGGCATAGGAAATCTAGATAAAGTAGCATCCATTTCTCACATTGTAACAAGTAGAGGTCAATGTTTGACAGGCATGGTTTGAGCAAATATACTGGACACGCCTGCTGTGTCTGAGAATTGACAGGCACTCTTATTTGTCCCTATTTTAAAGCCATACTACACATACCTAGCAATGATTTTATCAGTTGAAATTTAGCAGGCTTGTTAAAAACAATATTTTCTTTGGTCCAATCAAATATTTCGATTTTTACTTACATTTTAGAGAACCTTTCATAGGTTTTTTTTTCACTCTTTTGCCTGTTGTTTGCTATGTTTTGCACATTGTGAGGGGATATTCAATGGTAGGTGGGAAGGCTATTAGCGTAATAATAATTATAGTAATAATGATAGAGTCCTCGAGTCACGATCAAGCTCCGTTCCTACGCTGGCGGCGTCACCCAAATTTCCATTGGTGTCCCTCTCCTTTTTCCACTCATTTTATGATGTTAAGCTTTGTTTCCATGGTAATTCGTATTTTTGCCTGAACCTAAAAGACCCAGCTTAGTTCTTCGAGGCCATCATGTGAAAAAGGCTCAGAGACTCACGGCGCACAAATACAGACATGCACTAGCTCGGCAGAAACTATGGTGCTGGCAACTAAATAGTGAATGAGACACAGGCATCATAAAGTTGAAATGTCATAGGTCAAGTACATCGTAATCCGAGGACCCCCTGTATTGACACTGATAAAGATGGAGAGTAAACCACCGGGGGTAAAAGTCTTCCTCACTGCACTTCAGGCCGTATTGTCAAAATGAATTGCTTGTGATGTCTTTGGAGCAGGAAAATTAATGGGACATACACCGGACACGCTCAAAGTTTAGGTCTGTGTGATGAATCCACCTAAAGGAAATATGCCTCAGGGGGGGTGATTTGGTACATTTCTAACAAGGGGCACTGAAAGGATGAGAGGTATTTTACCTCTAGCCATAAGCTGGTGGAAATGGATGAATACAACTATGTGTTGTTTTTTCCCTCCAGGGCACACGCCTTAAGGCACAGAGCCATAGCTTCACTAACTACAATAAACAGGCACTTAGGATGAAATTAAGAAACCCTCAGAAAACAGAAGCAATTCAATAAGTTACTGGAAGTTCAGTGAGCTATTGTTGGCAATGGCAACAATTCATGACACATGTCATGACATTTTACTGGCCAGAAATTATAGTAAATGGACAAATAAATAGTCTATCAACTTGTGTTTGTTAGAATAGAATACACCAACAAAGTTTTGTTCATAATATATTGTATACTATAATTGTTAGATTTTTACATGGTTGTGCCTGACAAATTATTAACACTCGAATTTCAAAATGTGTCTGAAACATGATGATTTACAGTGATACTGCCCTTACAGATTCATCATGATATGCTGTTATTAAATCTTTTAGAAATTCTACTAATACCTGGAATAACTTACTTGGTTTTTCTATACACCAACCAACCAACTGCAGCATAAAATAAATCCATGTGTACTTTGTACCTTTTTACGATGCAGGGGTTTTAGGAGCACAGCTGAATTGGGGAAAATATGTACCCTAATGTTGCAGCTGGGTGGTTTGGAGAAGGGAGGTGGTGGTCGTTGGCTTGTTGGAAAACACATCAGCCAGCCTAGCAACCCCCCCCACATCAGAAAGTGGACCAAGTCTACCAGTTTTAAATTTTGGCTATGAAGTGAAAGGCAAGACTCATAAAGTTACCAGAAAAGTCAGACAAGTTGAAAAATAGTTTCAACTTTTTCGGGGAGACATCACGAGGTACATCGGTACCAGGATTTTCTGTATTCAGGCGGATTTTGTCAAGATTGATCCTAAACATTACCTAAAGTGCGGGGCACCAAGCCACACCAAAGCCTTTAAAATGCAGGATATAAATTAAAGATGCACCGATACCTATAAAAGTATTGGCAGGGGGGCCGATCCGGCCCGAAATCTGTATCGTACCAAAAAAACAGTGTGTCGATACCATTTACAGTGGGGAAAATAAGTATTTAGTCAACCACCAATTGTGCAAGTTCTCCTACTTGAAAAGATTAGAGAGGCCTGTAATTGTCAACAAAACCTCAACCATGAGAGACAGAATGTCGAAGGAAAAAAAAAAAAAAAAAAAAAAAAAAAAAAAAAAAAAAAAAAAAAAACAGAAAATCACATTTTTTCATTTTTAAAGAATTTATTTCCAAATTAGAGTGGAAAATAAGTATTTGGTCACCTACAAACAAGCAAGATTTCTGGCTGTCAAAGAGGTCTAACTTCTTCTAATGAGGACCTGTCGAAGGACACCAGAGACAAAATTGTAGACCTGCTCCAGGTTTCCCTCTCCTGGGAAAACTGAATCTGCAATAGGTAAAACGCTTGGTGTAAAGAAATCAACTGTGGGAGCAATTATTAGAAAATGGAAGACATACAAGACCACTGATAATCTCCCTCGATCTGGGGCTCCATGCAAATTCTCACCCCGTGGCATCAAAATGATAACAAGAACGGTGAGCAAAAATCCCAGAACCACACGGGGGGACCTAGTGAATGACCTACAGAGAGCTGGGACCACAGTAGCAAAGGCTACTATCAGTAACACAATGCGCCACCAGGGACTCAAATCCTGCACTGCCAGACGTGTCCCCCTGCTGAAGAAAGTACACGTCCAGACCTGTCTGCAGTTCGCTATGGAGCATTTGGATGATCCAGAACAGGACTGAGAGAATGTGTTAAGGTCAGATGAAACCAAAATATAACTTTTTGGTAGAAACACGGGTTCTCGTGTTTGGAGGAGAAAGAATACTGAATTGCATCCGAAGAACACCATGCCCACTGTGAAGCATGAGGGTGGAAACATGCTTTGGGGCTTTTTTTCTGCAAAGGAACCAGGACGACTGATCTGTGTAAAGGAAAGAATGAATGGGGCCATGTATCGAGAGATTTTGAGTGAAAATCTCCTTCCATTAGCAAGGGCATTGAAGATGAGACGTGGCTGGGTCTTTCAGCATGACAATGATCCCAAACACACAGCCAGGGCAACAAAGGAGTGGGTTCGTAAGAAGCATTTCAAGGTCCTGGAGTGGCCTAGCCAGTCTCCAGATCTCAACCCCATAGAAAATCTGTGGAGGGAGTTGAAAGTCTGTGTTGCCCAATGACAGCCCCAAAACATCACTGCTCTAGAGGAGATCTGCATGGAGGAATGGGCCAAAATACCGGCAGCAGTGTGTGAAAAGCTTGTGAAGAGTTACAGAAAACGTTTGGCCTCCATTATTGCCAACGAAGGGTACATAACAAAGTATTGAGATGAACTTTTGGTATTGACCAAATACTTATTTTCCACCATGATTTGCAAATAGATTCTTTAAAAATCAAACAATGTGATTTTCTGTTTTTTTTCACATTCTGTCTCTCATTGTTGAGGTTTACCCATGTTGACAATTACAAGCCTCTGTAATATTTTTAAGTGGGAGAACTAACACACTTAGTGGTTGACTAAATACTTATTTGCCCCACTGTACCAGTCCAGTATTATAACCCTTGACCGCAGCCTTTTTTTCTCCTGACGCTCACTACACTCTGTTAATCACTTTGCATGCCAAGCACCTATCGCTGTTGGCCTGTTCCAGACCAATGAGGGCGGGCCTATAGCCGCTTTTAACCAATGCCGGGGCAGCTTTTTCATATGGCGAAAAAACAAACCAGGAGAAATGGCGGCGGTCTGGAAATATTTCAGCATAGAAATCCTGTCGATTACAATTAATGGCGGCATGAAAGATTTGCGGCCTGAAAGTTTTGAGAGGTGGAGTTAAATCCGCCACTTTCAATACCTCAAACCTGATAAAACTTTTGAAGATGAAACGTGAATGAACACAAAGTTTGAGGCTACAATAGCAGCAACTGCTACCAAGTGAAAGTGGATTTGACCTGAGCAACAAAAGGTCAGTATGTAGGCAGTACGTACTACAGTATGTCATTCCAAGGTGAATATTTTGATTTCCAAAAAGAGGTCATAAATAACAGATATTGATAATCCCTGTTTAGTCTTATATTCAAAGTTTATATGGATTGATAAAACGCATACACACACTATGCATGCATGACGCACGCACATAAGCCTTTCGTGTGTGCGTCAGTTTTCCCTGACTCAGCCATATAAGCAATACTAAAATATTGCTTATTGGCGCACAGAGAGAAAACCGGACATGATCAGGCTTATCCTTTTCTTCATTTTTTTTTTTTTTTTTTTTTTTTATGACTGTGGTCAAGCCCGCCTCCTGCGTAGTTCAAGCTAGGCGCTAATGCACAGCTACATCGCTGCCGTCCAGGCTGCCGCTTGCGCTCTTTGCTGATGGAATTGCTTCCATCATCAATTGATTGGAATTCCGATTTAGGAGACTTGGCAGTTCAGATCGCCGCCACATTCTGGACAAATGTGGCCCAGATCGGATTAAAACCACATACGAAAGTAACCCAGATCTGATTTCAAATGGTCCACTTCTATGCGACTTGTCCCGTTCAGACCGGCATGTTAATGCCTCACTTGAGTTGAAAACACATGAAAAAATCGGATTTGTGCATCAAGACCTGCGGTATGAACCTAGCCATAGAGAGACAGGATGCTGTGGTCAATTATTACTGCTAAGACTTTTTCATGAAAGTTGCATTGTTTGGCCTTTGAGAGCGAAAACTCAGGGTTTAAAAAAGTTTATTCATAATTCATTCATTGTATTTTTACTTTATATTATTGTTGGGCTAGTACTGTACATGTTTTAATTTCACGAATTTAGCACTATTTTAGCCTTCCAGAGCCAAAGGTTTATTTAACTAATTTGTCACCCATACCAGTTATGCAATAAAAAGTTGGACTGGATTCACTTTGCATGGATGTATATATATAAATTTCAAACAAAGTGGTATCGGTATCGGCCGAAACTGCACAGCCAGGCATCGGCGCCAAAAAATGGTATCGGTGCAACACTAATAAAAATGTAAAATTATTTTTTGGTTTACTCTAATACTTTTGTCGCAAGTCCCGTTCCTCTCTTCATCTCTATTTTTTTGTCCTCTTTTTATACCCCCACTCCCTTTGCCCGTCACCTCCTGAGAGGCACCCTTTTGGCTTGGTCGAATAAGGAGTCGATCTGCTAAATGTTGTTATTCTATCTCCCTCACCACCAGAGGCCTGCCTTACGATGTTTCTATCGCCGTATCCGGCTAGAGACCTGACAAGTGCGAAACCCCAACTTGCTTAGCTCATGGTCTGTGTGAGCTGTTTTTCTTATTTTTTATTTCAATGTGACTTTACCTCTCAGGACCTCCAGCTTTGACAGCCTGTCATCAAATGTGTGTGAATCTGCTAGAGATGGACGGCGAGTGTGTGTAGCAAGTGTTAGGTGTGTAGTGATTGAATGTGTTATTGTGGGAGAAAAATTCTAAGCATTTTGAAGCAAGATTTTAGGGTATTCAAGCTTATTGTATGTAGACTGACAGGAAACTGTACATACTATGCTATAATATTGCTAGTTCGCTTACATTTGGGTGCTGAACTGCAGATGAGTCATACAAATACAATATATTAATGTATATATTCGTTGTGGTTTACCAGTGTGTAATTGTGGATTATATAGAGAAGCACACACAGAAACACACACTCATGTGTGTGTATATATACTGTATATGGCGGAAAACACAGACAAGACTGAAAAAGCAATTTCTGCTCTTGCAATCCTCTTTAAAATAAACTGCTGTATTTTAAGCCGAAAGAACTGTTGTGTTTGATAGAACATTATGTCTGTATGGTGCCATACCAGATTCATGGCGCATTAAGTCCCCGAACTATTTTTAATTAGCCCTTATTACCCCGGAAACCCCCGTTTACAGACGTCGCGGAACCGCTTTTGTTTCAACCCAGCCATAAAAAATAAGGTAAGTAATTATATTTATTAATCAAAATGTCATTTTTAGCTTAGAATCATGAATTGATGTCAAATATTTCGTTTAAAAAAAAGAAAACGACTTTAAAAAAATTATTCACTAGCATATTTTAAACTTTTAAACAAATGACGTCACAATGAAAAAATGGCATCTGTAAAAAAGTCACAGATATCTACCTCATAACTATCGATTAATTGTATTTTTTTGTTACTGTCACAGTTTCCCCAATATGTTAGATGATAAATAATCGATCCAAACAAAGAAAAATTGGGGAAAAAAAATGTTTAAAAGGGTAATTATATGAAAAATAACATCTCGACCACTCTTTGATGTCTGCGATTTCTGCATCATGACCCTTGATATATTACCCTGTTTCACGCATAAAATCTCCCAAAAATCCACTCGGCACTCGATGATACATGCTACATGGAGATTTGGTTCGAAACAAAGTACGCTATAATATCTCGTTAAAATCATGGCGTCTTTAATTCTGCTCTCGCGTGCTCTCACCTCCAGTTAGGGTTTTGCTGTTTAATATATATATATATATTTGTTTTTTTTTTTTTTTGTTAAATGCCGTCCTGTTCAAATTTTTTCTTCCCTCAGAAAATAGAGATTTTAAGCTTTCCAAAGATGTATCACACATGCATGTAGGACAATTTTGAAATTTGTTCAAATTGGGGGTCTCAGAGCAGAACTTCATGTCAACTGAGTGTTTTCCGCCATATATATATGTGTATAGGGCAGGGGTCGCGTTAACCGAATATTTTCTGTCGTTGACCGTTTTTTTTAAAACGGTGACGGAAAAAACTGAAGTCCATCTGACATTTTGACAGGTTGCAATTCACACCCCAGACCACAGGGTGGCGAGTGAGCATATTAATTAGCTATCGTCTCTCTTGATGCATGACGTCGTTGGCCTTACTCGGAAAAATGTCAAGGCAACTGAGTGTCCGAAGTTTCTTGAAAAAGCCCCAAAACGACGTTGTTGATAAAACAGGTGAAAAAAGAGGGACTGATGCAGTGGAGGATGAACGATGACAACGAATCAAGTGAATCGCCGGTTCACTCCTCACTGTGGCGAGCAGTTGAAAACGCCGCCAATTACCAAGAAGGGCAGAATTGGTAACGAGGTGAAAGCGGCATAAAGCCAAAAAAGCGGACCAGACTAGCCAGAGCCTGAAATTATTTCAAGGAAAATATGGAGAGTGCCACCACTGTGTGTACTCTTTTTGCTAAACTGAGCTCGCATACCACGGTAGCACGTCGGCTATGAACGAACACTTGACGCGCCGTCACCCAGGTGTATTTCGGAAGACAACAGGAAACAACAAGCTAGCGGATTGTAAGTCCATACAACTTTCAAACGATTTTTAAAAAATTGAAGTTTCCTTTATGTGCGTCGTATCAACGTGCATTTTTATTTAATAATAATAATAATAATAATATATATATTGTCATTATTATTATTATTAAATGTATTAGGATCATGGAAGGTCACACTTGGGGGGGGATATATATATATATATATATATATATATATATATATATATATATATATATATATATATATATATATATATATATATCCTGTATATACATAATATAATAAAAATATATATGGAAACACAGCACTGGCCTGCTTACTGTAATCCATGACTGCACTAATGTTAGTTACTTTATATTATAAAGTATTATTGTATTATTGTGTATATACATATAGTGACTGCATCAAGATATAGTCATTTTAAAAATTTAAGTGACGGGTAAAAATAGATTATGACCGGATTTTTATGACCCTGTCAGTCAAAATGACAGACAACGAAAAAGTCTAGCGCAACCTCTGGACTATAGGGTGTCCCAAAATTATGTATACACCCTTTTGCAGCTGATAACATGACATGTTCACACTTGAACTGCATTTTCCATACTTCCAGTAGCATTTGAAAATAAATTTTATTTCTCCAAAGTTTAGTCTGGCTGCCATGACTAATTCAATGAGTTTAATCTACAAAGATATCCATTGACAATTTGGTTACCAACTGCTTCAGAGTGTATACATTTTTGGGACATGGGTTATATATACAGTGCTGCTCAAAAGTTTGTGAACCCCCTCAACATTTTGGAATTTTCTATTATTTCAACCTGATTTCCTAATCAATCAATTCAGTAGTTTTTTTTTGTTTTTTTTTTAACAGTTGTGTTGTCGAGACTAAATTAAAAAGAGTTTTCATCAACTGATGTAGGTGCAAAATTGAACTGTTTGGTCACAACCAAAACCGCCATGTCTGGCGAAAAGTCAACACTGCATACCACCAAAAGAACCTTCTCCCAACAGTGAAGCATGGAGGTGGGAATGTCAAGATCTGGGCTTGCTTTTCATCCTCAGGACCTGGACAACTCCACATAGTCCAGGGAATCATGAATTCTGAGGAATATTGTCAAATCCTAGAACATAACCTGACGCCATCTGTTTTGAAGTTAAAGCTTGGCAGAAGGTGGATCATGCAACATGATAATGATCCAAAGCATTCCAGCAATACAACCAAGGAATGGCTGAAAAAGAAGAAGATTCGTGTTCTGGACTGGCCCAGTCAAAGTCCTGACCTAAATCCCATTGAAATGCTGTGGCGGGACCTGAAGCGAGCAGTTCATGCCAGATGCCCATCAAACCTCTCTCAACTGACTGCGTTCTGCAAGGAAGAATGGGCAAAAATCCCCCAAAGTAGATGTGAGAGGCTGATTAGTCACTACAGAAACCGTTTGGTTGAGGTAATCTCTGCAAAAGGAGGCGCAATATCCTATTAACTGAAGGGGTTCACATACTTTTGCACACATGATATCTGAGTTTTTCTTAAATCAACCACTTTTGTTAAATAAAGAATGACAATATAACTATTTCTTTTGTTTCAGTCCATTATTTGGAATGTCAGTATTGTGGATTTGGGTATAACTTAACATTTAATAAGGTTATTTTAGTTTTTTTTACAAAAAATCTGACCATCGCTGTGGGGTTCACAAACTTTCGAGCAGCACTGTATATATATATATATATATATATATATATATATATATATATATATATATATATATATATATATATATATATATATATATATATATATATATATATATTGTGTGTGTGTGTGTGTATGAAATACTGAACTTTTTCACAACAATTTGAGATAAAGCTGTATGTTTTGTTTTGAGCATGCCATCCATGAACCAGAGTCCACATAAAGTCAGAAATAGTGTTTTCTGACATTAAATCTTTGCTGTTATAATCTCATGTTTAATCTCAATGTGCTAACTGACCTTTGACCGCTTTGCAACTCTACGTATCTGAAAAGCTTTGAGATCAAGCATGTTCTCCATTTCTCCTTCCAATACTGTTTGGGTTTGGTTAAATTGGGGTAAGTAAAACATGGAGGCTTGTGTTCATTTATGAGTGTTAGTGCAAGCCTCAAGAGCGCACACACAGCATGACATCTTGTGTATTGATGTAAGGGAGAGACGGTTGTCCGTAGCACAGCTTGATGCCTGCTATCGGCTAATAAACAGATGGACTTGTTGGGCATGGCTGAGCACACATGCACTTGATTTCAATCCTAGACTGTTGCAAGTACTAAATTATCACTGACGTTCTCAGTACCAGCAAGTGGCAACTTTTGTCTGCATGTCATTAAAAGTCTCACACCAGACTTTCAGCATGACTGAACAGCTCCAGAGCTAAGTGGGTAAACATTGGCAGTCAGTTGATGGTGGAAACGATTGCCAAAAAGATTTATTATTATTTTGAATAGGCACATTCAAAGTGTCAAGAAGCTACACTAATGATGCACCTGATTGAGAAACCTGGGGCTCCATTTTAATTTTGTTTAATGTTTGTTGGCTTAACTTAAAGTGCGTATGATAGGATAAAAAAAGTCTTAAATTGTATTAATTAGAATCACATTTTGAGACGATTTGAGTATATAGGCTACAACAATTTGGCAAAGCGCAGATGACGAGAAATTAGTTGTTTAATTTGCCCTTTAGCCACGCCTACCATTATAAGGCTCTAGCATCCCCAACAGGAGGATGCCTTCGGCAGGGTCATGGTTTCATCTGATTTACAATTCAGCCCATTGAGGGGGAATTATTTAAAACGAGGAAATGCCACGATGAGAGACGCAAAGTGTCATTGTTTCAGTCTCTCTACTCCAGTATTTTTAAAGGATATTCTTTTTATCGAAGTATTTGTCCCCAATTGCTAAATAAATGGCATGGTCATGACAAATAACAGTCTTGTGCTAGATGGAATAGCAAAAATTAAAAAATGCATTTATTCAGTACGACACGGCAAAATTACTTCATAATGGTCAAAACCGTCCACTTCTTGCACCTCCCAAACAATATTTTATGCCACTGGAGTTTTTGTCATTTCCCTGCCCCGGCTTGGAGAGCGTAAACAAACCAGGAGGCATGACAGCTAGCCGACATGCTAACCTGAACCGAGTGATGTTTCAGTCTTATTCTCGGCTTTTGGTGCCAAAAATCACACAAAACTACCCAGGATCATATCACATGGCGGCGGGGTTGTCGAGTGTCTTCGCCGATCGGCAACTCGCCCAGCGGCAAGCAAGTTACAGCTCGTCGGACTCGTTCCGCCTGCTGCGGGCAAGAGAGCTAGTTTGCCGGGGAAGCAGCTGCAGAATGACCGTCGGACAAACCGGCCGACGTCGGAGGAGCTCAGAGCTGCCACAATGTCAACACGAATATGGCGTAAAATAATGCTTTACTACTTTACACTTTACTATACTTTACACGGCGAAGGAAGTCGTAAACAATGTGAGAGCAGCGTGCAGTTGTTGTGCAGCTAACATGGTACGATGTGTCTGAGAAGAGCTTTTCTACATGTCCGTCCATGATCAAACGTAAGTAAATATTCCTTTATTTAAAGAAAGTTTGTAATGTTTACTTTGAAAGTGCTGCATTCGCGGCCATTTTTAAACAGTAAGTTGCAATTTATGATGGGGTGAAAATTTGATAGAACATCGGGCACACGAACAGGTAATAAGCCGAGTATAGCGCTCTCCCTGCGGTGGGGGTGTGTGACAAGCCGCCGGTCGACGGCCGAGTGTCATTCTTGCTGGACAAGGAGCATGTGAGCCACAAAATGCAAGCCATCTTCGTATTAAAGCATGTGCCATCATCCCTGAATTTGACGTAATACAAAACACGATGTTTACTCACTTCCTCGTAGGTCCAATGGTCCCCCAGTTGTCACACACTTGTTTTGGCCAATCTCGGGGTGAACAGGAACTTTCTGAAACCCAAAAAGGCTTGCACACCTCTCCGTGCTGCAGCTACAAAAGCCTGCAGCTGTTTGGCTGGCGTGATGCGAAAAATAAACAAAATGTTCCGCAAAATCAGCTGAATCCACAGTCCATCTGCATGCTATAAAGCAATGTTGTATTGTGAGATGCTGACCTGGGTGACGTCACATTCGCATTCGTCCTAAACCCGAGACTGGAGCCGGAAGTAACTCATTTTCATGGCGCGGGATTCAAAAATTATATCCAAAACGATCGCTTCCACACACATCCAAGCGGTCCATTTCATTCAGGAGCATGAAACACCGCGTGAAATATGAAATAAACATGCTTTTTATTGTCATGCGCACTTTGATGTATGAGATTTGCGGGCAGCAATATTTTACTTACCTGAAGAGAAAAGGGAGGCTGCAGTCATTGTCCTCATGCTTTGATCATCTTACTGCTATTGTCAGATCAACATGCGAGCTTCCTGAGTGTCTAGTGAATGGAGTTGCACTGACGTCACGAAATAAGAAGTTGGTAAAGAAGCACCAATTGCAAGCGCCGAAATGTTTGTTATAATTCAGTCTGGTTACCAACAGGTCTGTTTGAACTGGTACCTAATTGCTTCCAAGTTTAGCCACCCATCCCTATCTAAGACCCTACAAATGATCAACAAAAAAAAAACACAATCACTCATTTCCTGACCATTTTCGTAAATATCCACACAAGGATTAAAGGTATTATTATAAATATGAAAATCCCGTTTTGTTCATTTCGTATCCGTTGCAGTAAATGTACATCATTATGAGGTGGCACAGTGGATGAATGGTTATGAATGCAAAGATTACATATTACTAATGATCAATTCTAACATAGCGTGGCAATCAAATATACTGGCCTCTGATCGGCCTACTGTCTATGTTTGTTCATACAGCCCACAGCTCTAAAAGTGCCCAATATGTTGTTGTTGTTCATTTGTAGTTTTTTTTTTCTGATTTTGTTTGTTTGTTTTAGCTTTATCCATGAAAAATAGCTTCTAGGCTTCTTCTTGAAAGCAGTATTTAGATTATCCATGCACACCAGTCCAGGCAAGAGGCTTTGGTATGGGGTGAAAATGTGCACCCTTTCCCAGTTGAGTGTAATCCATCAACTCCTTTACAAGCTGAGAGGCCTCGCTCTGGCTGGTGGTTGCTCAATTCACATTCGGTCCTGAGATAGTCCTCCAAAACAATAACTAACGCTAATATACTAGACAAACTCAGTGGAACAAAATGAGACAGTCCAGTATACTTGAGGATCATTTTGTTCCACTGAGTTTGTCTGAGACAGTCAGGAAATTAGAATATTGTGTATTCTAATTTCCTGAGACAGTCCTGTATATATACACTGGACTGTCTCAAAAAATTAGAATATTGTGTATTCTAATTTTCTGAGACAGTCCAGTAAACTGTTGTGCGCATTTTCAAAAACAAACACTTGATTTTTGGGAGAAAATAATCAAACATCAAGATAAAACCGACTAATGATACTGTATTTGTTAGCATTACCTTTTCACTCAGCATATTTTTGTTTTAAATAAAAAATGCTATCAGGAGGAAAATAATGTTGAAGATCTGTAATCAATTGCGCTTACCTCCATAATTCATAATAAAATAATATCTCTACTTTAAGAAATTCAGAAACTATTGTGATGTCCATGAATGGTGTTCAAGAAGCGGGTTTATCTACCATTCTACAGAGTCTATGGATGGTAGTTTAGCTGGGTGTAGATATCGTTTGCCAAGAGGCGTGAACATTGGGGGTCTTTTGTCCGCTCTGAGGACCTACTAATTATGTATTAATTCCTTTTTGTCTCGGCTTCAAAGGAACTTTGTGCCCTAGTTGCAGTACGTTGGCGCTTGAGCTGACTTGCTATGTAATATCAAGTCACTTATAAAACAAAAGAGCCAAGTCAAATTATGAGTAAATCGGTTTTTGAATTTGAATCATGTTTTCTATAGGGTTATGGTTCAGCAGCTTAAAGAAGAAAAATGGCTACTACCCTACTTCAGGATTTTATTTGATCTTGGGGTTCGCTTTCAAAAAGATGGTTGAGATTGACCAAACTTTGCAGCAGAATGTATAACTTTACACATGAGGTCAAACACATTTTTTGTCATTATACTGTCTTAAGGAACATGCAGAAATAGCATTGTTTGCAAAATCATAGTAGTTATATTCTTAGCCTGTGTTCGATTGAGCCCCTTGTTTTCCCTTATGAAACACAAATACTGTATAATGTAGTGTGTATGCAATACAATATTATTTTCCCATCTCTGTGGTTTAGTATTTAGATTTTCCAACCGGCCTATTTCACAACTTTTTGGGTGAGGTGCTCCTCTGCCAGGAGAAGTGACTTCCGGTCGAGCATTCAAAACATCATTCATACAAGGTTATTATTAAATGTGGACTTTAAGTGATTTGTAATATTTATGCATGATGAGGGTATCTGATGGCACCACAAAGTGTATTCAAGTATCAAATTAAATATGAGCAAGTATCAGATGTATATGGCGAAAAACACTCAGGTGACTTGAAGTTCCACTCTGAGACCCCCGATTTGGCCTTTCAAAGTTGTGTGAGATGCGTGTGTGATACATCATTGGAAAGCTTAAAATCTCTATTTTCTGGGAGAAGAAAATTTTTGAACGGGAGGGCTTTTTTTTTTCTTTTCTTTTTTTTTTAATGGTTTTTAAACAGCAAAACCCCATCTGGAGATGAAAGCACGCGAGAGCAGAATTACAGACGCCATGACTTTAACGAGATATTATCGCATACTTACCTTGTTCGATCCAAAAACTCCATGTAGCATGTATCACCGAGTATCAAGACACAGCTGTGAATGGCCACAGCTAGATTTCTGGGAGATTTTATGGGTGAAAAGGGTAATATAACAAGGGTCGCGATGCAGAAATCTCAGACATCAAGGAGTGGTCGAGATTTTCTTTTTCAAATATTTACCCTTTTAAAGTTTTTTTTTTTTTTTTTTCATTTTTTGTTGTTTAAATTGATTATTTATCATCTAACATATCGGAGAAAATGCGACAGCAAAAAAAAAAATAATAATACAATTAAGCGATAGTTATGAGGTAAATATCTGTGACTTTTTTACAGACGCCATTTTTTTCATTGTGACATAATTTGTTTAAAAGTTTAAAATATGTGAGTGAAAAAATGTTTAAAGTCGATTTTTTTTTTTTTTTTTAACGACATGAGACGACGACAGACATTTTGAATAAAAAATATAATTAATTACCTTCGTTTTATGGCTGGGTTGAAACAAAAGTGGTTGCGTGATATCTGTAAACGGGGGTTTTCAGGGTAAAATGGAAAAATTAAAAATAGTTTGGGGGCTTAATACGCCATGAATCTGCTATGGCAGCATATAGACATGTTGTTCTATCAAACACAACAGTTGTTTTGGCTTAAAATACAGTGAGGCAAATAAGTATTTAGTCAACCACTAATTGTGCAAGTTCTCCCACTTGAAAATATTAGAGAGGAGAGGCCTGTAATTGTCAACATGGGTAAACCTCAACCATGAGAGACAGAATGTGAAAAAAAAAAAAAACAGAAAATCACATTGTTTGACTTTTAAAGAATTTATTTGCAAATCACGGTGGAAAATAAGTATTTGGTCAATACCAAAAGTTCATCTCAATACTTTGTTATGTACCCTTCGTTGGCAATAACGGAGCCCAAACGTTTTCTGTAACTCTTCACAATCTTTTCACACACTGTTGCTGGTATTTTGACCCATTCTTCCTTGCAGATCTCCTCTAGAGCAGTGATGTTTTGGGGCTGTCGTTGGGCAACACGGACTTTCAACTCCCTTCAAAGATTTTCTATGGGGTTGAGATCTGAAGACTGGCTAGGCCACTTAAGGACCTTGAAATGCTTCTTACGAAGCCACTCCTTTGTTGCCGTGGCTGTGTGTTTGGGATCATTGTCATGCTGAAAGACCCAGCCACATCTCATCTTCCATGCCCTTGCTGATGGAAGGAGATTTTCACTCAAAATCTCTCGATGCATGGCCCCATTCATTCTTTCCTTTACACAGATCAGTCGTCCTGGTCCCTATGCAGAAAAACAGCCCCAAAGCATGATGTTTCCACCCCCATGCTTCACAGTGGGTATGGTGCAATTCAGTATTCTTTTTCCTTCAAACACGGGAACCTGTGTTTCTACCAAAAAGTTATTTTTTGGTTTCATCTGACCATAACACATTCTCCCAGTCCTCTTCTGGATCATCCAAATGCTCTCTAGCGAACCGCAGACAGGCCTGGACGTGTACTTTCTTCAGCAGGGGGACATGTCTGGCAGTGCAGGATTTAAGTCTGTGGCGGCGCATTGTGTTACTGATAGTAGCCTTTGCTACTGTGGTCCCAGCTCTCTGTAGGTCATTCACTAGGTCCCCCCGTGTGGTTCTGGGATTTTTGCTCACCGTTCTAGTTATCATTTTGACGCCACGGGGTGAGGAGGGAGTTGAAAGTCCGTGTTGCCCAACAACAGCCCCAAAACATCACTGCTCTAGAGGAGATCTGCATGGAGGAATAGGCCAAAATACCAGCAACAGTGTGTGAAAAGCTTATGAAGAGTTACAGAAAACTCCGTTGGCTCCGTTATTGCCAACAAAGGGTACATAACAAAGTATTGAGATGAACTTTTGATATTGACCAAATACTTATTTTCCACCATGATTTGCAAATAAATTCTTTAAAAATCAAACAAGCAAACAAGTCTCTCATGGTTGAGATTTACCCATGTTGACAATTACAGCCCTCTCTAATATTTTCAAGTGGGAGAACTTGCACAATTAGTGCTTGACTAAATACTTATTTACCCCACTGTACAGCAGTTTGTTTTAAAGAGGAGTGCAAGAGCAGAATCTGCTTTTTCAGTCTTGTCTGTGTTTTCTGCCATAAACATTTCAGATAGCTACATCCCAAAGGACTGCACTATATTTGACTGCATTGTGTGTGTTCATATAAAAAGAAGAAAGTTTAGACAAAAGCAACGACTATAGAGAGAGACTGGACATTACGCTGGCCTAGTATATCGCTTTGAAGCTTTTTTTACCGCTCAGGGTACTGCCCTCACAGCTGCCATGTATTTTTTTCTTGGCAGTCACCCATAGTTGGGGTATTCGAGCAATACACATTCTCTATGTCAGTATATGGATGGGAAAACGAAAGTACCAACTGTGTAAAGATTCCAAGAGATCCTGAAAACGTATGTGGCCCCCACCTGCTTATTATTCAGATTTTTGGGGAGAGATAGATCAAGACTTAACGATTCTGGTTCAAAGAAATACCCCTATATAGTTGTCATGAAGAAATTATGTAACCATACAGTCTAAATTCCAAGTCTGCATCAGGCTCCCGAACATCTACAACACAGGAGGTTGGGCCTCGGGCAAGACTAACAACAATACGGTGTGCTGGTATAAAATACACTGGCTGTGCCACTGATTTAGGCGCAGCAGTGTGAGTATGGATCGGTTTGTCAATCTAGTCAGTGAACCTTTGAATAATGCTATCTATACACTTGCCTGCAGGTTGTATTAGGCATTTGTACCAGTTGTTTACAGTATTTGCTTTTATTATTTTTCTCTTCTACTTCTTATATGATAGTTCATATTGCTTCAAGGTCGTAATTTTCAGTTTTTACATGAATTTACTATCTTTATGCTACAAAACGTGATGAGCAGGTTTTTCTTTGAACACACCAGAAAAGCTGAGAGGTGCTGAATGGATAAAATGTTTCACTTGCGCGTGGCGAGTTATAGAAGGGTTGGGAGGTGCAATGGATGAGTGAAAATCCAGCAGAGTTCATGATAGTTCAATAACAAAAACTCCATGACTGTGCATGACCCAGTGACCTCCCATTGGTGAAGAATGCTGATACTGCTGGTATTTATGTCAGACAAAACTTGTGAGGTAAGGTATTGTATTAATTCAATAATGTTTTAATTAATATGTAACCATATAAATATTATTCATATATAGTACACAGTACATATTCTTTCAATGGAAATGGGATGATTGTGCAGCTATTCCGTTATGCCATTTGTACTGGGTAAGAATATACTTAATAAATGTTTCACATCGGGCGAAAATCCCTTCTGGGCTTAGTTTAAAGCCTTTACATCAAATCTGTGTTTTGTATGTAGGAAACTGTGCTGTCCACACAGCCTCCAGCATTTGGATCATGTAAGCCAAGTGGATATTTTATGTAAGAATCAATGTTAGTATGGGAAAAGGGCCAATGAGGCTTATCCAGCACACTACTATTCAGGGAATAACAAGGACAAAAGAACTGTAAAGTATTAATTATACTAAATCTGAAATATCAAACTAAACGAGATGCAAAACATGTAAATCCCGTATGATCTTTACTATCTACTAGCACTCATCCAAGAAATGAATTAATGAGATCAAATTTGTTATTTCTGTAGCCTTCATGCGGACTTGTGTGTAACTGTTTGTGTTTTTTTTTTTTTTTTTTTTTTTACATTTGTATACTCTGTGTATTGTTTGCAAGTCCTTGACACTCCTTAGGACAATGGATGTAACTCTGGCATGTTTTACATTGATGCTTTGGGCTGACATGTTGATTAATGCACAATGTCCTAATCAAATAAGTAAATGAATTAATGAATAAATAAATGAAATGGACAAAAACTGTTATTTACATAAAACACAGTTTGTATCCTCAGATTTGTGCAACTCACCTTCAGCATCAGTGTATGCCTATCAATTCATTTTCCTTCCAAAGTTAGTTCATGTGACCTGCACACTGCGACAATATTTTCCTCAAATTTGTACACATTATGGGTAAAAATACCTAACAGCCCCAGAGACTAAGCAGTTGTCTATGACAGTATTGGGGTTAGTTACTTCAAAAACAAATATATGACACATTACATATTAGTCTCATAAATTCTAATTCCTTACATTACTCTATACTCACTGAAGAGGGTAATTAGTTATATTACTGGTTTAATCACTCATTACTAGAGCTGGGAATCTTTGGGCACCTAACGATTCGATTATGATTACGATTCAGAGGCTCCGATTCGATTATAAAACGATTATTTATGCACCCCACTCCTTTTTTTTTTTTTTTTTTTTTTTTTTTTTTAATTTGTTTTCTACATTAGTTCCAAAATTGTTCAAAAATCCTCTCAGGCTAAACCAAACTACTATTTCAGTATCAAGTTAACATATAGCAGTAAACAAATATACAAAAATAACAGTAAATAAAAAACTCCAGTCCCCATTCTATATCAGCAGCTTTAAACTACTTTCAATTAATTTAATGTTGTGAATCAACCGTTAAAGTTGTTAAAATTGCTCCTGTTATTCCATAATTTCTCTTTTGTCTACTTTCAACATGTAAAAGTTTTAAAACTATTTTAAAGATAGATTCAAGTCAATATTTTACCGATTTAGGAGTATTTTAGATAAAAAGTTAATTAGGTTCGCTTGGAAGGTTCACAACAACAGCCTTGCAGGGAAGTGTACTGCTTTAAGATGGCGGCCGTTACTAACGCCCGCATCCAGTTTTTTGTAGATGTGCTGGTAACGATACCGAAGCTATATAGCATCTAGTCCTATATAAATGATATCTACCGTAACATAATGTGGCTTGTAGCAGCTTTTCGGCAGCAGTCAGGTATGTCGTTGTTTTTTTTTTATCTCGTGGCATGAGTTGAGCTAGAGCCATGAGTTGAGCATTGGCGTTACCCGACGGGCCGGGTAATGAGAAGCATGATGTATAGCTACTCTCGCTCCGTCCCTAATTGCGTACCGAAGACCGTGCGGTGCGCTGAGTGTGTCGTACTTCTGCTTTACTTGGCATATTTCAATAATCGGAATTTGGATGTTTGTGAATCATTCTCGAATCTTCCACGGACGAATCGCAAATAATCTAAGAATCGGAAATTTTGCACACCTCTACTCATTACTTTTAACTTTTTTTCCCCCCAATATGTTAAATATGACTGTTTTTCCTGTTACTATTTGAAATGCAGTCGTACTCTTGCTACAATACACATTGCATTAAAAAAAATTAGATGCAAGTCGCATTTTGGCGAAGATTTTTTTTACATTTTTTTTATCTGAATTGGCCTGCAGTCTGAACATAGCCAAAGATTGACCTCTTGAACTTTAAATACACATGGACCTTTATGTGCTGTGAAACTATGAATGGCTCATTAAATTTCCTTTACCATTACAGTGGTACCTTTACTTACGAGATTAATTGGTTCTGGAAGTTGTCTCGTAACCTGAAAATTTTGTAAATAGAGATTTGTTTTCCATGTAAATGCCCTAATCCGTTCCAAGCACTACTGACATGCCATATTAAATTTTATAACTGGGATGAAACCGGAATAAAACTGAATCATTACATATACATGTACCTAACCTAACCTAACCTAACCTAACCTAACCTAACCTAACCTAACCTAACCTAACCTAACCTAACCTAACCTAACCTAACCTAACCTAACCTAACCTAACCATACCATTAATACCTTAAATGAAGTAGATAACAGAAAAAAATGCAACGAATAAAAGAAACAAATCTATATCTTATCCTTTCGAGTGAGGCAATGTTCTCTTTCACGAGGTCAATGGTACTTATGGCCTATCCCGGTCTTCGTGACACAAAAACACAAGGAGACCTATGCTCTAATGTGTTACAAATGTACTGCCCACTCTCTGTGGGCTTTTAAAAAAATAAAAGAGAGACAAAACAAAGAAGTGAGACAAAAACACTAGGAGCCTTGTGCTCATTTGGCTGAGAAGTTGACCCGCTATAGCAGGGGTGCCCAAGTCCGGTCCTCGAGAGCCCCTATCCAGCTTATTTTCCATGTCTCCCTCCTTGAACACACCTGAATCAAATGATCAGCTCATCAGCAAGCTCTGCAGGAGCCTGATAATGATCCTGATTATTTGAGTCAGATGTGTTGGAGGAGGGAGAAATGGAAAACAAGCTGGATAGGGGCTGGATATGATCGTCCTTTGGTGTCTTCAAACCGGTAAGACATGCTCGCATTATAGCATTAAGCGGATTTTAAGGGGGGGGGGCAGGCCCCCCTTGGTGGCCGAAAAGTGTCATTGCATTAAATTGACTTTCCCATGTATATAAAAGTTGTAAAGCAATAAAACTGCAAAATGAATGAAATGAACAAAAAATATATATTTTTATAATGGGTCAAAATTACTTTTCGAACAGATCATGTGACTAGCACCTTAGACAGTCATTTGCTCAGCATAAAATTAAAAAATAAATAAATAAATAAAATTAGGGGAGGGCAATTTTATTTTTCAAATGATTTTTTTTCTTTGATTGAAAATACTTTTTTTTTTTTTTTTTTTTTTTTGATGGAAGCAACTTTTTTTGGGATTGAATGATTTAGACGCAAATGTCCTAACCATAAATGGCCCAAACACAAAAAGCTTCAAAGAAAACTTTTTTAATGAAAAATTAAGTGTTCAAATGCAAATTTTTCAATCTCGAATATTTTTTTTCATTCAAAAATGTTTTCTATGATTGAAATGTTTCTTTTTTTAATTGAAGTGATTTTCTTTTTGAAAATATATTTTTTTTGTAGCAACTTATTTTTTAATTGAATCATAAAGACAAAAACGTCCTAGCCAAAATGTAGCCCAAACACATATCAACATGACTTCAATCAAAAAAGTTGTGTCAATCAAAAAAAACCTTCACTCCAATAAAAAAAAAAAATCAATCAAGGAAAAGTAGCTTTCACATGCATTTATTTGAGTTTCACATTTATTTTTGCACTCAAACACATTTTTTTTTTTATTGAAGAGACTTTTATTTATTGAAAATATAAATTTTGATTGAAGCAACTTTTTTTTTTTTTGGATTTAATAATAAAGACACAAATCTACCTCCATGTGGCTCCGCCCAGCAGATACAATTTTTGACTGGGGTAACTACATTGGCACGACACCAGCGGGAGTACTATACTCAATGGAGATGACGATCTTGGCTAAAATTATTGCCTTAGCTGCCTGATTTAGAATTCCCCTCAAGAATGATGGGAAACAAAAAACGCTCATTGCCAACTTATTATTAGAAAAATTCTTGTAAATTAATTTTATTGCTGACACTGTGTTTCGGGGTCATCAACATGTTATGCCCACCCTGCCTCAAAAATTAAACTACGCCTATGATTATAGCCATATTGTCGTTGCTGTTGAGTTGCCGCCGTGCAGAGCGCTGTTGGATATTTGTGTCATATTTAGTGTTGTGAAAAGGGGACGTTAAACCGAGGCTTATTGGCCTTATAGTTTTCTGATCTGTTCATGTGTCATTGCGCTGTCGTCCTGTGGGGATCTGCATGATAACACAAAGGTGCTTTTATTTCCAATACAAGAACTCCCACCACACACTGTCGGTGAAATAGAATGCTGTCTTTGTAGTAGTCTAGTAGTAGTATGTAAACTATCCAGCACGCCTGTGTACTGCCATTGTGTACGCCTTGCATGAAGAAAATGCGCGAGCATGACAAATTTGGACCAAAATGGCTATTTTTTGATGGGAAAAACTAAAATAGATCCTCAGCATCCATGTACATACGTATCTTTTACAGTATTGTATAGTAGTTTTGCAATAGGCAATATTGTCCCGTTTAAACGTGTCGTAACCTGAAAATCGTGTTTGTAAATGGTTTTATACTTGTTTAGCGCTTTTCCACCTTTCAAGGCCCTCAAAGCACTTTACACTACACGCCTACTGTACTCCACCTACTGGTGACACAGCACCAGGAGCTACATGAGGTTCAGTATCTTGCTCAAGGATATGTAGACGAGTACATCAGGGCAGGGAACTGAACCCACAACCTCTGGGTTGGGGGACAACTACTTTACCACTGAGCCACGCCACCCCAGTAGAGATGTTCATAAGTAGAGGTACCACTGCACTAGAGTAACTGGAGAAGTTGTAAAGGTAATTTGAGGAGACAGTGAATATACTTTGAAGAGTTTGACACTGTCGTTGATATTACTATGCCTTCGTACTCCAAACGTTCAAGTGTGCATGCCTTGGGAGATGAGGGTTCTTTTTAAATGTGGACCATGTTATGGAGCTGGATAGCAATGTACTGAAGCAGAACTGATTTTGTCAGATACTCTCAATTAACGCCAGATTTTCTATTCAGCTTGCAGATTCTACACAGTAATTAGGCTGCCAGTAATGCAGTATGTGATTGCACTGTTATCACCATTATCTATGATTGCTTGCAAATGTAGCAAGGTAAACCTAATAAGACCTGATAAGAAATTTAATATAATTGAGATTGAAAAATTGAATATGGGTACCAGTTGCAAAACACTCAGTTATATTTTGTGATAATATAGCAGTAGGAAATATAATTTGCAAGATTTAGTTGAGCAACTTGCATGGTCCTTTCATATCCTTTCTCATCCAGCACAACATATGAATTGCATATTGCCAAAACTAATGGGAAAGGGCGGTTTAAGTGCAGCTGTTGATATACACAAGGAGACATGAGTGACCCAGTTTGAGAAGTATGCGTTAACAAACTCTGATCCTCAGGAAACTGGTATTGCTTTTATGTAAAAGAGAGACTTGTTTGTAAACTAATGGGAATGAAAAGAAATAGCAGCTCAACATTGTTGAAATAAAATAAGATCTACTTTCAAAGCACATCAAATGATTTTCAATACAAGTACACAATAATCGACTATGCCACGGCATATTTATATTAAATGGCTCTTAAGCATCATGAAATTTGTTAATTCAGTCAGATTGGGTTTTGCAAGATTAACATCAATTTATCAAGAGTTTCCTAACGAGGTGCATGAAACATTCTTCTCAAGTTAAAACTCTGTGCTCCTCCACATGCAATAACGTCCCGCTCTAGTGAGCAGAGTTGGTTTGGACAGTGAAATGAAACTTTATATCAATGCAAAAAAATATATATATCTAGATAGATATATTGCTTCGCTCCCCTCCCCCTCGATCTCTTTTGTTATTCTTTAATTTCTCAATGCATAATTAATTGCTACAATTCACCATTTCCTCTAAAGTAGTTTAGGTCAAGAAGTGTTAGCTCAATAGTTGTGCTCTTGATTATTAGTCGTGAATATGTTCACAATCTCTTGCAAACTTCAATTCTATATTCAATCTTATGAATAAGACAATTGTGTCTGTTTCTGTAATTGAAGGATTTTTTGTGCTTTCTTGATTTTGCGCTTAGTGCTGTTTTTCCTTGTCCATAGGTCAGTTCTTTTGGGTGAACGGTACCTCCTTTGGGGGGCCCTGGGTGCTGAGTCCTTGGTTGCGGAGTGGACCAAATCCTTGCAGCATCGACATGGCCCTGTATTTGAATCCCAAGCAAAGTGGACAATACACCATATGGCTCATTGAGCGGGATAAGACACAACTTGCTCTCTTCTCAACTGACACACTACCTCAGATCACAGGGTAAGTACTGGTTTTGAGTTGTTGTGAAGGCTAAATCAGATCTTTGAAATGAATCATGGATAGGCCCAGCTTCTAAATTCTAAATTAAAACAGCATGGGACTTAGTTATAATGAGTCTTTTACATCATGATGGGCTGGATCTTAGATTTAAGCAGTTTTCCTGAATGTGCACCTTTATATTTTAATTGAACATAGATTTAGTGCTGTATGTTTGCTTTGTTCTTTTACTTTCTTAAGGTCAGCTCCATTATTTTTTCTTGTGAGGGCTTAGTTATGCATTTATTGTTGAGCACAAGTCTTCCACAAAGGCATGGATGCTTGCTTATTTGTGTCTTGTTCATGACTACATCAGTCTGAGTAGTCCCTGGTGTCCTCCTCTAGTTCCTGTAGGTGTTCTTAGGCGGCCTTCATCCCAGTCTAGTCACGAGTCAGTCACAGAATGAATTCAAATTTGGCACAGACTGCAAATCAAGCCAATGCCTGCTATGTGACATTATTTTTTAGATCAGACAAGAACTTAATTTAGATGCATTTGAAACTCTTCTTAGTATGTGTGTTGGCAATATTTCCAGACAAGACTAATATAATTATTATTATTATTATTATTTGTTTTTTTGGGGGGGGGGTTTGTTGTTGTTTTGGATACATTGTGAATCACAGTCTAAAGAACTAATGGAAAGGTTGATAAATGCATTTTTGATGCTGCTAGTTCTCATTTTGATCAGCAAACTACAGTGTATTCCAGCTGATTTCAGGTGACAGCCCAATCAGTCAGTGCACATATAGACAGAGAAGCATGGTTTGGGATGTACGGTACACGTATGCACACGCAAACACACACAAACACGCACACACACGCATGAGGTGAACATGCAACTTCAAGGTCTTCCAACTGATTGAATCCCCGATCTGCCTGTGAGACATACCTACATGCTACAGTAAACCATGAAAATGCATGACTCAAGCGCACCTCTTATTTTTTTTTTTTTTAAGCTTGGTTGCTGGTGCCATCTTGAAAAGTGTGCTTTTGAAACATAGCCATTTATTTTCTTAGTACTCAAAGAACTACAGTTTAAAAAAAAAGATTGCAAAAATCCCACGGCGCACTATGCCATCACTGCTCCTAAAACATAAGTTGAATGACGATTTTCTGTGCTGAAGTCAATTTGCATATATTGCAAGTAGCCTTGCTGTACATCTTACACATTTCTTATTTTTCATTAAAAATTTACACATGCTTGAAGGATTGCTGCCATTGCCTTGCGAACCCACCTCGTTTCCGAAAAGAGTCAATGGGGACTCGACCAAAGGTTGAACCGTCATGGTAAAGTTGATCTGTAGTCTGTTCAACCTCGAATGTGAATCCAGTATAATGTTAGAGAAAATATGTGGTGCGTTGGGTTGCCACTGCTCGCACTGTTACTCCTATAGCACATTTCCTTTTACAATTGTATAATGCGGCACAGACATTTTCCCTGCTATTTTCTTGAGCATACACCCCTCCCAGTTAGTTCACAAGATTGCTACTTGGAATATGATCACCAGAGGTTTGATAGTGGAGGAGACCACTTTAGTTTCTTTTCACAAACCAAAGATAAACGTCTTTGAACAATATACAGTATGTTTAATTGTGTGCGCCCATTTATTGCCAAAATGTGCCATCCGCCCACATCATCTCTGCTTCAGCTATTTGGAGACAATTACTCTACAACTCTGTTCCAGGAATGAGCGTGGCAGAGTGTTGAGTGCTTGACAAAAGAAGTCTTGAAAAATTTTTTAAAAATAAAATAAAGCCAACTGCGGTACTCTTATTAATTGCCAACCTGTGCACTTTCATTTTAATTTTATAAGCATTAGCCCTAAAGGGAACCAATCTGTCCTTGTGGATTAACATTTAGTTATAAGCCTTTTTTCATGGAAGATTTAGATGCACAAGCAACACACATTGCATTTCAGGTCAAGCTCTATTATTGTGGTTTGATTTCATAATCACTAACTTAATTGACTTACATTAAAACAAATGGCACTACAAATCATAAAAATGATCATAAACGAAATGCATTACGCACATTATATCAGCAATAAACTGCTTATTCCAGGATATTTTCAGAATGTGTTTTTTTGCATTCTGTGGTCAATGGAAAATATTCAAGTTTCATATCTTGATTGTTTTCTACGTGTATTCCAAATGTACATGCTTTGTGTGTGAGCATGAAGATGATTGCAAAAGAACAATATACAGTCACATGTGTTGGTGAAAATTTAGCAAATTACCGTAATTTCTGGACTATAAGGCGCACCTGACTATAAGCCGCCACCCACCAAATTTGACATGAAAACGGCATTTGTTCATAGATAAGCTGCACTGGACTATAAGCCGCAGTTGTCCTCATTGTATTATGGGATATTTACACCAAAAGATATTAACTGGTAACGCTTCATTTGACAATGGCATCATAAGACTGTCATGAGACCAAATGAACCACCATCAAGCTTTAAACCAATTGGGTGCAAAGCCTTATTGTTTCTAAAAGCTTCATTTGGCCATCACTGCTCCCTTGGGGGAGACAGTCAACCTCTGCTGCCACCTGCTTTCAACACTGTTGTCATCCAACATTCCTCCTAGCATGCATTGCGGCGCTACAGATGTAAATAACAATCATGTTCTCTGCTAATTATTTCTTCAGTTACTGTTCCAGTTGTTTCATTAATTGCTAGTTATGGTATTTGGTAACATTTTCTTGGATAGTGGTGCCATAATACTGTCATATGACAGTCATAATTATTACATGACAATGTCATAAGCATTAATGAATGCTTATAATAGAGGTCAGTTAGTGTCATCCAGCAAATTATCTCACTTTTGAATGGCCGTAAAAGATCTGAGCTGGACATAAATGGAGTTAGTGAAATGATATGCCACATGACACATATTGACATCTGTAATAAGCATTCAGTAATGCCCATGACAGTGTCATGTCATAATTATGATGTTCTTATGACAGTCTTATGATGCCGCTGTCAAATAAAGTCTTACCTATTAACCCAAATAAATCAACAAATAAGCCACACTGGAGCCGCAGGATTCAAAATGAGGGGAAAAAGTAGCGGCTTATAGTCCGAAAATTAGGGGAGGTAAAACACCTGTTTTATAACACGCAATAGTAGTTTATCGTGTTTGGTGAACTTGAAGAGCAGCATCATAATTCATCTTAATTGCTTCATCAGTTTTCATTATGGTTGAAAAGCAGAGTGATGCTTTTTTAAAAAATGCAAATTAATTCAATCCATTTGTAGACCCGCACTATTTTATGTATGTGTGGCTTCATAATCATCAATACACAAGTTGTTTTTTTTAATCTAATACCAATGATAGAACATGGTTATATTGTTTCAAATATTTAGGACATATGATTAAATTACTAATAAATCAACGTTATCTTTCCGACAATCCGTTGATTACATTGTTACATCTTGTGCAGTGTAAATAAAGACCAAAACGAGGCTACGCCAAGCTAAGGGCTGTTTGAGACCATGTTTTGGTATTTTGAAGGATGTGTGCCACCATGCTTTTTGGAAAAGAGGGTGGGTTGCGCTGTTGTATTCATTCAACAATAATATTCCTAAGCATTCAGAACAGAATTTCTGAGCACTTAACATTCTGGGCAACTTGGCAAGGCAAAACAACTGGAATTTACAAGAGAATAAACTGATGGGATCGGCCTGGAGGCTTGTGGCTCATGTTAAATTGCCTTGAAAGAAACTCGTAAATACTGTGAATGGATCAGCAAGTGCCCAGACCATCATCCTTATGGACTCAAAGCAAAACACATGTTGTGAAATGTGCTTTTGGAGAACAATCCCTACATGTAGAAAAGAAAATCTGATTTTAACACTATCAACAAAACTATCATCAAGTTGCACAAGATTAAAATAATGATAAACTGGTGTAATTTACGTCTCTTCTTCTCAAAAAATAATGGATTACATTCAGTTCAACACATTGTAATCATGTGCAACCAGTACAGTGCTGAGGCCCAGGGCCGTACAGAGAACAATGGAGGGACAGGTGCTCATAGATCAAAGTGTACCTTTCTAGATAACATTGTGAAGAAAACGGACAAATATGGTTGCCTATAGAGAGTAGAGACACACAGGTTGAAATAGCCTTGGAGCGGGGGGTAATTCATTACTAAAGCAGAAAACTATATAAGAGAAAATTAAATATTACACATTATTATTTTTTAAAAATCCCCACAATAAACCTGGTATAAGAATATTCACTACAGTATTTGCTTGAACACATTTAAATAGGGTAACACAGTTTGTTTTCAACCACCAAATGTCCTCAGACTTCCCACCACACACCTAGGTCACAGAGGAACAGCGTGCATGGATGGGGCTTAGCGGCACGCAGACGGCTTTTTAAAAAAAATTGTTTTATTTTTTTTTTAAGTGTTTTTGGTGTTCAAGTAAAGTACTCGGTGGCGTGCCTGCACAGTCGGCCAGCACACACATACGCACAAAAAAAAAAAAAAATGGCTGCTGAGGCCAGTGGGGTGGTTTTAAACATAATAAATAAAGATGCACGATAATATCTGTTACCGATAATTATTAGCCGATAATAGCAATTATGACGTAACACAGATAATCCAGATTTTTAAAAAAAATTCTACCGATAATGCAATCCGATAATCATATACTTGATTTAGCCTCCAAATGTGCGCTACCGAAGAATTCAGCACCGCCGCCTCCTACACCCCTCCCCTCTCTGAAGCCCCTGAGGGAAGAGGGGTTGAGGAGGCGGAGTTACACAAAAGAAGCAGTTGGAGATCATGGCGGATGTTACCAGCGTGGCTGGATTTATCCGTGTGTGAAAAAAAAACGACACTCTCGCTATCTGCAAAACATGCAATGCAGAAGTTCCCCAAGGCGGAAAAAAAAGCGTCCTCATTCAGCCCAAAGCGGGTCGTAGACTCCATCTAAGGCTAAACACTGGCACAAGATCAATAGTCAACAAGTAGACGTCTTCCGATGGAGCCTGCCGCTCTGGCCGGTCCTTGCAGGCCGCTGCATTGCCCTAGGCGGGGCGGGGCGGGCAGGTGGGCTGAGCCCGGTTCTTCGGCGACGGAACCTCCTTCGAACACCCCGCTTTCTATCGCGTTTCCCTATGGCGTGCGGGACGCAAGGCGTGCGCCTCCGTCCGAAGGGGAGCCAGGCCCCAAATACGCCGCGGCGAGCCGGCTGGGGCGGGTGGACATCCGGTACGAACGTAGCTGCTGCCGCTACACCAGTTCAACTCATTGAGCACCACGGCCAGACAGCGGCCTGGCGCGGGTGCTAATTTGGTGGCCGGACGGACTTAGGGGAAAGATGGGAGGAGATGCCGGACGAGAGACGTTTTTTTTTTTACCGAAATGACCCGAGAGCCAAACCCCCGGATAATAAAATAATGCAGTTTATACAACCACCATTCTTTGTTAAAAAAACATGCCGATCACATCAGTTTCACCACGGACATTTGGACAAGTGATGTCAAGTAAGCATGCTTATCATGACGGCACAGTGGTTAGATGATAATTGTAACATGCACAAAACCACACTTCAGGCATGAAAATCTCTCACCTTTCGGCGAAATTCGCCGTTTTGAAGTCAAAAAGGGCGACCTACGTGAATTGCGTAGATCCGAGGAGAAATTCTTTTTGGGAGGAAGGGGGGGGGGGGGGTCGGGAGGTTTTATTTAATTATTATTATTATCATCATGTGATTAACTTAGTACGTAAACTGAGCACTTAAGAACACAGTCAGCAAATCCTTCTAGATGCTTCGCTGACGAGAACCAATCATCGGCCCAAGCTGCGTTCCATTATTCCAAACGCGCGCACTCCTTACTTGTGTACATGGAGTGCTCGGAGAGCCTTCGGTTACATTGCAAAGCAGCGAAAACAAAAAGAAGGCCTTATCCACATCGGGGCAGACCAGAGCGCAGCATACACACTTGCCTGTATTTGCCAGCAGATTGAATTTGGTGAGTAATGGTTTCAATCGTTTTCACGTTTTGCGATATAAAAAAGTTACTGCCATTCGTTGCAGCTTGCGTTGAACACTGCCAGAGCTAGCCAAATCTCCCATGAAAAAAAATAGCTCCCGTTAAATTGGCGTCAAGCTTGTGTATTTAGCGGTAATATAAACGAAGAAACACACTGTTGAGTCAAATTAAGCGGCATTCTCTCGGATGGAGGGGGCGCCTCACATCGCTCCCGTCGTCCACCGGAGACGCGTTATTTTCGGCTTGGATTTGAGCTGACGGCCGGTGTCGGCACAACAGCGGCCCGACGAGTGGTGGGAATGAGTCCTGCTTCTTAAAGCTTTTCAGAAATACAGGGATCCCTCGTTTTTCGCGGTTAATGGGGACCAGAACCCGCCGCAATAAGTGAAAACCGCGAAGTAGCGCCCTGAACCCCCCCCCATTTTTTTGTGCGTGTTCAATGCATTTATTCAGATTTTACATTGGAAAAAAGATACATATACTGGACTGTCTCAGAAAATTAGAATACACAATATTCTAATTTTTTGAGACAGTCCTGTGTATATATACAGGACTGTCTCAGGAAATTAGAATATTGTGTATTCTAATTTCCTGAGACAGTCAGGAAATTAGAATATTGTGTATTCTAATTTCCTGAGACAGTCCTGTATATATACACAGGACTGTCTCAAAAAATTAGAATATTGTGTATTCTAATTTCCTGAGACAGTCCTGTATATATACACAGGACTGTCTCAAAAAATTAGAATATTGTGTATTCTAATTTTCTGAGACAGTCCAGTATATAAGACATGTTTTTTCACTTTTTTCACCAAAGTATCATTTATAAATGGTTTTCAAGCACTTCAAAATGTAAGAATTATGATGTTTTAAACATGTTACTGCCCCACCGAATTATTTTTAAACAAGAATAAAGTAGTTAGAAAATGCTTGGCTTTATTAAAAGCTTTGTAGTGAGTCTACTCAAACCCTCTCAGGCTTTGGTAAACGGTGATTGGCACATGTGCAAAGTTTTTCTTTTTATATATATTTTTTTGTTTGAAGCAACTTATTTGATTGAATAATAAAGACACAAATGTCCTAGCCAAAATGTGGCCCAAACGCAAAACATTACTTAAATGGAAAAATTTGTTTCAATCAAGAAAAATAGTTTTCAAATGCTTTTTTTGTCTCAAATTTATTATTGCAATCAAAAACATTTCTTTTTTAATTGAAGCTACTTTTTGGGATTAAAAGTATATACTGTATTTTGATTGAAGCAACTTTGTTTTTGATAGAAGTAACTTTGTTTTTTGATTGAATAATAAAAACACAAATCTAACTCCATCGTTATTGAGTGAGAAAGAAATTAAGAAAGCTTTAAAACTAAAAGCCACTGGGGAGTCTGTTTGTTTTTTTAAATATTTATACTGTATTTCATTACATAGACATGCGTCGTAGGGAAGGGAGATTGAGGGATAAAAAAAGGAGTTAGATGAGGCTGCTAAAGGCAATGGATGCCTCATCAGCTGGGTGAATAGCAGACCTGGTAAGAACAAGTTTGTAAGGATAGTCGGTATTAAATCCAATTATAAACACAATTACAATGTTATTTTTCTATAAGATTTTTATGTCATTGCTTTATTAATCATTAGGTGCTAGAGTTGTTAAGTATGGATAATAATGAAATAATAGTTTTAAGAAAACTGTGCTGTTGGTGGCACAGTGATCATCTGATGTGGTTTGTTCTCAGATGAACAAGTTGAGGAAGGAAGTTTTGATGCAGAGGTTGAAGGAAGAAAAGAGGCAGACTGACTGAGTCACAGCCAGAAAGTGTTGACAGTTTTGATTTCTATTCACTGTTGCCCCCTCCCAATTAAAGTATGTCACAGTCGCAGCCAATTATTATCTAAAGCTGGTTAAAATTTAAGTTATGTTGTTTTAAGGTGTATTAAATACTTGTTCATGTGCCCCTTTTGATCTACGAGCACCCACCCCTCCACCGGTCTCTGCATGGCCCTGCTGAAACACAGTGTGGGTCGACAGAGCTCAATATTTTGTTGGGGTGTACAATACAGTGTACTGGAACATATTTCCTCCACACCCTTCTCACCTTTTTAACCCCTGACCCATTTTCATGCCTGACACTTACAAGAAGTCAGCCAGTCAGTAATTCAGTTCGCTGTAAAATTATGACGTCTTAATCAGATCATTCTTCTTAAATCTAGTCAAATAATTTTCCCCATCTTGTTTTGAGTGTTAAAGACTAGTTAACAGATAAATGCGCCAGATTATTCCACTTACTTGAAGTAAATTTGTTCTTATTAAGCCCATACATCTTACCAAAAAAATGGTCATTTTTCACCTAAATCAAGAAAAAAATGCTTTCAAATAATGTTTTGAACCATACCTATTCTTAAATAAAGAACAATTCTGACAAACAAGTTTTTTTAGGATTAAGTATAATAATTTATATTGCTTAAAATAAGGCTGTTAAGCTTATTTTCAGCTAGCTGTTTTTCTTCAAGAAATCTGATATGAATACACTTGAAGTGCTGGCAGATATTTTCACTTTTTTCCAATAGATTTACACTTCAACTGACTAGTTTTAAGGAGGTGTGTTTTTGCACTGTAGTAATCTAATGTTATATATGTTAGGAATGGCTTACCTTTAAAGGCATTTTTGTGCAACTTAGGTATTTACTCTGTAGGTAATTGTTGCCAAAAGTTTACCATTACACAATGTCAGACAATCTGTCATTATTTATATATTGGAATTTACTACTTGTTCAGTTTGAATTTGAAAAAAAAAGAGCAATAAATTATATTTTTGCACTGTAATATTTTCTTTCATGTATACTTTAAAATTTTACATAAATCTTTTAATAGAATTATCGGCTTGACATTATCACTTATCGGTTGAACGAGGAGGAAATTATCGGTTATCGGTATCGGTTGAAAAATGTATTATCGTGCATCACTAATTTATCAATAATGCATTCATAGAGTTAAGAGCCAAGACCACCATTTTGGAACTCCTCCTCTTTGGCGTTATAGTCTAACCGTGTCTTTTGTCCAGCTGAATTATCACTTGTACTGTGTCTTTACAAGGAATATTTAAATAAAAAATGAATAAATAAAATTTAAAAAAAAAAAAAAAAAAGGAAATTGAGCCCGGTATGTTATACTACAGCGATATAATTATCTTGAAAGAAAAAGAAGAAGATGATATCACGCCTACACTTTCACACAGTAACTGTATATGCTATTTTTTGGAAGCTTTAAATGCTGGGCACTGTTGTATTCGTTTCTGTTTGTCCCATTGTTGCCAGATCTCATTTTTTTCGATGTCAGCCTATCTTCTGCATCAGTCATTTTTATGGTATTCTACACCAATTACTTTTGCTCTCCAAGGGCCAGCTATATATTAATGTATGAACCCTTTCTCACACTTACAATACTTTTTATACATATATTTAATGCATTTGTTGATGATAACAGACGACTTTGTGATGAACTGTTTCGAAATAATAAGTTGGCTTAATCATCATACAGACTTTAAAATATGTAGATCATGTAATCATTCTTTTAATTAAATTAATGATAATGATAAAGCCTTTCCACAAAGAATTTAATTGAAGTTGACAAACTGTAGGTGGGATAGATTCCTGCACTTTGGGCTATGTGGACTTCTACACCAGTTTTATGCCCATGCTGCGCTGAGTGGACCAATTTCACTGGATCTGAAGCCAGAAAGAATGCCTGCCTGGGACTGTCTGATTTTCAGCTTTTTGTTGGCTTATATGTCAAGGCAGGGAAGGAGCCATACTCTGTGTGCAGCTGCACATATGCAAGTAGGTCTGAAGGCAGTACATTCTCTGACAAAAATCTGTGGAGGCCGTTACACACACAAGTACACACACCTAGATACACACATACTGTAAATCGCAATTTTTTTCCCCCTCATTTTGAATCCTGCCCTGATAGTCAAATACGACTTAATGCTCATGACAGTGTCATGTCATAATTATGACAGTCTTATGACGCCGTGGTAAAATAAAGTGTTATCGGTTATTATATTTTGGTGTGAACGTCCCATAATACATTGAAGACAGCTGCGGTTTATAGTCTGATGTGGCTTATATATGAACAAATGCCGTTTTTGTGTCAAATTTGGTGGGTGGCGGCTTATAGTCAGGTGCATCTTATAGTCCGAAAATTATGGTACATACTGTATACCAGTGTTTTTCGACCTTTTCTGAGTCACGACTCGTATTTACATTGGAAAGAATCTCGCGGCACATCACAAAACAAAAATATTCCAAAATTACTTTCTGTACAGTATATTTAATTTTCAAATAATTTCTCTATATTTATACTTACTGAGTGTGAAACTTCAGCCTGTTTAGATGACCACAAAGCCGATTTCCTTGCAGGAATCATCATCAACAGCTCTCAGTCTCTCTCTGTTATTATTTTTTTATTGCACTTAGGCTTGAAAAGCTTAGAATTATCAGACAGGGGAAGTTTAGCAATGTCTTTAACTGCATCAGGGCCGAGCATCTCGCTGACGATAGCTTTGCTGGCAGGTAGTATTAAGGTCCTTGCCACAGTGTGGGACTTTTTTATTTAGCAACACAGGGTTACTGGCTTTGAGGGCTTTCTCATTTACCTGTGTAGTTTTTCTAAAAAAAAATTGCCTGTTTCTTTGTGTTTTCACCAAGGCGAACAAAATAGTCCATCAACTATTTTTTAAGTGACTGGTGTTTCGTCTGGAGATGACGTTTAGGATAGCTGCTCATGTCACGTTCAAAAATTTCGGATTTCCAGCCGTCAGCCATTTTGCTGTCCTCGACAATGTGTTGGAATAAAACATGGGGGCAGATTGACGGTCGTCACATATGGACAAAATGGAAAGGACACTTTTGTGTATATTGACTCTTGACGAGTCTAATTCAAATGATGTACAGTAGACGTAGTGTGGTCCACATTGTCGTGGACAGCAAGTTTGCCGATGGCTAGAAATCCGAGCAGTTATTGAACTTGACACGAGCAATACCTCGCTCATCTGGACACAACTGCAACTTTCTATCTAAGCCTTCCTTCCAACTGCAACTCAAAAAAAAAACCGCGATATAGGATAATTTCTCGCGGCACACCTGACGATCTCTCACGGCACACTGCCGCTGCACACTGGTTGAAAAACACTGCTGTATACGACCACCTCACTTTACGTGTATTTCATGATATGAGCATTGTCCTGAGAGAATATGAGTCTCATTATGCAAGCAAAGCCTGTGTGTGAAAATGCAGCACACCGTACATGGTAACTCCTTCAACCTGCAGAAAGTTGCCTATGTTAATCTTAACCCACATCATGCATACATCTTTTATTTTGCATATTTACACTTTCTTTATTTACACACATAAAATGAAAACCTAAACAGTTATTCAATCTCACACAAAATCCTTCCCTGAAGGCCGGTTGATGGGTGCGCTGGTGGCCCGGGGGACCACCCTGGATCCCGGGGGGGAAACGATGGCTGCTTTGCTGGGCTGCGGGAGGAGGGATGGGCTGCACTGAAGGGATTCACACGATTACTGGGTTCTATATCACAGATGATTTGTGTACACTCTACCTCTTTCGATCACTTATCTTATAGACTCCCCCACCCCCATCCCTCTCCTTCCCTGATCAACAGGCCCCCCACATGGTATCAACCGGAAATACATCTAGCTGATGATAGCACCAACATATTAGTAGTTAGTGTAGACGTTCAATATACTTCTTGTTGTAGTTTGTGTTTCTTTTCTTTCTTCTCTTGTGTTTCTTTTCTTCCGTTCCCCCATAACCCCTTCCTGTTCGCTGCTTTGTCATAATAAACGAGGTATGTTGAATATCACAATGGGAGTATGTCGGACTCTTAATGTGAAACATTAAAACTGTTCAGACCATCCGGGCAGTTAGACTTCCATTCTCTGTGTCAAACAGCTGAACAGGACAGGCTTTAAAAAAATAAATAAATAAAAAACTCACAGAAAATCATATATAGAGGGCTAAATCCTTACAGTATAAAATTGTCGTAGTTTACAGATTTTTGGTCATTATTCTAGTTATTGTAAGTTAGCCTGCCATGTCATAAGAAATCATATACACTTTCAATAATTTAGACCAAAACAACATATTTAAACATTCGTTTATACATGTTTTTCTAAATATAGTATTCCGAGGCCAATGCAAAATAGAAAACAGTAAATCTTTCGCTAGACTGAAGAAGAAATTATTATTTATACATGTTTTTTTGTGATCCTTATCTTGCAGTCTTCTCCTGAGTTCTTACTCCCAAAACTGTTAATTGAAGTTTCAGTGAAATGTGTGAAGACAATTGCCATTTAGCCTCATTGCTTTATTCAGTGCAACCGTGCTTGAGTTTTCATTGGGACGTCACCCATCAGCTGAGCTTGAAGCCTGAAAGGGACAGTCGAATAATCCAGGCTCTACTGTTACGCTTCTGATGCAGCAATTTGTCTGGAATCCTGTGTGAAACTGGCAGTGGTTAAACGCGTGGCAAGGGGAGCCCAAGAACGACAATTCCTTTCAAATGTCGTGGGCAGTGAGTCTCTGGTTCATAGTTCATAGGTCGGTCATTGCTGGTGGTATTTTGTCAATTTTATGGCTGTGATACTTCAATGGGAGCCAGCAGATTCCCAGGTTGACACAAATTCCACCTTCCTGAATCAATCACTTACACACAGGACAGCAGGTCAGTAAAATGCCATCTTAGATGACCAGTTAGTAAAAGGCTAAAAATGGCAGCAGACAAAGGAGATACTTTTATTCATACAAAACCAGTCCCTCACCAACACATTAAAACACTATCATTGAGTTTAAAGGCAAAAGAGTAAATTTAGTTGTGTAGATAAAAGAATGATTAAGCAAACTTGGCTTTCCTAGGGCTTATTGATCAAATCTTTTCAAAAGTTGCAAATCAAGACCATCAACTGAACTTGGTATTTGCTATGGCTTGTCAGAGGGGCAACAAATAGGATGGAAAAAAAGAAAAGCTGTCTACCCTGTTTCGATATAGGAGCATCTAGGAGGAGGCTTTGGAGGTTATAAACATATTGCTTAATGACAGTAATGCATTGGATTTATATAGCACGTTTCAATCAATGATGCTTTACATCAGATTGCATTATTCATTTACACTCTCATTCATACTCCACAACTGAAACATCATTTACCTTAGCAATACGGAGATAATAGGAATGAGCTACATTGTCCCTTTGTAAATCATATGACAAGGTGTCCAGAAAAATGGTAAATGGAGTGCACTCACACAGTACCTACATCATCACAGTAGCCAAAGTGCTTTACAGAGGCTGACATTCATGCACATATTCATACACCTGCGGCCGTGATTCTGCCATGCAAGATGCTGCCATACCCACTGGGAGCAAAATAGCACACAGTGTTTTGCCTAAGGACATTGAAGAAGACCTGTGTTGTGCCCAAATAAGTCTTCAATAGCAAATAACTGTGTTGAAATATTACAGGTCGCAGGACAGGACATGTACAGTGGGGCAACCACTGATTGTACAAGTTCTCCCATTTGAAAATATTAGAGAGGCCTGTATTTGTCAACATGGGTAAACCTCAACCATGAGAGACAGAATGTGGGAAAAAAAACAGAAAATCACTTTGTTTGATTTTTAAAGAATTTATTTGCAAATCATTTTGGAAAATAAGTATTTGGTCAATACCAAAAGTTCATCTCAATACTTTGTTATGTACCCTTTGTTTGCAATAACAGAGGCCAAATGTTTTTTGTAACTCCTCACAAGCTTTTCACCACTCCTTTGTCCAGGCCGGGCTGAGTGTCCTCTTTTTTGGAAATCAAAATATGGTCAACCTACGGTAGATGGCTTTGTGATTTGCTGTAAAATCACAAATCAGCTGTAGAAAACTTAGGTGGAAGTGTGCACTATAAAAGACAGGATTTAAAATTAGTCTAAGTAATACCTAATATTCAGTGCTGTATTTCCCTGAAAAATGAGGGCAATGGGAGAGGGAGACAACAGGAAGAAGGGAGCAAGAGTAGACAGTATGTACGGTCAACAGTCCATCAAAATAATGACTTTGACAAAGGTGTTTAAAAAAGAGACGTAAACATATTGGAACCGATTGAGAAAAATATCTCATATTAAGTGATAGAATTCTGCTAGAAGGAAGGAAAAAGTTTATAAGACAGTGGTAGGCACAGCCATGATGGAGTCAGTAGTGTTACCAAGGGGGGGAGCGGGCAGTGCCCATTGACATGCTCTGTCCACCCAAAGAAAACTGGATGTAGTACTAACGGCAGTCTGGGCACCGCGTATGCTATCCCAATCCCATTCATATAGTACTGATGTGGTCGAAGTTTTAACCTTTGCGTTGTTACCTCCTCTTTTACCTTATAAAAAAATTAAATGAAATGAAATGTTGGTTTTGTTCCTAGGGGGCGCTACACACATTTACGCATATTTTGATTTTGTATTTTTTTTTTTTTTTTTTAAATCAAAGTTTTCACCAATGTTCACCTGGCTGTTGAGTTTGGTGAGTTTTAAAGCATTCTGAGGGGATCAAAGTAGGAATTAAAGCGTCGGCGGGACAAAGAATGACTGCTAGGGGGCGCTACATATTGCATTTGGAATTTGTCTTTACACGGTATCAAAGATTGCACCTGTCTTGACCTGCATGCCGATTTTCTGTGCATTTTGAAGCATTCCAAGGGAGTCAAATTGAGCTCAAAGGGGCTGCAGAACAAAGAATAACTATAGTAATAATAATAATAAAACCCAGGAACCACAATAGGTTAACTAATAAAAAATTTTCACCTGCATGTCCATACTGTTCAGTAATGGATGTGATCTAAGTCAAATAAAATAAAATCAACTTTTATTTGATTAGACCAAATCACAACAATTTATCTCAAAGAGAAAACAAAACATGTTTTAAGGTGCAGTAGCCCTACGCTGGATTTCGACCTACTTGAGCATTGTGGCTTTTTTTTTTCGCCCCCCCAGGTAAGACTAATGCCCACCCACACCTGGCATCCTGGTAACACCACTGAGTCAAGATAATGGATGTGATGAGACATCAGGAAGCAGAGTTGGAGTTGGCAGGAATTTTAACTTAAGTTGTGGTTCTCTTTAAGGTGACCAGGCTGAAATTGTATCCGAAATGAGCTCATAAGAGGGCCAGATATTTTTTGGATGGATTTTGGACAAAGTTAGAGTGAGCATACTTACTGATGATTGTGACACAACCAGGGGAGAGATATTGAGTGTTAGAAGAAGGATGATAAGAGTGGAACCACCAGGCAAGAGGGCTTGAAAAAGACCTGAGATAAGGTTGATTGATGAAGTAAGGAAAGAAATGAGGACAGTTGAAGATGGGGATTCAGAAGATAGGCTTAGATGGCAAAATATGACACCCTTTGACGACCCGAACGGGGTGAGCCTAAAGGAAAAGATTTATTTTTGCTTCCGCGATCAATACTATTTGGTTCTAAAGGAAGACTTGTGACTTGGGTGCTGTCACATAAATCTGTGTTACCAATCCAACATAAGTACTAGCAACGTTTGACCTTATTACACCAATCAAAAGGTAAGGGTAAATATTTTGGATTTCACCAGCCTATCCTAAACCATAAGCTATGCTATGACACCAGAATGTGCTTGTATAAAAATGGCTAAGAGCAGTGAGCCACTAACCTAATCTGCTAACTATGGTGAGCAACAGTGATTATCAGCACAGGAAGGTGACAATTGACTTTACAGGTAAAACGCATGACAGAGCTGCAGACTCAGTATTTAATAACTTTACTGTTTGCCCAAACTCCCAGGCGTGGAAGCAAGACTTTTTGGCCACAACGTTTTCTCTACCTAAGTAAATACAAGCTCAGGAGATAATGCGAGGCTGTGTGAATACACTGTCACCTTTCCATTAGTGGCCCTCTTGCTTGTTGTAGTGTGAGTGTTGCTGAATAAATGTATCCAGTAGGACATAGATTTAGTTATCTTCACGCATGTCCCCAGCTGTTTGCACTGTTTGCATATGTGATGGATGGCGAGCACTTTTTTTGTGTATTCATTTAGTTTTTGACATGAGGTGAAGTGTGGTCTTTATATGCTCTCATGAATGACCAAGTAGACGTGACTCCGCTGGGTTTGCCTATTTGTCTTGTAAATAAATGGATTTGTGGGTTTTGTTCTTCTCATCTTGTACTGTTTGAATGTAGCTTTTTGCATTCACAGAAGCACATTTTAGAGTGAACTGTGTTTTAAAGTCCTAATCAGGCCCCCGGATTGGCTAATCAGGAGGACAGGGACAAGTTGCGGTGGGCCGGCCCGATGTTTGGTCCACGATGTCTTAATATAAATTTTAAATAAAGCTGTAAGTTAAATGCATTAAAAACGGTGTTAACGCGAACCCCATTTGACACAGTTGATTTTGATAAATTCAATAAATTATAGTCCTTCCTGCACTCCGTAGTTAGGAATTCAAGACAATTTGCTGTGCACATGTTTGGATAGAAACACAGCGATGAACCTCCTGGTGATTTGGGCAACTACCGTGGCTGTCCAAGGCACACAAGCTCACAGAGGATCGGGCAGAAGAAGGTTTAAGGCGGAACATAACTTTAGCTTTTTAAAATGTGGCGCTCTGTGGCAGTGTGGCATTTATTGTTATTTTATTGAGCTACGATGCACAAGTAAAACTGCAATTAAACATATAGGTTGAAATAATGTGAAGGTTTTTGAGCACCAGGAGAACCTCAAGCATGGAGACTCCAGGCATGTTGGGCTTCTGTAGCAGCTGCCCAAAGCTCATTATTTTTGGGCGCAAGGACTTAAGAGTATCGCAGTGAAATCCACATTCTCAGGCAAAGCGTAACTTGCCTTTTAAGCCAAAATATTGCACTCTGAGGTGGACTGGCACGAACCCTGATGTTAAGCACATATGAACTGTATACTGTAAGTGCTTTGGAAGACAGCTGTTTTGGTGAGTTCAATCATTTTATCTAATTTTTTAATATTTTTTTTGTACTTTTATGTCATGAATAATATTAAACCAATGATAGCAAATAATATATTTCATTAAACTATACATAGTACTAATACTACTACTATTTCCGCAATTTAACACATTTTTATTGAACATGCGAACTGAAATATCGCAAGTAGTTCCTCGTTGTAACTTTTCTGGTTATTTTTCACCACACACTCAAAAATTGGAAAAATTGGAATATGGTGAAAACTTCAGTTTTGTAAACAGTTGCCACATGGGTATTTCAAAACACCTGCAAAAGGGTCCCGAGTCTTTAACGTGTCAGTTTTAGGCTGGCTCAGAAGGGTTCAGACATGCATGGAGAAGACTGCTGATCTGACAGGATATTCTCATTTTCTGAGTAGTAGTGTTTATGCCTACATATATACCGGTATATGGCGTAAAACACTCAGGTGACTTAAAGTTCCGCTCTGAGACCCCAATTTGGCAAAATTTCAAAATTGTCCGATATGCATGTGTGATACATGATTGGAAAGCTTAAAATCTCAATTTTCTGGGGGAAGAAAAAATTTGGACAGGAGGGCATTTTTTTTTCAAAAGTTTTTTAAACAGCAAAACTCTACTGTATATGGAGGTGAGAGCACGCGAGAGCAGAATTACAGACGCCATGACTTTAACGCAATATTATTGCGTACTTACCTTGTTTCGATCCAAAAACTCCATGTCGCATGTATCACTGAGTGTCAAGACACAGCTGTGAATGGCCACAGCTGGATTTTGGGGGGATTTTATAGGTGAAACATGGTAATATAACAAGGGTCGAGATGCAGAAATCGCAGACTGGACAGGAGTGGTCGAGATTTTCTTTTTCATATATTTACCCTTTTAAACGTTTTTTTTTTTTTTTTTTTTTTTTTTTCACATTTTTCTCTGTTTGGATCGATTATTTATCACCTAACATATCGGGGAAAATGCAACAGTAGCAAACAACATACAATATAGCGATAGTCATGAGGTAGATATCCGTGACTTTTTTACAGACGCCATTTTTTTCATTGTGAGGTCATTTGTTTAAAAGTTTAAAATATGCGAGTAAATAATTTTCTAAAGTCTTTTTTTTTTTTTAAACAAAATATTAGACATCATTTAATGATTCTAAGCTAAAAATGAGATTTTGAATAATAAATATAATTACTTACCTTGTTTTCATGGCTGGGTTGAAACAAAAACGGTTGGGCGACGTCTGTAAACGGGGGTTTCCGGGGTAAAACGGGCAAATAAAAATAGTTCGGGGGCTTAACACACCAAGAATCTTCTATGGCAGCATCTAGACATATTGTTCTATCAAACACAACAGTTGTTTTGGCTGTGAATAAAGCAGTTTCTTTTAAAGAGGAGTGCAAGAGCAGAAACTGCTTTTTCAGTCTTGTCTGTTTTTTCTGCCATATATATGTATAAGTGTGTGCGTGTGTAAAGTATATAAGTTAAAAAAATAAAATATAAGTATTGTCGATTATACCCAAAACATGAAAGGAAACTCCATACAGGACCTGTGCTAAAACCCTTGATCTCAGAACTTTGAGGGCACATGCTAACCACTCTTCCTCTGTGCAGCCCTTTTCCAACTTACTTGGGAAAAATTTTAATTCATCTATACAAGTGTAATGTTGCCCAAGTCTTGTTTCTAATGAGGCTTCAATTTTAATTGTGTAAGGTAAGTACATTACTCAACTCCTGTACTAATAGATGTGTTTAAAAATTAAAATATAGGCCTATACCGTATTTTTCGGACTATAAGTCGCACCTGAGTATAAGTCGCACCAGCCAGAAAATGCCCAACGAAGAGGAAAAAAACATAAGTCGCACCGGAGTATAAGTCGAATTTTTGGGGGAAATTTACTTGATAAAACCGAACACATAGATCAGATATGTCATCTTGAAAGGCAATTTAAAATAAAAATACAACAGAGAACAACATGCTGAATAAGTGTTCATTATGATAATGTTACATGACGCATGAACAATGAAATGCGAACGTGGCCTGTATGTTAACGTAACATAGCTATTAAGAGTTATTCAGATAACTATAGCATAAAGAACATGCTAACAAGTTTACCAAACCATCACTGTCACTCCAAAACACCAAAATAACATGTGAAATGATATAATAGTGTCATAGCCCAACTATGAAAAAAAATTGCGACTTATAGTCCGAAAAATACGGTAATCATTTTTATGTTAAAAAGAATGCCATTAATCGTACGTTAACTATGGAAAGGATGCGTTTAATAACAAATTAACTATGGACTGTATGCGATTAATTGTGAATTAACTATGGACAGCATTAAATAAATAAATAAATTAATAAAAATAAATTTAAAAAAATAAAAATTAAAAAAATTAATAAAATTTTTAAAAAAAACAACAAAAAAACTACGGATAGCATGCGATTAATTGCGAATTAACTATGGACATCATGCGATTAATCGCGAATTAACTATGGACAGCATGCGATTAATCACCATTAAAGATATTAGTTGCTTGACAACATAATTATAATTACATTATTTCAGGTAGGTCATGATTAAAGTGGGCAGGTCTGTGGTATGAAAATCCGGGGCTAAATATGAGTCCCACTCAGGCACTGAGTCCACTGCCACATTGCACTCTTTCATTTCCATTGACAATTATAGATGTCCAATTTTTTAGCTTTATTGATCCATCCGCTGTGAATTCTAATAGGTTTGTCACTTGGTAGACGTCCAATCAATTTCAACTGGGAGAGTTGGCAGCGAATGGATATTTATTCATTCGCTAACCAACCCTATCAGTTCAAACGAAATGGACGTCTATCACCATCAATAGCAAAAAAAAAAAATAAGAAGAAGAAGGTGGGTGATAAAAATACATTTTAAGATTTTATGTTTGAAATATGTTTAATAAATATCATGATATCATTTGTCTGATTATTCTTGTTAAAAACACTTGGATTTTTTAACTTGTCTTGGACTCTTCACCATTATCATATACCAGTGTGTAAATAAAATTTGCTCTGAGATGATTGAATATGGAGAACAGCCTTCCTTTGGTGGTTAATTGTCAATCTCTTTGCATCATTGGTGGTGATGTCAAATATTCACCAACAGAAAGAGACCATCATTCGCATATGGAGTAACATGGAACAACTGAGTTACTTATACTTATAACTGAGAACTTATATGAGCTTTTTAGGCTGCACAAGCAATGAAAGCAAAGAGGAATCAAGTAATACGTGCTAATAAAAGACGACAAACAGACCAGTCAAAGGCCAGTTTCTCCAGATAGGAACAAACTACCGGTAATGCTTTTATTCTGGAAAAGTGCATAGAAATATTCAAATGGGTATGAAAATAGCAAAAGTGATTCTTTATCTTTTGCTTATATCCTTGTGGTAGTGGTACCCTATGTCGTTATTTATTAAAACAATGAGTAAATGAGCAATTATTTTGTCAGTGATGTTATTTCATAACAATGGTACTTTGACTCGATAAAAGTGTTTATGGAATGTTTAGATTTACAAAATGTTTACCTTGTAGAACATTTTTATCTTTTATTTTGCAATCTGTTTGTCTTCCAACTCATTTTGCTGTGCCAGATCACCATATAGTTTGAAATCTGCATACCAATGCAAACTGTAATATATATCATCTGAAACCTATAAGTCTGTTTTATACCACAGTATGAATTCATTGAAAGCATGGAAAAGAGAATTAATAAATGATTTTTATTCAGTTCAGAATAATTATTTTTAGATTCTGGTGTTCATTATTGAAGGATTATCATTCATTCACTGCAACACTAAAGTCTCAACACATTCAATATTGCTCTGTGCATTAAACTTCCACTCCAAAAAACAACAACAAACAAAGCAAACAAACAAAAGCTATCGTCTCTGGCCAGAAGCATTGGATTTGGAAATCAGCCAGCATGCAGATGTTATGTACAATTGCAGTCACACACCTCAAGCCTCAAAGGCCACAATTTAAGTATGGTGTAAGGGGGGTAACTTTGAGTCACTGAATCGTCTTCACTCGTAGTGGCTATAAAACTCATAATTGCGAAGATCAGTGCAGTTCATACGGCAGCGGGGAAGACGCATTGGTCATCCAGATGAGCTTTTTTTTCTTTCGGATAGCTGCTGTGCGTCAGAAGTATAGCTTTGTTGGCCCATTCCAGATGGATAATCACCTCCAGTCACTGTTATTACTTGCCTGAATGATTATTTTGGCTGGCTGCTCTGGAAGAGTTGAGGTGTCGATTTTCCAAAACTTTGAAAACTTTGACTCCCTCGGTGGTTTAGGATGTTAAAAGAGGATGTTTTGCTGGGTAATCGGGGCATTCATCCAGTGCAGAGAACCATGTCTCATACTGGATCGAGAGTGAGGCTTAAGAAAATTTTCATTTTTCAGTGGCCATTTTGCTTGCCTGACTTTCCCATTGATCCATGTCATTAATATTCTTACCCAGATCCATATTTGGCAAAGGAACAGATGGTCGTTATGGTCCCTTCATGAGTGCTTTCCTTTTACATGTTACCACTTGAACTGCACTCATGCATATGTTCATTATTTCCAAGCCTCTATTACTGTTCCAATACATGGCCTGCAGCACCGGTGCCTCACACAACCTCTCCGGCAGCTGCAAGATGTGCATATCGGGGTTTCCACTTAAAGGTTCTCAAATTCATCACAAAACAAACATATCCACTGAAGATGAGCTAATTCGCCAAATGCAAATTGGCAATTAGTTTTCCTTTAATTAAAACTGAAATTGGAGATTTCCTTGCTGCATGCTCCAGTGGCAATGCCATATAGCGTAGTTATAAAAGTGATGATGCTAGAGCTAAATTATTAAAATTGTAAAAGCATTCAAGTTTGTTTGTATGGAGGCTGACAGTACTCTGGGAAAACAACTTTTGCTCTGCCGGGACTGAAGCAATGTTTGTTATGCATCAGCATGCTATAGTGGAATGGAGTGAATTGGACACAGGAAAAATGCTTGACAAAATGGATTATAAATCAGTGTTGTAAACATCTATGGCACTTTTCTTAAGAAAAATGGGACCAGCTGTGTGGAAAAAGTATATTGAAGAAAAAAAAACAAAACATGAATGCATCAAACCTATTGAATGCATCAAAGGCGATTAGTGATTTAAAGTGCAGTGTAGGAAATGCACTTACACATGTAAGTCTTAAATCTCAAATTGTAAGCTTCAAGTTTCAATCAAGACCCATGTCAATCCACCACACCACACAACTCCTCACAAAAATAGACAGCATGATATTAAATGTGCTTCAAGTGGTTCATTAGATACAGTATAATTAACGGATGTCATAGGTAACAGCAGTTCGACCTCTAATATATCGTGCAACTTTAGAGGGGTGTTTTGCCAGAATATTTTGTTTGGATTCCCAATGGTAAACATGCATAGGTATTTATATTATTCTTTTATTGACATAACAATATTTAATTTAACAAAACCAGTCAAAACCAAAATTCTCACTATCAGCATAGCTGCATGATCAGTGTTAACATTTCTTAATTTAACACTGCAAGCGTTCATCAGAGGATTTCTGGTCAGATTCCGTAAATATATCTTTTACACATGATGACAATTGAGACATCAATCTCCCCATTTACAGAAACCCGGTAGTTTCTATGGTGTCTACGATCTACTTTATCTTTTCTCTCTTTCATAACACTCTTGCTACCAAACTATGTGGTTGTGACTCTTAAACCTGACAGGCATGTATGTCATGGACAAACGGTAGCTGCCGTGGCTAATGTCACGAGTTCAGAGGTGTCAATCACCTTCTCTAGCAAAAGCTAACAAGAATAACCAACCAATAACAAAAACACTAAATAAGGACTGAAAGAAAGCAGGTATATACAAAGCATCAGACAGCAAGGATCTCCTAGTCAAGGCCATGAGTGGGAAGTTGATATTGTGAAACAAGGGAGAGGCTGACAAGCATTAGTTGAAAACAAAACCTACTCCGCATAAGACAAGAACGAGAACCACATCAAGGAACAAACCAAATATAAACCAAAATAAATTGGCTTACAATTTTAGAGGCACTCAAAGTCCTTTGACACTCTGTCTCATTCACCCAAGGGCGTAGGTTTGCATAAGGACAGTAGGGACATAACACTAACAACTTTTCAGGATGCTAAAATTGTCCCCCACCAACTTTTAAGTTACCTTATTTGCATGATGTAATGGCTTCCGTTATATTGTCTTCCCATATGTTGTAAGGATAGAATTGACCTGACCATTATTAAGTGAATACTTTCATTATGTTCAGACTTACATTTACCGCTTGGCACTTGCTGAATGTGCCAGTCCATTTTTTTCCCCCTCAAGCTCACGCTTGATTGGTTGATGACTTGACCCCCCCCCCCCCCCCCCCCCGCACACACACATGCATTTACAGCCCAACAGAAATACAATATGTCGCCTCCTCCGTCCCCTTTGAAGATGAGGGATAATAGAAGGTTTTTTCCGCCAGCAGCAACCACTGTATGTAATGTAAAAAGATGTCAATGTTGTGGAGGTGAGGAACACAGCACTAATTTTGATACTGAAAGTCCAACCTGCATCAGAGTTAGCATAACATTAATCTGTGTGAATTTCTCCAACTCAAGGAGGAAGTTGCGTTGAGAGGAATATCATCCTGTATGTTTTCTACTGTTAACGTTAATGGAATTGTAAGAAATGTAATGAACTAAGGATTGCCCCTTTAAATATAGTTAACTGATGATTAACAAGTTTGCATTTCTTGTGTATGTTGATATAATTTGTGTTCATATCTTGCAATTTATATTTGCTAATAAAATCCAGACATTTATTGTGGAAGTTTTCAAAATGTTTTCTTGGTAGTTTTTGAAAACAAAGGTTTGAATCGAACAGTGTATCACCTGAACCAATACACATGAAAGTTAGTATAAGTCACTACAGATATATTTTGCATTGATCATTTAGCCTATCAATTAATTAGGTTCATATTGTTGAGAAATGTAGCCCTGACCCACGTTCTCCCAATCTGTTTGGTGTTATAAATGTCCCGTCCCCAGCAAAAAAAGTGTACATGCAGGTTATGCTGTTATATCATCCCTACCAATGTTGAAACCAAACCTATGTTCTTGCATTCACCTACTGATAAAACAGCATTAGGACCAACAGCATCTTGCTCAAGGATCCCTCATCATGTTCACCAGTGTGAAGGATAAACCTGACGAACTCAGTGATAGCCAGGGTTCTGGGCTGAATGGACCAATTTGGGTGACTTAAACCTCTGCTTGCCTAACAAATTTATCTTTGCTATGTTTTCACTGTGTTCGGATATATGGCAACTACTAAACTACTAACAACTAAAACTACACATCTCAAAATAATATAATAAAACTCTCAAACATTAAATTAGTCTGTCTGCTCCTGTTATGATGATTTATTCTTCTGTCCTCACTTGGCAGGAATCGTTAAAACATGGCCATGAGGCAATTGGTACAGTTATGACAAACGTGTGGGTGTGTAAGTCTTGAGTTTTAAATATACATGGTGGCGGTGCTTGCCAGTTATGCCAATACTCCAACTCAGAGACTAATTCAGAGGCCAAAAAAATTTGCAGGTCAACATTCCACATCGATACCTCACACACACACAACTCCTCCAATTACATGCAAACCTTCCTCTTCCATTCAGCCCACTGTGCTGATCTCCACCATGATGCACCTTTCCTGCCAATGATCACAGACATCACCCTGTGCCATCATTAACCCTTTTTCACCTGTCAGCCCAGGGGCCTATATCAGTGGAGATGAAAGCGCAGCAACTCTTTTGATAGCACAATATATTACATGGATTTTCCTTGATAACCAGCGGACAAAAGACAAACAAAAGCCTGATAGCATTTCAGATCTGAGGAAGTTCAGCTGTCAGTACTGAACCAAATGCTCAGTGTGTGTGTGTGTGTGTGGGTGTGAGTTTGTTTTTTATTTTTATTTTTTATTTTTTAATTTATTCCTCTACTCCTGGTAAGCAGCTAGTTACATTCGCAATGTCAAATCTAATTAAAATTAAACTCATAACTCAAGGTCGAATTGAAGAATTTAGATGAAAACATTTTTCTGTAGATTTGTGTGTTGTTGGTTTTTTTGTTAGTATTCTATGTATGTTCAAAATGCTTTGCTACACAGTATGTTCAGACCCAAAACATAGTGTGGCGTAAAGTATTTCTTTCCTCCATGTTTATAATTTTGAGATCTTCATACAAAACTGCAATTCGATACCAAAACGCTGCACTGTATTTCATGGCAACCCTTGAATGATGAGAATGGTGGTCATTTATAAAACTTCACTAGTGTAGAGAGGTGGATGATGAATCCTCTCGTGGCTTTGAATTTCCTTACACAGTGAGTGCAAGATAGTTTTAGCTTGAAGGTTAGTGCCAGGGCGTTCTTCCCTCTCCTTCCCTCTGCTGCTCTTCTCCTGAATGTCCGCGCAACTGTGGGCTTCAAACGTTGATGCACTTTAAATTATAGTCTGCCTCCAGGTTAGCCTTTCATGGTTATCATTGGTATTTCCTTTTGGCCTCATCAACTTGACTTTGTTTGAGTGAGACATTGATGAATTCTTTCGGGAGTATGGCATCCTGACAACGTGACTTCTCCATCTTAGCTCATTTCTAATGATGATGCTAGTGGTCCTTGCTTCCTGTAGGCCATTGAGGTTACTGTGGAAATCCTCTCAGGAAATGTCCTAGATGATCTCTACACAGCGTTAATGAAACTTCTCGCCTTAACGTTTAGTCGTCCATTTGTCTGAGGCGTAGAAAAACATCAGGTGCGTGACACCTCCGTAGACGACACTATTTTTCATCTTGGATCCCAACTTTGGATGAGATGTATGTAGCATGAAATGTCTCTTATTTATTGAGGTCTAAGACGGGGAAACCCTTTGTTATGCTTTCCAAACAACTAATACTTTCTGACATTTTTAAAACCGTGTCTTGTGATCTTATAAAAGGTATGGGCCACCAAAAATGTATAATGAATCTGTTCATGCTGTATTTTACCTTCAGGTTAAAAACTGTGTAGAGCAAAAAAGACCTGACTGAGTAGAGCGCTTGCAGATTAAGACTGTGTGCCCATAGGGTTGGTGGCATTTTTATCCATATGATGCTGTGTGGGCGACATTGATCCACTCATGTGATCCAGTCATTTATTTAGCTATTACAAAAGCTAATATTGAGCAATAGATTTCAGAGGTGTTTAGCACAAGCAAAATTGAATGATGATGTATTGGGCCTTACCCAAACTCAGTGCATGTTCTCTAATGGGATGTAGCACCGGGAGGGCTGAACAGGGAAAGTTCAATATGGGATGAAGGTTGCTTTAGTAAAAGCCATTTGTCACAGTTGTGTAAAAGCAGGGGGTGGGTAGCGGATGGGCAAATAAGCCATGCTGTAATACTGTTGTCCCAGATATGCTGTGCACACACACACATACATGAATGCACGCATACGCACACACAGTGTTAGAAATGATTTTCTCCCCCTTGGGGGCCATATCCCTATGCCATTGGAATGGTAAAATCTCGGGTCCTTCTGTCATTGGCCATGGGTACATGTCTGTGCATAACAAGTAACCCTTCACTTTTTCAGAGAATTTGTTTAAGAATATGTGATCTCAGAGCACTTCTGAAAATGAAGAATTCTTAAGAATTGCAAAGAATGTGATAATTATTTTGCCCATTCATAACAAACTTAACTCATTCACTGCCATTGGCAATCATAAACATCAAGTCAATTTCCACTGCGATCCCTGGCATTGAGAATATTTCACTTAGATTGACAGCGATAGGCATCCAATCCAATTCGACTCGAGGGCTGGCAGTGATCGGACGGTCAATCGATGAGTTATTTCCATTAGTGGTCGTAGTATTGGTGGTAGTGGTAGAACTTAGAGGTTGTATTGTAAATTTTTGCCTCAGTTTGTTACAGGCATCATGGGTTCGCTTCCAACTCATTGGCCGTGTGAATTTGAGTGTGAATTGTTGTCCATATCTCAATGTGTCCTGTGACTGACTGGTAACCATTTCAGGGATTAGTCTGCATTTTGCTATGAGTTTGGATAGCCTCCAACTGCCTGCAAGTCTGAAACACTTAATATGTTGCAAATGGATGCATTATTATTTCCATCATTATCATTATTGTTGTTATATTTATTATTCATAGTAGTTTAGCATAAAAACAGATTTAGAGAGATTATTACATTTTATTCTGTTTGGCTATTCTCAAAATCACTTTGAAGTGATGTGACTTGGAATGAAAAGTCAGTTTTGTTGGTAGTTAATACTGTTTCATCTGTGTCCTGAAAATCTGGAGCATAATCTTACCTGGTTTTGTGCCACGTTGTGATGGCTGATGCTCCTGCCCTCTGAAAAACCTCTGTGTACTGTAGACTTTGTAAAAATGTGTGCATAATCCCACCAACATCCACAAATCAGTTGTTGGATGATATAATCGGAAACTGAGCCAGAGCCATTTGGTTTCATTGAGCTACAGAAAGAGACAGACAGGAGTACAAAGACAAATAGATTTAAAAAATAGGATGAAAAATACCTTCAAACAACCAAATGCTGTGAAATATTTAGCAGTTATTCTTCATTGATGTTTATGTGATTAACAAATTTCAGTGCATATTTTGCACCATGGGTATAAAAAATGTTTAATTAAAACAGTCTTTTGTAGCTTTTTTTTTCATTCACACATACAGTGTATCACAAAAGTGAGTACACTCCTCGCATTTCTGCAGATATTTAAGTATATCTTTTCATGGAACAAAACTGACAAAATGACACTTTGACACAATGAAAAGTAGTCTGTGTGAAGCTTTTTAATAGAGTTAATTTATTTTCCCCTCAAAATAACTCAAAATATAGCCATTAATATCTAAACCCCTGGCAACAAAAGTGAGTACATCCCATAGAAACTATGTGCATCCTTAAATGTCCAAATTGAGTACTGCTTGTCATTTTCCCATGGCTGTCACCCCAGGAGGAAGCCTCTTCTGAAGACGGTACACAAGAAAGACCGCAAACAGTTTGCTGAAGACATGTCAGCAAAGCACATGGATTACTGGAACCATGTCCTATGGTCTGATGAGACGGGCAGGCTTTCTTGTGAACCATCTTCAGAAGAGGCTTCCTCCTAGGGTGACAGCCATGCACACCAATTTGATGTAGAGTATGGCATATGGTCTGAGCACTAACAGGCTGACCCCCCTCTCCCACTTCTTCAATCTCTGCAGCAATGCTGACAGCACTCCTGTAACGAGTCACATGACATTTTGGAAGGAAAATGACAAGCAGTACTCAATTTGGACATTTAGGGATGTACGTAGTTTCTATGGGGTGTACACACTTGTGTTGCCAGGGGTTTGGATGTTAATGGCTATATTTTGAGTTATTTTGAGGGAAAAATAAAGTAACTCTATTATATAAGCTGAACACATACTACTTTTCATTGTGTCAAAGTGTCATTTTGTCAGTGTTGTCCCATGAAAAGATATGCTTAAATATCTGCAGAAATGTGAGGTGTGTACTCACTTTTGTTATTCACTGTACATGCAGTAATTACTTGTAAAGTGTTGTGGAGTGGAAATTCCAATGCATTCCAGATAGGCTCAATTCTCAGTCAAGATATAATAATAATCGGGGGAAAATGCCCCTTTATTGATGAGTGACCAGTCCAATGTGTGGGGTGCTTTTGGTTTTGCAGTTAGTTGGCACAGGTTCCAGTGTTACAAAACGGAACAGTGGCAATGGAAAGGATAGATGCTACATTGTTGTGCCTTACAAGCATAGCGATGGCATCTTAACAGTTGAATTGGAGGATGTAAAATTTAATGTGAAGTTGTTTCACACTTACTTTTGTCAGCTGTTGAATTGGTCCTTGTAAAGGACTGAAATACAAGAGTCAGCACAAGTTCATAGAGATCATTAGGTAGTGCTCCTGCCCTACAACAGAGATTCAGGGTACAAAGAAGTCATACTGGAGCCTCACTGCATTAGACACATGAGTCAGCAGTGGCTTTCATTGAGCATGTGTTCTTTTCCTGAGGCGGCAAGTTGCAATCCAATGAATTTCCACAGAATAGGAGGACATTTTGTCAGTATTCCCTTCATTATTTTTAGACTACAGCATACGAGCACTATAGTGTACAGGGGCTTAATCTAAACATGATAATATTTGACACACCATTTTAAGGAGCTACGTATGATGGATGATAGGACAGACATACACTAGTATATGGACAAAATTAGAAATATAATGTTAAGCAGATTTAACATGCTATTTAAGTTTGACACAGCTGCAAATACATTATTTCGGTTCTTAAATCAGGTGAATACTTGTGACAAGAAAAACAAATTAAAGTGATTAGTTTCAAGCTTAAGTATGACTTTTAATAAAACTATGGATTAGATGGATATATACAGACAGACAGACAGACAGATAAAAACATGAGATTTGAATTAGCGATCAAAAATTAAGGGGAAAAAACTTATGCAACAGAAAATGAAAAAAAGAAAAACATTGCTCTACAAGCTTTAAATGCTAAAAAATACTAGCAATAACAAGTTACCACATCTCTAAGCTATTGATTCACAGAGGTTTTGTGAACTGGACGGAGAAAACATCTGCAACATAGGAGATTTATTATAATGATAACTTCCCATCCTCCCCTGAACTTCAGACAAAACACCAACTTTACATCACACATTTTACCATTTGTCAGGCATTGTGTACGGGGATATGTCCCAGAATTCATAACAAAACCACTTGATTACCTTTATTAGCTAAACTTGTCAAACATGTCAGTACTGTATTGTCTCTGTTTCTGAATATTTTTGTGTTTCCATCCAAAGGTTGTCTTTCCAGATTATGTTTGAGATGATTCCACTCTGAGTATTTAATCCCACAGCAAAGTAATCGTTTTTTTTTTTTTTACTCCTCAGTTGATACATTTCACCTGAGCAATGTCAGGCAGTTTTACGGTCAGCCATCACTCTTAAGAACAATAAGATCACAGGTCAGCCTGATTCCTTGGCTTAGCAATATCACTTTCGAGAAAAGCCGGAGATTTCCCTTCATCCATGCTTATTGGCTGAAATATCTGCTCACAGAGCCACATTTGACATGTAATCTACTGTTGATGGCAGCAGAGAGGGACTTTCATGATAAATTGTCTCTGAGACTGAAAATATTTCATGGTTTCTGCATCCCAAGCGCTAAACTGTGTTTGATTTTTCCCTGAGTGCAGTACTGACATAAAAAATAACATGTACCGTCTCAAAGGAGTGGCAGAGGTACACTTGACTGAAAGAAATGAAATTTAACCAGGAAAAAAATGTTAATTGAGGGTGTGCAGTGGGGTGGACCATTCAGTAAACTATATGTATATGACTTCACACTGATTGAATGAGCCCACCTGATTTGGATGGACCTCCCCTAAATTACATGCCGCTGCCCCTGACATATATATATGTGTGTGTATATGGTAGAAAACACAGACAAGGTTGAAAAAACAGTTTTTACTCTTCCACCCCTCTTTAAAATAAACTGCTGTATTTTAAGCCAAAAGAACTGTTGTGTTTGATAGAACAATATGTCTATATGCTGCCATAGCAGTTTCATGGCGCATTAAGCCCCCAAACCATTTTTAATGTGTCCGTTTTACCCTGGACACCCCCCTTTACAGACACTACTCAACCGCTTTTGTTTCAACCCAGCCATAAAAAGAAGGTGTGTAATGATATTTATTATTCGAAATATCTGTCATTTTTAGTCATTTAGTTTAATATATGAAAAAGAAAATCTGGAACACTCCTTGATGTCTGCGATTTCTGCATCGCAACCCTTGTCATATTGCCATGTTTCACCCATAAAATCCTCTCAAAATCCAGCTGTAGCCATTCACAGCTGTGTCTTGACACTCGGTAGTACATGCTACATGGAGTTTTTGGATTGAAACAAAGTAAGTATGCAATAATATCGCGTTAAAATCATGGTGTCTGTAATTATGCTCTCTCATGCTCTTACCTCCAGTTCGGGTTTCGCTTTGATTTTTTTTTTTTTTTTAAATGGCCTCCTTTTCCAATTTTTTCTTCCCCTAGAAAATTGACATTTTAAGCTTTCCAATGATGTATCACATATACTAATAGGACAATTTTGAAATTTGGCCAAATTGGGGGTCTCAGAGCGGAACTTCAAGTCACCTGCGTGTTTGCGCCATATGTATGTGAAACTTAACTCAAGCATTAAATGTTTTCAAGTTAAAAAAAAAAAAAAAAAAAAACTTTTATGAAAATCCTTGCTTGGATAAGTATCTCCTCAAAGGACCTAAATACTCTATTGATCAATGAAATCTCAAACCCAGTCAATTCTGTGTCGCAAGTTCTGTAACACTGCATTTTAAAAACATTGTTTTCATGAAAACAAAATTTATTTATGTGAGTTCTTGTAATTTGTCTGCAATTGACTGGTGAGCATTACACGGTTTGCTCGCTCATATGAATCAGCCATTATAGGATTAAGGTACCTATAAGGATAATGAGGACAGGTTTTATTAAATATACACGGATGCAGGGGCGCTGGATGTCACTTACAGCATGGGGTGCTGAGGATCTTTTTTAGGGGCAGTTTACATGGCGACTCTGCGACACAAAGACGCAATGACTGAGTTGCGGACTCGCCTCGCGTGCATATGGTGCCGGCGAAGACGGAAGGCGAAAACGAAAAATTCTGAATCCTGCCTCCAAAGTGAAAGAATCCGATTGCGGGGGGTTGAGGGGGGCTTCCTCGGCATGCATATCAAAGGCTCCTGCCGCGCGAGACCGCGCTGTTAACGTCAGCACTCGTACACGTCACATTGGGCGTGCGCGGCGCTGCTACTAAACATTAAAAACAGCAAATATGGTGGAATGTCAGCTTTAATTTACTGTTTTAATAATATTTTTAAATTAAATATGTTGAACGTTTCAATTTTTGTGCCTTTTTGAACAAAAGAAAAATGACATCGCTTCGAATGGGCGGGCATATTTTTTTTCCGGGCTGAGGGAGCTTGGTGGGGTCAAAGTGCATCATTCTCTGTCCCCCGGTAAATCGGCACTGCCCCCTAGGGCTTGGCATGAATACTACATCGTTTTCATGCGGAATTGCGACATTGTTCAAATGGAGACGCAAATGCAAATGCAAATTTGAAATTGTTCGTATTCTCAGAGAGTCACCATGTAAACGGCCCCTTAGTTTTTTCCCCATCCAAAAACAACTGTTTTCGAAATTTGTCATGCCCGCACGGTTTCTCCATACCAGGCATGCACAGTGGCAATAGACTCTACCCACCGACGTCACAAAATCACGTGATCGCTGTATTGTTCCGCCCCATTGTCCGTCATTTTGTGTCTGTATTATCAATGGTCTCAATTGATCAAGCAATTTATAATGCATTTCATGGAAGACCCGGTGCTTTGGGATGCCGTAAACTCACTGGATGCGTTGCATAAAAGGCGTTATGTGGAAAAGCTTCAGTTTATCCATTCGCCAGATCCATATTTGATGCCTAAATGGATGTTTTTCGACCCGCTGTCTTCACCGTATTTGCCTGACATCTGCTAGCTACCCTGATATTTACAACTATCTTGTCCACACAAAATCAGCCTATTCTCACGAAAGTTTGAAAAACTTTTAAGAGCTTGGAGGCTTATAAATACTTTGTTGCTGGTTGGGTGAAACAGGTCCTCGTCCACGAAAATTCGGCAGGAATCTATCTTGTGCTTTGAAAGGTGAGTTACGAAATTTTCAATTCAAAATCTTTTGTTCTTGGTAACATCCACTGTCAAGTCTAATGTATTTCTTGTCATTTGTCAATGGAGCTAGGGCTTTTAATGTTTATATGGTTTAGCGATAGCACTTTCACTACATACATACATGTATGTTGTCGGCGATTAGCCTAGCAATGATCTTAATTGTGGTTGTCAGCCCAAAACCCTCTAAATATATATTAAATGCATCTTACCAGATATAAAATGACTACTACATAATCTGTGGTAGTCGTTTGGAGCCCAGTTTTCTCGTCGAATTGCAGCAGCCCATCTCGCTCTCTCCTCTCCGGGTCTCTCGGAATCCGGTAGAACTTCAAGTCTCTCCGTCTATCTTCTCTGTAATTGCAACCGACCGCCACACACGCCTTCACCATTTTGATTATTAATGTTAACGAGCAGAAAAACACGCCGTAAATAGGAGGAATGTACGTAGCCGTAACAGGTAAACACGATGTGTTGACGGACAATTGGGCGGCACCAGTCAGGAGGGCGGTGTTGTGACGTCACGTGGGTAGGGTCTATACATATGCATAATGGATGGGTTAGGTAATACTACTAGGCTACTACAAAGACAGCATTCTAGTTCACCTACAGTGTGTGTTGGAGTTTTTGTATTGGAAATAAAAGCGCCCTTGTATTATAATGAAAATCCCCGCAGCTAGACAGCACAGTCACAAACGAACACATTTGTCTTGTCTTATATTTTAAATTGGCGTGTATGTTCACTAGTAATGGTTTACAGTTAACTGTGTTTAATCCAGCATTGAAAATAGCATTTTTTTAATTTTTTTATTATTATTTTTTTTTAAAAGTTACTCATAGCCCCCAAACTATTTTTAATCTGTCCGTTTTACCCTGGAGACCCCCCCAAGCCTCGGTTTAACAGCCCCTTTTCACAACACTAATATTAATTGCTAGTGATGCACGATAATGCATTTTTCAGCCGATACCGATAACCGATAATTTCCTCCTCGTTCCAACCGATAACCGATAATGTCAAGCCGATAATTTTATTAAAGATTTATGTAAAATTTTAAAGTATACACAAGAGAAAATATTGCTGTGCAAAAATAATATTGCTCTTTTTTTTCATCATCAAATGTGAACAAGTAGTAGTAGTAGTAAATTCCAACATCTAAACAAAGACAGATTGTCTGACATTGTGTAATGGTAAACTTTTGGCAACAATTACTTACAGAGTAAATACATAAGTTGCACAAAAATGGCTTTAAAAGTATGCCATTCCTAAAGTATATTACTACACAGCAAAAACACAGCTCCTTAAGACTAGTTAAAGTCCCTTGTTTTCAGTGTAAATCTATTATTATTTATAATTATTATACATAATCCTAAAAAAAAAAAAAAAAAACCTTGTCAGAAATGTTCTTTATTCAAGAATATGTATGGTTCAAAACATTATTTGAAAGCAATTTTTTCTTGATTTATGTGAAAAATGACCTTATTTTTTTAGATGTTTGGGCTTAATAAGAACAAATTGCAATATTTAGTTCAAGTAAGTGGAATAATCTGGCGCATTCAACTGGTCTTCAACACTCAAACAAGATGGGGAAAATAATTTGACTAGATTTAACCCTTTAAGGTCTGGGCCTATTTTGTCTGATTTTGCATGCCTTTGAAGTTGCCTTTATATTTCAAAGAAAGAATTGTTTACGATGGCCTGGTTTGGTCCCTTTTTTTGTGACACCTTGAACTTCATGTCCAAATTGTTGTTTCCTTCACTGATCAATTATAAATCATCCTTTTGGGCCCAAAAAGACCAAAAATTCCAAAATCGTTTTGTCAAATTTTTTAATATTGATTTCCAATTGACAACCAAACATGCGTAACGAACCGTTTTGAAACTTTGTAATATTTATTCAACATGTTAGGATGAACATTCAACCCAAAAAATTTAGAATAAATAGTCTTATATTTGACAATTCAACATAAACAACAGGTATAGCCATAGGCGTTTTTTGCCTTTATACATGCTCCAGTCAAAACAGGTTATATACAGCAGACCTAACAGTGAAGAACAGTGAAAAAATATATACCATCTAACACAAAAAGTGTTTAGAGGCCATCTCTTTATGAGTTTAGGTATTGCGGCCCATCGCCTGATGAAAACTATGTACACACAATCAAGCTTCTTGAACACACATTTATATACACAAATTGAGAAGATTGATGTGGGAAAAAAATATATATATAACATTGGGGGAAAAAAAGCATTTTCAAAAATATTTACAATAAACAAGTTAAATTTTTTTCAGTCATGCCACTCCGAAAAGCAGTTTCGTCCTGGAATTAGACACGGCTACATCACACAGCTCACACTTCCATGGGGTGTCGGTCCTCTTTCCACCCTTCCATTTTCATTTCACTTTACTTTCATTGTCACTATAAATGTACATGAAAATAAGTCAGTATTTATGAAAATAATAAAGTATAAAATAAAAATATATACAGCAATAAATAATAATGGAAATCTATATGTATGACAATAGAAAGAATACCATAGCTGAATATGTGCTACATCCCTAATCTTCATATAGAAAGAAGAACACCACAAATTATAAATTCCTGCCTGGGATACCCACAGTGCACGTACGACTTTGATCTGATATGCACATTTTATTATTATATACACAAACACACACTTATATTGCATTAAAATTAACTTTGTCTTGCAATATCAAAAGAAACTTTCAAAAGAAACGTTTTCAGCATGAAAAAAAAGAGTGAGTTGGTTTACCTCTGCTCGTCGATGGCGTCACCCACGTGTTCATCTTCACTCGAGGACTCTTCCGAAGAAGACGATGATGACGAATTTGGACCATCCTCTTCCTCAAGTTGATCAGAAGCACAATTGCTTGCGCTAAATTTAGTTTTCCGTTCATTGTCAAAGTCACACAAAGTCGCTGCTCGATCCAGCAGTATCCAACTGGCCGTCGCTCGCCACCTCGCTGCACTCCTCCCTCTCGTTCGGTTGAACCTCGCACCGCAGTTATATTTATAAAAAAAAAAAAAACGCATTTTGTGCTTCCACTGTGACTTCGAAAGGGTTCGTTTGATGTGTGTTTTTTTCATGGAGCTTCCGTTTTGAAAAAGGACTAGAAATGATGGAAATATAGACATAAACAAATGATCCATGCAGCGTTTTAATGTTTTTTTGAGAGGACAATAAAACTATAAAACTTAAATGACAATATCTCACGTTCCAGTTGGTCGATTGACTTCAAATAATAACGAGAGTAAACCGCAACTTCCGCACTTTAAAACGAGACCAACCAACGGCATGTGGGTGACGTAATTAAAACGTGAGGGCGCTTCAAAGACGACGTGCGCTGAGGACGCGCCGGCGCGTCCTTCGACTCTCAAGGGTTAAGAAGAATGATCTGATTAAGACGTCATAAATTTAAAGCGTACTGAATGCATTACTGACTGGATGACTTCTTTGTGTCGTTTGGTGCATGTTACAATTATCAACTAACCACTGTGCCGTCATGATAAACATGGTTTGTTGACATCACCTGTGTAAATGTCCGTGGTAAAACTGATGTGATCGGCATGTCTTTCACGAAGAATCGTGGTCGTATAAACTGCATTATTTTTTCATCCAGGGGTTTGGCTATCGGGTCATTTCGGGAATTTCCTCCCGCCTGTGCCCTTCAGTCCGCCCGGCTGCCAAATTAGCACCCGCGCCAGGCCTCTGTCTTGAACCGGAGTGGCGGCGGCAGCTAAGTTCGTACCGGATATCCGCCCGCCCCGGCCGGCTCGCTGCGGCGCATTCGGTGCATGGCTCTGCTCTGATGCTCTACCCGCCTAGGGCGAGGCGGCGGCCTGCCAGACCAGCGGGCTCCGTCGGAAGAGAGCTACTTGTCAACTATCGATCTCGTGACGTGTTTAGCCATAGATGGGAGTTTACCACTCGCTTTGGGCTGCATTCCCAAACACCCCGACTCCGGGAGGACCGCAGCGTCTCTGTATTGTCACAAGCCCCGTAGCTTCCTTTATAGTTTATTTGTTAACAATAGCTTTAGCATTCGTGCTAGCAGCAGCCTCATATTCGTTCCAAAAATCATTGTGATGCAGTTTTAAATGGCTGCTGGGTTAGTGCTAGTGGTGTTCAATGAGGACGCTTTCTTTAGGCCTTGAGGAACTGTTTTTGTAGATGGCGAGAGCCACACTGGAAAAGCAACGCACGCTAGTGAGAGCGCCTCAACACCGACGTGTAACACCGCCTCCTCTATGACGCCGTACTCCTAAACCCCTCCTCCCACAGGGGCTTCAGAGAGGGGAGGGGTTGAGCAGGCGGCAGTGAAGAAGTGGAGAAAACTGCTTGGTTGCGCACATTTGGAGGCTAAAACAAGTATATAATTATCGGATTGCATTATCGGTTGATTTTTTTATTATCTGTATTATCTGTGTGACGTCATAATTGCCATTATCGGCCGATAATTATCGGTAGCCGATATTATCGTGTATCTTTATTAATTGCGCATGAATATCCAACAGCGCTCTGCACGACGGCATTTCAGCAGCAACCACAAACAATAATGTGGCTAAAATGCAAGCATGTCTTACCTATTTAAAGACACCAAAGTTCACTCATCTTTCATTTTTGACCCCAAAGTGAATTTTAGAAAATGTTGTTGATTTTGTGGGGAAAAAAAAAAAAATGTTGTTGTGTCATGTTAACGCCTCTTATGTCAAATTTAATTTTCCGTTCCAATAGCATCTTGTTAGACGTGACCCAGTAAGCAAGCAAGGTGTCAGGTGGTGTAATTTTAAAAAATTTAAAAAAAAAAACATATATATTAGGGCTGTCAAAATTATCGCGTTAACGGGCGTTAATTTTTTAAATTAATCACGTTAAAATATTTGACGCAATTAACGCAGATGTCCTGCTCAGACAGATTTAAATGACTGTTCAGTGAAAAGCTCACTTGTTGTTATGGAGTTTTGCCGCCCTCTGCTGGCCCTTGGGTGAATGACCATCTCGCATATTGCCTCAAACAGATTAAACAATGAGGCCGTTTATGGACGTTAAGAGTGAAGAGAATGCCACCGGCCGCTTGGGGGCAGCGCCGTTCCATACTCATGTTATTTCTTCAAAACGTGGGAGAATTAGTAGTTGTGAGACGTTTATGCTGTATTCACAATGCAATGCAAATTGCTATTTGTGCTCCACACATATTTCGGTAAGTTTTCTTTCTTTTAGTGGCAATTATGTGTCTCTTGTTGTATTTTGGGTAAGATATGTACAGATATATTTAATACAGTAAAGGCGAGTGGACACAGGCGTTCTTTGGACCGCGCCGTTTATTGGCAACTCCTTCACAACAAACATACAGTGGGGAGAACAAGTATTTGATACACTGCCAATGGGAAAACCCATTGGCAGTGTATCAAATACTTGTTCTCCTCACTGTAAGTATCGTTTAGTGAAAGCACAACAAAAATAATATTCCTATCGCTCCAAAAAAAAAAAAAATGTTCACAAAAAGAAAAGCACTTCAGTCTATAGTAATGAGGCCCTATTCTTAAACAACAATGCAAAATGAACTGGCATTCCATATCAAAATCGCTATGCAAAATACACGTAAAACTTTGGTCACTCTATTTTTATTATTGTTATTTTTATTCTCCTTATTATTATATTAACTCTACTTTTGATTGAAAATTTTACAAATTTTATTAAAACGAAAACATGAAGAGGGGTTTTAATATAAAATTACTATAACTTGCAACTATAACATTTATCGTTTAAGAGCTACAAGTCTTTCTATCCGTGGATCACTTTAACAGAAAAAATGTTAATGCCATTTGTGGATTTATTGTTACAATAAACAAATACAGTACTTATGTACAGTATGTTGTATGTATATATCCGTCGTGTGTCTTATCTTTCCATTCCAACAATAATTTACATAAAAATATGGCATATTTTAGAGATGGTTTGAATTGCGATTAATTGCGATTAATTACGATTAATTAATTTTTAAGCTGTAATTAACTCGATTAAAATGTTTAACCGTTTGACAGCCCTAATATATATATATATTTAATCCCAAAGTTACATACGCTATTATTTCAATATTTTATTTATTTATTTTTAATATACACAAAACCTTTTTTACCCCCAAAAACAGGGGGTGCTGCAGCATGCAGTTAAGAAAACCTTTTGCGTGAAGCTACAAGTCATATCGCACAAATTATTATAATAATAATAATAATTATTATTATTATTATTAATATTATTATATAGTTTTAGTTTTGATTCAGTTTCCCATATTGTAGCACATTTTACATTTTCTGGGAGTTGAGGTCCCACTGTAAACTTCCCATGAAACTTAAAAAATTAGGTCATGCGGAATAATCTAATGCAAATACATTTTAGCGAGACACCAACATAAATGTATAGATATGAGTCAATTTCCCTGAGAGGTTCCAATTTTGCTTCTCAATTTAAAAGCACTTCTACAATCTAATGGAATGTTGAGGCAAACATGTTTTCAGAAACTGACTCAGTACATGAAAAAACATCTCTTTCTCACTAGATAAGAGCAGTAGTCCAAATAATATTTATGTCGGTTCATCTAAAAAAGGAATGGATATTGTGACCTCATTCAATAGGTCACAGAACACGCTTTTCATGAAAAACATTTTTTAAATGTGTTTATTACACGCTTATGAAACATTGGACTATTTTGTGTCCCATTATTTCTCTGCAGGATATGACTATGGCATAATGGTGCTTTAAAATCTGCACCCCAAAATATCCTGCATGTCCACATTTTTTTCCACTGTAATTATTTATTATTTGTGTACAGAATGATTTATTTGCATATTTTTTAGTCATTGGGCATTAAGAGATGTAAACGTTGTTCTTGCCAGAAATTACACTCACAAATGTTTTAATCGGGATATTCAAGGGATCTAGCTGAATTTCATGCATACATTTGTTATACATGAATGCAGCCAAGTTGGTTATTCATGCGGTATATGCTCCGTCACATCTCAGACAAACTTTGCTCAGTGAAGCTTAAACACAGAACAACATTTTGTGCATGAATACCAGTTTGTGTCTTTTCTGGGTAGCCTTTGTGATGTTTGCACTCACTGCTCTTGTTTTTGTGTGTGTGCCCGCGCATGTGTGTGTTTTTACAAATGATTAAAATGTAATGTTTTATGATTTTCAGCAAACACAATACTCCATGTGCGCATAAAAATAAAATAGCAAGCTAAACAAAGGAACCAATGCACAAAAGTGAGCATTAGTATGCAGTTGACCTATCACTAGAATTTCAAGCTAGGTCTAAAAGCAGGCTAGAAAATTAGACAGCCTATTTTACTGTTGTTGTTGTATTGCAAATTGCAACAATATCAAAACTTTAACACTGTATCAAGTAAAATATATTTACGGCAAACCAAAATTCTTGATTCAAATTACTGTAGAACAGTGTTATATACAATATTGTTTGAGGATTGTCATCATGATTTACATGTGGGCAATTGATGGAGGTCCTGTTATATCGGAGGCGAATGAACTTTACATGTTCTCGTCTTGATTCAGAGATACTTGAAAGGTAGAGATGGGTCTATTTTCTTTTGGAAAAATAGGAAACAATTCTCTAAATGAGAAGCAAAATGTTCTTGCATTAGGCTCTTTATATGTTAGTTTACACTAAATAGGGGAAAAAAGAAGAAAAAATGTTAACTGTGTTGTGTTACAGCTATATCGAAGGGACACAGCAATGTGTGACACATTAACAAACACTAATTTGTTTATACTAGTATATCTAGTTATTTTAATGTCACTGATGACACCTGACTTTAGTCTGAACTTGTTGGCAGTCATTTGCAGAGAAAATGTTGAAACGGACAGCATGTCGCACTCTCGTTCACACCACCACTGAGTGGGAGCTAAACCCACCCTTGCCTGCACCCCGTCTGGCTTACGTACCACAATATCATTTTACCAAATATATGGCGGAAAACACTCAAGTAACTCGAAGTTCTGCTCTGAGACCCCCAATTTGGCCAAAAGTCAAAACTGTCCTATATGCATCATTAGAAAGCTTAACATCTCAATTTTCTGGAGGAAGAAAATTTTTGAACAGGAGGGCATTTAGGGGAAAAAAAAAAAATAGCAAAACCTTAACTGGAGGTGAGAGCACGCAAGAGCAGAATTAAAGATGCCATGATTTTAACGAGATACTTACCTCTTTTCGATCCAAAAATTCCATGTAGCATGTATCACTAAGTCTCGAGACACAAGTGTGAATGACCACAGCTGGATTTATGGGGGATTTTATGGGTGAAACATGATAATATAACAAGGGTCGTGATGCAGAAATTGCAGACATCAAGGAGTGGTCGAGATGGTTATTTTCATATATTTACCCTTTTAAACTTTTTTTTTTTTCTTTGTTTGGATCAATTATTTATCACCTAAAATATTGTGGAAAATGCGACAGTAACAAAAAAATACAATTAAGCGATAGTTATGAGGTAGATATCCGTGACTTATTTACAGACGCTAATTTTTTCATTGTGATGTAATTAGTTTAAAAGCTTAAAACATGCGAGTCAATAATTTTTTTAAGTTGTGTTTTTTTAACACTAAATATTAGACATTAATTAATGGATCTAAGCTAAAAATGACAGACATTTTGAATATAGATTACGATTACTTACCTTCTTTTTATGGCTAGGTTGAAACAAAAGCGGTTGCGCGACGTCTGTAAACGGGGGTTTCCAGGGTAAAACGGACAAATTAAAAATAGTTTGGGGGCTTAATGCGCCATGAATCTGCTAATGCAGCATATAGACATATTGTTCTATCAAACACAACAGTTCTTTTGGCTAAAAATCAGCAGTTTCTTTTAAAGAGGGGTGCAAGAGCAGAAACTGCTTTTTCTGTCTTGTCTGTGTTTTCCGCGCCATATACATACTGCACAAATGCAAAATATGTTAAAATGTACTCTATGTATTATGTGGTGCTAAAAATAAAAATTAAAGAAAAAAACCAACAACAACAACGAATAGCGTTAGTAATATGCTCGTGGCCTTAGGGCTACATTATACTGCGTGAAAATCAATCATTATAAAATGAAGATTAGCTGGATGTGCACAATATTTTAGCTGCCAAAGTTTAGCACATTATTATGCAGGTGGACCTCATACAAATGACTCTGTAGACCTTTGTGGTATACTGAGCATTGTTTAATTTCTATTCTGTCAAAACAATAAATCAGAGGGAAAAAGAAATGTGTGCTTCTTTTTAAACACCATTTGTGTGTTTTCCTGTTTGTTTGTTTTTTCATATTTTAATTTCAAGGATTTTTTCCCTTCTGCAATATTGAAAACTGAATGACTGTCGAGGTGATTTTCTCTTTTTTTTTCTTCTTGTATTTAAACATGAAAAATAACAATACCATTTAACCCAGACATGTCCAAAGTGCGGCCCGGGGGCCAAATGTGGCCCGTGGTCAAATTTCATCCGGCCCCCCAGCTGTCATAAGTCCCCTCTATCATAAGATCAATAACGTCTGGCCCGCACACAGACTTAATAAATTGGTCAGCCGTACTGCTACCAGCATATGAAGTAGCTTACACACTAAATGCTGCTCCTCATTTACCCACTAAAAGGCAGCAGGAGTCTAAGCAACATTACCCCGTGTGATCCTTGACTTCCAATTTTCTAAAATGGCGACAATCAACAAAAAAAAAAGTTGACTGTGACGGCTGACGCTTCAAGGATAGGTGGAAATTGGACTATTTCTTCAATAAAATAAGCAAAAACTGTGTCTGCCTCATTTGCAAAGAGACAGTCGCTGTTTGTAAAGAATTCAATGTGAGGCGATATTACCAAACAAAACACGCTGACATGTACGACAGGATTACGGGGAAGATACACAGCGAGAAATTGAAGCAACTTTTGAAGCTAGTTTAATTTCACAGCAGCAGTATTTCGCAAGAGCTCGAGAGTCGAAAGAGAACGCTAGTTGCGAGATTGTTGAAATTATTCATTTAAAAAAAATAAAGCAAATGTGACACACAGAATAGCTTGCTAAAATTTGCTTAAATATATTGGTCTGCGTAAAGAACGTCATCCAAGGTCGGCCCCCCACATTTTTACCACACCAAATCTGGCCCCCTTTGCAAAAAGTTTGGACACCCCTGATTTAACCTAATGCCTTGGAAGAAAGCACTTTTTCATAGTTTGGCTTATACTCTGGAGCGACTTATGTGTGAAATTATTGACACATTATTATATCATTTCTCATGTTATTTTGTTTTGGAGTGACATTGATGGTTTGGTAAACTTGCTAGCATGTTCTTTATGCTATAGTTATCTGAATAACTCTTAATAGCTATGTTACGTTAACATTAGGATTGTTCCGATCATGTTTTTTTGCTCCCAATCTGATCCCGATCGTTTTAGTTTGAGTATCTGCCGATCCCGATATTTCCCGATCCGATTGCTTTTTTTTTTTTGTGCTCCCGATTCAATTCCAATCATTCCCGATCATACACATTTTGGCAATGCATTAAGAAAAAAAAATGAATAAAACTCGGACGAATATATACATTCAACATACAGTACATAAGTACTGTGTTTGTTTATTATGACAATAAATCCTCAAGATGGCATTTACATTATTAACATTCTTTCTGTGAGAGGGATCCACGGATAGAAAGACTTGTAATTCTTAAAAGATATGACCTTCTATATTGTGACTAAATATTGCCATCTGGGGTATTTGTTGAGCTTTCAGTAAATGATACTGTAGCCATTTGACTTCTGCCCAAATGCATGATGGGAAGTGAAACCATGACCATGCGTAGTTGTACCAATTGATATATCTTCTCTGCGCTGGGAAATCTTCCCCATATTGCTTCCCACGATATTTCTAATTGTTGAGAGAGGGATTGTAAGGCTTTAGCCAATTAAAAAAAAGCTTCAAAGGCTGCCAAAATTCTCTCTACTCATTTAACATTGCCTATTAACTCTATGTATATGTAAAACGGTGCCATTATAGACTGAATGCGACATGATAGCCCTAGTTTAAGCCTAAACTAAAGACTCTGGATGAGTGTAAGACGTTTTGTCTGTAACGTTAAATACAATTAAGGAACGATTTAATTAAAAAAAATATATATATATATATATTAAAAAAGGCATGTCCGATATTTTTTTGCAGATTCCGATACTTTGAAAATGACGTGATCGGACCCGATACATCTCTAGTTAACATACCAGCCACGTTCACATGCATTGTTCAACGTCGTTCATGTATCACGTAACATTATCATACTGTGCACTTATTCAGCATGTTGTTCTCTATTGTATTTTCATTTTAAATTGCCTTTCAAGATGACATATCTGCTCTATGTGTTGGATTTTATCAAGTAAATTTCCCCCCAACATGTGACTCATACTCCAGTGCGACTATATATATATAGACCCTACCCACGTGACGTCACAACTCCGCTCTCCTGAATGGTACCGCCCAATTGTCCGTCAAAACATTGTGTTGACCTTTTATGGCTACGTACATTCCTCCTATTTACGGCGTGTTTTTCTGCTCCTTAACATTAATAATCAAAATGGTGAAGGCGTGTGTGGCTGTTGGTTGCACTAACAGAGAAGATGGAAGGAGAGACTTGAAGTTTTACCGTATTCCGAGGGATCCAAAGAGGAGAGCGAAATGGACGGCTGCAATTCGACGTGAAAACTGGGCACCAAAAAATCACCACAGACTATGTAGTAGTCATTTTATATCCGGTAAGATGCATTTAAGATATACTTAGAGGGTTTAGGGCTGACAAATAACCACAATTAAGATCATTGCTAGGCTAATCGCCGACAACATACACGTATGTATGTAGTGAGAGTGCTATCGCTAAACCATATAAACACTAAAAGCCTTAACTCCATTGACAAACAACATGAAATACATTAGACTTGACAGTGGATGTTAGCAATAACAAAAGATTTTGAATTGAAAATTTCGTAACTCACCTTTTCAAGCACAAGATAGATTCCTGCCGAATTTTCGTGGACGAGGACCTGTTTCACCCAACCAGCAACGAAGTATTTATAAGCCTCCAAGCTCTTGAAGTTTTTCAAATTTTCGTGAGAATAGGCTGATTTTGTGTGGACAAGATAATTGTAAATATCAGCGTAGCAGATGTCAGGCAGACAGGGCGAAGACAGTGGGTCGAAAAACATCGATTTGGGCATCAAATATGGATCTGGCGACTGTATAGAATGAAGCTTTTCCACATAACGCCTTTTATGCAACACATCCAGTGAGTTTACGGCATCAGAAAGCACCGGGTCTTCCATGAAATGCATTTTAAATTCCTCGATCAATTGAAACCAATGCTAATACAGAGACAAAATGACGGACAAGTGGGCGGAACCATACAGCGAGCACGTGGTTTTGTGACGTCGGTGGATAGGGTCTATATATATATGTGTGTGTGTGTGTGTGTTTTGTTTTTTGGGTTTTTTTGTAAAAACTATTTAAATAAGAAAACTTTTAGCTAAATGTTCCATTGTAACACAGTGTTAACATGAGGCAAGGCAAGGCAAATTTATTTGTTTAGCACAATTCAACACAAGGCAATTTTAAAATGCTTGACATCACATGAAGATCCATTACATTACATTACAACAACAAAAGGGAAGGCTTTTAATCTATGAAGTTTGTCATCATGAAGTTTTTCACTTCAGAAAACCAGGAATTTGAATTCATGTCTACATTTTGTAAGTAAATACAATGGAACACATTTTTCGTTCTTACACTGTTCAACCCAAAGCTAACACTACTCATAACAGAAGTGCAGTATTTTTGTCATTGCTTTTCAAATGTTTCTACATCCAAGAGAGGCTGAATGTACTGTTTACTAACTAATAATAGTTTTGATTAAAGTGACTGCATGGTTGTGGTGGTTTTTTTTGTTTTGAATATGGCCCTTATTTTCCTCATTCTGTCATTCAAGCAGTCATTGAAGCTTTGTCATGTTCAATAACTTATTTTCCCCAAAGACTCCAAAGAGTTTGCGAATTCACTGCCCTCTGGTTGCAGTGGCAATGGCTCAAATGGCATTTATTATATCAAGGCAGACATGATATGTAATCAGACTTCTCTTTGGAAGCGCCAAGCTTTGACAGCAGTTTCATGCGACAGCATCAACATGTTTTAATCACATGTACTATCATTTGATTTAAGCAATTTCCTGTAGCCCTGGAAAATGAGGGTTTACATAGTAATTTAATTTAGGTCCTAATTTAAAAAGGGATTAGAAGCCATGTGATTTTCCACTCTCACATGAATATCGTCTTTGTCATAGCAGTTTGTATAAGTTCTCACTGAGTTTAGCAATTTGCTAAGCACTCCCAGGAAGGCGCAGCAACCTTATTAAACAGGACTTCAGCAGACAGGGAGAGGGGAAATGAATTATATCAAGAGGAAAAAAGGTGAGAGCTGACGCTTGCAAACTTGGGTAAAAATGATTGGTACCACCCTCGCCCATCATAGGGTCAGTAAAATAGCTAGAAATTGAGAATGAATCATGTTTTCACTTTTTTTTTATAATTTTTTTTTTTTTTTTAAGTTTACTTAATCACACCTGTAGATGTGTAGGTGGGTTTTGCGCGTGTGTGTGAGCACACACACACACAAACACATGCCTACACATGCGTGCGCACGCCTTTGTGTTTGCTTGAAATAAATTGCTATAAAAGTCTGTTGCTCCTGGGAAAAACTGCCATGACTCATGATGCAGAATCAGAGAAAGCCCTGCATGACGGACCCATCTGGAGGCGATGAGAGACAAACATGACACCAGAAGCTGGTCGCCACTTTAAACCGAGCAGACTTATACAAGTGAATCTCTTGCTGTGATAAAGAATTTTCTTCTTTTAGTTGAAAGTTGTTGGCTTTACTCTTACGTCTTTTAAAGATCCTGTCGAACAAGGTTTGTTTTTTGGTCATTTTAGCTGTGTGTTTAGCTTGTGAGCTAACAATAGCAAGTAAAGTGCAGTCTGCACTGAACTGCCTTGAGTTGCATTGTAATTGCATTGTGAACGTGCAGAAAAAAATATGATGAATCCTCTTAATGTATTCTTTATGCAGAAAGATTAATATTCATGACTTTTTCTTTTATTTCTACTGCTGAATTCTTCAGCTCCAAAGCTTTTCAGAGAAATAAACTAACTCACCAGCAGGCAAACACACCAACTGAGAATAAGTTCCCTATAGGTACAGACATACTCCTGTGAAAAAGGAAAAAGGGAAAGGGAAAATTTAAAATTTTATTTTACTTCTGAATAATATTTTCCTTAATGTAGTATTTTAAATAGCTTTTTTATTATCACCATTAGGTTTTACAGTGGTATGAAAAAGTATCTGAACCTTTTGGAATTTTTCACATTTATGCATAAAATCACCAAATGTAATCTGATCTTTGTCAAGATATCACAGATAAAAAAAATAGTTTCTGCTTTAACTGAAACCACCCAAATTTATTTTTCCGTGCCTGACCCGCCCGACAACGACTTTGCTGCTCCTGCTGCTGCTCCTCATTTTCTGCCACAGCTGAGCGGCATGGAAAACAGAGCCAGTCACCCTCGTCCCAGACGTCAGCCCCAATCGGCCCGTACGGGCACCCCACGACTGGCGCCCCAAACGCCCGCCTGACTAGCCCTGAGGGGCTGACATTGCTCCCTCTTCCAGGGCCCCCTCTGCCCTTCGTATTTGGGACCTTGTTTTCCTTTGGGGCGTCTGGCATCCGTCTCTTGAGGGGGTGTACTGTTAGGTTTTGTGTGAGTTACCTCCTAATGTGTCCCTGTGATTGTCCATTGATTTCACCTGTTGTTCCTACTCCTAGTATATCCTCCAACCTACATCCTCCTGTCTCACTCACCTATTTCTCGTTGTCTCGCTACCTCTTGTCTCTGTGTGTATATACGCTCCCAGTTTCTTTCCACTCCTATTTGCGTCATTGTTGATGTCTATCCCAGTGTGGTCGATATCTACTTCTGAAGCCCTCGTGTTCCTGCATTCCCTGTTTGAGTGAGTTTTGATGCCTTTTATTTGATCACCTGGCCTTCCGTTGATACAGTGGGGCAAATAAGTATTTAGTCAACCACTAATTGTGCAAGTTCTCCCACTTGGAAATATTATCCCAGTAATTTCTCCCACTTGGAAATATTATCCCAGTAATCCCAACCACTAATAATGCACAATTAGTGGTTGACTAAATACTTATTTGCCCAGTGTATTTTGTGCTTTTGCCAATTATCATTAAACCAATTTTGAGGTCACTGCTACCCGGCCTTGCCTCCTTGCCTTCCCTTGGATTTGTTTCCCTGCTTTTGGGTCCACACCGCTCGTTCGCCCTCGCTCCCTGACAAAGACAGCGATTCATGCCAGACATCCCAGGAATCTGACTAACCCTAACCCTAACTACAGCAGTTTTGTAGATAAGAATGGGCCAAGATGAGTCCTGATCATTGTGCCACTGATCTGCAGCTGCAGGAAGTGTCCTGCTAAAGTTATTGCTGCCAAAGGGGGGGTGGGGGGGGCACAAAATATTAAATTTGATGGTTCAATTACTTATTTTCCCCCCTTCTGTCATTGTTTGCATACTGTCCTCATTAAAATATGAAAACCTATAAATATTTGGGCTGTTGTAGTTAAAGCAGACACTGTTTTTTCATCTGTATGATTTTGACGAAGATCACATCAGATTTGATGGTGATTTTATGCAGGAATGTGAGAAATTCCATAAGGTTCAGATACTTTTTTATAACACTATAGATCAATTGCAAGTTGTTCTAACTTCTTTTTTCTTTTCCTTTTGGCTGGTCCCATTAGGGTTGCCACAGCATGCCTTTCCTTTCCTTTCCATGTCAGCTAATCTTCTGAATTCTCCTCTCTAACACCAACTGATTCATGTTTTCCATCACCACACCCAACCAGCTTCTCCTTGGTCTTCCTGTCCATCTCATGAGGGGTAGCTCCATCCTCAACACTTATTTACCGATATACTCACGGGCTCTTCTCTGGATGTGGGCAAACTATCTCTAACTTTGTTCTTCTGATTAGATCATTGTTGAGCCCATACAACCATGTCACTTCTGGAGAAAGCCTCAACATTTGAGTTTCATCCAGCTCTGAATTATTTATTCTTTTCTTCTGGCAATAAATAAAACTAAGAAGTTGGAATTCTATCATTTACAAGTCGCAGGTAGATGCCGCCATTTAGGATGATTTCTACTCGCCGGGGCAGCAGCACAGAATGCATTCTGGTATTTGACTGTTGACGGAGTGTGGCAGAGTTGTGGCCTGCAAAATCGTCTCAAATCAGCCGATGAGAATAACCCATGTTGAGTACGTGAGAAGAGACTCCTCAAGTTTTAATGGATTGAGACAGGCCTTCACACAGTCTTGTGACGTGACTGGCCTTCAAATGCAGACTCTGAGACTACAGTCTCTTAATTAAGATACAGCTGGAGTATCTGTTAGCTCATTGTAATGACAAAAGTAGCCATGTGACTGATTAGCTATTTCAATTTGAAAACAAGTGAAATATGAAAATTATTATGTTGATACTTTGCGTGGGGGCTGTGACATGCCCGTTCACTCTAAATACTAAACCACTGTATAGGGAAACAACTCGGTCTTGGTTTTAGAAAAAACAACGTTGTTTTTGATTTGTTAGATATTTAGTCTGATTGAGGGCTGTTATTACTTTGCTGTAATCTTGCTTTAGTGTGTGGAAATAGCTTCTTGTGGCAGTAGCTAGTCACCTATATAAGCTTATCTTACAATTGAATATATATACGTATAAAGTATACTGTATAATAAAACGGTATACTCCCATTGTGAGAGAACCCCATTCCCTGATAACATTAGTTGGGTGCATCACCAGAAATTCCCTTGTTTCATAAACTTGGAAAGAGGTGAGCTTATCTTGAATTATGAGCGACATGGTGTCAATCACTTTTATAGGAGGCAAGGGTCTGTGCCTTCAAGGCTTGCTGGGTAATGATTCGGAGGCTTATGAGGGTAGTGCTGAGACAGGCACCTTCACAGCTAGACACTTCACTCACTTTAACGGAGAGCAAGGATCATGAGGTAGATAGCCAATTATTATTACTTTCAGATTGGAGCAAGCACATAGAAGACACATAGATCATCCAACAAAAAAAAAGTCCAATGCGCTGCAGTATTATAGGCAATGTTGTATGTTTTTTTTTAATATATATATCGAAAACACAGACAAGGCTGAAAAAGCAGTTTCTGCTCTTGCATCCCCCTTTAAAAAAAAACTGCTGTATATTAAGCCAAAAGAACTGTTGTGTTTGATAGAACAATATGTCTATATGCTGCCATAGCAGTTTCATGGCACATTAAGCCCCCGAGCAATTTTTAATTTGTCCGTTTCACCTGAAGACCCCCGTTTACAGACACCGCACAACCACTTTTGTTTCAACCCAGCCATAAAAAGAAGCTCTGTAAATAAGTAACAGACATCTACCTCATTACTATCGCATATACCTCATAACTATTTTTGTTTTGTTTTTGTTAGTCGCATTTTCCCCGATATTTCAGATGATAAATAATCGATCCAAACAGAAAAATTGGGGAAAAAAATGTTTAAAAGGGTATATATATGAAAAAGAAAATCTCGACCACTCCTTGATTCTGCGATTTCTGCATCCCGACCCTTGTTGTATTACCATGTTTCACCCATAAAATCCACCAAAAATCCGGCTGTGGTCATTCACAGCTCTGTGTTGATACTCGGTGATACATGCTACATGGAGTTTTTAAATAGAAACAAGGTGAGTATGCGATATTATCCCGTTAAAATCATGGCGTCTTTAATTATGCTCGCTTATGCTCTCACCTCGAGTTAGGTTTTTTTTTTGTTTTATTTTTTTAATGGCCTCTGTTAAAAATTTGTCTTCCCCCAGAAAATTGAGATTTTAAGCTTTCCAACGATGTATCTTACATGCATATAAGACAATTTAAAAATTTGGCCAAATTGGGGGTCTCAGAGTGGAACTTCAAGTCACCTGAGTGTTTTCCGCCGTGTATACAGTGGTACCTTGACATACAATCGCTTCAATACACGATGTTTTTGACATCCGACGTAAAATTTGACTTGCCATTTTTTTCTCCATCTGACAAAATGCTCGAAATACGACGATATATGACAGCGTTGCAATTTCATAGTTTTCCTGCAAGACGGATGCACAGCGGATTTTCTTGTGAGAAAAATCCACATGGGTTCCAAGAATGTTAAAGCAGGTGGTGAAAAAAGAAAAAAGGTGAGGCTTACCATTGAAATGAAGATGAAAATGATAGAAAAACATGAGCGCGGGTGCGTGTCTGTGAACTGCTTGATGACTTCGTTCGTCAGTCTTTATTAGTTAAGGTGATAATAATTATTGTGATACCATCGCAAAAGAGATCGCCAGCTTCCTCAGGTTTTTAATCATTTATTTCAGAACTTGTGCAACACAACACACCAACTGTCTGTCGGCAGTTGACGGCAGCAACAACAAGACGTTATACGAGAAAGTAATATCTCAACTGCATTCTCTCTCACTCTGTCGTCAGCCAGGTGGTGCGTTCAGGTGCACAACACAAAATGCATCCGCCACATTAGAATCCTATTTGTTCCATTATTACATGTATTATTATTATTACTATTATTATATTATTGTTCCGATTTTTATTCATAATTTATTTGTTTTGCTCTTTATAATTGCTATTTGCAATAGTAACAGCAGTATTTGTGAAGGACTTAGTGTAGGTTTTCAAGCTGTGGAACGAATTAATTAGTTATAATGTATTCTTATGGGAAAATCCTGCTCGACACACGACCATTTCGACTTCCAAACAAAGTCCTGGAACAAATTGACTTCATATATAGAGGTACCACTGTATTTGCAGTGGTGTAGAACTGTACTACATGATATATACTCAGAGCTGTTCCAAATAGTTTGAGTCTTTTCTGTAAACATTACATACAGCCCTAATTGTGATGCAGTAAATTTCTGCACAACCATTAAACAAAGTTAAATTAAAAAAAAACCTCTCTGTCACTGGTAATTCAAATGAATCATTATTAACTTTATGAATGCACAATATTTGATAGAGCTTTCAAATACATATCATTATACAGTATTGTATAAGTGTTGATAATTTAGTTACTGGTCTGTGTTTTATTTGTTTTATTATTTGCCCACTCAACACAACTGACTTATTACTACAAACATTTGTTGGTTTGTTTTTTTTTAGTCTGGTTTATTTTGGGCGGAATTTAGCAAAGATAATTGATTTTCACCACTTTGAAAATTTGGTTCTTTGCACTAAGATATATGTTTAGGTTTTACAATGCAGTTCTTTTAATGGAGCTGCGTTGTTAATAGGTTATCTGAAAATTTCATAATCTACTAGAATTACTGCAAGGGCAAAATGCACGCCAACATCCTTGAATTAGGAATGGGAAGTTTTACTGATATGCATCGATACTCCAATGAAGTTTTGCAATAAAATCAAGATGCACCAGTTTCCCCAACTCAGTATTGACAAAGTCCTATGTGTTAATTAATTTGTTCTAAGCTGTCATTTATAAATGTTCAGTATTTTTGTCACTCTGGTACATTACGTAATTAATTTACCATTGATCTAGCACACCCACCGCTACAGTAGTCTCAGACAACAACAACAGTGCCACTGATGACATGCAAGCTACTGGTCATGCGGAGCTAAGTTACGTGTAAGTACTGTGGTAATGGCATGTCACAACAAATGTGTTTGTGTTTTGGATTGTGGAGATGTAAACACAGACAAATTTCAAATCCAAATGATGGGAACACTAAGGATTTCACAGGAAAGATTGAAACCAGACAAAACACACGCAGTGCACAAAAAAAATTAAAAAAAAAAAAAAAACACAGGTGGCAAAATAAATTCTATTGAGGCATTTTTCAGAAATTGCTAGCACCCTGCTTTACGTTTAAATAGTAGCCTAGAAGCCTTCAGAGTTTAGCGCAACCTGTGTTAACTTTTTTTTTTTGTTCTTGCCCACTAGCTAGCTGTACAGTGTCACAGAAAATGAAATATGTTATTTCCTCTACATCAGAAAAAATACCAAATAAATTGATTGACTGAGAGTAGTCAATATATTAATATAGTTCATTTTTTCATATTTTCGTATTGCAGATGTTTACAAAAGATGTTAGATTTAAAAAGTTGGAAATTTGCACTTTGTCAGCCATGGACCAGAGATGCATAGCCCTTGGTAGATTCAAATTAGTGATATCCAAGGTCCAAGTCACCTGATTTTGAGGATCTGCCAATAGAGAGTCCCTGTCCAATACCTTGAGTGATCATGTTTCACTGACAGTGATGGCAATAGATGACAATTTGACTGGACATTCATCTACTCAATAAATTATGTCTGAACCCATTAAGTCTTGTTACATTTCCAAATAAGCATGTCGTCCACTCAGACAAAACATTCATTTCCACATAATGCAAAAATAATCCAATTTCATTACAATTCCTTTTAAAGATGCATCAACATTGTAGCAGTATTGAATACAATGTCAAGGAAAAAATGAAATACAAGCAAAATTCACATCGCAAAAAAGATGGAAGTTCAAAAGTGAATATTCAGGGGTTATTGAAGAAGTGATGCTGCACCGACATCTTAGTCATCTTTTTCCATGTACCTTGGCAAATCTATCAATGTAGAGTTCGTAATTTCCCATATAAATTATTTTATTGGTCCCAGTGTGTCCAAATGACCCACCACTATTCCTTGTTCAATTTGACCTCAATGAAATTGTGGCAGAAGTCTCATTTGACTTCAATTTAAAACTTATATTGAGGCTGAGGGCATGTTGCAGTAAATGTTGACCAAATTTATACTCAGTCCCGGCTCAAGATATGAGGCTGTTTAAAATTTCTGAAGGAAATATACAATTCTTTTTTGTGCCACTTTGTCTGTGTCATTTAAGTCTTTCAGTAGTCACATGGCATATTTTTGGCATCTGATGTTATTGTAATAGTCATATATTAAAACTAATCCGCATACAATACCAGTCAACAGTTTAATCACACTGATAATACACTTTATATGATAATTATTTCATGATGCAAGTAAGATATGTGAAAATGTCTTGGATAAAACATTGCTATAAAGCAGGAAAGTTTAACTAGGTTTCTGTTTACACTAGAGGAAACAACAATGGCTACTTTTTAACAAGGAGGTGAAAATTAATGAGCATCGATTAATAAGTTAAGTATCAGCTTTTCATGTGTCGGAAAAGTTGATTCAAGACTTTTTGCTTCCTCTATGAGTTCATAATGTCAGTTCAATCAGTGGTTCTTGAATGGACTGTGAATATCACAGAGAGGACCCGCTTTCATCTGCATTTGTTTATTTGTTCCAGTTTGCTTTCATCCTCTGTGATTAGCTCCTGGCAGCTCTGTTGCACAATGTTCTGTTTAATATTCAGGTTTAAATCAATTGGAAATATATTAAGGCTTGCCTTAAGTGCCTCCCTAATTCTAGCCAGATAACACAATGTAAAAGTCTTGTGATTATTGTTTAAGCCTTCTATTTGCTCACAAGTGCGCAAAGAATTACTCACTGCCGATCAGATGTTAAATTATTTTGTAATTTTTTCCCCCTACGTATAGTTTATTTGAGGTTAAGCCTTGTGTGACGATTTAACGATTATACTTTCATCCATGCTTAATGTGATGTGTAACAACAGCAAAATTAGACTGAGCCACGGTCATAGCTCAATGCCGAATGGATACACTACTATTATACTACACTTATACCATGCCATCCTCTGTTTTTGAGGCTTCTCTGAAGCATTGTGTCTTGCGTCAACTTTGTTAGGTCATAGTAGGATCCAACTGAATATCTAAAGGGGTTTATGAGCAATGTGTTGAAGTAATTACAAGTCTGAGTGGCCTTGAGAGTGGCAAGCATGTGGACGATGACAAGTTAGTATGGCCTAACATGACAAGACAAAGATGGCTGTGAATATCACTGAGGAACAATCTGGGTAAAGAAAAAAAAAAATCTTTTACATTAGATTTTTATGCTGACTAAAATTAAAATTGGCATGCTGATTTCAAAATTGCATTATCTATATCCTTTCTAAAACGAGAATACTGTGAAACTGAAAGTAATGCCAGTGTCTTTCATGTTTCATTGCATGTCATTATTGGAATTGTTTAAAAAAAAAAATCTCAAAGAAAACTAGGATCCTGTAGTTCAAAAATGTGACATTGGTGGAGAAAACCCAAGATCAATATTGGATTCTACACCCAAAGTTTAGTTAAAAATCAACAAAAATTGTGTTCCACGGTTTATTTACAGCGTGAACTCACGGGTGCCCTTACCAAATATGAGCACAAATGTATTATTGTTTGTGCAGTCTTAAAAGAGATCCACAGATTGAAAGACTTGGAGTTTTTAATAGATAATACAAAATAATTTGATATTAAAACCTCTCTTGATGTTTTTGTTTTCATACAATTTGTAAAATAAGTGAAACTAGTTGGTCGCCATTGGTGTTGACGTCGAAGGGCGGTGACGTAACATGGTTATGCTGCCGGGCTTCCAGAGTATGACTCTAGCGACATAAACATGTCATCTGTTCAACCCTTTCAATTTGAACCTGGAAGGAACATTAATGAGCATGACAGCCCTGTCGATATTTCACAAAACGAGCAGCAAAAGCAAAATGACTAGGAAAGATAGTTCAAAAATAGACCCTTAGATAGACATTTGTAAAATTACCCAAAAATAAGGAGAGAAGACACTCAGTTTTCTTGGCCAAGGAGAGCAAGGAGGGACTAGACAGAGAAATGCTAGATTACGCTGTATAGTCACCAAAATTGATCTAAAGAAAACCCCTCCTTGCTCTTTTTATTAGGGGTTTGTCCTAACACAGAAGGGTGCCGCCCTAAAGGGAGGGGGAAAGCAAGCTGGAGACACCCATGTGATTTTGGTTGGCTATGTGTGAGCATGTAGGTGGAACTAACTAAATACACGTGTGTAAGCAAGGGCACTTAGGTAAAATGGTCAGAATGACCCAGACACTTCAGTTATGCAACGCTGCGGCCATGGAAGATGTCCTCGAATGGAAGATTGTCCTCGAAAGTCTAGACGAAAGTCCAGACGTAAGATGCAGAAGATGTCCTAGAAGGTCTAGTTACGCAATGTTGCGGCCATGAAGCAAGGCAATTGTCACCCCGACCCTTTTTAACACTTTGTAACACTTAAACATTATACCTAGTATAGCAAGCAATAATCATTTACTGGTTATATCAAATAAGAAAAAATATGGCAATATGTATTATGTATGTATTAGGTATATATGAGCACAAGCAAATATTCAATCAATCAAGCAAATATTCAATCAACCCTCGATAATTAACTCAACAGATAGGATGAGACGAGACTAAAATGTGACAAAACCCTTGTTCTCCCAAAATGTGCTACACCGGTGAAATGTCCAACAATAGGCGAATTTGACACCCAAAGCTGTACTGTGCGCTTTCAGCTTGTTTTGTTTAGATGCATACAGACAGAACATACTAAAGATGCCTTAAGAAAATACTTAAACATAGTACCATCAAATAAGGGTGGTTGAAATATGCTACGTGACTAATGTGGTCAACAGCTCAACAATTCGTTTTAAAGCTACCACAAGAAAACACAATGCTTAAAAGTATGAGAAGGAAACACATGCAAAAAAGTATTTTGAGGCAATAAAAAGGTAATAGAATACTCAATAAAAACACAAATAGTAAGTACTTACCGCTTTTAACCCTTGAGAGTTGAAGGACACGCCGGCGCGTCCTCAGCGCACGTCGTCTTTGAAGCGCCCTCATGTTTTAATTACGTCACCCACATGCCATTGGTTGGTCTCGTTTTAAAGTGCGGAAGTTGCGGTTTACTCTCGTTATTATTTGAAGTCAATCGACCAACTAAAACGTGAGATATTGTCATTTAAGTTTCATAGTTTTATTGTCGTCTCAAAAAAACATTAAAACGCTTCATGGATCATTTGTTTATGTCTATATTTCCATCATTTCTTGTCCTTTTTCAAAACGGAAGCTCCATGAAAAAAACACAAATCAAACGAACCCTTTCGAAGTCACAGCGGAAGCACAAAATGCGTTTTTTTTATAAATACAACTGCCGTGCAAGGGTCCACCGAACGAGAGGGAGGAGTGTTCTGAAGCAGCGAGGTGGCGAGCGACGGCCGTTTGGATCGAGCAGCAACTTTGTGTGACTTTGAGAATGAACGGAAAACTAAATTTAGCGCAAGCAATTGTGCTTTTTGATCAACTTGAGGAAGAGGATGGTCCAAATTCGTCATCATCGTCTTCTTCGGAAGAGTCCTCGAGTGAAGATAGTGACGGATTTGAACACGTGGGTGACGCCATCGACGAGCAGAGGTAAGCCAACTCACTTTTTTTTTTTTTTTATGCTGAAAAAGTTTCTTTTGATATTGCAAGCCAAAGTTAATTTTGATGCAATATAAGTGTGTGTTTGTGTATATAATAATAAAATGTGCATATCAGGTCAAAGTCGTACGTGCACTGTGTGTATCCCAGGCAGGAATTTATCATTTGTGGTGGTGTTCTTTCGATATGAAGATTAGGGATGTAGCACATATTCAGCTATGGTATTCTTTCTATTGTCATACATATAGATTTCCATTATTATTTATTGCTGTATATATTTTTATTTTATACTTTATTATTTTCATAAATACTAACTTTTTTTCATGTACATTTATAGTGACAATGAAAGTAAAGTAAAATGGAAGGGTGGAAAGAGGACCGACACCCCATGGAAGTGTGGGCTGTGTGATGTAGCCCTGTGTCCCAGGACGAAACTGCTTTTCGGAGTGGCATGCCTGAAAAAAATTTAACTTGTTTATTGTAAATTTTTTTGAAAATACTTTTTTTTCCAATGTTATATATATTTTTTTCCCCACAATCAGTCTTCTCAATTTGTGTATATAAATGTGTGTTCAAGAAGCTTGATTGTGTGTACATAGTTTTCATCAGGTGATGGGCCGCAGTACCTAAACTCATAAAGAGATGGCCTCTAAACACTTTTTGTGTTAGATGGTATGTATTTTTTCACTGTTCTTCACTGTTTGGTCTGCTGTATATAACCGGTTTTGACTAGAGCATGTATAAAGGCAAAAAACGCCTATGGCTATACCTGTTGTTTATGTTGAATTGTCAAATATAAGACTATTTATTCTAAATTTTTTTGGTTGAATGTTCATCCTAACATGTTGAATAAATATTACAAAGTTTCAAAACGGTTCGTTATGCATGTTTGGATGTCAATTGGACATCAATATTAAAAATTTTGACAAAACGATTTTGGAATTTTTGGTCTTTTTGGGCCCAAAATAATGATTTATAATTGGTCAGTGAAGGAAACAACAGTTTGGACATGAAGTTCAAGGTGTCACAAAAAAAGGGACCAAACCAGGCCATCGTAAACAATTCTTTCTTTGAAATATAAAGGCAACTTCAAAGGCATGCAAAATCAGACAAAATAGGCCCAGACCTTAAATGGTTAACTAATGTGCGCGTGTGTTGGACGTCTCACTACGTGGAAGGAATTGCAGAAGACTGGTAGTGTTCGTCTAGTGCGTGAAAAACTAAGTCATTACCCAGAGCATCCATAGCGCGCATAAAACATGGCGCCCTCCGTAGGTCAAAACATGTACTAAATAATATAGATTCTTAAATCAATGGCAATATTTTATGTGTTTCTAATAACATATTTTAGTAAAGGAGTACAATTGTGGCTTATTAGAGCCACAATTCTGTAAGTCCGAGGTTCCCTTTAATTGCTGTTGTGGTGGACAGTGAGAGTGTGACAAAATGTGTACGTGACAATATTATGCTACACAGTAGTTCAAAAGAAAGAAAAAGGGAACGATGCGAGAAGTTGTGCAACACTTTGACATAAGCAGATTAAGTCCTGAGCCTTGCTGTCACTCTTTTTTCTTCTTTTGTCACACTTTAGACTTGAAGCAACCACCCAATAATGCGTGCAGATAAAAGGTAATGGCTCGTTCACACAAACAGAGAAACAAATCAGATGCATTTTTTGATGCAACAGTCCTTAAAATGATGCCACCATGGTAACTGTGAGGCAGGAGCAAACTGCACATACCTGATCATTACAGCGACATGTTACAACATTTGCTGTCACAAACTGTTAGTAACAATCAATTAGGGTGTCACAACCACACTTTTAATCAAAAATCTGCTGCTAAACTGCTAAAATCAATGCAGCTTCAGTGAGGATTCTGCTCAGGCAGCAAACACAGACGCACTTTTACCTTCCAACCCTGTCATTTATGTATTTCTATGGATAAATGGAACATTATTCATTCATTCATTTCCCGACTCGCTTATCCTCACAAGGATTGCAGGGGTGCTGAAGCCTATCCCAGCTAACTATGGGCGGTAGACACTGAATCGGTTGCCAGCCAAAATTGGAACTTTGTATCTAATCAATTTAATTTTTCGAAATTACAAAATCTATTAAAGGCCTGTTCTTTTTTCTTCAGTATAACTGCAGACGTTGTCCACAAGTTGTTTGCACTCAACTGGCCTAAATTCTTGAACTTTAATTTCATGCTGATAAACAAAGCCCAAAAAAAGTGAATTAATATTGAGAGTTATTTTAGATATATGATAAAGATGCCAAACACAATTTTACGATAAAATAATGTACTTGTACAATGGTGCATAGATCTGTTATATGCTCGTCATGTGTTTGTGAATGAAACCAGTTGATGTCAATGGCACATTAGCGGAGCTGTGCATCTACTGTATATAGTAGTATATTTCTCGGTCTCATATGCAAGATCAGCCGTCTACCTTTCAGCAAAACCTACATCCTCTCTTTGGTGATTTCCCTAACACTTACAGTGGGGAGAACAAGTATTTGATACACTGCCAATGGAAAAACCCATTGACAGTGTATCAAATACTCAGACCCCACTGTATAATGCTGCGCCACGGCGCCTATCTTTGTACAGACTACCGTAATTTCCACACTATAAGGCACACCTGACTATAAGCCGCCACCCAACAAATTTGGGGGAAAAAAAAGACATTTGTTCATAGATAAGCCGCACTGGACTATAAGCCACAGCTGTACTCACTGTATTATGGGATATTTACACCAAAAGATTTTAACCCGTAGCACTTTTTTTGACAGCGGCATCATACGACTGTCATAAGACCAAATGAACCACCTTGAAGCTTTGAACCAATTGGCTGCAAAGCTTCATTGCTTCAAGAAGCTTCATTTGGCCATCACTTCTCCCTTGGGGGAGACAGTAAACCTCTGCTGCCACCTGCTGCCATCACTGTTGTTGTCCAACATGCTTCCTAGCATGCATTGCAGCGCTACAGATATAAAAAACAATCAAAATGAATGTTCTGTGCTCGTTATTTCTTCAGTTATTGTTCCAGTTGTTTCATTAATTGCTAGTTATGGTATGTGTTAACACTTTATTTGACAGTGGCACCATAAGACTGTCATTATATAATCATAATTATGGCATGACACTGTCATGAGCATTAATGAATGCTTATAACAGATGTCATTTAGTGTTATCCGGCAAATTATCTCATGTTTGGAGGTAAAAGATATGAGCTGGACATACAGTGTAAATGGAGTGACACAATTTGTCTGATGACACTTAATGACATCTGTCATAAGCATTCAGTAATGCCCATGATAGTATCATGTCACAATGATGACGGTCTTATGATACCGCTGTCAAAGTGTTACCTATTTACCCAAATAAATCAACAAATAAGCCGCACTGGACTATAAGCCGCAGGATTCAAAATGAAGGAAAAAAGTAGCGATATATAGTCCGAAAATTACGGTAATCTACCATATTTCAAGACACACTCAGCATGGTCTGTGCTGGTACAAATATACACTTCTGACCAGGGGTGAAAGTGGCTATAATTCCTTGCCGGAAATCCCTGACATGAAGGTCGCCATGGAGTGAGCCAGACTTTTTTGGGGGAAGAAGAGGGGGGGTGAACCCTCTTAATACTACTGAAATGCAGAGAAAACTGCTTTTGGCACAGTTTCAGCTATAACACATGCACACTGATAAACTTGTTTTACACATGCATAAGGCTATTGCATTACACATACTATCACAAGGCAAACATGAGAAACTGATTTTCATTCAAAATGTTTCAATGATTTGCCAAATTACAGTTAACAAAAACAGCAGTAAGCTTAACCTTTATCTTCTAATTTTTATTTTCCCTCATTTCCTCACATTTAAACCTAAATTGTGAATACATAAGAACATAGGATGTACATTAAAATTTAAGATAATGAAAACTTTTACTTTTTTTTTTTTTTTTAGTAATAAACGTATAAGTAAACATTCACAAAAATAAATACAAATTACTTACAGTATGCACAGTGAGATGGTATACAGTATATTTTGAAGATCACACAAACATTGACTGTTTTAAATTATAAGGAATTAAATAAGCAGCCTAACATAAATGAACAAAAGAAGTCAAAAGTGCACATTGACTTGAAAGATGTTCTGAACCTCCCCATCAAAGCAAATCCAATTCAATTAAATAAATAAGCCTCTTCAAATATTTACTTTCTCTTAAAGATCTGATCAATTTTCTGTTGCATTACCCTTTTTTCGCCTTAATTCAACAAGCTTGTTCATTTTTTTCCTTTTTTTTTTGCTGTTCCAAAAAAGATGTGCATTTGAACCTATCAGAGCTAACTATCTTTACTGATCACATGTTAGTACGTCAGCCAATTGAACGGACAACTGAGTCCATGCGGATATCGACGCGACTGCTCGTACCTGGTCTCGTCACACTCCGATAACTCCTGCAGCTGCAGAGAGCTCCGTGCCATCCGTGGAATAAATAAATAATAAATATTGGTGGAAACTGATGACACTACACAGGCACTTATGCTTGTCAATATATTATTATATGCAATATATAATATGTTATTTCTTCTATGTTACATTCTAGCCAAAACCACTGGCAATAAAAGTTAAAAAACCCATTAGTGAGAGTATTCAAAGTGTATCTTAAGTCTCCAAATTTTAGCAGCACTGCCATAACGTAACTTCTGGGTATTTTTGCACAAAAGGTATTGGAAAAAATATAGGTATGTATTTCAAATCTCATAACTTAAATTAACCGCCATAATCCAATTAAGCAAAAAATGATTATGCTTTATTAGGCTTTTTAACTGAACTGGTTCCAGAAATGACTATAAATACCATTTATTTCTAAATGTATGCAGTCATTTTCATTTAGATATTTTCCGATAATATTTTAAATGCTTTTTATCGCACAATGTTATCGTGTGGCTGAAACTTTCGGACAACTCTACAAAAACATAATATCCTGGATTTTATAATCTGTTCTTTTCCCAGCCCTTATAGGCAGAGATAAGGCCAAACGGTAACAATAATAAGGAGATTGCCCTCAATCTATATGTGTACATGGTGGACTGAAATTGGATGCACTAGAGCTGGACCTGGTTATTTTTTTAAAGTATCGAGCTTATTTAACTGGGACTCATACTGTTTTGTTTACACATTTGTTCATTTCAAATTATAGATTTTGTTAATTTGTTTTGTGTTTCAGTTTTGGAGTATTGAAGCATGAATTCACTGCCTATCTGGGGTTTAGGCACTTGTTATATCGCAATGTGTTGCCTGCATATATTTTACGCACAAGGAAACAAACATTGCGGAGCAATTACAGGCTCATCGCCATCATGCTGATGACTCAGCCTGTGGGACTTGGAGCCTCACTACATGTAGATTTCTTGGTCTGAAAATTGTATTACCGTGATCAAGGACACAGTGGCAACTCTTATCGGGTGTTTAAGTTCTCCTCTTTGATAGGTTGAGACAGATGCTCTCTAATGATGAAGTGTGGTGCTGAGGTTTCACTTCCTATCTGGTCAACACTTCCCCTTCTCTCTAAGAAAGGCCAAGTCAAAAGGATGGTGCGAATAAGCTGGCATGAGGAAGGTTGAAAATCAATATGTCAGCATGTGTTTTAGTCTATCCTTTACACATGCTGTAAAATAAACACAGACCGTCACATTTAAGACATTGAAATAGAAATATTAGATTATTTTCTTTTTCTTTGGGGGGTTGTCCAGTTGAACATGTCAAGGAAATTTCCAAAGAGAATATGACTGCCAAGAAAATATTATAAAACCACAAGAAAATATCATAAAACCACTCAATCTCATATATATGGTATATATGTTAACTTTTCTGTTGATGTTAAAGAAAATGAATAGTGCAAAACCTTCCCTTAGTTTTTCATACCATTAAAGTGGTGCGCTACAACTTGAGGTCACAGATTGAAAGAAGAATTCATTCATCCAGGATTTTGTACTAAAACGCAGAATTCATAGCTTCATTAATCACAGCAACTCACCCAGCTCCTTAAGCATCAAAGCAGCCCCGGACTATCACAATATTACTACAATGTTTGACTGTTGTATGGTGTTCTTTTTATGAAATGCTGATACTTTCTTTCACCACATGTAATGAGTCACACAACAACAACAAAATTATATATATGCTTCCGAATGTTTTATTTTCTTTTACAAAGTAAGTCCTGCCTTCTTAAAACTCCGAATTGGTCGCCATTTTTGCACAGCCTTTTCTTTAGTGTGAGGTCATGAACATTGATCTTAACTGAGGCAAAGGAAGACTGCTGCACTTTAGATGTTGTCCTATGTTCCTTTGTGACCTACTGGGTGAGTGATCACTGTGTCTTGGGGTAATTGTTTATTTCACCATTCGCTGTTCTATGTTTTCTCTGTTTTGGGGTAATGGCTCTCGCTGTGTTTCATGAGAGCCCCTAGAAATGGCTTTGTAACCCTTTCCAGACTGAGGATAAGTCATTTTTCATCATTTCTTGAATTTCCTTATTTAATTGGAAAGTGGCAGTTTTTTTTAAAAAAATTTTTATTACTATTATTATCTTTTTTTTTTTTTTTTGCAGTTTTTTGTAATGTTTTTCAGAACTCTATTTAGTTAGATAGGTTTTATTTAAGTGATTTTTTTTTTTTTTGATTGACCGTAGTTAGCTGGGATAGGCTCCGGCACCTCCGCGACGCTCGTGAGGAATAAGCGGCATGGAAGATGAATGAATGAATGAATGAATGATTGAACAGTTCTGGGCATAATCAGGCTTGGGTTTGTTCAGTGAAAATATACTCAGCTTTCAAAAAAAAAAGATTAGCCCAGAGGTGTTATTATTTTGTATTATTATTACATTTTATTACATATTATTTTTTTGCCAGCGATGCCAAGAGTAGCGCTACCAATTTCACCAATGAGACATCACAACAATAATCAAATTACTCCATTCCACCAATCTGATGCAAGCTTGCCGTTCTATGGTGACACCAGCCTGTTCAATCACGTGGTGTCTTTGAAGCACCGTAAAAAATAGAAGTAGTATTTGACATAGAACCCTGCCATCAACATGAATCGAAAGCGTGGATTTAAACCTCTCTCCCAGGTATTATTTGGAATCGATTGACCACAGAAAACCGGAGATATGATCATTTTGACTTCATAATAGTAACCATTAAGGAAGAATTCACTATTTAAAATAGGAACTATTTTCTCTACTAGAGAGCACTCGTGCTCTTTTGACGAATAATGCTTCATTTCTGTCTTTTTTTTTTTTTTCCAGTGATTTTTGTTTTTGTATTTTTTTGTATTTCTGTAATGGGTTATTGTACAGTATCATTATAAAGACAGTTCATATAGATACGTTTGTGCTGGGAGAAAAAAATACCATTGTTTAAAAAAAATAAAAATAAGCAGTTACAACGTTACTCATTACAGAAGTATTCTTTTCACTGGATACTTTTTACTTGTACTTCAGTACAATTTTTGGATGACTACTTTTACTTGAGTGATATTATTTTGAAGTAATGTTACTCTTACTTGAGTAAATTTTAATACTGTACCCAACTCTGGATTAGCCACAGTTAATTCATAGTTTAAGAATGAGGTTGTTACTTTTTCACGCAGACATAGGTAGCTTCAAATACATTTTCCTTTAATGATTTTTTTGTTTTTGTTTTGTTTTATGTATAGTGAGGTTATCTGCAATATTTACATTTGTGTGAGGATCTTAAAAATGAAGATGTTGAAAAATTTAAGAATTTAAGAAGGATAAAAATATTTTTTGCACAGTAGTTGTGAAAACTTAAATTTAGTGCTGTCAATATGAAGGAAATCGGTTTGCCCAGAGTAACCTCAAATCATCACTATTAATCACAAATAATTCATCAATGATTCAATGTGGATTTTTTTTTTTTTTTTTAACGCTTAGTCACATGCTATAGATATTTACTTGAGTCATTCGATGGATTTAAGGTTTTTAAAGAAATTAGATTAAGAGACATGTGCACTGCTTCCTCAAACATCTTCCATCACTGAGCCCTCTTTTCATCATAGAAAGTATGTATTTTGTGACACAACAGTACCTCTAGAGCAGACATGTCCAAAGTGCGGCCCGGGGGCCAAATGTGGCCCGTGGTCAAATTTCATCCGGCCCCCCAGCTGTCATAAGTCCCCTCTATCATAAGATCAATAACGTCTGGCCCGCACACAGACTTAATAAATTGGTCAGCCGTACTGCTACCAGCATATGAAGTAGCTTACACACTAAATGCTGCTCCTCATTTACCCACTAAAAGGCAGCAGGAGTCTAAGCAACATTACCCCGTGTGATCCTTGACTTCCAATTTTCTAAAATGGCGACAATCAACAAAAAAAAAAGTTGACTGTGACGGCTGACGCTTCAAGGATAGGTGGAAATTGGACTATTTCTTCAATAAAATAAGCAAAAACTGTGTCTGCCTCATTTGCAAAGAGACAGTCGCTGTTTGTAAAGAATTCAATGTGAGGCGATATTACCAAACAAAACACGCTGACATGTACGACAGGATTACGGGGAAGATACACAGCGAGAAATTGAAGCAACTTTTGAAGCTAGTTTAATTTCACAGCAGCAGTATTTCGCAAGAGCTCGAGAGTCGAAAGAGAACGCTAGTTGCGAGATTGTTGAAATTATTCATTTTAAAAAAATAAAGCAAATGTGACACACAGAATAGCTTGCTAAAATTTGCTTAAATATATTGGTCTGCGTAAAGAACGTCATCCAAGGTCGGCCCCCCACATTTTTACCACACCAAATCTGGCCCCCTTTGCAAAAAGTTTGGACACCCCTGCTCTAGAGGGTGGGTTATGCCACTGGATAATCTCCCTCTCAGTCATTTTCAAATGTGTTATTGAAGCAACACTTCTTCGCAAACTACAAAACGATGGAATTGATTACCTTTTTACTTACAGGTTTAATTATTTATCCAATGTGGTGTTATGGACCAGCGGTTGCCTTAGCTGTTTTTTATGAAAGTAATGTGATCCCTCGCTACTTTGTGCTTCAAACTCCGTGCCCTCAGTCCAACACGGATTTAATTTTATTTTGAAAAATAAATACAAAATAAATAAAAGTACTTCATAGAGCTGTCTCGATGCGATCCATAGCTTCTCACTCTCGCTCCTGCCGCTTTTCTTGGTCAGGCAGTTTACTGGAGTTGCTTATTAAAAGTAACGATGACTGACAGACATTTAGGTTTGCTCTTGCCAGAGACGCATGGAAGCCGAAACTTGAGAGCACCGCATACGTCAATCATCGGTTAACTTGTTAATCAGTTGCTGTGGCAACTCATTGTGTGTAAGTGAGCAACTTGAGCGGATGTGATGAAGCATTTAATAAAAACAAGCGTGTTTCTACTTTATTCTTGTTTAAAAATAATTCAGTGGGACAGTAACGTGTTTAAAACTTATCATAAGTATTACATTTGAAGTGCTTAAAAACATTTATTTAAGTGTACATACAGTATATGTATACCGTATTTTTCGGACTACAAGTCGCACCTGAGTATAAGTCGCATCAGCCATAAAATGCCCAACAAAGAGAAAAAAAAACATATACACGTCGCACGGGAGTATAAGTCGCATTTTTGGGGGTAATTTACTTGATAAAATCCAACACATAGGACGGACATGTCATCATGAAAGGCAATTTGATATAAAAATATAATAGAGAACAACATGCTGAATAAGTGTACAGTGTACAGTGCATGAACAACGAAATGCGAATATACTGTCCTCACCAGGACGCTACGGCTTGGTCCTGGCTATTCAGTGGGCTAAACTCCCAAATGATCATGCTGGACGTCCGTATAATATGCTGAATCAATTTCATCCTCGACACCAAACAGGTTTGCATCGACGTAAATAAATGATAATTAGGTGCTTTTACAGCAATGACATGACACAAACGGTTAGCATGCGTTCGCTAGCATTAGTGCATCGTTCAAACAACCACACAACTGGCTCTAAGTGTTGCGGGTGGAAAAGACACAACAACAACAGAAAAGATGATACACACAGGCGTTGCCTCTGTAGAGATATTTTACAAGCATAAACAATGAATGTAGGTTCGCAGCCGTGTTTCTCTCTCGCTAACTCGCCCACTCAGGCAAAGCTACGTAGCTGTCGGTCTTCTTCTGGCGTGTGAGCGCTCTTCTTCACGTGAACATGTGCAAGTGCGCCCCCACGTGGGCGTGAAAGCGCTACAAACTAAAAGCATTCATTTCAATATAAAAAAGTCAATAATACAATTGAACACACATTGCCAAAGGCAGAAGGCAAACGTGGCCATAGCTATTAAGTTATTCAGATAACTATAGCATAAAGAACATGCTTACGAGTTTACCAAACCTTCAGTGTCACTTCGAAACACCAAAATAACATGTGAAATGATATCATAATGTGTTAATAATTTCACACATAAGTCGCTCCTGAGCATAAGTTGCACCCCCAGCCAAACTATGAAAAAAACTGCGACTTATAGTCCGAAAAATATGGTACATAAAAGTTATTTTTTTAATTATACTTTAAGGAAAAAAGAAAAAAAGATAGTGAAAAAACATGTCTTATATTTCTTTCCAGTACTAAATCTGAACAAATAAATTGAACATAATAAATATATTTTTTTATTGGGGGGGGGGGGGGCTCCTTTGCAGTGGTTTACTTATCGCGGTGGGTTCTTTTCCCTATTAACCGCGAAAAATGAGGGATCACTTTACAGTTACACGGTCCTTAGATGATTGCAATAATGCACTGTACTGCATGTTTGTAAAAGATATTTCCAGATGGAATGCACTATGTGAAAGTTAAAAAAAAAAAAAAAAAATGGATCAAGAGCTGGTGGGTGGAGAGTGCGAGAGACAGAGAGGGACTGTTTATGACATTAAAGCCTAAGTGAAATCAGCACAGTTTACTTAAGACAAATTAGGGACAGTTAGTGATTGTGGGAGGAGGGTGTAACGAATTTGACTGACTCACATGCTCCAGACCCAAAAGATTTTTTTCCTCATCTTTGGATTTTACCAAATCATTTCAAGCTAAAGGTTCCATGTAAGGTACACTTCACACCTGGCCAACTGTAAGGCTACTTTTTAGGTGTCAGAGAGCCAAAATGGAAAAGAACAGGGAAACCCCCACATCTTTTTCCACTGAGGTCTCACACAGCCCCCTCCCTGGGGTCATTGAGGTTCAGACTGAACAGAACCAACCTGCATTGATGCCACAGCCTCATAAACGATATAAGAATGTTCGTCAACCATGGTGCCTGCTCATCGCAATGATCCTGCTCCTGCTTTCTCTCCTTGGCAGCTGGGCTGTGGCTCACCTCACTTTGAGGACCCATGGGGGATCACCTTTCCGGATCTCAGCTAGCTATGACCAGCGGACACTTGATGACATGGCTATGATTGAGCCCAACTTCACCACAAACTGCACCATGGGTAAGATATCTTGCTCTTTTTCTGTAACTTTTATTTGGCACATAGCACCAATTCACCAATATAATTTATTTTACTCTTGTACACCCGTCACTTGTATATCATATGGCATATATATGTATACATACAGCATAGTTTTTTTTAATCTTCTGAAGTGGTTTGGATAAGTCACACAGTTAAAAGCATCAACAAATAAGGTCCCTTTGCTTGCTCTATAAGTGAAATATTATATTTCCAAGGTGAATGTAGTGAAAAACAATCCTATTACATGTAAAATGAAACTCAACTTGTTTTTTCTTACATTGCTTTTGAATGCTTCTGTAAAATGCATGTAGAGTAAATGCATTTCACGTGTCTGCCGGGTGACCGAGTTCTCAACGCAGTTCAAACAAGTCAGACTAGACAATTTTGAAAGCACTTCACTTTTTTTCTTTTCATTGCACTACTAGTACGTAGGTACTTCATATGATTTTCCAGGTAAATACAGTTTCAAAATCTCCTTTTTTCACAGTAAAACATTTGCAACTTGTGAACCAGCTCATGTCGAAGCGAAATTTTGTCACTAAAGTTTGGATTCTAGAAATTAGACGTATGCCAATGTAGATTTAAAGCTGTCTCTTAACATTCATGCAAATATTAGACACACACTGCTTTGTGTACACCGTATAGAAATTAAATTACCTTAGAATCAGTTATTTCTGCCATTGAGGTTCAATCTCTTTTATTGGTGTTTGATGTTGATGAGTTGTGCCTGCATATTTCTGAACATAAACAAGACTTGGCTCTCCGTGTCTGTATGGAGAAATTAAAAATGAAAATAGAAAGATTTTGTTTGAATAATGAGATGCTGAATCAAAGTGTCGCCACTTGGAAAGACTACATCTGCTCACACACATTACTGTTGTTACTTTGAATTCAATTACTTTGAATACTTTGGGCTTCTGAGTGCTGGAACATTTTGTTACATTTTAATTAATACGACAAAGGTTACAAATTCTCTTCTATTCTTAGATGGATGCTATTTATACGGCTGACGAGTTCATTTATAATTGTAAAAGGATTGCATGCGTTCTTCAAAGCTTTGCATCATACTCTCTCGTAATCCACTGAATCAAAGCGATTCAAATCTCTCCACTTTAAAACTGAACTGTTCTTGGATCGTATCACACCCAAATATCTCTATACCTAGCAAAGTGTCTTTATTGGAGAGATCCACACCATATTGCCAACATTAATAGCTTAATTAAACCATAAAAATACAGAAAAGTATGACATTAAAATATTGTATTGCAATCTAACAACATTAATATCTCAAATATAGATTGTTTAAAAAGAAATGCACTAGAAATGCAATCATTCTGGTGTCTGTCACCTTCGCAACAAGTGAACAAAAAATGTCCGGCAATAATGAGCTCTGAATGAATTGTTAGCTTGAACATGTTCATAGCTACAGCATGTAGCTGAGTAAAAATATTGATATATGAAAAAGACTCTCAGTGATTTTGTCTAACAGTCAGTAATGCATACCTGTCAACCCGAGGCTGTTGGCAATCTTACAAATAGTGACGTATGCCCTAACAAATTGGTGATTAATCTTACAATGTTGTATATAGCGTGCTATGTGAAACAAAAATAAAACTCAATTTTTTAAAGTAATATGAATTTATAGGTATTATAGTAACATTTAACCTGGAGCAATCAAAGAACAATCAATATCTACAGCTACATAATGATTACTAAAATTAAAAGTGACTTTTGTTTAATTGTATGTAGCACTTTTGGCAATTTCTATCATTATCTTGATGGCTGCACTTCATGACACTTCAGCTCGCAATTCACTTTGACTTGAAGGTAGTTTGTTAGTGTGTCCAATTATAAATTAAAAAAGGTCAATTGATAAAATTAACCCACCGATGCAATCTTTGAGTCAGGGAACTTTTTTTTTGCTAATTCTGAGAAGTGATCTGCAACAATAAATGTCTTTATTTTATCATTTGTACTGTCCCTAAGGAGAAGACAAAAAGGTATCAGATAAACATGCAAAACAAAGAATTGGACCATTGTATTTTATAGACAAATGAATGTGCTTATCATCTTTAGATAAATCAGAAAGACTGGGGCAGGTGCTTTTGCTTATGCAAATTCACACTTCGATCGCTTCAATAGTGTCTATTTTTTCCTCAGCTCAGGGTTCGCTAAGTTCCTCTTGTCAGGCAGTGTTTAGGCAATGGCTAGTGGAGAAAAACAATGCAGATGTGTGGTATTCTCTTGAGGCACTACCTACTTCTCCAACACAACACCCTCAACGCACCTCCTACTACAAAATCAAAGCCTTAATCTCTGTCGGCAAGCCCACCGTGTGGCCTTACCACATTTCGCAGATTTCAAGGCCACCCCCATTTTTACCCTCTAGCACCTGTCACAAAGCTGGGACTCGAATTACCTTCCTTGCTAACTTGCACAGAATTTGAAGCATGCGAACACAATTAAGACTCTCGGACACGATTCCTGGCACAGACATTTGCTTGATTTATTTGTTCCAGGATTTTGCAGTCAAAATTAGCCACTCATTGCTATTAATGACCTGTATGCAGACAATTGGGATGGATTGCACAAGCTTTTGCTAAAAGACTTATCTTGTTTAATTTGCTCCCGAGCGATTTAAGTTTTGAGTGTCGATTAAAAAAAAAAAAGATTTTAAGTTGTTCTAAAAACTGTTGCATAATAGTGTCCTGAAAAACATTTGCCAAATATGAATAATGTATTTTACACAGGAAAACATATGATGGTTTCCCAATGGGATGAGGAGGTGTGCACTCTTATTAAATTGCATTCTCAAAGTATTCGTGTTTTGTCTTGTAATTTGGCAAATAAGTATATAGTCAAACACCAATTGTGTAAATTCCCCTACTTGAAAAGATTAGAGAGGCCTGTAATTGTCAACATGGGTAAACCTCAACCATGAGAGACAGCATGTGGGGAAAAAAACAGAACATCACATTGTTTGATTTTTAAAGAATTTATTTCCAAATTAGAGTGGAAAATAGGTATTTGGTCACCTACAAACAAGCAAGATTTCTGGCTGCCAAAGAGGTCTAACTTCTTCTAACGAGGTCTAACAAGCTCCATTCGTTACCTGTATTAATGGTAGGGGTGGGCGATATGGCCTTAAATACTTATCACGATAAATGGAGCAGATTTACCTCGATAACGATAAATGACGATAAAGTCGCCCAAGCGGACTGTTGTATAATTAGAAAATCTGAATCAATGCATGAAATACAGATTAACAGTTTGTTGATTTAGTTACCAGCATTCAATTTGATATATTTAACAATTGTACATGCAGTCTAGACATTAGGTTTATAAAAATGTATTGTAAACAATAAGAATTCAAGTATGAGCATTTATAACAGCGTGTATGGCTTGAACAATCTACATTGTCAAAATCAATATGCCTGTGCAAACATGTCATTGTAACACAAATGACTTGCAGCTTGAACAGTACACTTCAAAAAGACAATTTATTGTTAATGGCTGCTGTGACATAATTATTCAATACAAGTGTTTACTTTATGGTTTCAGCCCCAAGTGCATTTTTTAATAAATGCAGGCATACATGAACCCCCAAACAGACAGACAGACACACATTAAAGCTATATTGATCTTCTGCAAATGAAACACTTAAGATTTTATGATAGCAATAATGACACAGAATTAAGCACATACAGAAAAATAGCTGGGGCCATTTCTCGGTCATATTACAAGTTTCACCGTTGGATTGTGCTTAATGCTGAATGCTTTACCATCACAAAAGCTATCAGAGAAATCACACACAGTCAGATACAAAATAACGCGACATAGTAATTGCTAGATGCAGTCCGTGCACAATCCACTGATTAAGTTCAGCCGTTTTGACAAGGTTAGAGCCGCTATCCGACTCCCTCACGTTCATTTGTAGCGTTAGCCGCTAGCGGCCGCTAGCGTTAGGCGCTAGCGTTAGCCTGTGGCCTGGCTACCAGTAGAAAGCAATGAAAGCACCATCTCCGGAAATCGTGAGAACAAGGGAGTACAGCGGGTGAAAGCCCGTCTGGATGCCACCAAGAGTCTATTAAATGTCGGGTGAAAGTTTGGCGAACCTCCCTTAAGCCACACTCCATCACGTTTTGCTTGTAGCATTAGCTGCTAGCGTTAGCTTGCCGGGCTTCTGTTTGATTGGCTTCCTGATGATCACGTGACTCCCTACGTGAGTACATTCACTGCTTTCTTAAAGGGGAATGAACATAGGCGAACAACACAGAGTCAAAGCGGGATGAAAAGACTATTTTCTTGTTTTATTAATTTACCGAATTTACCGACATGGTCAAAATTACGTCGGTCATCGTGAAGAATTTCGGTGACGGTAAATTTTCGGTTTACCGCCCAGCTCTAATTAATGGCACCTGTTTTAAGTCATTATCGGTATAAAAGACACCTGTCCACAATCTCAGTCAGTCACACTCCAAACTCCACTATGGCCAAGACCAAAGAGCTGTCGAAGGACACCAGAGACAAAATTGTAGACCATTTACCAGGCTGGGAAGACTGAATCTGCAATAGGTAAAACGCTTGGTGTAAAGAAATCAACTTTGGGAGCAATTATTAGAAAATGGAAGACATACAAGACCACTGATAATCTCCCTCAATCTGGGGCTCCATGCAAGATTCCACCCCGTGGCGTCAAAATGATAACAAGAAAGGTAAGCAACAATCCCAGAACCACACGGGGGAACCAAGTGAATGACCTACAGAGAACTGGGACCACAGTAACAAAGGTTACGATCAGTGACACAATGTGCCGCCAGGGACTCAAATCCTGCCCTGCCAGACGTGTCCCCCTGTTGAAGCCAGTACACGTCCAGGCCCGTCTGCTGTTCGCTAGAGAGCATTTAGATGATCCAGAAGAGGACTGGAAGAATGTGTTATGGTCTGATGAAACCAAAATAGGACTTTTTGGTAGAAACACAGGTTCTCGTGTTTGGAGGAGAAAGAATACTGAATTGCATCCAAAGAACACCATACCCACTGTGAAGCATGGGGGTGGAAACATCATGCTTTGGGGCTGTTTTTCTGCAAAAGGACCAGGACGACTGATCTGTGTAAAGGAAAGAATGAATGGGGCCGGCCGTGTATCGAGAGATTTTGAGTGAAAATCTCCTTCCATCCGCAAGGGCATTGAAGATGAGACATGACTGGGTCTTTCAGCATGACAATGATCCCAAACACACAGCCAGGGCAACAAAGGAGTGGCTTCATTAGAAGCATTTCAAGGTCCTGGAGTGGCCTAGCCAGTCTCCAGATCTCAACCCCATAGAAAATCTGTGGAGGGAGTTGAAAGTCCGTGTTGCCCAACGACAGCCCCAAAACATCACTGCTCTAGAGGATATCTGCATGGAGGAATGGGCCAAAATACCAGCAACAGTGTGTGAAAAGCTTGTGAAGAGTTACAGAAAACGTTTGGCCTCCGTTATTGTCAACAAAGGGTGCATAACAAAGTATCGAGATGAAATTTTGGTATTGACCAAATACTTAGTTTCCAACATGATTTGCAAATAAATTCTTTAAAAATCAAACAATGTGATTTTCTGGGGTTTTTTTCCACATTTTGTCTCTCATGGTTGAGGTTTACCCATGTTGACACTTACAGGCCTCTGTAATATTTTCAAGTGGGAGAACTTGCACAGTTAGTGGTTGACTAAATACTTACTTGCCCCACTGTAAAATTTTTTTAAGAGTTACAAGCTGTCATTTTGATATTTGTGTAAGACATATGAAGTCAATGCACATGATTTGCTTTTGCAGGAAAAATAAAATGATGTAGGGGGCTGGAGCTGGCCCCTGTGGCCTTGAGTTTAACCATAGCCTATGTTCTGGAACTGATCACTGCTGACTTTGAATGAGAGGCTCAGTACGCCCCACACAAACCGACATCCAATTGCAGCGCTCTTATACTGTAGATGAATGAATTTTCATATTAACATTCACACCGACTGACAATTTAGACAAAGAAGTTAAGCTACCATGTGTTTTTTTTACATGTGGGAGGAAACTGCTATGCCCACACATGCAGGGGAGAAAATGAAATCTCCACACTGAACCTCTAAACAGGCTAACCAATCAGCCAATGTGCCACAGTTCATAATTATAGTTATTCAACATTTCCAGGGTTTTCAAAATCTGAGGAGCACTTATGTTGTTGACTAAAAACTGAAAAGATTAGGAGAGTAAAATTGTGGGGGGGTTTAATGTTTAAACCAGGGGTGCCCAAGTCTGGTCCTCGAGAGCCCCTATCCAGCTTGTTTTCCATTTCTCCCTCCACCAATACACCTGACTCAAATAATCAGGATCATTATCAAGCTCCTGCATAGCTTGCTGATGAGCTGATCATTTGATTAAGGTGTGTTCAAAGAGGGAGACATGGAAAACAAGCTGGATAGGGGCTCTCGAGGACCAGACATGGGCACCTCTGGTCTAAACACTGAAATACTAGCTTTGCAAGCAAGACTGATTCATTCATTCATCATACCGTGCCGTTTTGCCAACCTCAAGTGTCTTAAGTATTTCGCGGCCATCTGATGACCAAACCAATCAGGAGAAAGAGGGGAGAGCTTAAGACATGACCAGAAAGCGACTATTCTTGATGGGTCATTTTCCAAAGTTTTGTCTGAAATACAACTAATTTATCTATTAAAGGAGGGCCAAAAATAGGTCACTAAAAGAGTTTTTGATGGGTCCTCCTATTTAAAAAAATAAATAAATAAAATCAGCAGCAGAATGTGACACAAATCAATCTATCCCACATTGGTATATGTAATATATTTGTAGCGGATATATGGACCAATCAATCTGGCGTGCCAGCTTTCTGAAATACATTAGGATGCCAAACACAGGTCTCATTCATACCCAGGAAGCAGAACATATGACCCTCCTCTCTTCACATGCAAACATTTTTTTTTCTTTTCTTTTTTTTGTTTGCCTTTTCTCACATATATTTCATACCCATTATTAACTACATATTGTAGTACTAGTGACAGTGATGGGACAAAAGTAGTTATACAGGAATTTTACCTTTATTGACTCTGCCCCTAAAAAAAGTCGACGTACGAATGCATCGACGTACGATCATTTTGACATCCGACGTGAACTTTGACATGTCATTTGTCTCGACATATGACAACATGCTCGAAATACTACGATTTATGACAGCGTCGCAATTTCATCGTTTTCTCACAAGATGACAGCGCGGCAGATTTTCGTGTGAGAAAAATGGGTCCCAAGAAAGTTAGTGCAGGTGATGACAAGAGGGGAAAAAAGTGATGCTTCCCATTGAAATCAAGAAGGAAATGATAGAAAAATATGAGTGTTGTGTGCGTGTCAGTGAACTAGCTCGACAATACGGCCAGAATATGTATACGATCTTGACGGTCCTCAAGCAGATGGAAGCCATCAAAATGGTCAAAGCATCCAAAGAGACGACTATTCGTAGCGCTATTTCGGAGGAGATGGAACACCTTTTACTGATATGAATAAAGAGACCTCTACTCGCCGTCTACTCCAGTCTTTATAGGTTAAGATTGTAGTCATAGGTGGAGTTTGACTTTTGGGGCAAGGGGGACACAACATGTTGATGACCCCGAAACGCAGTGTCAGCAATAAAATGAACTTACAAGAATATTTATAATAATAAGTTGAAAATGAGCGTTGTTTCCCATTATTCTTGAGGGGAATTCCAAATCAGGCTGCTTAGGCTATATTTTTCGCCAAGATCATCATCCATTGAATATCGAACGCCCACCGGTGTCGTGCCAATCTAGTTACCCCAGTCAAAAATTGTATCGCCTGGGCGGAGCCACTGCGCTGCACTGATTTCCGTGTTTTGGTGATGTAATTACCTACAAGGTTTTAAAACATGGTCCATCCATTAAAAAAAATATTTTCTGTCATATAACGTAACATACGTAATGAATGTAAAAAAAGGCAATGTTTCACTGTTTTAGTCGTAGGATGACCTATAACTGTTATTACTGTAATTCAAGTCCTGTATGGAGTTTATCCAGTTTAATAAATGTCAATGTCCAAAATATATAACGGTGGTTCTTTTCTGGCTTCAATTAATTGTTTAAGTCAACATAACTCATAACTAATGTGTGTGTGAGAGCTCCCACGGCCAGGGGACACAATGTTTGACGGGGGTAACTACATTGGCAAGACACCGGTGGTGGCTCAATTGTGCAATTAGTGTCTTTAGTTGAGCAAATTGAAACTCCGCTCACAATTTTGACGGTGGTCTCTAGCGTTTAATGGTCCACAATTTCGATCATTGGTTCTTGCTCAGTAGCTGTCGCTTTTGAAAGCTTAGGTTTGGAAAAAAATGACAAATCAATCTTGCCTCTTCAGTCCTCGGGTGGTTTTGGCTAAGTAAAGCAAATGACTGTCTAAGTTGCTAGTCACATGATGTGCTAAATAGTAAAAATAAAATAATTTTGAGCCATAATAAAAACATATTTTTTTGTTCATTTCATTCATTTTTGTTGTTTTATTGCTTTACAACTTTCAGAGACAATATTTTACCGGAAAATTCTTAATTTTTGGTTGTAGTGCGGAGCAAGGACAGGAGTCTGAGGCGCTGTGTCAAAATAAGCAGCCGAACTGAGATGCTTTATTGACATTGTAGCAGCAACGTTACAAGTCAACCAGCATTGACACCAGCCCCCCCCCCCCGAACATCATAACTGTAACTATAGTTCCGCAGGTGAATTATGTAAATACAGACATCTTTTCGTAATCAAAATGCTAGGTTACAACGTTATGTCCGTGCAAATTTGGGCTCGGCTTGCAGCGTCAAGTATAATGATAGATGTTAAAAATAGTATAACATAATCCATTTTAGTGTAGACGTAGCCATGGTTTCATTAAAACAAAGTGCAACATCAATAAAGCATGACACTTAATTTAGACACACCTATGAACTATTGGAAACAAAAATAAACAAATGAAAAGGATTCATTATCCATGCTGTGTCAAAATTTTAACATGGCATGCAATGCATTCTAGAAACTGCACGTCTCTGCCATGCTACTTGCTGGGATGTTTTGGTGTGATTTTGGTAAATAATTGTAGCTAAACATTGTGCTATAGCAAAAGTTACTTTGATTTCTTCTTCCTATACTGTTATCAGTGTGTATCCCTTAGCTTATATTTGGTTTTTAAGTAGTTTTAAAGTGGATTTTTAATATTTGCTTTCCTGTTATTTAAATTGTTTTTAGTTTAGCTTTCATTAGTTGTAGTATTACGGTAGTTTTTCATATATTGGGTAATGTACCAGGCGTGGAGTTTAAAAAAGTGAAGCGCAACAAAGATTACATTAAATTTTGTAATTTTGAACAACCAACTATTACAGCCCACAACATAACTGCCTGAAGTGTAAATATCCCTTCTAGGGATAAAATACAAGGAGTGTGCCTGCCTGGTATGAATTAAAATAGCCAAAAAACTAAAGATTGTTAAAAGTAGATCCCAACACAGACAAGGAGGTTTGTGAAGTACTTATTACAAAAAGACAACTAAGTAACCACGCCAGAACACGCGAAAAAAAGAAAAACGAGGCACGAGCCGAGTCGGCGAGAGAACCAAGTGGAACCAACGATGGCCAGAAAAGAAATAATAGCAAAAACAAATAATAACATAATCCAACAAAAATCCTAGCAAAAAACACATTGATGACAACGATTGCAACCATAAGCAGGCAGAACTCGAGATGACGCACACAGCGGTAAGCAAGCAGTAATCCGACACTCGTAGATGGCTACAGGCGGCCTTAAATATTGAGCACTCCTAATGCGCCACAGGTGTGTTGCACGGCCCGCTCATCCAGTTCAATCAGGTGCTTGAATAAAGAAAAAGAATTTAGAACGCACACAGACATGACAAAGACACAAATGAATGAAAGAATGCTTATCACTGCCTCTGCATGCATTTCCAAGTAGTGGTACCTCTAAATAAGAATTTAACTGGTTCCAGGACCTGGGTTGTAAGTCGAAATGGTGTTATGTCGAGCTGGATTTTCCCATAAGAATACATTATAATTTGATTAATTTGTTCCACAGTCCAAAAACCTACACCAAATCCTTCATAAATACTGCAGGTACAATTACAAATAGCAATTACACATAACAAAACAAATAGATTACAAATACAAATCTCTGAATAATAATAATATAATCATAATAATCTAAGAAATTGTGTTCTAATGTACCGGTTGTGTTTTACATGCTGTTCCTGAAGGCACCGTGACTGACTAGTTTGACTGAGTTTTTACTTTAACTTTTCATCTTCTGTTGTTGTTTGTGTCGGCTACTGCGGACAGTAGCTGTGTTGTGTTGCACAAGTTCTGTAATAAATTATTAAAAATTGGACAGACCTGGCGACTTCCTTGCCGATGTTATAGTCACCATAATTGTCAACTTAATTTATAAAGACTGGCGAACAAATGTCGGAGGAGGACCGTCAAGATCGTAGATATATTCTATCATTTCCATCTTAAGGCATGGTAAGTGCCACCTTTTCATTCTTTCACCACCTGCACTTCTTTCACAAGAAAATCTGCCGTGTTGCGTGAAGGATATTTCCAACACAAATATCCAAGTAGAAACAAGCATCTAGGAGTCTGAGACTGTGAGCACCTAGTGCAAGTAATGTATTCATTTGTTTACATAGCTTTGAACTGAGCAGATTTGCCATTAGTATGTCAAATGTGTAAGACTATGTATGTTTACCCTGCAGGCTGTGATGCTCAATTTTGATTTTTTTTTTTTTTTTAATCCAATCTTCTCCCTCATCCGTTCACTTTACAAAAACTTAAATGTGTCCGCCTAGTGAAACGTGTAGACTCAAAACGACGTGCCTGTGTGCTCCAAGAAAACTAAATATCGCATGACATGGCAGTGTTTATGGACGTGTAAGTCAGACGAGCACCACGTGAGCGGTCATAATGTACAGGCATCAGACACATATCCAATTTTCTATCCACATATGAACAAGGTGTGGCCCGAATTAGATTTTAACAAATTTGAATTATAATGTTCACACTAGATTTAAAAAAAAATCTTCGTCACATTTGGGCTAAAATATCTGAGTTGGGCTGCTATGTGATCGCAGCACATCTGTTTTGCCTGATTACTCAAGCTTGTGAAGTGAAAGGACATATCTATATAGAATGAATGAATGATGCTATGGTCAGGCTTCTTTCGCTATACCCTCTACTTTAATGAACTCATCAGTCACAGGACCAACAAGCAATCCAATTTTTTTTTTTTTTTTTTTTTTTTAAGTTGCCTGCTATTAAGTCTCTGGAGCATACCCTTCTAACAGAATGTTAGGATGCTCCTGTCTGCTAGTTCCTCACCAAGATCACATTGATATAGCAGGGAACATTTCATCTTGGCCAGTTGTGTGCCTCACAGAAGAAAACAAGACTGATGTTTTTGATGACTGACCCAATGATATTATTTGACTCCTTGCTTTGACTTTGTCATATCAACATATGAAGAATGAACTAGAAACAGCATATTTTGTATGTGTGCCTTTATATCACCCGTCAACTTGTCACTATCCATTTTTCCAATTGGACATGGAGCACAGGACAAGGAAGCAGTGAACCCTGTAGGGAATTTGAACTAGAGACCTTTCCTTCCCAGGCGCATTTCCTTAACCCATTACACCATACTTCTGCAGGCCCTTAATGGAGCGTTACAGCAAGTCTATACTTTGCGATTAGGTACACAGTAGCAGGAGGGTGTCCCTAGGCCCATCAATCACATACGGCCCTGCAGAGGCGATGGGGTAAATTGGTCTGTGGAAGCCGGTGGAGTGGACAGAGCGGGACGTGTGGATGGATGGGTGAGGGAGCTCCCCAGCAAAATGCCATTCTGTGTCAGGTTTTCCTTTAAATATGCTTAGCATCCTCACCATAAGCTTCTAATTGAGCTTTCAATATTGCTTCTGTATATCTCAGACAGAATGCACAGACTGATGGAGATCTCTATAGAATAGCAACGCAGTCGAAGTTTGTCCCAGGACAAAAATGGTAGGTTTCCAGTACGACTACAAGATAGTTAGAATGCATTAATTTGGGACAGAGTGATAAGGAGAGGCTTACTGTTTTTAATTTTCATTTGTCATTTATTGTCATATTGATTTCTTAATTCTGATTCTCATCAAGACATTCTAGTAGTCCATAAAATCTGTCCAAACAATATAAGTAATAGGTTTTGAAAGAGTGACAGGAACTGCATTAATGCAGAGATATAATTGAAAATATTCCAAGGACTAAAGGGTAAAGACAAGTTACATCAATACTCAGAAACTATTCCATCAATACTTGGAAACAAATTAAAGTGTTTCTTTGTTCACTGTAGTTAGGTCCACAAGTATTTGAACAGTGTCTTTTTTTAATCTATGTTCAAAGCTTGGCATAAACTTGAATTTGATCTGTATGTTGACACATCTGCTTATTGACAATAGCGTACCACACAAATGCTATATTTAGACCGTGACGCCATCGTAATGCGGAAATGGGACATTATAGACACGCTCACGCATACAATCCATGTTATTTCTCCTTTTTTTTCTCGGGTAATCTTTCAAAAAAGAACATGCCGATCAAACACTGCTGCTATGGAACTTAGAAAGGACTCTAGACATTACTCATATGAAGGATGTTTTTTTCAAATGTTTTCCCAAAACCAAAACTGTGAAGAATTGATCGACTTGCGCAGACATCCTAAAGACCAGTTTAACACAAAGTTGAAGCCATTGGCATTTCATATCCAGTAAACATTTTGTTGAGGGATATGGTCCTACTGAGGACGAAGAGGTAAGCCATTTTGATACTTTTACTTATTTTTTAGCATGGTGTTTTGTCGTGCTGCTTCTGTCTCACAATGAATGACCTGAAAAAAATTAAAATGGTGTCTTACTGCCACTGTTACCTTTTCTGTTATTTAAAAAAATAAATAAAATAAGGCGGAAGTGGAAATAAATTATAGAAATAAGATGTTATTAATAAAAAAAACTAAAAGTGTTGCGATCGCTACACAAAAATAGCAATGTAAATTGCCCCCAAGAACGGTCAGAGACGTAAGACAACCAGAGGATGTAATACATAAGAAAGACAGAGCATATGGTGATAAAGGATAGATTGTTGAAACAGGAGAATGTCATTGTCAGTGGCGTAAGGCAATGCACACAAGAAAAAGGTGTCAATAAAACAGCTAACTCTGGATCAGGTCGGCTATTTTTCAGCCCTTGACACTCAAGCCATCTCTTTAACTGAACATTTGTATGTTCTTCCACATCTTTACCAGTGAATTTGGCGCCAGGGACATCATTTTCGGACAGAATTGGTAGGTTTAGTTCAATAAACATCCCATTCGTACACTATTTCCATTCATTTACAATTAGGGACAGACGGGAGGTCGACCCGCCTAGCAACATTTGCTAATGTCATGAATATTAATGAGGAAAAGTGGCGTGTTGCATGCCGTACCCCATTGTACGAGGGGTGATATTGTTTGTTTGCTTGTGCCTCAATTGTTAAACCTATCGTCATTGTCATAAATGGCTATAGCTATGGCTATGGTCACGTGTGTTTTGGGATTGATTTGTGCAACGTTCGGCACTTTTCGTGGCACTTACTGTCAGCACCACAACAGTGTCCAAAGCTTAGTTGTAGTCTTGGATTAGTGTAGTGGGCTAAACTTTAATCCGTACAAATATGGCTTGCTGTTTAGTTGACTGTACATCTTCAATGAGTTGTTGGGTTTCTTTTTTTCTGGTCAGATAAGCATTGTTGTGTGTCAGTTTTAAATCACTCAAGGCCACAGAAGCGAACAGCATGGCCTCGCTACACAACATGCTTGTGTTTATAGTGATGTTATCTTTGATTTAAAACGCTATCCTTGTTTGCTTTCAACTAATCATAGCTAGATATGTAGAAAGTCAAAAGGTGAGGTGCCGCTGACATCCAAAAAACCAAAACAAACCATGTTGACACATACATTTGAAGGCAAAATATACAGTAGCATACAGTGACTAATATACATAATATGTTTGTATATATAATGGAAATTATGATATTATACATACAATAAAACATATAGAAAAACAACTATGCATTGGTAAAATATAACCGAATAACTTTGGTATGATAAAAAAAAATTGAGGGGTTCAGAAGACTGCATGAAGTAGATCTATGTCCCTTCTTATTTCATTTTTCAAACCACACTACAGTGATCCCTCGTTTTTCGTGGTTATGGGGACCAGAACCCTCGCGATAAGTGAAAAACTTCGAAGTAACGCACCCCCCCCCCCCCCCCCAATGTTTTTTTTTTTTCAGATTTAGTATTGGAAATTGGAAAGAGATACAGTGAGGAGAACAAATATTTGATACACTGCCGATTTTGCTGGTTTTCCCACTTGCAAGCCATGTAGAGGTCTGTAATTTGTATCATAAGTTCTCTTCAACTCTGAGGGACGGAATCTAATACAAAAATCCAGAAAATCACATTGTATATTTTTTAAATAATAAATTTGTATTTAACTGCATGAAATAAGTATTTGATACATTACCAACTAGTAAATATTTTGGCTCTTAGTTCTTTTTTAAGAACCCCTCCTGTTCTCCACTCATTACAGGAAGTAACTGCACCTGTTTGAACTTGTTAACTGTATAAAAGACATGCTCAAGCAAACAAACTCCAACCTCCCCACAATGGCCAAGACCAAAGAGCTGTGTAAGGACATCAGGGATAAAATAATAGACCTGCACAAGGCTGGGATGGGCTACAGGAAAATAAGCAAGCAGCTTAGTGAGAAGGTAACAACTGTTGGAACGATTATTAGAAAATGGAAGAAGTTCAAGTTGACGGTCAATCTGCCTCGTTCTGGGGCTCCATGCAAGATCTCACCTCGTGGGGCATCACTGATCATGAGGAAGGTGAGGGATCAGCCCAGAACTACACGGCAGGACCTGGTCAATGACCTAAAGAGAGCTGGAACCACAGTCTCGAACAAAACCATCGGAAACCATCTGGACGATCCAGAGGAGCAATGGGAGAAAGTCATGTGGTCGGATGAGACCGAAATTGAACTTTTTGGTCTAAACTCGGCTCGTCGTGTTTGGAGGAAAAAGAAGGATGTGTACAACCCCAAGAACACCATCCCAACCGTGAAACATGGAGGAGGAAACATCATTTTTTGTGGCTGCTTCTCTGCCAAGGGTACAGGACAACTGCACCGTATTGAGGGGAGGATGGATGGGGCTATGTATCGCCAGATCTTGGCTGACAACCTCCTTTCTTCAGTGAGAGCCCTGAAGATGGGTCGTGGCTGGGTCTTCCAGCATGACAATGACCCAAAGCACACAACCAAGGCAACTAAAGAGTGGCTCCGTAAGAAGCATCTTAAGGTCCTGGAGTGGCCTGGCCAGTCACCAGATCTGAACCCAATAGAAAATCTATGGAGGGAGCTGAAAGTCCGTGTTGCCCGGCCGCAGCCCCGAAACCTGAAGGCTCTGGAGAAGATCTGCATGGAGGAGTGGGCCAAAATCCCTGCTGCAGTATGTGCAAACCTTGTCAAGGACTACAGGAAACGTTTGGTATCTGTAATAGCAAACAAAGGTTTCTGTACCAAATATTCGATTTTTGTGATGTATCAAATACTTATTTCATGCAATTAAATGCAAATTTATTATTTAAAAATCATACAACGTGATTTTCTGTTTTTTTTGTATTAGATTCTGTCCCTCACAGTTGAAGATAACTTATGATATAAATTACAGACCTCTACATGCCTTGCAAGTGAGAAAACCAGCAAAATCGGCAGTGTATTAAATAGTTGTTCTCCCCACTATACATATAATTTTTCTCAAAGTATAATTTTAAAAAATGTATTTGAATAAATGGTTTTTAAGCACTTAAAATGTAATGGTTATGATAAGTTTTAAACATGTTACTGTGCCACCGAATTATTTTTAAACAAGAATAAAGTACTGTAGTAGAAGCTTGGCTTTATTAAATGCTTCATTGAGTGAGTCCAGTCACTCCACTCCACTCCACTGTTCACTTACACACAATGAGTTGCCAGTTGCAAGTGAAACCTGTGCTTCTCAATTATTTTCTGTTAACCCCCCCCCCCCCCCCCCCCAGGACGACGTAACTTTTTCGCGCCCCTCACCCCACCAAACTCTGCCGCCACTGTAAATAGTAACATTTGTCTATAAAATTATTATTATAAGTACACCATTGCCTAACATTGTCCTTTTTTTCTATTAAAGAAAAAAAGGAACAGATCAACTTACAATGAAGTATAACCGTATTAACAATTTTTGTTTGAAAAGACTCAAAGTGCATCAATTTGCCTGAATTAAAAAAAACTCATATTCAAACTGTAAAATTACACTCAAAGTACATTTTTTGACCATTTGGCACTGAAAAATAAATTTTAACAAAATAAATAATAATAAATGCAAATTGATTTGCAACTTTAACTCATCAGGACAACATGCCAAACAATTTGACTAAAAAAAAAAAAAGAAAAAAAAATGACTGTCATTGGACAGTTTTATTTTCGTTGCAGGCAGTATTAGCTCCTTTGCTATATTGTGGGGTTATTTTGCACTGAGCATGCTAAACAGTGCTAGCTGGTTTACTGATGTAGCACTCACAAAGAGTGACGATTGTTGGCAATATTCAGCACGTTTTCGGTTAAAAAACAATCAAACGGCTTTTTAATGAGTTTGGAGTCTAATGTCTTTAAGTAACATCTTAATTGATTTGGCTTCCCGCTGTCCGCTCCAAACACTTTTAGACACAGTAAACAGAGTGGTCTTTCCTCGTCTTTCACTAGATTGAGTCAAAGCCAAATGGCCCGAAAATGGCGTATCCTCGGCGGCCGTGGGAGAACCGGGGTTGAGGGCGCTCATCGTGACGCTCCCAAGCCGATCATGGCACTTCTCGGGCGGACACGTGAGAACCGGAGAAGACAGTGGGTCGCTGCATGAGCCCGGCCAAAAACAGCGCACAGCTCTTCTTATCTCTTTGCTGTGTGCTTTTGTTTGGTTTAAAAATACTGCGCACACTCTGAAAATGAGCGTGCCACTGCCACCCACTGAGTGGATGTGCAATGATGATTCTAGTACGGCAACAAAAGTATGTTCCCCGGGTCACATGAGCCACCCCAGGCATTGCTCTGCGCCCCCCGGGGGGGGAGCGCCCCACTATTTGAGAAGTACTGGGTTAAACGATGATTGACGCATGCGGTGCGTTTGAAGTTTGTGACTGGCAAGGTCAGACACAAACATCTGTCAACATCGTTAACTTTGAAAAGCAACTCCAGTGCACGGCCTGACGAACAAAGAGCAGGGAGAGGAAGGGAGGGAGCAAGAGTGAGACTACGAGATCGGCTCGGGACAGCTCATCTGGACTGAGGGCGCAAAGTTCACTGTATTCCCCCACTGTACTCTTCATGCCATTAAAATTTGGAATTAAATGTTTAAAACCATGGATTTCAACTACTAGACTTGTATTCAGTGCATCCAACATAGACAAAAGACTTTACCTTGTCATTTATCTCTACAATAAAATCAAAATAATTACTTACCTAATTGATAGCTTTGACATAATATAAAGTATAAGTCAATCCTGCTGACCTTATTTCATTCCTTGATATATATATATTTTTAAATCCATACCACTAATCCTGTAGTAACTTTTTTTTAATTTTTTTGTTGTTGGTTGTTTATTGTTGGGTTTTTTTTTATATGCTCTCTTTGGTTTTTCCACTATTATTGGTGAGTCTGAAACATTTCTAGCGACAAACTGTTTGGGAAACTGAGTTTTCTATCAATATTTAAGCACTGCTTGAATATTGCAGTGCTCTCTGAGTGCCCACCGTTACCATGAGTAAAACCAATTGATGATTGTTCTTCCCCTTTAATCTTCCATTAAATCATTTTGCAATAAAGGCCATCTGATTATTCATTGAACTAGAGGCTTTGTTTCGGTGTTAAATTGCTGCTTGCCTTGTTCCAGTGTGCTGTAGGCTCTTCTGGTAGAAGCATGACAGATAAAGATAGTGATTGAACAGGGCAGCGCCCAATCGAGCATGGCTCTTTGCAGTTAATTGAATTCATGACTGAGCACCTCTTGACCTGTCAACTGTCCAGTGGGAAACTTCAAAGAATCCATCTTTAACATCCCAGTAACTGTAAATATGAATATCTTATACCTTATCTTTGGTCCTTTCTTGCTAGGACTAATTCATTTCTCCCCGCGTAAAATGAGGCAGCGCTTCATGATAAAATACAGCAGATTACATTACCTTTTGAATTTAGACTCTGTGCCTGCAAAGGTTTTCTCCAAATATCTAACTCACATACTGTTTATCGAGACATCAAATAGTTTCATTTTTATACCTTTAATGTGAATCCAGAAAAAAAGCTTCTTCCCACATCCCATAAACAAGCATGTGAAGATGACTGAACATTCTAAATTCTCCATAGGCATGATTGTGAGTGTGAATAGTTACTTGTCTATAAGTGCCCTTCGATTGGCTGGCAACCAGCTCAGTGTGTACCCCGCTTCTTGCTCATAGTTAGCTGGGACTGGCTCCAGCACCCCTTCAACCCTAGTGAGGATAAATGGTACAGAAGATAGAGGGGGAGGGGGGTGGTCAAATATAAAATTAAACAAATCAACTACTGTACTGTATGTATATTTTACAGTCACGAAAAACATTTGCCTATCAAACTTTCCCCTCTCAACCTTCAGTGAAAAATCTCTTGTTTCTGTTTGTTTTATTTTTTTACTAATTATTAGGCAGATGACTGAATATTCAAATAGCAGCGAATATTGGTAACCTTTTACTTCTCCCTGACATTTACTCTGAAGCAAGAATCCAATCATCAGACCTTTACCTTGACTTCCAATTATCAAATTTTATTCTGCAACAAGGGCTCTATAAAAGCCATGATTGAAGCTCGGAAAACATAATGGTACAGCTTAGTCTTCTAACATAATTTTTTGTAAATTCTGCAGAACTAATGATATTGATTAAGCCCATAATGATACGCATATCAAAATGGCGAAACTCAAAGTCACGATCCTGTGTCGCGGTGTGAGACGATAGTATCTTGACAGATGTTCAATCCGTGTTAAAACCAAATATTCATATCTGCTGGTACTCGCAACAGGAGAGATGAGACAATGACCTCTGAGTCTGCAAAAAAAGGAAGCGAGAAGCTCGTGACCACTGGTAATGCGTGTGGTGACTTTGACACATCCCAAAGACATGCTTATCATCACAAGGGTCACGGGGGTGCTGGAGCCAGTCCCAGCTAACTATGAGCAGTAGGCAGGGTATACCCTATATCGGTTGCTAGCCAGTCACAGGGCGATGAACAACCTGTTAACCACTCTGCCACCGTGCCGCTTGGAGTACAATGACACCACCTGGAGGAAGAACAAAGAGGTTCAAGAGACAGGTTGTTGCATATTAAGACAAACTCTGACTTCAAATCCTACCAATTTCAAATCCTACCATTTATTTTAAATTGTTTTTTTATTTGTATCAAATTGTGAGGCAAGAATAGCCATACGAATGAATTGTGAATTTTTGTATAGTTACACTCCTAACAATGATTTTTTTTTTTTTTAAGTGTCACGATAGAAGACTGTAGTACAGATTAAGATAAAACTGATAAAAAGATTTAAAGCAACACTAGACAACTTTTCAACCTTTATATAATATTATCATATGATTATATGTCAACTGACAATTAATGTAGTTGAACGATACCTCTGTTATGGCCTGAACGGGTCTGTATCACTTTCACCGGCACTAATTAACTTTGAGACAAACATACTACCGTAATTTCCCGAATATAAGGCGCACCCGTGTATAATGCGCACCCCAAATTTACTTGTAAAATCTAGGGGAAATTATTGTGCCCGTTTATAACGCGCACCCTAATTTTAGCACCATTAAATAGAAGAATACAAGAAAACAGAGCTCGTGTACAGATACAGAAATGTCATTCTATTGAATGGTGAAACACAGCACAAGCATAGCATATTGGTAGTTCAAAACATTACCATAAACTGACAATATTTAAAGTGATATGATTTGACAACTTCTCCAACCTACCAGAATCTAGGAGAAAACAAAACAGATGTGACTTTTCTATTAAAGGTTGCTGTATAACTTGCTCGTTTCATCATAATGAATAAATTTTTCTTCCATTGATTGATACGGTAAAATGAAAGTGAGAAATCCGTGAGAGCTCATCGCAGTCGACATGACAGTAACAATAGGAACTATTGTTATTTGAGTTTGAGTTTCCCGAGGGACAGATATAGTTGACAGACACACACAGGAAGTCTGTTGTTATGTTTGTTATGGTCCGAGTTGCGGAGCTGCAATAAACATTGACTCAAATGAGTTCAAGAAACTAAATTCTGTGCTTTATGAAGAGTGAAAAAAGCAGAATTTAACACAGACGAAATCATTCGGCCGATCAGAGTGAAGTATTACCGAAACAAAATGGTGACGTCACGTACCGTAATGGTTGGCAACGGCTCGCCGCATAGGTTTCTTCAACACAACGTGGCCATGTCAATAAAAAAAAAAAATTGGTTTATATATATATATATATATGCTTAAAAATTAATTAATCGCAATTAATCGCAATTCAAACCATCTATAAAATATCCCATATTTTTCTGTAAATTATTGTTGGAATGGAAAGATAAGACACAAGATGGATATATACATTCAACATACGGTACATAAGGACTGTATTTGTTTATCATAACAATAAATCAACAAGATGGCATTAACATTATTAACATTCTGTTAAAGCGATCCATGGCTAGAAAGACTTTTAGTTCTTAAAAGAAAAATGTTAGTACAAGTTATAGAAATTTTATATTAAAATCCCTCTTAATGTTTTCGTTTTAATAAAATTTGTAAAATTTTCATTCAAAAAATAAACTAGTAGCCCGCCATTGTTGATGTCAATACTTACACAACGCAAATGGGTGCTGAAGCCTATAAAATCAGTCGCACCCAAGCGCCAGCAGAGGGCGGCAAAACTCCATAAAACACAATTAACAAGTGAGCGTTTCACTGTACTGTAATTTAAACCTGTCTGAGCGGGGCTTCTGCGTTAATTGCGTCAAATATTTTAACGTGATTAATTTAAAAAATTAATTAACGCCCATTAATGCGATAATTTTGACAGCCCTAATATATATATTTCTGTCTCCATCCATGTACCCGTTTATAATGCGCACCATGATTTTACAAGTTGATTTGGGGGGAAAAAAGTGCGCGTTATATTCGGGAAATTACGGCACAAATGTGCTGACTGCTTTATGGCATACGTCACGACTCCCTTTCCCCATTCATTATAAAGACGGAAGTCGAAGCGGACGCTTTTGCACGAATTCTGCAAGGATGGCAGAGCAACAAAAGAGACAAAAAGTTTTGTCAGAGAACACAAAAAAAAAAAAAAAGTTACAAGGTTACAAGGATAAAAGGACACTCAAGAATGAACACTGGGCCGGCTTTCACTCGCTGGCATGACCACCCGCCTCACCCGATGACTCGCTGACGAGTTCGGGGTAGGGGCCGATGGCGGAATACGGTACAAAATGAAACGTTTCCTTTATTCAACATCAGCATATGATATTGTTTAGCCACAAATGGATTCATTACCTCATCACTATTCATCCTTCACACAGCCACTGGAAACTAAATGTCGTTTAATCCAACTGCAGGCGACGGGGAGATCAGGATTTTTCTGATATTGTGCGCTGGACTTCATGGGAAATGCAGTCTTCCTTAAGGCAAAACACTACCACTTTTGTCCACCTGCATGGCTAAAATTGACCAAAACTGACAGTTCCCTCGTGTTGCTTTAAATAAAAAGTGCAGCTGATAATGTGAGCCAGTTTCAGCAGATGTGTTTTTTGGAGAGAGTTGAAGTGGGGAAATATTCCATGCCGTGGATGAAGAGGGCTCCAGAGGAAGGAGCAAAGCAGCTCAAGGCTTTAAACTTCATGGTCATCTGGTAGACAGGTGGCACAGTAATGTGAATAGAGGTTGAGGACATAAGAGAGTGTGTGGATGTGGAAGTGTGCAGGACTGTAAATATGTACTTATGAAGGAGTGAGGTTATGGGTGGCCTTAAAAGTGAGGAGCACAATTTTATAGTCACTGGAGGTGGTGGGGGGGGTGCCTGTGAACCTGCTGGAAGACAAGAGTGATATGGTGAAAGGAGGTTTTCCTGGTTATTATTAGGGGTGGGAACCTCTGGGTGGCTCACGATAACGATGATCTCACAATAACAACAATTATTATCTTTACATGGGTCACAAATTAATTCTACAATATTTTACTATACATGTAATAAACGGAAAAGGCAGCTTTTTTTATCCGTCTACTGTAAATTTATTTATCACTAGTGGACGTCCAAATAATTTAATCTGGGTGGCAGCGAATGAACATTTGTGCACTTCAAACGGATTGGACGTCCATGGTGGTCAATGAACTTAATTTTGGTTCATTTCAGGTCATTTGCTGTTGATTTTCAGGCACTTCCTATTCATTGTGGGGCATTTCTGGGTCACTTGCTGTTGAGTTTGGGTTACAGAACAGGAAGTGAATATGCTGTGACTGAAACCTAACAGGAATTGACATGTAAATGCCCTAAAATGAATACAAAGTGACATGTAAATGTCCCGAAAATCAGCAAGACTGGCTGCTAATGCTTTCAATTTGTATGAGAGATCTGTCCCAGTCTAAATGAATTGGGCGTCTAGTGCTGTCAATGGCAGCCATTGAGTTAACAGAGTGGACTAGTGGTCTGGTGGAAAATTTTGTTAACAAGTTGTTGGCTCCCTTTTTTTTATTAAACAGTGACACCTATTTAAAATGATATCGATTCTTGGAAGGAGCATTTCGATAACCTTTTGCGATATAAATTATCACCATGTATCACCATTTCAATATTTTGTCACTATACCAGCAGCTGAATTTTGGAACAGTCAGAGTTTAAAGTTGAGTTTGAGGCGGAGACCAAAAAGAAGTGAGTGGCAGTAATCAATGCAAGACGTCAGGATGTGGGAAAGGATCGAGGTATTGTGAGATGTGAGAAATGAGTGTGGGGGAGTTATGTTTTGGGGTGGTAGCAGTCAGACTCAGTATTGACGTGCTTAAAAAAATAGCGTTCTGTCGACGATGACAACTAGGAGGGAGACACTGTGGAGCTATCAATGGTGATGGTAAAGATGTCAGATTTTGTTAGGGTGATTTGGTGATAATGAGAAGAAACTCAATTTTATTACTGTTTACTTTGTGTAAGTTGAATATAAACCAGAATTAGATTTCCTGTAGGAAATCACAGAGAGTGTGAATGACGAACAGAAGCTTTTGGAACACAGGAAGTGACTGGAGATGAAGGGAATTTGAAAGATTTGAGCTGAATAAAATGTGTTTGGTTAATTGTTGGTGGGTTTTGGTTATTTAAGCATTAAAATATGGCAAAGTTCAAAATGCAGTTGCCTTGGCAAAGAAATTCGGCATGTCTAGACGAAGGGATAGAGTCCGTGAATGAAGCAGTCTGGGTTTTAAAAGTGTTTAAAAGGCAATGAACACCATCATTACATAGAGAAACCAGGTCATCTGTAGTGGATAAAGAATTTATGCTGGGGAGGGAAAAGGATGCCAGTAGAGATGGCAATTAAATCAATGTCCTTGATATTCCATTCATCCGTTCTCTGTACCACTTATCCTCAAGAGGGTTGTGGTTATGATAGAGACTACTGTAGAATAAAATAACATGTCTGCTTTGGTTGGGATAGTGTAAGTTAAGGTTGACATTGAATGATACAATATGATCAGAGACACGGAGCTCATCTGCAGTGGAATTAGTGGGGTCAACTCCAGAACAACAAATGAAGTCAAGTTCACTTTAGTGAGTTAGTATGAACAGTAAAGAGAATGTATTTTTAAGAAACAGCTTTAGAAAACATAGATATTGTCTTATAACTACATGTGCTCACATATTTTAAGTGCCTTACAGAGCACTTTAAGAAACTAATGATGACAACTGCATTTTAAAAATGAATCATCTGGCACTTATCTCTTTACGATTTACCCAAAATGGGTCCCAACCCACCTATTGAGAATCACTGCTTGTAAGGAGGAAGCCAGTAAAATATAATAATATGTAAATACAACAAAAGAGAGAGTAAGCAAAGACGTGTGGATCATCAAATTACTATGCATACAATTACATAGTAACAATGGTAGCTAGAGGTCCATTTGGCTTTAGAGTAATGGATTCTAAAGAACAGGTATGACTAAGAACAGAGACGGGTAAGATTTTCCCATTGTTGTCTTACATCTTCGCAAGACTTCCTCCTCTGCCAGATGCAGTAAAAACATCCAGGCTGGATTTATTTAACACAAAGTTCAATATATTTTTTCGTGTAGAGTTTCAGGTTTGACATTGGATTACTCTGAGCATCTGCAGTACATTATTCATTTTGCTTTGCTGCTATCTTGTTTACATCACAAGTCTTGAACTCTCAATGAAATAAATTCAGTCAATAATACATCCTGTAAGCATTGAAGAGACTGAAGCTTGAGGGTTAATGTTCTACAGACAGTTATACACACCTAAAATGTGCCACGTCTCAATAGGAATTTTCACATTAAATAAATTACGGTATTAAGACCTGTCAAATATTTTTGTTGGGTTTCATATTAGAAGTTGGTAGTTAACAAGGCAGTCAGTTAATCTGTCTCATTAATATTGCACACATATCCTCTGGTCTCTTGTCGAATAATGGACAGTGACTTTTTGTTGAAAGAAGTTGGCATAACTGATTCTGGTGTTGGTTTTACATGAAAAACACCTTTCTTATAAAATTCTCTTAACATCCATCCAGTTTGTATGTCACTTGTGATGCAGAAGCATGAGCCAATTCAAACTGACTTTGTGTTAAAAGGTGGGGTGCTCCAGTCACACTGATTTTCAAACCTAACATGTTTTTGGAATGTGGGAGAAAGCTGTTGTGCCCCGGCAAGCAAATAAAAGTACTCCACTTTGCTGACATCACTTAACACAATGTGCAAGTTGTCAGGCACACCTACACCTTGAAAAGGCTACAGCAAGCACATTAAAATTTTTGACTCCTACATTCCGCAGATAATTGAGAGCTGAGATCTATATTTATGATTATCGCCAAGTTCTTTGACACATAGCTGACACCCATGTAGCCAGGCCTAGCGATTATGACTCAATGACTGGAAGTGTTAATAGTTGTCACATAGGGTGTGATATGTAACTGACTGGCAACCAAGCCATGATTTATCCTGCCTTTTTGGAATAAGCTCCAGCATACCCGTTACTCTGTATAGGATAGGAGATGGAAAATGAATGTGTGGATACCAAATGAGCCCGAAAGACAGTGTTTTTTGTTTGTTTTGAAGCGTTTTAATGTGCTACATGGGTTTGATGGACTCCCATTGTGGTTGTTTACATTGTGTTGTTTATTCAGAGAAACAGTGGGACAAAAAAGGCTTTTGGGGTGTACGTAGAGAACAGTAGAATAAACAAGAATGTAAGTAGCGGTGTACCTATTCTTACCAGAGGACACTATGTGGGTGTGTTTGGGGGGGGGGACAACCAGCAAATGGAGGACAATAGTAGAGGGGGATAGGTCATATTAAAAGGCAAAGTAAATGTGTAAGCATCTTTGATAATGTGTAAATAGGGGAACCAAGTATCAAGACAAATCCCCTGTAATAATGAATAAAATGAATCAACATTTTATGTTTCAGCTATGTGATTTCTAATCCTGGCACCAACAATTCACCCATGTCCCCACTCTTGCGCTTGTTAGTCATGCAGAAAATGAAACTGTTGTGCAGGAGCCGCCAGGTAGACATTGCGCCTCCCCCTCCAACTGATGGGGAAGTGGGCACGGCGTGCCCCTCCACTTGCAGCCGTAGCATATAGGACATCATTAGCACCCTAGGACCCAGGGCAGTCCTCCAGCCCATCAGAGTCATCATGAAACAGACCTCCGGAAACGGACAAAGAGAAGCTCAACCACCCCCTACACCCACCACCACAACCGCATCCGCAACCACCACCGCCGCCTGTCACCAGACCAGGACCGCAGCGGGACCCAGACCAGGAGAAAACCCCCGGTACCCTGGTAGAGGGGAATGGTAAGACAGGGGTGAGAGACCAACAGAAGGCCACTGCAAGACTGATTGAAGTGGGATCACCGCACCTACTCCTACCGCAGCTGTCAGTCCAGACGAGGATGAGGTCCCGTCCCAAGAGCCACATCATGGGAGAGTGATACCTATTTACCACCCTATTACTATGGCTACCAGGTTCCCAGCTGTTACCCAGCAACTTGATGGGATCATTTGGGAAGGCAATAGTGCAGTGTATAGCCTCTTTCACATACGCCGAAACACCGTTAAAATCCCAAAGCAAATTCCCGGGTCGACTGACAAGGAGATTACAGGATCACGGGTCGCGTCTTAGTATAATGTATGGGAAATTGCCGGGACGAGGCGTATGTGAAAGAAAAGCGTTAAATTCCCGAGTCACAACACAATGGCTGATGACGTAAATATCATAGCAGGCAGATCGTCATTTCCTCTTTCTTAGCAGAAAAGTGATAAACAAACATGGCAATAATCAACATAGCAAGCTGGGAATAGCTCAATCAAACTAAAAGCATAACAAAATTAAATTGCTACTGGATCATAGAGCCGAGGAAGAGAGTCCATTGTCCATCTTTGGAAATATGTGGTTTATTTTATTGCCGATGTTAGGGTCCGCAACTGTGGAAACAAGGTTGTACCTCAAAGAAGAAAAAAAAACGGAGGGATGCGTTCAAGGGTTTATTAAACACAAACAAAAATACACGCGATCACGGAAAAGGGGGAATAACACAACCTAACGAGGCAGAGAGCCAATTAGACAAAACATATACATTCAAATACTAACACAACGTAGGGGGTTTCAAAACAAGGCTGGCAGAGGTGTCGAATGTCATCCAGCAAGTTAATATCTCGGCACCCTTCTCTTGGATCGCCTGGGCTTAAATACAGTCTTGATGAGCTTGAATTGGCTGCAGTTACGACGTGGGGAACGCTCCCACAACTGGGCTCTGTAACAAAACACGATTTGAGCAACATCGTGAAAGCCGATGCCGTCCAGAAATGACGTAATATCCGGGTTATAAAATCGCGCCAGAAGCCCTCCCCGCACAGAGAGCGCCAGTGGGCAACACGGGACAAGCCTGTGAAAGTGTCCAACCCGCGTCATTGCCGGGATATATCTACATGCGTGAAAGCAATGACCCAAGTAAATCCCGTGTCACCTTACAAGGGAATTTACCAGGATATGTTTGTGAAAGGGGCTTATGCTTTACAGTTTTTCTCAATTGGTTTGGCTCATTTTTTGAAACTGAAATTACATTCTCAAAACAACATGTCCAACCCTCCAAGCCACTGGGCTCTTCTTCACAACAGATTTCAAATTCTCATTCCTTTTAACAAATTGCTAACGTCATTGCACATGTAGCACCCGTGCTACCTTTCTATTTGGCAACTAACCAGAGAATGGTGGGTGCTTGGGTTCGTTTGTATCAAAGGAAAATTCTAAATAAATTGGACCCATAGACGTAGTAAAAATGTAAGAAAATAGAACTATTTTAATAACTATATACAATATATTTACAAACTGTGAATAATGGGATTAACTAAAAATTAACTTAAATCTGTTCACTCAAAATAAATGTAACTGTTAACTTGTATTTTAAATGTCAAAAATGCAATCAAGCAATAAACAATTAACAGCACAAAAATCACAGTCAATAATCCACAAACGTTCCGGAACAACAAGTTTGTTTTGTTGGTTTGTTTTTTTTTTTTTCCAAAGTGGGCCCACAATCACACACACACACACATACACTGTCTTGAGTACTCACGCTCCGGAGCGTCCCCAAAAACCGATACCAGACCTGCGTGAGGCCTGCCCAACCCGTTGTGTGCCCAGCCGGATTGAGTGCGCCGCAGCTTTGAGAGCGACGAAGTTTTGAGCGCGGTGGAGCTTTGAGAGCGGCGAAGTTTTGAGTGCGGTGGGGCTTTTGAGTGCGGTGAAACTTTTGAGAGCGGCGAAACCTTGGCTGTGGCTTCACACGGAGAAGTTTCCGAGCGGGACCAGCGCAGGGTAAGCTCAAACGTCGTCGTCGTCTTCGTTAGCCTCGCATTAGCTTCGAGTCACGCTAACGCCTTTCCGTCGACCTCCTCGTGGCATCCAACTCCAAACAGACGCGCATTCAACTGACAACACTCTCCCAGCGTTGTCGACGAGCAATCCGTGAATAATGGAAAGAAAGCACCTGGCATACAGTCCAACTTGCCACGAACTCTGCATCCCGAACGTGAACAAAACCGTTAGCCGCCACACTTGCGTCCTCTCGTCTCTCCGAACTTTCTCGAACTCCTTTCTCTCTTTCCCTCCGAGAATCGCCATCCTCCAATCAGCGGTCGACTCGCTTCACTCGCGTCCTCTCGCGAGAGAAAGCAGCAGTTCTCCTCGTTGTCTCCATGGCAACGGAACTTAAGCAATAGCATTCACGTCTGCTTAAAATGTCCATCAATTCACAATGAAAACAATGGCGTCCACACAAAATGCTTTCACAAATACATAACAATGTAAGCTGTGTGCATCAAACCTCATAGTCATCCTAGCAAATATTGTTATTATTCTTTTTGGCTAAACCAACAGTTTATAAAAAGAAATAATAAAATACTTGCAGAACTAACTTTTAGGTCACAATTAATATTAATTATTAATTTACCTGATGTGTAGCAAAACGATGTAATGGATTGTATTAACCCATACTATTCTGGATGTTTTGGTATATGCCCAATCATACACCTGGGCTACACACACTTTGCAAATGATTAAATACAATTGTCTATAGCTTGCAAAAATTGCAAATGTGTAGCACATCTTTTCAAATGATTGACTACTCATACTTACAGTTAGCACGATTATCAATTGTTCAGTATATATAATACTGATCCTAAATGTTGATTGTCAGTCAAATTGTTTTATTCTCCAAAACATGTCAGCATTATTTGTGTCAGCCATCAAATGCAAAAGAGTTCATATAATTGTCAAAATTAGTCAGAAATAAAATACCATATATAACATCACATTACATGATTGACTTAGGTGAATCTAGATCTCATCCCAGAAAATGAGAGAGGTTTGGTAGGGTCTCACATGTCAAAGTTTGTATTTATATAGGACAATGTCAGCTTCCACCACGGCCTTCTTACACGGGCAGGGGTATCCAACTCCGGTCCTCGAGAATCCTTATCCAGCTTGTTTTCCATGTCTCCCTCCTCCAATACACCTGACTCAAATAATCAGGATCCTTATCAGGCCCCTGCTGAGCTTGCTGATGAGCCGATCATTTGATTCATGTGTGTTAAAGGAGAGAGACATGGGGGAAAAAAGCTGCATAGGGGCTCTCGAGGACCAGAGTTGGATACCCCGGCACTAGGGCCTGGTTCAGTGCCCATCCAAGACTGCTAATGGTGCTCGTACCACTTTACTTCCCATTTCTCAATCCAATAAAGGAACTTTTTGCTGCTTGGAGGTGGGGGCTGTATGAACATAGAGCTCAGAACCAGTGGTCCCGGGTTGAAGCATTGAATGTGTCACAGCAGATTACTGCAGGGGATGGTTGCGGCTTACAGGTAGAGTTTTCCCCCATTGTATCGCAAGGATGAATATCAGATATGATGTGGATGAAAATCTGTGACCAAACAGAGTGCAGAGAGAGGTGGAGCATGGGAGTAAGGATGAGAAGGACGACCATTGAGGTGGTTATGAGTGTGAATGATATTGCATTAATTTTCCTTTTTTGTGTGTTGATTTGTTTACAGTATCGTGTATTTTGTTTTATACAATATAATAAAAAAATAAATGAATACATAAATAAATGAGTAAATTAAAAATATATATGAATAAATTAAAAAAATAACTGTAAGGAGAAATAAAAGAATCAATAAATAAATAAATGAAAATTAGAAAAAGTATATTTTGTCATTGACTTTAACTTTTTGTCCTTTAAAAACAACCTGAAAAAATAATGTCAGTATTTGTCATTGACTTTTACTTTTTGTCATTGAAAAACACAAACTGAAAAAACCATGGCAATTTTTTTCTTTGTCTTTGCCTTTTCTAGTTTGCTTGTCATTGTCTTTGCCTTTGCTTTTGCCTTTGCTTTTACCGAAAGGAATGGTCTGTCAATCAAATGGCATTAAGAGGGGCTTTCAAAACAGGGAAGGGTTAGTTATGGACAGCATTAAATTTGTTTGTCTTGGTGACGGTGTTGTTGGCTGAGGCAATCCATCCAGCTTGTCAGCTGCTTCTCAAAGCAGTTGTGAAAGCCCCCCAATCCCCCATCGTGCCGAGAACTCACTTTCCTTCAAGTAAACTTGGAGTAATCCGCTATCGACTACTATTCCTTTTTGAAAAGCCCCTCCCAACGGCATTTGATTGACAGACCATTCCTTTCGGTCGAGCAAAGGCAAAAGCAAAGGCGGTAAAGCTTACTTTCAGTGGTCCCTTTTAACTGTCGACCAATCACGAGCGGTAAAGCTGACTCCCCTTCCCCCTGTACGAAACTTAACCAAAAAAAACCTACCTCATCGTAAGAATAAGGGGTTAATGGTTTAGGGCTCGGTAAGAATAAGGGGTTAATGGTTTAGGGCTTGGTGAGGGTTTTTTTTTTTTTTTTTTTGGTTAAGTATAGCGGTAAGGGAAGTCAGCTTTACTGCTCTTGATTGGTCAACAGTTAGGGACCACTAAAAGTAAGCGTTACCGGCAAAGACAATGACAAGCGAAATCGAAAAGGCAAGGAAAAAATTGCCATTGATTTTTCCGTTTGTGTTTTTCAAAGACAAAAAGTACTGTAAAAGTCAATGACAAAATATACTTTTATATTTTCATGTATTTATTTATTCATTCATTCTTTTAATGTTGGCACTCCTGTGATTCCATAGCCTTAGTCTGAAGCATGAGTTAATTGTTTTAAGAGAAATGACCTTTTGCAGGTGAGCCTATGTCTTGTGCTGAATCGTTGAACTATTTTGCCAAATCCACTTAAAGTTATGAGAATTTAAATTCCGTTTCGAGGAATAAGCCGAACCAATGGAGGAAAACTGAAATAGAAGAGCCCGGCCAGGAAAGCAGCAGTACAACAACGGGGAACTTCTTCCTACCGTCTGCCTCCCACCGCCTGCTGTAACTCCCCTGTGAAGTACAGTATAACGTATGTGGTGCATTAAAAGAGGTGCAGGGCAGGACCCGTGGACAGCACCAAGGCCAGGCCGCCCTGGGAGGGTGCAATGCTACATTACAAGAAGTGTTGTGACAAACAATTATCTGGTCTCATTTGTCACAAAAGGAAGGAAATTTTAGTGCACAGATTTTGCTCTTAAATAATGTTATCCTTTTTTTTTTTTTAACATGAACTGCATAGAAGCCAAGAACACTGTTTTGTGTCTTAAGTCTACATGGTTAAATTTTTTTTTTTTTTTTAAGTGGACATTATCTGTACTGGACTGTCTCAGGAAATTAGAATACACAATATTCTAATTTTTTGAGACAGTCCTGTGTATATACACCTGTGTATATACACAGGACTGTCTCAAAAAATTAGAATATTGTGTATTCTAATTTCCTGAGACAGTCAGGAAATTAGAATATTGTGTATTCTAATTTCCTGAGACAGTCCTGTATATATACACAGGACTGTCTCAAAAAATTAGAATATTGTGTATTCTAATTTTCTGAGACAGTCCAGTATATCTTTGCTCATCAATACCAGTGAAATTCAGATTCGTGACAAGCAAAACAAGCACTTTTCCTCTCTGTGGCAAAAGAAGCAATCAACTTCTGTATCCACCAAGCCAAAGCTTTCTGTGAGAGTATCAGATTTGTGTTCAAATAAACAGCTCACATTTAACATTCAGTGATTAGAAATTTGATATATACACGCACGCACCCCCCCACATACACACCCGATTCCGATCCTCTGAAAATGATGTGATCGGATCAGATTTCAGTTCACATGATTGTATCAGGAACGACTAGGGGTGTAACAGTACACAAAAATCTCGGTTCGGTGCGTACCTCGGTTTTGAGGTCACGGTTCGGTTCATTTTCGGTACAGTAAGAAAACAAAATGCAAAATATCAATGTGCTAGTTGTTTATTACACACCTTTCAACAATAGGAACATTAGCCTAAAAAGCTAAGAAAGCTAGAATCCTGCTCAAGAAGTAGCGGGTATTTATAAGATAATCCAACAACAATTTGCCTTTCAGACCCCGCGTATTGGTCAGCTTTCTTTCTGAAAGAAACAAGAAAAAAGGAGTCCTTTGCTAAAGAGAAAAGCAATCCCAATGACAAAGATTTTATCATGTATTTTACAAATGAAATGCCTCAATGAATCATTTTTTTCTTATGAACGGTTTTCAAAAGCTCTATTGGTGGATTTTCTCAAGTTAAAGCACCACACAGAAATTAATATATTTAATTGTGTAAGCAGGATCTGTGTATTATTATTATTATTTAATTACAGGTGTTTTAGCTCATTTCAATTTATTTTATTTAAATGGGATATTATTTATTTTATTATGTGTTTATATTTTACAAATGTGATGTGGTATTCATTTATATTTTATATTTTATGTTGTATAGCTTTAGTTCCTATGTGAATATTAGTTCCTACTTGATTTATTGTGGTAGGAGGGTTTTGTATTGAACACGGGGCCGTGTTGGTTATGATCATAGCAGAGAAGACAGCAGTAAATCAACAAAGACAAGTCAACTGTGCCCCGATCTACCACTCAAGAGATCTGATGGACTCAAAAAGTGGGTTACGATTGCATATTAGTTTGAAAATCGACCGGATCCACCGTATTTTTACACAAGTGACTTCCGGTCTGCTCGATCCTAGCTACCGGTAGTAGTATTGACGCAGCAGGGTCGCGCCTCGCGTCAAATAATAAACTCTGCCGTTCTTTTCGCGTGCGTCGATTTGAGCCGCTTCTGGGACGCGTCTAACACGCGGCCGCACTGCGACTGGTGTGCATAGGCTGATTGACTTTACGCACGCGTTTCACTGCCTTCTCGCGGCGGCCACGTTGTCGCGCCGTTGACGTTTCTGGGTAGTAGAGAAGACAGAAAAAATATAATCTACACAAAGAAACTGTAACCCGATCGACTCACAGCCTCGAAAAGTAAGGGTTACATTACATCAGAAACTCTTTCAGTACGCCTCCGTTCCGAACAGAGCACCACATACCGAAACGTTTCAATACAAATACATGTACCGTTACACCCTTAGGAACAACCCAAGTAATTATTTTAGGGTGATTTGCCGTAAGAGAATATTATGTTTTAGTTATTTCACCTTTCTTTGCAAAGTTTATCATGCCACACAAGTCCATTCATAGTTTTATTTCCTTCAGTGAGAAATTACAATGTAAATAGTCATGAAAATATAGCTGTAATGAAAATAGCTGTACCTGACCAGAAGCTTTTGTGGCCTTAAGTCACCTCTCCAGGTCTTCTCATCTCATACATCATTCACCTTACAATTCCAAACCAACCCCATGAGCACAGGGATAACAAAACACACCCACAGACGATTTATCCCTGACTGACCCGCTTGTTCTTGCGATCTGACAAGTGTGATTTAAAGACTGTGGTAGGTCCGGTTTCCAGCAGCCAGGTTTAGCTAAATTTACCTACTGTGGAAACTCAAGGAATAGTGGTGACATGGCCACTTTCAGGTGTTTATCCAACTGTCTCAGAGCTAATAGAAATAGAATGATTTACATGACTTGCCCTAAGGTTTGGGGTAGCTTTTTTTTCTCCTAGTAATGAATTATGCTGCTTGCATTAAACTGAGAGGAAGCTCAATGAATGCATAATGCATGTTTTGAATGAATGCCCATTTCAAGACTGCATTGAGACCCATAAACCAACATGGTCATAAACAAACACCATCTCATTTGTTTGAAATAGTACATTTGCCTTTTTCTGGACTTAACTTGCTATGTCTATTTTTGCCAGAAAAAAATGTCAATGCACATTGCTGGTTTTACTGTTCAAAGCATTTTGCTTGGTTAAAAAAAAAAAAAAAAAAAAGTTGAATTGTGTGTAGCTGCTCTGACATTATTAAAATCATTTAAGCAGGCAAACGTGTTTTTTTTGTTTTTTTGTTTGTTTGTTTTTTAAATGTCGTCCCATCATTTCAGTATGGCGTGGGGCATAAAATTATCCATCTATTCTTTTACCTCAGAGAAGTGTAATGGAAAGACTCAGTGTTTGAGTTTGAAATGTGAGTCAGATGTAGATGACATTAAAAAATTGAACTATTTTTTCCAGTTTTTATGTGTGGATTTTTTTTGTTTTGCTTTCATACAGCTGTGCCGGTTGTGAAAGTGCTGTATAGTGTCAATAAACTTGTCTTAGTTCTATATCAACTGACTTTGCACAAGAGGTGCACTGTACCCTGTACAGGTCAAGTACATGGTGTAAGCAAACATGTTGATGGCATGCAATACAAGTGTGCATTGTATTTTTAGTGTAAAAAAAGAGGCCACATGACTTTATTCTTTTAAACAAGACAATTGTGTGGGGTGCTATTGTCACCGAACACTCACACATCAGGGGATTAACCCTATCATACATTACCTACTTGCCACAATAGGAAAACTGCAACTCCCAGTGTATGTAACAGGAAACATTTTTTGATGCCACAAACACTGTAATCATATTTTTTCCTTGAACAACAAACAACATGACATGGAAAAGAGAATTGTACTCGCCAGTGTAGTGTTAATAAAACAGGAAGAAACAGGCGAGAAATAAAAGGTGGATGGTGTACATATTTCAGTGGCTGTCGGCTCCATTTATTGACTACAGTCATTCATTTACAGCTACTGTCACTTTGTTCCTGTTAACGTAATTCTTGTTGTGAAAGCTTGAATGTACTTTGGTGACAGAGTATCATTGTATACATCACAATATGCCTACAGTATATTCTGCATACTGATTGCACTGTACTTGCTATAGCTTGGTAATAGAAGTTACTGGCTTATAACCAATAAGATATGTTTTGGTAGTGAAAGCCTGCATGATATGTCATTGCACTTTTGTTTGGTTATCACATATGTGATGTTGTGAATGGCATAAACTACCCGGTGATTAAAGCCTTGTAGGGCTGCGGCTTTCGATTATTTCAGTAGTCGATTCATCGATGAACTAGTTAGTGCGAATAATCGAGTAATCGGATAAGGAACAGGGAAAATTAAAATACCTGAGCTCAGCTTCAAACAGTATAAAAAAGTAAATAAATGAGGATCTATGTACAACAAAAGAACAATTGGCTAACTTACATAGCAAAAGTCCACTAACTTAAATGCTATAAAATGGTTACGTATTTTTACAATGCTCTTAACAAATGGTTCAGACACATATTCCCACAAAAACAGCAAAATATACCTATAAACTAAAGTACAAATGCATTAAAAAAAAAACGTTAGCACAAACGAAAGCTAATGTTGGTTTTAACAGGGAGCAGCTGGATTCACCCATGTAAAATGAGGCAGACAAGAGGGCAGTGTATCCACCTAAATCAATAAAACTAAATGCAAACACTTTTAAAATAAACAATTACAAAGCCACTTTAATTAAAAGAATACTGGAAGCAGCAACATTTAATTTGAATCTTTGTTTCTAATGGATTACTTGAGTCTATCGATTAATCGTTGTAGCACTGAAGCCTTGAGCGACTAGTTGCTGGCACTCGCCCACTTTTGCTACTCAAAATTTGCTGCCAAACCTCCCGGTCTGTGTGACAGTTCAGCTGGGTATGGCAACATTACCCAGTGTACTGTGGAATGAAGTTAATATATGCTGAAACTGCAGATGATATTACATTTTGGCTTTGAAATGATAGTACCTCAGCAGCCATGAAATTAATTCTTTTAGGGATACCTTGATAAATATTTTTTGGCGTTGAAATACAAGCCACTTGATTTTGAATATCTGCTGATATTGAGTGCCAATCTGATACCTTGGTAATGTAATAACCAGGAAATAAAAGGGAAAGAGGTTGCATACAATTGCCAACAACCGACTTAATCGAGTGGCTTCCTCTTGGCCCATGCTCCATCTTGCTCACATTTGTACGAGTAATTTGTTGTTGTTGTTGTTTTTAATCCTATCTGCTATACAAAACAACCAACCATCAACACATAGCCTCTTGGCCGGCACGATTTCTTTGCCAGTATAATCAGCTCAGAAGCAATAACTGGCACAAGGATTATCTCAGCAAACTAGGGGCAAACATTTTGAGACTTTCAATTCTTTGGCTTGCATGGAAAACAAATGTGCATATAACAGATCTAAGCCATTCTTTACCAAACCAGCCAGTTAATCATGATGAAAATCAGTTTTATTATATATTGGGGGGGGTAAATCAAGATTATAATCAGTATAACCTTTTCTCCCCATTTCTTTTTTTGGTTTCTTTTCTGTGATCTACATGTGAGGATAGGGGATGTGGTGTCCACAGTCTGGGAATATCAGAAACATCAGCATTCAGATTTGCATAAATATGCAAATTTCACAACAGTACAAGTGTGTTGTTCAAAAATAAGTACAGTTCATCACACCAGTATGTCTGAATGTTTGTGTTTTTGCATGTTGGGGAACAAGAGAGCAAGAAAAAAAGAGCTCAAATTGTGCTACCTTCAAGGGTATCTGGGTCAGTTCCCCCCCCCCCCCTTTTCTGATGAATACTGTATTCAAAGCCAGATGATTATGCAGACTGGGGGAAGTTATTTATCTTTGGTACGAGACAGCCATAGGATGTCATACACCCTTTACAGCCAAGACATAAATTAGCCCATGTCAGTGACTGATGTACTTTTGCAACGTTACAGTGGATTTTCTATTTATAAATTATGCTTACACTAGCCGCTGCTTGTGTTTTCTTGTTTTGTGTGTATAAATTATATATGTGTGTGTATATATATATATACATATATACAATATATATACAGTATATATATATATACATAAACATATATACTGTACGTGTATATATATATATATATATATATATATATTATAAAAAAAAAAAAAACTCAAAACGTCCCTCTCACCACACATGGGGTGGTATTTGTTAGCCTGGAGAATGGAGAAGTTTATTCAACATGGCTAGCGCAAGACAGACTGTTGGTTTTAGCAACTCAATTTTTTGGTCATCTAAAACTGAATTTACCGCGGATAGGAACATATTCTCGGCTCTCCCGTTCGCCATCTGTGTTGTTGTGGAGACGACTTCCGACGAGCAAAAGTGACGTTGCTCATTAAGAACACGTCACACAAATAAACGAATCTGATTACACGGAGGATTTCATTCGGGCTCGAGAGGCCAATAAGGAGCTGGGCCCCAGACTCTATAGCTGGAACAGCGATGAGTCTGGAGTTCCTGGCTAGGTATTTGTGTCATCCTCAAGCTCGGGTCCTCTACGAGAGCCCTGGGAGTTTGAGGGTTCTTGCAGTATCTTAGCTGTTCCTGATCTGCTGGAGCCATTCTCCAAGTGTGGGGGTTACTGCCCCCGGCCGAGTGCTCCCACTACTACGGAAACCACGTTAGCCTTCACCTTCCACTACCGTGCCAACTGCTCTTTCAGCACTTGGTACTTCTCCATCTTCTCATGTTCTTTGTTCCTGATGTTTGCATCCGCTGGTATTGCCACATCTATCACCATCACTCTCTTCTGCCCTTTGTCCACCACCACAATGTCCAATTGGTTAGTCTGGAACTGTTTGTCAGTCTGGAACTGAACCTTGGCCTTGTTGTTCTCTGCCACCCTCCGTGGCATGGCCCATTGGGATCTGCGCACCTCTATTCCATCCCGGTTACAGATGTTCCTGTATACTATCCCAGCAACTTGGTTGTGCCTCTCCATGTATGCTGACCCAGCTAGCATCTTACATCATGTTACGATATACTGGATTCTGTCCGGAGCATCTTTGCACAGTATCTTATGTGTTTGTACACGCAGTATATATGTGTATATGTTTATGCTTACATATAAGTGTAATCGTACACATTATGGGACTCGTGCAATCACATTTGGTTTTCCGTCTCTCAGGTCCCTGGTCTAAGAATGTATGCTGTTCTAAAAAGCCAAGAATGGTGCATTAAAGTATTAGTTCTTTGTTTGCTTGGCAATTCCATTGTTCTACTCAGAATTGAGTGATTCTATCATTTCCCACCGCTTGGTCAGAAAAATAATTGTTACTTACTACCACAATAATTTTTTTTTTTTTTTTTTTGGGGGGGGGGGGGTGTATATGTGTGTGTTTTGTTGAGAAGTTGAAAAGTTTCTGTTTAATATGACTTTTTTATGTGTATGATTTGCTTTGCTTATGGACAATTTAAAAAATGTCTGAACATCTTTCAGGACTATAGATTCGTAGTTTTTGCAAGGGATCGTACTGTATTAACGGCATTACGGAAGTGACTGCACAATGGAGTTGCAAGAACTGAGTCTTGAGTTGACCAAGGCTATGTCTAAACTAAGATGGATAATGGCCTTAAACGTGTAATTAGTTGGACTATACAGCATGTCGGCCACACAAGTATGCTTATTATCCGGATTAGTTGTTAGACGGATAGCATAGGAGGGTATTGTTACCCGCCTATGCGCCACCTAATATGGACTGCTGTCTCGGTACAACATTCAGATATTCAGGAAGGGACGTCATGCCGTTGCTGTTTTTTAGTATGACAGCATGTTAACAATAGAAGCGGACAATCACAACACTGCATTGCCATGCATGGCATTCCTGCTCTTTTCTTTTCCAGACATTTTTCTTGAACCTTCAAACTATGTACGTCTCAATAATATTCTTCAATTCAGTCCCCATTTGGGGTCCTCCTATCGCGGATGAGGTGGAGATGAGCGTTTTTTACAGAGCTCGTTTCTCGAGTTGTCTTGGAAAATTAAACCCCGAAAAGTGACTTGCGTGGTACCCCCAGTCAAAGAGGTGCGCGATCAGTTTTTTTTTATTTTTTTTTTTCGTGGTACCCCCAGTCAAAGAGGCGCGATCAGTTTTTTTTTTTTTTTTTTTTTTTGTCAAGGCAACCTGTCAAAACTGTTGCCACTACCAGGATCGCCACTTTTTTGCACAAGCAGCCTGGTTGCGGCTTCCAGTAAATATACCCAAAGCCACAACATATGCTTCTATTTGTTATTTTCCAAGTGGTGAGAGCGTAACTGAGCATCGATTGTAACATCCCAAGTAATGATGTCAGGCTTTCGTTGTTTTATAAAGATATATTTCAATCACAACTCGGCTCCTGCTCGTAAAAGCCGAGCGTGCTCTCCATTCCACTCTCGCTCCTGCATGATGCGTTCGATTGCGATCACGGAAAAAACAGTGATCACAAAATAATGACAGTCTAGAAGGTGTTGTAATTTCGAAATTTGCCGCGGGCGAGGAATGAGTTTCCGGTTCAGAGGTAAATCGCGTGGGCGATGATGTAACACATGAGGCTTCTCCTTTTTACGCATGCGTACGTTGCGCAACTGCAGGCGTACCTTGCAGAAGCAGGGGGGCCCTTAAACGCACCTTAAACAAAGTGTGGACAGGGGTAAAAATAGTCGGCAAAATACCCTGGAGATAATTATCTGTCCTAGTGTAGACGTAGCCCAACTATACATGCTAATATGAATGAAAAGACTCAATACAAGAAGAAAGCCTGATGTGACCAAAGATGCTTTGACTGTGAAGTGGATGTCCTAGCTACATATTCCAAAATTACCTACATTCATCTGTACTGTACTGTACTGTACTGTACTGTGGCAACATTTTAATTCATTATTGCTGACAAGGATATCCCGAAATCATAAACATTTTTCTTCCATCTGTTTTCCAGCTTCCTCAGCAGGCCCTACCATCACACTTGAGGGCAAATACCATTGCCATGAAGGACGTGCAATCCCACTGGACAAACTATGCGACTTCAGAAAAGACTGTCCACTTGGAGATGATGAGGGAGAGCAATGTCGTGAGTATATTATCATTTTGATACAGAGACAAAATCACTCTTGCTGTCCAACCTTCATCTTTCGATTACGTTATTAAGTTGATATGTTTCATGGCTATAATACCGCTTTAACCAAACCAGTGAATACTGTCACATAGACGAAGAGTTAATGAATGTGTCATGTGCAATCTCTTCCAACAATGAGACAAAGTCAAAACCAAGTTAGAACAGTGCAGATGCACTACTGTATGCTTGGCGAGCATTCCTCACCCTTGACATATTCCTGAGTTGTTATATTTATTTGTATGCACATTTAGTTTTGTGCATCTCGTCCTGCTGTGTGTGTATATTTAGTGTTGGGTTGGGTTAGGCTGGGTTGAGTTGGTTTGGATTGGATGAGAAGTTATGTCCTGATTAAGTGATTACATGGTGTTCCTAATTATTAGGAATGATTCTAAATGCTATTTAAATTAACTCACCAAGATTACACGATGCATGTTAAAAAAAAAAATTTAAAAAAAAAACCCAGGACTCAGTAATTGGAACAGGAAACAACAGAGCAGAAAAAAACAAAGCAGAGAATTAAATACAAAAAAAGACAATGGGGAACACCTGGATTGGACTTGAATGTCTGCTGGAAGTTGATTGGCCAACACAACAAAAGAGCTGGAAAGGACAGGTGGAAATGAAAACTAAGGGGTGTATTCACACTAGGGGTGCACGATATCCATTTTTTGAAACCGATATCGATAACTTCCTGCTCCCCAAAGTCGATACCGATATCGATAACCGTTAATAAATATATAATTTTTAGGGCTGTCAAAATTATCGCGTTAACGGGGGTTAATTAATTTTTTTAAATTAATTACATTAAAATATTTGGCGCAGATGCCCCGCTCAGACATATTTAAATGACAGTACAGTGAAACGCTCACTTATATATTATCTTTATTCCGGAATCTCACAGTGGGTCCATAGCACACACACACCAACAAAGAAAAAAAAAAAAAAAAAAAGAATACCGTACATACGGAGACATAATAATAAAGTGACTTGAAAGGAAAAAAAAAACAGAACAACAAGGAAGCACTGGCAATCAGTGCACAACAAACAGGCTTTTGTGCCAATGGCACCACAGGCTCGAACTAAATCTAAAGCTCATTGTAGGGTCTGTTAAATTCATTATAATATTATTTCCAGACTCATTTAGCCGACACATGAAGCTGTACATCAATTTTCTTAAAAGCGCTTTAAATGTGGGTAATCCAGAGCTAACAAATAATTGACTGGCGCTGTACCATCTAGGCACACGCAGTAACAGCCTCAGGGCATCATTGTAGGCTACATTTAGCCTCTGCATGGATTTAGCTGTGTACCTTGACCACAGGTGAGCTGTGTAAAATGGTGTGCAGTATGCCTTAAACAGCGAGGTCTTAATGTGGGGGGAGCACATAGAAAATCTTCTTTTGAGCATATTTGCCTGTGCATAAAGTTTACAACATTGACGATGAATATCCCTGTCATCCGACAAGTCTTCAGATATGAAGTGGCCGAGGTATTTGGCTTCATTGCAAATATTCATAGCTATTTTGCCAAGAAAGAACTGAGGGAATATAGCCGCCCTATCTTCTTTAGAACGGACAATCATGATATTACTTTTCTCTGCGTTATATTTGATGTCAAAATGATCACCAAATTCGGAACATATCGAGAGTAACTCCTGCAAGCCAGCACTGCATGGGGAGAGCACCACCACATCATCTGCGTACATAAGATGGTTAATGACAGTGTCTCCTACAACACCTCCCGTATTACACTTATTGAGTCGGCTGGATAAGTCGTCCATGAAAACATTGAACAAATATGGAGAGAGAATTCCTCCCTGTCTTACACCATTACCTACTTTAAAGCAAGCAGAGACCGAGCCACCCCATTTTATGCGAACAAGTTGATTTGCATACCAGAAGGCCAGAATACGGATTATGTATTTGGGCACCCCTCTTTTTGCTAACATAAGAAAAAGTTTGCTGTGATTGATCCGGTCAAAGGCTTTCGATGAGTCAATGAAGCATAAAAACATTGTTGAGTTTAGGCTTCGATATTTAAATAATAGCTCCTTCAGAGCAAATATACACATGTCGGTTCCATGTTTCCTTTTAAACCCGAACTGATTGTCGCTTGTCGAAATAAATGAAACAATTCTGCCCAGTATGATTGACTCTAGAACTTTAGAGAGCACACTGGCCAGGGCAATAGGTCTGTAATTATCTTTACTATTGATTTTACCAGCCTTGTCTTTTAAGATAGGCACAAGTTGTACTGCCATCATAGAGTCAGGTAAGATGCCATGCTTAAAAAACCCGTAAAAACACAAGGCAAGAAGAGGGATTATTTTCTGACTGGCATGTTTTAAATGCTCAGCTGTAATACAATCGGCACCACCAGCCTTATTGTTTTCTAGTTCAGTAATAGCTTTGTGGATTTCATCCGGGGTTATCACTAAAATCTCACTGAGGTCAACATTATCCGGTATGTATATATCACTCTTAATACAGTTAAACAGCTCATAGTAGTGCTGTCTCCATAATTCCGCAATGTTATTCGAGCCACATACTCCGTTAATGTTAAAAGGTAAGGGAGCTTTACAATTATTCAATATTTTCACCTCTTTCCAAAAGTCACAGTATCTATGATTACTAAGTTTGCCAGCAAGGGAGTCTGCCCTCATACTGGCCTCATTCCTACTAATAAAACGTACAGCAAGCTTAAACCTTGCATTTGTGCGCTTTTTATTCTCAAAAAGAGGCCCACATCTAATTCTGCCAGATGCCGCCCATTCTTTAAAGGCTTGCCTAGCTGCTGAGTGAAGTTCAACCACATAAGAATTCCATCCAGGCTTGGCATGATGAATTTGCCCATTATTGTTATTATGTAAAGTTTTACCAGAGTCATATAGGCATTTAACGATGAAATCATACAAGCTGCACAAATCTTTGCGATGCTGTATGTTTTTGCAGTTTATATCGCAACATAGTAGAGTTTGCTTTGGTAATAACACGGAATCTAACAACATATCCGTTTTTAAGGTGTACTTGCTGATTATCTCATTTGTTAGGGCTGACCAGTTAAGTTTACTAAAGCTGGCTCTGCTTTCGTCTGCGCTTATCATTGGTATTTTCTCCACTTTGACACACATTAATAACGGAATATAGTCAGATGTAGCTAGATCGTAGCAAATTTTCATACTCATCAGTGAGGCATGGGCATCTGCCGTGGATACGCAGTGATCAAGCCAAGATACAGTATGCCACACATCACTAATGTACGTGTAGCTGTTTGCAGGCAATAACAGTTTGCTGGAGATAAGCAGGCTATTATCATTGCAGAAGTGTAGCAAAAGTTTCGCAAAATTGGAAGACCCATCAGAGATGTCTGCATTATAATCCCCTACCAAGAACACGCTGGTTGAGCCACATCTGTCAATAAAAGCATTAATACACGCCAGTCTGTTACAGTATTCGTCCACATTGCTATATGACTCATAAGGCGTGTAGATATTAATAATAATAAATGATCTCTCCGTGCTTTTAAACTCAATGGCTATCGCCCAGTCAACATCAAGTCTTAACACTGACACAACTGGGTCAAGTGTGCAACTCCACAGTATTGCTACGCCCCCAGGTATTCTCCCACGCACGAACTTGTCCCTGAGATCGGTCGTTGACTCTCCAGCTCCGTGGAAGTTTGGATGCAGCGCATTTAGCCCATCAAGTTCTTGTTTGGCTAACCATGTCTCCTGTAAGCAGAGAATATCACACTCCTCTAATAGCTTGTCTACAACAATACGTCGCGATTTGTCCGCTGCACTTTGCCCAACGCGCAGGCCACGCGCATTATAGGACACAATCCGTATCATAGTTACGCGGATACGAGCGCTGGGGCAGCTATACCCGGCATCCGATCATCCTCGGCTGGAGAGACTATGGGCTTTCTAGGCTCAAAGTAGCGGCGTATAAACGTCCCAGCTGGCTATAGCCCCGGATCATACATATCAGCCACTTCCGTACACTCCGCAGTTACCTGAAAGGAGCTGAATCTGGTCTGGGCGGTCGCGATCTTCCGGCAGATGACCACTCGAACCTTTTTCTCAGCCAAGTAATCCTTAAGTGTATTGGCGTCAAGTTCAGGGTCAAACCTAGTGGCGAAGATGTTCACCAACTTAGTTTTGACCACCGCGATGGTAGAGCACGCACCGGTGCCGACGATCCCCAGCTTCCTCCTCTCCCGTCTGGCAGGCGCCCCACCGGTCCGAGCCTCGGGTCTGGCGGCTCCTCCAAGTTCGGGAGTTTCTGTTGGTCTCTGCCGCCGTCTTCTTACCACCTCGGACCATTGTGGACGTGAAGTGTCGGTGTCCGCTTGCTCCTGCACGTCGATGGTATTCGTTGTTGTTGCCACAACGGCATCCGGTTGTGGGTAGCCATTCTGGCTAACGTTATGCACGGCTTCAATCGCAGATACCCGACTGGCAAGTGATACAGTCACATCTCGCAGCTTTTCACAAGCGCTCGTTTGAGCCTCGATGGCACTTTTCACCCCGGTCATGTCCGAGTTCAGCTGTTGTATCCGTCCCAGTAGTGAAGAGACGTCAATGTGATCGTAGCCGATAGGCGGTAGCTCGTCCAGGTGATATGACACAAAGCGTGGAATGTTGTCCCCATATTCGTTTAGTAACCTCAGACAGGCTTTAATATTGTTCGAGTCTTTTTGCGGTCCTTCGTGTGAGACACAGCGTTGCGTGGTGGAAGGGCACAGCTCAAACAAAAGTTTCTTGGAAGACTCGATCCACTCTGTGCTGAAATAGCTTGTGGCCAACATGACAATATCATCATGGCCCAGAGTTCTCATTTTTATGACGAGGAAGTTTAGCAGTTCGTCCTCTACTATAGTTTTACCGCTGGTTGTTCGGTAGATTTCAGGTTTAGCTCGCGGCGAGACTGCAGCGGAACGGCCTGCCGGCGGCGCCATCTTGCTTGCTAATGTGCAATGGTTCCTTGTTGTGTTTTATGGAGTTTTGCCACCCTCTGCTGGCGCTTGGGTGCGACTGATTTTATGGGCTTCAGCACCCATGAGCATTGTGTAAGTAATTATTGACATCAACAATGGCGGGCTACTAGTTTATTTTTTTGATTGAAAATTTTACAAATTTTATTCAAACGAAAACATTAAGAGGGGTTTTAATATAAAATTTCCATAACTTGTACTAACATTTTTCTTTTAAGAACTACAAGTCTTTCTATCCATGGATCGCTTTAACAGAATGTTAATAATGTTAATGCCATCTTGTTGATTTACTGTTATAATAAACAAATACAGTCTTTATGTACCGGATGTTGAATGTATATATCCATCTTGTGTCTTATCTTTCCATTCCAACAATAATTTACAGAAAAATATGGCATATTTTATAGATGGTTTGAATTGCGATTAATTGCGATTAATTACGATTAATTAATTTTTAAGCTGTAATTAACTCGATTAAAAATTTTAATCATTTGACAGCCCTAATAATTTTTTAAATGTATAACCTGAGTTTTTGAACACCTGGAGGTTTAAAAAAAAAAAAAAAAAAAAACTAGTGGTGGATCAACCTTTGATCACACCAGATTTTACATAATGACATGAACAAAACAGTGCGTTTCACTTCTGCACTGCCCGACAGCCAGCTAAGAATGAATGCACTTCCATAAACCACAAGGCTTGGTCTTTTCTTGCGTTTATGGGAAGACCCTCATCTTAATATTGTGAAAGTACAACAGACAAATACACATCTTCAATACTCAATATACAACAAACTGCACAATACACTTATATACACAACTATTATAAGTATAGCATAGCACACTAGCTTGAGCTACTAAAGCATTGGCTGGCTTCTATAACACAACTTATGAAGTTCTGTACATGTGATCCTTCACCACAGAAGTAAACATATATTGCACATCCATATGTTAAAGTAAACATAAAATACTTACGTTCCCGCCTCGGAAATATATGTAACAGAAAGCATTCACGACTCTCAATGCTACCGCTAGACACCGCAATGTATAAGTGATTGAACCAAACTACTGTAACAAAAAATAGATGCAGTGAATTATTCTGACCAGCAGGTGGGAGCAATGCAATGGTCAACTGATTTCCCGTACTACTGTGTAAACTGTAAAGCCACAACAGTACATATTATCGGTCCTATTATAAATTAGTGTTGCACCGATACCATTTTTTGGCCCCGATACCGATACCTGGCTGTGCAGTATCGGCCGATACCGATACCATACCGATACCACCCCGATTATATATATATATATATATATATTTTTTTTTTGGTTTTGTTTTTGTTTTTTGTTTTTTTTTTTCTTAATTTTTTTTTTTTTTTTCCAAAGAGTTACATAATTGGATGTGAAATCATTGCTATCAAGGCTTTGTCAGGCTGTTGCTTACCTTTGCAAAATAGGAAAAAGTACACTAAACCCTAGTAGACAATAGTTGAATAAACCTTCCGCTCTCAAAGGCCAAAATAGTGCTAAATTTGTGAAATTAATAAAACATGTATAATACTAGCCCAACAGTAAGAAAGTAAAACTAAATTCATAATAATAAACTCTGAATGAACTGAATAAACTTTTTTAAACCTCTCAAAGTCCAAACAGTGCAACTTTCATGAAATTATTGTCACATTCTACTGCTGGTTATATTGTGTTTTGTTGCTGGGCGTGGCACTTGAATCCAATGCAGGCTGATCAACGCAGCATTTAAGCACGGGTGATCTCAGAGAAGGCTGCCGAGATATTTGCCTTGCTGATCGCTATTTGACATCTGGCACAATAATCTCGCTACATTTGCTTGTTATGCCCCTGCATTGGGTTTTTCTGTTAGTGTGCTGCTCTCGTTCGTAACCGCTGCCTATCGTCTTAGTTTGTCCGTCGACCTGCTGTCACGGACTCCTTTTGTTATTTCTACTGTCCCGCGATCGCGTGTTATTTTTTTGTTTGCAATCATTAAACCCTTTTATGTATCCCCCGCTTGTTGTCTGCTTCGAGGTTCAACCTTGTTTGCGCATTTGCGGACGCTAACATTTCTAAGTAATAATAATTGACCACAGCATCCCGTCTCTCCTTTTTTTCGGGAGGTGGGAGTCCCTTATTTCTATTTCTGAAAGGTGGCAACAATAATTTGGAAACACTTCCCAAATTACTGCGGCATTTCTTTCAGTAAAAGACAATAAAAGTAAAGTAGACGAAGTGAACTGACCAGAGATTGTGGCTCCGGTCCAGCGGCCTTCTTCCTCTGGATAGCAGTCCTGCTCTTGCAGGCTCAAACTCGTTGTGTTCGTTCACGTTTCGTCTTCAAATGTTTTATCGAGTTCGAGGTATTGAAACTGGCCGATTTAACTCCACATCTCCAAACTTTCAGGCCGCAAATCTTGCATGCAGCCATTGATTTTAATCGACGGGATTTCTATTTGGAAATATTTCCCGACCGCCGCGGCACCGCCATATTTCCTGGTTTGTTTGTCGTCCATATGAAAAAGCTCCCTTTTTATTGGTCAGGAGTGGCTATTGGCCTGCTCTCATTGGTCTGGAGCAGGCCAATAGCGATAGCTGCTTGGTGTTCACGTGTCATCACACAACACAGAGACAGAGTGTAGTGAGCGCCAGGAGGAGAAAAAGGCTGTGGTCAAATGATATAATAATGGACCGGTAAATGGTATCGGCGCCGTCTTTGTTGGTACTCGCCGATACCGATACCACCATTTCGGGCCGGATCGGCGCCCCCTGCCGATACTAGTATCGGTATCGGTGCATCTTTATTTAAATGTTATTGGATTTATCGGGATAACGTCATAATTCCTATTATCGGACCGATAATTATCGGACCAATAACTATCGTGCACCAATAAAAAAAAATTCACACCTGCCAGGTTTGGTCCGGACCAGACCAAAAAAGTTTGTGGTGCGCAACTTTTGGGCTGGTTTGAATACAAACCAGCGTACTCTAGTGCGGACCAAACAGCCGGTCCGAGAGCTCCCCGGAGAGCTGGTCTCAGTTCGCTTCTAAGCAGACCGTGGTGCGGTTCGCAATAGGTTTAAAAGTAACCGCACCATGGTACAGACCGTAGCTGAAATCGCATACCTTTTTGCACGTAACAGGCTTTCGTAGCAAGGAAATGTTGTTTGGTTAGCATCTCAATCTGTGGTAAGCAAAATAAATAAATAAAAAAGATTGAATAAATAAACACATAAATAAATTGTGGCATCAATGGCCTCTAATTCTCCGAATTTCCCGTAAAGGCTTATAAATGGATAAAACAAATCATTATGAGCATGTTTGCTATAATCTGGAGCGCCTCGATTGTTCATTTCCTTACTTTACCATGTTAACCCGCCCAGAACGTTTTGTCCAATGGATGAAGGATTTTTTTTTTTTTAAATCAAATCTTGGGTGCTTGCATACACAGAGATTAAAGGGGGGGGGCTTCAAATATACTAGTATTAATTCAAAATTAAGACTTTGCCGGTAAAATCTTGTTTATAAAAGTTGTAAAGCAATAAAACAAACAGCAGAAATGAATGAAATCAACAAAAAAATATAATTTTATAATGGGTCAAAATAACATCATGTGAGTAGCACCTTAGAGAAGATCATTTGCTTTGCTTAGCCAAAACCCCCTGAGGACAGAAGAAACAAGATGGATATACGTACTTTTTTACAAACCTAAGCTTTCAAAAGTGACAACAACTACTGAGCGAGAACCAGGTATTGAAGATGTGGACCATGACACGCTACAGAGTTTCAGTTTGTCCCACTAAAGACGCTAATTGTACAAAAGAACCACGACCGGGCGTACCATGTTCAACAGACGACGTCCTTGGGCCAAAAGCATAGCTGTCCTAAGCAGCCTGATTAAGAATTCCCCTATATATAATGGGAAACAAAAAACGCTCACTTTCAATGTATGATTATAAATACTCCTGGCTGGAATAATTATTCAAAAAGAATGCCATTTCCTGTTTTGCCTGCTGCCATTTCAAACTCACCACAATAAGGATTCGTTTCGCAAGGATGTGGGTGACTGGAAAAATGTGGCATTAGATTAGATATCTGGATATCTCCGCGGAACGCAAAAATCGGCGTCTACTTCTCCACAGAAAAATGCGCGCGCTCACACACGCACGCACACCCGCACACACATACAGTAGGTGGAATGCTTGTATTTACGAGTAAAGATACACGATAATATCGGTTACCGATAATTATCGGCCGATAATGGCAATTATGACGTCACACAGATAATCCAGATATTAAAAAAATTCAACCGATAATGCAATCCGATAATTATATACTTGCTTTGGCCTCCAATTGTGCACAACCAACTCAGCACCGCCGCCTCCTCAACCCCTCCCCTCTCTGAAGCGCCTGAGGGAGGAGGGGTTGAGGAGGCGGAGTTACACAACAGAGGCAGTTGGAGTGGAGATCATGGCTCATTTTTCCGTATGTGAAAAAAAAACGACGCTCTCGGCATCTGCAAAACATGCACTGCATAAGTTCCATGAGGCAGAAAAAAGTGTCCTCATTCAACATAAACCCGATCAGCCATTTAAACCTGCATCACAAAGTTTTTTTGGAACGTTTGGCCTCCGTTATTGCCAACAAAGGGTACATAACAAAGTATTGAGATGAACTCTTGGTATTGACCAAATATTTATTTTCCACCATGATTTACAAATAAATTCTTTAAAAATCAAACAGAGTGATTTTCTAGGTTTTTTTTCCACATTCTGTCTCTCATGGTTGAGGTTTACCCATGTTGACAATTACAGACTTCTCTAATATTTTCAAGTGGGAGAATTTGCACAATTAGTGGACAATTAGACAAATACATTTTTTTTAGGATTAAGTATAATTATTATTTAAAATAAGGCGGTTCACTTATTTCCAATAGATTTACACTTAAAATGGTAAATGGTGTTATATTTATATAGCGCTTTTCCACCTTTCAAGGAGCTCAAAGCGCTTCTGACTAGTTTTAAGGAGGTATGGTTTTACAGTGAAGTAATGTTATATATATTAGGAATGGCTTACTTTTAAAGGCATTTTTGTGCAATTTAGGTATTTACTCTGTAAGTAATTGTTGCCAAAAGTTTACCATTAGACAATGTCAGTCAATCTGTCATTATTTAGATGGTGGAATTTACTACTTGTTCACATTTGATGTTGAAAAATAGGAGCAGTAAATTATATTTTTGCACAGTAATATTTTCGCTTGTGTATACTTAAAAAATTTTTTAATAAAATTATCAGCTTGACATTATCGGTTATCGTTTGGAACGAGGATGAAATTATCGGTATCGGTTGAAAAATGTATTATCGTGCATAACTATTTACGAGCATGGGCGATGCTTACTAACCGAGCACATATCTTGTAAGTTAATTTTATTGCTGACACCACATTTCAGGGTCATCAACATGTTTTGCTCCCCCTGCCACAAAAGTTAAACTTCGCCTATGAGCGCTTGCTCGAATTGCAATGTGAAAAGGACCAAATGTATTTTGGTGCGGACCAAAGAAAGCGAACATTTTCCTGGTGTGAATGTGCCCTAAATCAGACAAGACAGGAACTAAAAATACAGCAAAATCAGACACGGGAACATTCAACATAACACTGTGTAAAGTTGCAACCTCATAGTTGCAAAAGTTCCTGAAAAAATCTTAAAGGTTTGTGTTAAAATATTCAGTGCTCCTAAGAGGTGATAATAGGGTTTGGCATCTTTGCTTATTCCATATCAGACAGCTAGCTGTGGGTGTGCACACACCTTTGTGTGTGTGACAAAAATTAGTTATTGTACAAATGACAAACCACTGTGGCTTCCACACTTGCTGTTTGCTGTAGGTCTACTGGGAATTGATTTCACAAAATCTCCACTGACCTTTCTCCTTGCCTTCTTGCAGAAGAGAGAACCCGCTCATCAAGTACTGCTGTCATTTGCTTTGACGCACAGTTCACTCATGGCTCATCTATCTTTTCTTAAAATAGTAATAACCTTTATCCTCTATGATTGAGGACAAGCACAAGTGATCATTAAGTCAATTTATCAGTATGACACAGACATTTGACTACTGTATTTAAGGCTTTGGATTTTTTTATGTCCATTGCTAACCATAACACCTCAAAATGCAAATCACACTTGTGTCTCTTCTCTGTTACCATATTTTACATGATCTGTCCATGAATTTCCTGATTTGATCAATTTAAATCCCTTCTAAGCTACACCAAGGCTAATTAAGAGGAAAAGGTAGCTTGTGATTCACAAGCAACGATCACACCTTGTGTCAATCACAAAGTCTTTTGACATACAGCAGAGGTACAATTTAGCCTGTACCCGATCCAGCCTCTGCATCATTACACATACATGCATTCTCCCTTCTTTCAGTCACAGCTCTGGTTGATCTTCGTCAATCGAAATTCTGCCGACACCCCACTGCTTTTTAGCATATTCCATCCAACTACAGAGGAAAACTGCCTCCATCAAAGAGAATGCAAGCATGCGATATAAGTGGTAATCTGCAAGATTCCTCCTTATCCTGGATATTTTTTTTATTACCCAATATGGCTGTTGCTTTGAAATATACCTTCTCTTTCAGCTGTTGTTCTGCACATGCTAACTAAGAAAGTAAAGGATAGCTTTTTTTTAATATTGCAGATGTCAACATATGCATGTATCTGTGAGGGATAAAGGAATTGGAACGTAGAGAAGTTGTGATAAACAGCGAGGATTTTAAAAAATCTGGCAATGACCAGCATACTATAGACCCCAATCACGTGACGTCACAACTCCGCCCCCCTGACTAGTGCCGCCATATTGTCCGTCAGGTCATCGTGTTTACATATTACCGCTACGTACATTCCTCCTATTACTGCATGTTTTTCTGCTTGTCTAAGGAATCACAGCCTAGTAAACGAACCCAAAAACCTTCCTGACAATCGTTAACATTGATTAATCAATGTGGTGAAGGCATGTGTGGCGGTTGGTTGCAGTAACAGAGAAGATAAACGGTCATTTTAGTAGTTGCTGTGTGCCCATTGTTAAAGGGCGAATCTCGAAAGCAGCACGGTTTGTTTATCTCGGTCCATGGTGCGTTTGTGTCGACAGCCGTTAGACAGCGGCGAAAACAGCAATATGATGCCAACTCGATCACAGACATCATCAGACGGAGACTACGAAGCTCGTCGCCACGGTCGCGCAGCAAGAAGGTGAGCGCAACAACAGGTGTTGTGCCGAAAAATAGCCGCCCTGCGTGAAACGTCCCCCCTGGCGGGAGCGCCCACACGGAAACGACTTTCTTGTACCGTGAATATGTATTATTTTACTCTGCTTGAACTAATAAATCTCATACCTGTGTGATTGTCATTGGGATAGGGTCGTGAAAACCTGTAGACTAATACATTTCTGTTCAAAGATGGTTATGTGGCCCAGTCCACGATGTTATTAAAATACAGTACGAATATTTTGTGTAATTTAATTATTGAAACCCGATGTTACAGTCATAAATCCATTACTGTAATGCGTCCATGAAAACATTTGATGTTTTCACGTCAATAAAGCGTTATAAATAAGCGCTCCCGTCAGGGGGGACATTTCACGCGGGGCAGCTATTTTTCGGCACACACCGGCCTGTTGTCGATCAAACTTCATTTTACAATCGTGACAACGGTGACACTCAGCTGACCAAATGTTGGTTTATATTCGGACCGGTGCCGATTTTGGGTACCCGACTCCTCATTGTGACATAACCTGGAGTATGATTGGAAATTTTGTGGTCTCAGGAGGAGCTCTGACACACGGGACCGGACCGGACGGGAGGAAACATCGGTTTGGGCATCAAATATGGATCTGGCGACTGGATCGACCGAAGCTTTTCCAAATAATGGCTTTTATGCAACTCATCCAATGAGTTTACAGCATCTGAAAGCACCGGGGCTTCCATAATTTGCAAGTGAATCCACATTTAGAAACTACGATCAATGACAATACGGACACACAATGACGGAGAGTATGGCGGCACAATACAGCGATCACGTGATTGTGTGACGTTGGTGATTGGGGTCTATACTGTGTGGCACTGTATGCAAGGATTCCTCTATGGCATTTCGGAGGCAATAGGCCTGAACGATATTGGACAAAAATTATATTGGGATATTAAAATATATGTATATATATATATATATATATATATATATATATATATATATATATATATATATATATATATATATATATATATATATGGAAAACCCATTGGCAGTGTATCAAATACTTGTTCTCCCCACTGTATATACACGTATATTTTTTTTTTTAAAGAAATTTTCACTAGATGACTTGAATAGCTGTTTGGAAAGACTTTGGATGACTCTCAATGACCAGTGTACAGTAGTATTCCATCATTTTTCGCGGTTAATGGGGACCAGAACCTGCCGCGATAAGTGAAAAACCGCGAAGTTGTGCACCCCGCTCCCCAAATTTTTATTTTTTTTGTGTGTGTGTACTCAATGTATTTATTCAGATTTAGCATTGGAAAGAGATACATATAAGGCATGTTTTTTTCCTCACCTTTTCCCCAAAGTTTGATTTTAAAAAATATATACACTGTATATACATAATGTATATATATATTAATAAATAGTTTTAAGCACTTCAAATGTTATGTTATATTATGCTCAGTTTTAAACATAACTGTCCAACCAAATCATTTTTGAACAAGAATAAAGTACTGTAGTCGGAAAAATGCTTGGCTTTATTAAATACTTCTGTTTATCTACCTTAGCTGTGACTCTTGTTGGACATGTAGAAATTACAAACTCCTCATGATCATTTCTGGCATTTAATTTATACTGTATGTTTCAAACGTCTCCACACACACACACATTCATTCCAAAGCGGCTTCCTTGCAGAAACTGTTTTACAAGTTAAACGATGATTGACAGCTGCTGCGCGGTGATGTCCGCTTCTTTGGCAAGATCAAAGATACCAGCATCGTTAACTTTAATAAGCAAGTGCTGCAGTGACTGTGAGGTTCAAAGAGCGTGTGAGGCTCTGCACAGAGCAGAAAGCAGGGCGTATGTGGATCCAAAAAAAAAAAAAACTATCGCACGTCCTTGCGATGGGACTATCGCGCACGCAAACATCGCGATGGCGATGTTTAAATGATATATCGTTCAGGCTTAGTATATAGCACGTCAAATGTAATAATTATGGTTATAATATTAATAATATATTAATTATAAACATAACTGTCCCACCGAATCATTTTTAAACATGAATAAAGTACTGTAGTAGAAAAATGCTTGGCTTTATTAAATGCTTCTGTTTACCTAACTTGGCTGTGAGTCTTGGAGTGACATGTAGAAATTACAAACTCCTCATGATCACTTCTGGTGTTTATTTTATATGTCTGGAACGTCTCCAAACACACACACATACCCCCACCAACCACACACACACATTCATTCCAGCCCGCGCTTCTTTGCAGAAACTGTTTAACAAGTTAAATGATGATTGACACATTATGCCCATGTGAAGTCTGCTTCTTTGGCAAGATCAAAGAGATCGATAACTTTAGTGACTGAGAGCTGGGAGAGGGGATGAGAGAGGCTGTGTGAGCGAATGAAGCAGAACAAACGTTTGTGGATTGAAAAAAAAAAAAAAATTTTTTTTAACTATCGCACGTGCTTGCAATGGGACTATGGCGCATGCGCACATCGCGATGGCGATGTTTAAACGATATATCGTTCAGGCTTAGGAGGCAAGGCAAGAAAAGAGGATGAAACCAAATGTTAGTGATGTAACGAGGTCCGCCAAGCCTTTCAAAGTGTGTGTCGAGTAATGAAGGGACGTTTCCGCGAAGTGTGTCCCGAGGCTTGCTTCATTCAGGAGAGTTTCCGAAAAGGCTGTCAAATGATTAAAAATTTTAATCGAGTTAATTACAGCTTAAAAAATAATTAATCGTATTTAATCTCAATTAATGGCAATTCAAACTATCTATAAAATGTGCCATATTTTTCTGTAAATTATTGTTGGAATGGAACGATAAGACACAAGATGGATATATACATTCAACATACGGTACATAAGGACTGTATTTGTTTATTATAACGATAAATCAACAAGAAGGCATTAACATTATTAACATTCTGTTAAAGCAATCCATGGATTGAAAGACTTAAAAGAAAAATGTTAGTACAAGTTATAGAAACGTTGTATTAAAACCCCTCTTAATGTTTTCGTTTTAATAAAATGTGTAAAAATTTCAATCAAAAAATAAACTAGTAGCCCACCATTGTTGATGACATTAATTACTTACACAATGCTCATGGGTGCCGAAGCCTATAAAGTCAGTCGCACCCAAGCGCCAGCAGAGGGCAGCAAAACTCCATAAAACACAATTAACATGTGGGCATTTCACTGTACTGTCATTTAAATCTGTCTGAGCAGGGCATGTGCGTTAATTGTGTCAAATATTTTAACGTGATTAATTAGAAAAATAATTACCGCCCGTTAACGCGATAATTTTGACAGCCCTAATACACACACATACATACATATATATATATATATATGTTATTTACAACCCTGCAGTTCTCAGCCATTCTGATGATATCTAATGTACGTACAACTACAGCAAGCACTCAAAAACTATTAAAAGTCTGTGTGTCAAATATGCATTGCAATGGAAAAACTGCTGCTTTTAATAACGAGCAAAACAGTGTCCCTACAAACTCACAAACCAGTCCATCAACGACAAAATCTTATTAGTCAGTCTCACTCTAACCATGACCCTTAAATTCATATGCACAAACTATTTTCCTGCTACATGTTGTATTTGATCAAATTTAATCTACCTAAGTCAAATTTTTTTGATCTAATTAAAGAACAAATTAATAGTACCATGTTACCGCCCTCTAATGGTAGATCATTAAAAACAAATCCAATAAACAATAGCACTTTCCGTTTTTGAATTTTATTTTACTAACACAATTTTGAAATAATTGAAACAGACCGTTAACAAAAAAAAGTAAATAGCAACAAAACATTAGAAATCAAGCATTTAATTGTAACATAGAACAATATAGAAATTTTAAAATGTTAAGTAATAATTTGTATATATTTTTTTATACCCAACTTGCTTGCGCGTAGTTCACTTGACTATCCTATGGACGGTGATGTGGGCTGATTTGTCCTCATTGCATCAAAAATTAATAAAATGGAGACTCACATTTACAACTTACAACAATACGTTGATGTATTTTCAGCTCAAAAAAGGGATACAGACACCTTTTTGGGTTCTTAAGTTCTTAACAAAAACTTCACAAGAATTTTTCATGTACTGAAATAGAAAAATCTTCATTTTGAAAGACGGACATAGAGTTCAATCTGAGCTGAAGGTTATGTTGTTCTGTGACGTGAGGGCAAATACTTGAATGATGAAAAGAAATGACTAATGTGCTAATTTCAGAGAGTCGAGGCGGAACAAACTAATATGCATTTTTGACTCCAGCAGTAACCCTCTACTAGCCCTGAAGTGAACTAAATGAAAGGAAGGAAATTAATGCTCTGACTATGAAAAAGAAAGAGAAACAAAACTTCCTTCATATTTCAATTACCAGTTCTTGGTGTAAAGAACTATCATATAGCTATATGTTTTGAGTCATAAGCCTCGAATAATCTCGCAGATGTTAATTAACTTGGTATAAAACAATTGTAAAACGATATCAAGGTGTATATTAAACCAGATCAAAACAGACAATACTAGAATAATAGAATAATATTACTAGAAACTAATGCAAAGCAATGTGAAGTGTTCCCATACACCACTTTGTTATAAAATTTTGTAAAAATTGTTTGGTTTTGTTTGTTTGTTTCTTAAATTTTTGTAGTGGTTCACATAATTGACTTTTTTCAGCAGTCGAGGACGACATGAAAAAGCCAGGCTACACTCTAAGCTAATGAATTGCAAAAGCCTGCTCATAATTTTAAGACTCATTTGTATGGGCTGAAATAATGCTACCAGAAAATCAATCTTGACTGCTTTACTTGAATAATTGGATGGAAAACACAAATTAAAAATGGAAACGAATTACATAATATGAAATAGTATTATTTAATTTAATTAGTTGTATTGAAAAAGGTTTAAATTGTATGTATTAATTTATAGATTCAACGCAATTTATTCTTCATTCAAATCCAGTGGTGCGGGAAGTGAGGTGCTGAGGATGCTGCAGCTCCTCCTGGTGTTGGGGAGAAAAAATGTTTTGGTATATGTATATATATATTTTTTATAAATAAAACACATTGAAACAATAGCATATGTAACTTTGGGGATAAAATATATTTTTTTATTTTGTATTTTTGTTAATAACATGGTCATCCCCTTGCTTGCTACCGGGTCAAGTTGAATAAGGCACTATTGGAATGGAAAAGTTAACTGTTGACAGAAGAGGCGTTAACATGGAGCAAAAACAAATTAGCGATTTTTTTTTTTTTCTTTACAAAAACAGCGAGATTTTCTAAAATTCAATTTGAGGTCAAAACTGAAGATGACTATGGTAGTTTATAAAAGAGCCCAAGGGGGAAAAGTTAGCTGAAGATTTAGACTGTGGAGAACTTCAATAGCTTGCATTGCAGCCATATTACTGTTTGTTGTTGCTATTGAACTGCCGCCATGCAAAGCGCTTTTGGATATTCGTGAGCAATGTATTTGAGTGTTGTGAAAAGAGGTTTTAAACCAATGCTTATTAGACCTTTTAGTTTTCAAATGTGTTTGTGTCATTGCACCATCTAGCTGCAGGCATTTGCATTGTAATACATGGGTGCTCTTGTTTCCAATGCAAAAACTCCAACACACACTGTAGGTGAAATACAACACTGTCCTTTTAGTAGCCTAGCAGTAGTACGTAAACTATCCAGCAAGCGTGTTTGCTGCCATTGTGCACGGCTTGTACGGAGAAAAGGCATGACAAATTTGGACCAAAATGGCTGCTATGAGCGACTTCCAGCACCCTTGTTCAAATCTCACGATTCAACTCCTGGTCGCAAAATTCAGTTTCAGTTTTGCAGTGACAAAGATTTCCTCATGTCCAATTAGTACATTCCTTGTTGAACGTGTTGACAATTGCCTTTTGACAACATTTAAAATAGAAATATTGAACAAACGCAAGAGCTTTATCTAATACTCTGCCTTAACAAAGGTAATAATTGGTAGCTTTAAAGAGAGGTATTAACTAAGCAGTATTAATAGTGTGTTTGTGTCGCATAACTTTACATAAGCACAGTGAGAGCTACAGTATGTTGTATTTCTAAAGTAAAATCAAAATCAAATCAAATCAAATTTATTTATATAGCCCTTTACAAAAACCGAAAGGTCCCCAAAGTGCTTTACAACAAAGAGAAACATGGCACATAGTAAATAAAAGGCAGGAAAGTGTTATAAAATGACATTAGGAAGAAAAGAAAAGAAAAAAAAACGAACCATCGCATCACGATTAGTCAGACACCAAACAAAACAATAAAACAGATAAAATCCGAAAACATTAAAAACCCTAAAGTAAAACCAGGCTAAACTAATCTTGGGGAAAGGCGAGTCTAAAAAGGTGTGTCTTTAAACGAGATTTAAAAAGGCCCAAATTTGTAGTGGTGCGGATTTCCGGGGGAAGACTATTCCATAACCTGGGTGCAGCAACCGCAAAAGATCGGTCTCCCCACTGTTTGAGTTTGGACCTTGGGACTTGCAAATGAAGTTGGCCGGTAGAGCGAAGACTCCTGCCAGAGTTACGGATGGTTAAAATTTCTGATAAGTAAGAAGGAGCCTGGCCATTAATAGAATTAAAAACAAACAGTAAAAGTTTAAAATCAATTCTAAAATGGACTGGAAGCCAGTGGAGCGATGATAGCACGGGGGTAATATGTTCACGTCTAGGTGTATCTGTTAAAAATCGAGCAGCAGCATTTTGAACAAGTTGGAGACGAGAAACTGAGGATTTGGGAAGACCAACATAAAGAGCGTTGCAGTAATCCAGCCTTGAGCTTATAAAAGCGTGAATTGCTTTTTCCAAGTCGTGGCGAGTAAGAAAAGGCTTCACTTTGGCCAGGAGACGGAGCTGGAAAAAACTTGCTCTTACAACAGAACTAATCTGTTTTTCAAAGTTGAGCCTGCAATCGAATATCACTCCGAGATTTTTAACATGTGTTTTAAAAAAGGGAGCCAGAGTGCCAGGGTTGGGCTCAAGGGCATTTAACATAGAAGGTGTGCCAAAAGTAATATATTCAGTTTTGCTTTCGTTAAGATGTAAAAAGTTTTGCGCTAGCCACTGCTTCACATCGGTAATGCACTCCATTAATTTAGTGAGAGCAGTTTGTTCGTTGGGTCTCAGGGGGAGATACAGCTGCAGGTCATCAGCATAAAAATGAAAAGAGGTATTATGTTTTTTTATAACTGATCCTAAAGGTAGGAGATAAAGTGCAAAGAGAACAGGCCCTAAAATGGAGCCTTGTGGCACCCCACAAGACAGAGAGGTTTGTGAGGAGGAAAATTCCCCAATCATTACTGAGAAGGTCCTATGTTCCAGGTACGATTTAAACCACTGTAGAGCTTTACCACGGATACCTATAAAGTGTTCTAGACGAGATACAAGGACTGTGTGGTCGACTGTATCAAATGCTGCTGTGAGATCTAGTAAAACAAGGATTGCTGGGTTTCCATTATCTACAGAAAGGGCAATGTCGTTGTGCACTTTTAACAGTGCTGACTCAGTGCTATGTCTGGACCTGGAGCCTGATTGAAACTTGTCAAGGGTGGAGTTTGTCTCTAGAAATGTTTGCAATTGAATAAAAACAACTTTTTCTAAAACTTTAGAAAGGAAAGACAAGTGGGAGACGGGTCTAAAATTGGACAGCACGGAGGAGTCGAGATGGGGTTTTTTAAGAAGGGGTCTGACTACAGCCTGTTTGAAGGCAGCTGGGACAGAACCGGTACTGAGAGAGTTATTTATAAGAGCCAGCAGACTTGGTCCGAGGCAACTAAAGACTTCCTTTAGAAGCCCAGCTGGAATTATATCTAACGGACAGTTAGTGGGTTTCATGCCACTAACTATTTCAGACAGAGATGACAATGGAAGGAGATCAAATTGTTCAAAAACAGTGAGCAGTTCTGGAGGATGTAGATTATCTGATGAGATACCCGAATTGCAGACATTTTGCCTGACCGAAGAGACTTTGTTTTGAAAGAAAGCGAGAAACTCCTCACAAGTGGCACCTGACACATCAGTTAAGACAGTGGGGTGCGGGTTTAAAACAGAGTCAATTGTGTTAAAAAGCAGTCTTGGATGGCTGGAGCTGTTATGTATAATAGAAGATAAATAATTCGACTTGGCCTGTTTTAGGGCCTCCTGATAGGCAGCCAAGGTGTCCCTCATCAATTCCAAAGAAACATGGAGTTTGTCCTTTTTCCATTGACGTTCAGCCCGCCTGCATTTTTGCCTAAGCAGGCGGGTATAGTCATTAAACCATGGAGTGGCTTTGGGTTTGGAACTTTTTTGCCGTAGAGGGGCAATGGAGTCCAAAACAGCAGTGCAGGTGGAACAAAAAATGGAGAGAAGACTGTCTGAGCAGACAGGAGAAGGCAGAACGGCGTCAGGATGCTGCTGCAGGTCTCCAAATGCAGTCACAAACTCTCCTGCTGTGGATGGAGTGATGCGCCGGCGGTAACAAGCTGGAGAAATTTGCTTTTCTGCAGACAAAGGGGCAGCAAAGTCAAAAATGATGGGAAGGTGGTCCGAGATGGCAGTATCCACTATTTCTCTGATGGAGACTGAAAGCCCAAGCGAAATCACCAGATCCAAAGTGTGACCATGCTCATGAGTTGGTGCATTCACAGACTGGGTGAGGCCAAATGAGTCCAGAAGTCCTTTAAACTCATTCGCCAGCTGATTTGCAGAGCAGCGGACGTGAATGTTAAAATCCCCGCAAATTAAAACCCTGCCAAATGTTGGAATAAAGTCTGATAAAAATTCAGAAAACTCCTGGATAAAATCCTTGTGAAAACCAGGGGGCCGATAAATAGTGGCACAAAGCAATGGGGGAGAAAGCGCGATAGAGAATAACTGCAGTTCAAAACTTGAATAATTATGAGCAGTTATGGTCCTACATTTGAACTTGTCCTTGAATACAGCAGCCAGGCCGCCACCACGGCCAGACGCTCGCGGGGTGCTGAAAAAACAGCAGCCAGATGGGAGGAGCTCCGAAAAGGCGCTGCATTCACCTGGTTTCAGCCAGGTCTCCGTTAGAAAAAGGAAATCCAAATGATGTGTCGAAAAGAAGTCGTTCAAAATAAACGTCTTATTCGTAAGGGACCTTGTGTTAATAAGCGCTGAATGAACCAGGGAGTGCTCAGCTGTGGGGGTGAAGCCGCGGAGCGGGCGAAGGTTCCCCGGCACAGAGCCACGCAGGGAAAGCCTCACCGGCCGACAACGCGGAAGTAGCGTCCCGACGTCCCGGTTAGTCAGCCGAAGCCACCGATAACGGAACTCCAAGGAACTCCGTAGATCATATCCCTTGAAGGCAGTCAGGGGTCTAGCCGGTGGATGATAGCGATCGCAGCGATAGGACGCCAGGTAGGCTTTTAATTTGACTGCAATTCCTCCCCGCTTTCCACGTCTCCGGCGGCGGTAGGTACGAGGCAACCAACAAGGAAGACGCCGTAGATGTGGTGGTAAAAACGCCAAAAAAGGCGGCGGTGACTTAGAGTGACTATAGCCACCATACGGCAACTTTTCCAACGTGTCACGTATATCAAAAAGTGTCAGGCGATCGTACACGTGCAGCGGTGACACTGTCCGTATAACAAGTAGTAAATACAGGCAAAATAACAATACATCGAGCACAGTGAGACGGCCAGCCAAACACAGGGGCGCCATCTTGCACGTAAAGCTTTCGAGACCTCAGGGTAATGTACATTTTCTTATGTACATTATTTCTTGTTACCGCCTTAGGAAATCTGCAGAAGCCAATTTTAACACTTTTCTTGTCCTAAATTCCACTTTCACAACACAACAGTTTATTGGTAATGGGCACTTACAGTTAGTCAAAAGGTAACATCAGGCTTTTGAGGGAGTAAAAAAATGAAAGCAACCAGAAAATCAAACAAAACAAAAAAAAAGAAAGAAAAAAACAGTAGTGTATGGTACTATTTTATCACTTCCCATTTGAGTACCCTAGTAGCAGTCTGAGTCAGCTGCTTAGCCTCGTCATGCATTCAATTCCCCACTCTGTTATCTGAAGATAGGCCAGAAAAGAATTGTGTAAGAGGAAAAATGAAAAAAATCAATCAAAAATATGCCTTTGACAATGGCTCTTACAATATTTGCCCCATCTAAGTTGTATTTGATTTATGCAGTCAATTACTTAGACAAACAAGGGAGGGAAAATCTTGTTAGAAATAAAAGAGTTTGCACTTTTCCATGATGGCATTGTGGAAATGAGGCGAGACAGACCACACATTCACCTCCTCTTGTGGTACCAGAGGGATGCATTTGATGGTCTGCTCAAGCCACTAAAATATCCCAGCAGTAAACTGCAAAAAAATGCTTCAGACACACGCCATTCACTTGATTGTCACTCCCAAAACACACAGCACCGCTACCTGAGAGCCCTCATTTCCCCTCGAGTCCCCCTTGTCACTTTTTTCCCATCTCCTTGACGAGGGCCTTTCCAATTTCCTACTTGTTGTTGTAGTGCTGTTTCAGGTTCCACTCCAACCTTAAAATTTCCCAACACAATGAGTCCTCTGGACACTGTGCCCTCTACCTGCACAATCCCACTTTCATTGTGGTTGATCCCAAAGCTCCGCCTGGTGGTTTTTCTCCCCTCACAAGTTCTCATTACACCTTCTTGGTCTCCCTCTTTATTATACACCCCAACTATCATTATTATTGTTATATCATTGCTATCTCTTGCAATAAATATTTTCTCTTCTGGTTTTTTTTTTTTTTTTTCAGGCCGCTTCCTCAATGGCAGCTACTGCTCTTTTGAAGAGGACGAGTGCGGTTGGCTGTCAGTAATGGGTGTCCCCTGGAGAAGACTCCAGTATCCGAGCAAGGCTACTAGAAAGGCTTGCCCATCCACAGGTGGTTTTGACATCATCTATTGAAGTCAAGATGTGCCATGATGTTATCTTTATTATTGTTTTGTGTGTACGTGTACAGTATGTGTATATGTACTGTATGTGTATACCAGTGGTGGAATGTATTGAAGTAAAAGTACTTCGTCACTCTACTTAAGTACATTTTTTTGTGTATCTGGTCTTGTGCACAAATATGAAGTGGTACTTTTTACTTTTACTTCATTACATTTTACAGCACGTACAGTGGGGGAAAAAAGTATTTAGTCAACCACCAATTGTGTTCTCCTACTTGAAAAGATTAGAGCGGCCTGTAATTGTCAACATGGGTAAACCTCAACCATGAAAGACAGAATGTGGAAAAAAAAACAGAAAATCACATTGTTTGATTTTTAAATAATTTATTTCCAAATTAGAGTGGAAAATAAGTATTTGGTCACCTACAAACAAGCAAAATTTCTGGGTGTCAAAGAGGTCTAACTTCTTCTAATGAGGTCTAACGAGGCTCCACTCGTTACCCATATTAAAGGCACCTGTTTTAACTCATTATCGGTATAAAAGACACCTGTCCACAACTCAGTCAGTCACACTCCAAACTCCACTATGTCCAAGACCAAAGAGCTGTCGAAGGACACCAGAGACAAAATTGTAGACCTGCACAGGCTGGGAAGACTGAATCTGCAATAGGTAAAATGCTTGGTGTAAAGAAATCAACTCTGGGAGCAATTAGAAAATGGAAGACATACAAGACCGCTGATAATCTCGCTCGAACTGGGGCTCCATGCAAGATCTCACCCCTTGGCGTCAAAATGATAACAAGAACGGTGAGCAAAAATCCCAGAACCACACGGGGGGACCTAGTGAATGACCTACAGAGAGCTAGGACCACAGTAACAAAGGCTACTATCAGTAACACAATGCGCCGCCAGTGTAAATCCTGCACTGCCAGACGTGTCCCCCTGCTGAAGCCAGTACACGTCTAGGCCTGTCTGCGGTTAGCTAGAGGGCATTTGGATGATCCAGAACAGGACTGGGAGAATGTGTTATGGTCAGATGAAACCAAAATAGAACTTTTTGGTAGAAACACAGGTTCTTGTGTTTGGAGGAGAAAGAATACTGAATTGCACCCGAAGAACACCATACCCACTATGAAGCATAGGGGTGGAAACATCATGCTTTGGGGCTGTTTTTCTGCAAAGGGACCAGGACGGCTGATCTGTGTAAAGGAAAGAATGAATGGGGCCATGTATCAAGAGATTTCAAGTGAAAATCTCCTTACATCAGCAAGGGCATTGAAGATGAGACGTGGCTGGGTCTTTCAGCATGACAATGATCCCAAACACACAGCTAGGGAAACAAAGGAGTGTCTTCATAAGAAGCATTTCAAGGTCCTGGAGTGGCCTAGCCAGTCTCTAGATCTCAACACCATAGAAAATCTGTGGAAGGAGTTGAAAGTCCGTGTTGCCCAACGACAGCCCCAAAACATCACTGCTCTAGAGGAGATCTGCATGGAGGAATGGGCCAAAATGCCAGCAACAGTGTGTGAAAAGCTTGTGAAGAGTTACAGAAAACGTTTGGCCTCCGTTATTGCCAACAACAGGTACATAAGAAAGTATTGAGATAAACTTTTGGTATTGACCAATGTCTTATTTTCCACCATGATTTGCAAATAAATTCTTTAAAAATCAAACAATATGATTTCCTGGGTTTTTTTTCCACATTCTGTCTCTCATGGTTGAGGTTTACCCAAGTTGACAATTACAGGCCTCTCTAATATTTTCAAGTGGGAGAACTTGCACAATTAGTGGTTGACTAAATACTTATTTGCCCGACTGTATCTGTACTTTATGCTCCAGCACCTTTAAAATTGTTGCCTGCGTTACACGTTACTTTTGTTTGTTTCTTTTTCTCATTGTGAGTGGATAGTTTTGTTTTCATGCCTTCGGCAGAATTGATAAGCTGCATGCAACTATACCGTAATTGAGCGTTAGAGGTAGCAGCATGAGAGCAAGTAAGATTAGGGAGGTCAACAAGATATTCACCACTAAAAACCAGCAGCGAGAGCAGCATGCCCTCAGTGGGTGCTGCACACTCTTGTACAGTACTGGTTGGAGTATGCACCTGATATTTGCTTGCAATCCGCTATTAAGCTTTTCATTATTCATTTGTGCATCGGGAAAAAATACTATTACTTTTTACATGTAAATTTTAAAATAAAATACTTTTGTACTTGAGTAAATCTTTTCTTACTTTTTTTGCCCGTGTATCTATTCTTTTACTTTAAAAAAATGAGTACTTCATCCAAAACTGGTGTATACAGTAGTCTTATCAAAAGTATCAATACTGAAATGTTGTGTCCTGTCACGGTGTGATTGCAAAAGTATCGATACTCGTTTTTGTTTGTTTGTTTGTTTGTTTGTTTGTTTGTTTGTTTGTTTGTTTGTTTGCACGACCATAGGTCACCAGAAATTTGTTGTCATGGGGTAAATGATTTAAATTTGCATTACTCGATAGAAATGATGAGATTTTTGCATTTTCTTTGTTAACTCTAGCTGCCATTGACGGCACTAGACATCCAACCCATTTGAAGTGGGAGGTCTGGCAGTGATAAAATGAAATGTAATTTAATATTTACTTAATTATAATATTAAAAATCAAAACATCACTTCCGAGTTTATAGTGATATTTGCGCATTTGATCACGCGTATGAATCCATTTTAAGAATTTTATCTAAAAGTGTGTAAGCGACACTAACCCCCAATGTCATGTACCCTAGAGTGAAATGAGATTTTCGCTTCTGGAAGAAAAGCAGTAAAATGTTTAATTGATCATCGTCTTATAATACAATTAAGCAATACAGTTACAATGCACCATTGCTACAGATAGCAAAACAAATGTGAGTTGATCGGAACGATGACGCCTTTTCTCTGCTTAACTGAGCTCAGCTCCACTCGTCTCTGTTCACCATTTGTTGAGGCAGTTAGTTTTCCCGTTCATTACGGTACTATGGGAAACTGCAAAAAACATTCTGCTTTGAACGCATCAATTGAATGACATGTATGGCTCATGGCAGTGGGAAATTGACACATTTTATTAAACAGAAGAGTTCAATGCACAAGGAAAGTGGGCCACTGTAGCAAAAGAAAGTGGAATAATAATGTTGGTCATCCATACCAATATATTCCCAAATGTTACAATATTGTGTAAAAAATATTTCTGTTCCACCAAGTAAGCAAAGCGCAGTGGTTCACACATTCACATGGTATTGATTCCTGGCTGATCAAGCACTGATGATAGTGCCGTAAGTTACTACCTCAAAAATCATCAATAGCAAGTACAACTATGCCGTACTATGGAAAAGCAGGCAATAGAGCATTTAGACCACGAGTGTCCAAACTTTTTGCAAAGGGGGCCAGATTTGGCGTGGTAAAAATGTGGGGGGCCGACATTGGCTGACGTCCTTTACGTAGAACAATATATTTAGCAAAATTTAGCAAGCTATTCAGTGTGTCACATTTGCTTTATTATTTTTTTTTTTATGAATAATTTCAACAATCTCGCAACTAGCCTTTACAGCGTTCTCTTTCGACTCTCGGGCTCTTGCGAAATACTACTGCTGTGAAATTAAACAAGCTTCAAGTTGCTTCAATTTCTCGCTGCGTATCTTCCCTGTAATCTTGTCGTACATGTCAGCGTGTCTTGTTTGGTAATATCGCCTCACATTGAAATCTTTAAAAACAGCGACTGTCTTTTTGCAAATGAGGCAAGACACAGTTGTTGCGTATTTTAGTGAAGAAATAGTCCAAGTTCCACCTATCCTTGAAGCGTCGGCCGTCACAGTCAACTTATTTTTGTTGATTGTCGCCATTTTAGAAAATTGGAAGGAGAGGGTCACACGGAGTAATGTTGCTTAGCCCTTAAATACCTGCAACATGAAGCAATTATCAGAGAATCCCAAAATTTGAAAAATAAGGTCCTAATGAAACCTTTTTTTTTCAAATTTGTGAAAAGAAAAGTCAAAATGAATATATGCAATAAGCGCTCTAATATCTATAACCCATGCTAAATCATGTTTTTTTTCTTATGGAACCTGCAGATGCATGTGTTGACTTCCATCCATCATTTTTTTTTTCCCCAAAAGAAATGTCAAAATTCTAAATTAGTCTGAAAATCATGAAATTTTAGGTGTATCAAATGTGATACATTTGGCAATAAAGTGTTAAAATGCTGCTGCCTTTTAGTGGGTAAATGAGGAGCAGCATTTCGTGTGTAAGCTACTTCATATGCTGGTTGCAGTACTGCTGACCAATTTATTAAGTCTGTGTGCGTGCCAGATGTTATTGATTTTATGACAGAGGCTGGGGGCCGGATGAAATTTGACCACGAGCCGCATTTGGCCCCCGGCCCGCACTTTGGACATGCCTGATTTGGACAATCTGTTAAAACAGTTTTTCCCACAAACATTGACTAGGAAGAATTTTACAAGAAACCAGTATTACACTGTTGCATGCATGTTGTTTTATCATAAGCTATACAATATAACAGATCATACGGTAAAAAGCCCACTACTGAGATGCCAAAAGCAGTTTTAGTAGAGTGGGCATCCGGGAGGTAATAATTTGATTCCCCAATAGTACACCATGCTACAACAACACAATTTGTCTGATTTAAGGTCTTCGGGTTGTACGCACTTGTCCATTTGCAAGTTAGGGTTATCTTACTGTGCAAGGTGGCTATAATCGATATAGAAACTTGGCAGAGTCATGATTCCAAGTATCATGACATGTAAAACTGCACATGTGGGCAATAGATCAGCTGTCTTATTCCTTTTACTTCATTTAATTAAAGATGTATATTGTGCACAGAGACGGTTATCATGAATAAGTGAAAGTATATGCTAGGTGGGCATGTGTGCTCATGCATGACCTTGTGTCAAGCTGTAGAATTAATTTATATTACACAAGGTCACCGTTATTATTAACTGGTAAAGAACGATTGGATTACAGTAATCACTGTATATAAAAGATCTATGTTCTGAATTAGTGTTTATGAGCATTCATGTTGGATAACTTACCTCTTTCTCATGCAGGCCTTCCACACATGAGTATGCGTCAGCACACTCCCATTAGCTGAATGTACTAGACATTAGACGTCAACAGGGCTGAAGCACAGTGCAACGTGTACATACTGGAGTTTCAGAACCATTGCATTTAAACGTAATGAACAGTGTCTGACATCACTGTGTCTCTAATCAAACCCATATTTTTGAAGTCAAACTAGTTCAAATTCTATACAACCTAGCCAACCTTGATTTTCCTGCATGGTAGAAACTGGGCTTGTATAGTTTATTAAAGAGGTGGACATGACTACATTACAAATATCACAACGTTAACTGTTAGTTCCAATCATATAAGATAAACAAGAACTGTGGTGTCAGAAATGGTCTCTCCTAGAATCACAGTGGCAATTACAGCACCAAGGCAAAGCAAATTTGTTTGTATAGCACAATTCAACAATAGTGCTTTACATAACATAAAAATCCAAAAACACAAAATTACTCATAAAAATCCTATTACAGGCATGAAAATCTCTCTCCTTTTGGCAAAATTTGCCATTTTTAAGTAAAAAAGGGTGACCTACGTGAATTGAGTAGATCTGAGGAGAAAATTTTTAAGGGGGGAGGTCAGGAGATTTTTTTAATATCGAACACTTGGTATGCAAGTGGGGAAAGCAGCACAAAGCCAAAAAAGCGCACCAGAGTGGCCAAAACATTGACTTATTTCAACGAAACACTTTAGCCTGCTATAAAACATTGTCAGTCTCCTCCAAAAGGCATACTTGCGGTTAAAAGGTGACACTTCAAACATGAATAATCGCTGGTTAACAGCATTTGCAAACGAAAAAATGGGGGGGGGTAAAATCTATTACTGACACCACATGCAATGACAAAAAGTGCTTTTGCGGAGTCTAACGGTTAGCAGTTTAGCGAACGTACTTCCGGTGAACATTTCAAAATAAAAGCACGTCATGTTCGTCATATGAATAACGATAGCTGGATTTAATCCCACATACTTCAGAAGTCAGATTCTACACTATGAAAAGCTTTAAAATGACACCCTATATGAAAAATCTGATTGGCAATAAATAATTATTATATTTATTGTAATACTATTTCATATAATAGTATGCTATAGTATTAATGCTAGAGATTTTTTTTAAAAGAATTGTTTTGAATCATGTTGGAAAGGCAAAGTCAGTGTTCTGAATCTGTTTACATTCCATTCTTTTGCACTAGTTAGTGCTATCAGCATTTGACCTCATTGTTTATTTGTGATTTATTGTTGTTATTTACGTGTTTATTTGTACTGCAATAAAGAATTTAAGTGTTCCAAAAACAATTCAAGTGTTCCAAAATGTTTTTGTGAATTAATATTAGTCATCAATAATTTCATTGCTAAATTAGTAAAAAGAAAATGATTACACTAGTCGATTTATCGTAAAAATAGTCGGCTGACTAATCGGGAAAAAAAATTAGTCGTTTGGGACAGCCGTAGTTGTACAGTGTACCGAAACAAATTTCCTCCACACCCTTCTCACCTTTTTAACCCCTGATCCATTTTCATGCCTGCTATTAAATCATCAAGAAATTTAAAACAAAAACACTACTATTTTTACAAATATTTACAATGAGGAGATTCATAAAGGACTGTTTCAACTTAATACCATGCTTGGTGTCAGTTACAATTACGCATATGAGTAAATTATAAGAATAACTTATTTTATCTTGACATTCAGGGCCACTATTTAGTATGCTGTCCGTCTGTATGCGGCTCAAGCACATAACAGGCGGTTTATCTTGCCTAGACCACGATTCTGGAGGGGTTGTAAAAAAGTGCCCTACGTCTTCTCACAGACAGGTCTACCAAATTCTAAAACATATATGCCATTGTTATCATTTACACTAAAAATGTATCAATCGCACGGGCACAGACTACGAAATTATGGCCCTCAGTCTACAGTAAATTTACTGTATATTTTGTTTTTAATTCTGTTTTTGACAGAACCCAATACGTCCATAGGACCACGATGCCAATTTTTGACAAATGTTTAACATATCTTTAATTATTGATGTTTTCTACTGTATTCTAATGTTTGTGTTTATGTTGAAAAGGTGCAACACTCAGTGTGGAGGGGAGCCAGTTAAAAGGCCAACGTCACTCAGCATCACTCAGGAGTCCTCTTTTTCCGCCTCCTTTAAGAAATTCCCCATGCATGGTGAGCACATGTTTGTTTTTCACAGTGAATGTTGAGTTGAGAGTGATATTTTCACATACTGTATTCAGTGAGACGTAGCAGTTTCTTATTGTGTGCTTGTCAAGATTGACTTCGGATTTGAAGGTGGCCAATCCAAGGCTTGCTGCAGAACTCTTTGGAGCATGAAAGTAGAAATAAAGGTCGGTTAGCAATAGGACCTCTAAAAATCTTTTTTAATTTTGGCCTAAACACCGAAGATTTTTGTGATTACCTAACTAGCCGGCTCATACTGTATATGAATCACTAGGAGTGTAAATCTCCAATTTCTCGAAACTATGATATACTGTAGAGCAGGGGTGGGCAAACTATTCCACAAAGGGCCGCAGTTGGTGCGGGTTTTTGTTGCAACCCATTAAGACGACACCTTTTCACCAATCTGAAGTGCGATCAGTCGATTGCTGGCAGGTGCTTCTCATTTCTGCTGAAACCTCATTGGATAAACTATTTAAACTCTCTGTGCTGGGTCAGTTGGAACAAAGACCAGGACCCACTGCGGCCCTCGAGGACCGGTTTGCCCACCCCTGCTGTAGGGTCTTTTAAAAACAATAAAATATTTGCCAATATTAGAAAGTCTACCAAGGTTCAAATTAAGGGGCCTTCGATCAATTTAATATGCCCATACGTACAATTTAAAACAGTCAGTTGCAATTCATCTTCCCTGCTATAGACCCCAATCACCAACGTCACACAGTCACGTTATCGCTGTATTGTGCTGCCATATTGTCCGTCATTGTGTGTCTGTATTGTTATTGATCGTCGTTTCTAAAGGTGGATTCACTTGCAGATTATGGAAGCCCCAGTGCTTTCAGACGCTGTAAACTCATTGGATGAGTTGCATAAAAGCCGTTATTTGGAAAAGCTTCGGGCAATCCAGTCGCCAGATCCATATTTGATGCCCAAACCGATGTTTCCTCCCGTCCGGTCCCGTCCCGTGCGTCAGAGCTCGTCCTGAGACCACAAAATTTCCAATCATACTCCAGTTTATGTCACGATGAGGAGTTGGGTACCCAAAATCGGCACCGGCCCGAATATAAACCGACATTTGGTCAGCTGAGCATCACCGTTGTCACGATTGTAAAATGAAACTTGATCGACAACGGGCCGGTGTGTGCCGAAAAATAGCTGCCCCGCATGAAATGTCCGCCCTGACAGAAGCGCTTATTTATAACGCTTTATTGACGTGAAAACATCAAATGTTTTCATGGACGCATCACAGTAATGGATTTACGACTGTAAGATCAGTTTTAAATAATTAAATTACACAAAATATTAGTACTGTATTTTAGTAACAAATCGCGGACTGGGCCACATAACCATCTTTGAACAGAAATGTATTAGTCTACAGGTTTTCACGACCATATCCCAATGACAATCACACAGGTATGACATTTATTAGTTCAAGCAGAGTAAAATAATACATATTCATGGCACAAGAAAGTCGTTTCCGTGTGGGCGCTCCCGTCAGGGAGGATATTTCACGCAGGGCGGCTATTTTTCGGCACAACACCTGTTGTTGCGCTCACCTTCTTGCTGCGCGACCGTAGCGACAAGCTTCGTAGTCTCCGTCTGATGATGTCTGCGATCGTGTTGGCATCATATTCATGTTTTCGCCGCTGTCTAACAGCTGTCGACACAAACGCATCATGGACCGAGGTAAAACAAACCGTGCTGCTTTCGAGATTTGCCCTTTTAACAATGGGCACACAGCAACTACTAAAATGACCGTTTATCTTCTCTGTTACTACAACCAACCGCCACACATGCCTTCACCATTTTGATTAATCAATGTTAACGATTGTCAGGAAGGTTTCTGGGTTCGGTTACTAGGCGGTGATTCCTTAGACAAGCAGAAAAACACGCAGTAATAGGAGGAATGTACGTAGCGGTAATATGTAAACACGATGAGCTGACGGACAATATGGCGGCAACAGTCAGGGGGGCGGAGTTGTGACGTCATGTTATTGGGGTCTATCGTCGGACAACCAGTTCAAGGAGTACTCCGCCTACTTCCCATAGTCAGCTGGGATAGGCTCCAGCACCCCCGCAACCCTCAAGAGGATAAAGCTTTACTGATCAAACAGTCAGTTTCTATCCTGAAAATAATTTTAATTATCCTTAGTTGTTGTGAGATTGTTAACAGTGAACCCCCACATATTTTATATACAGTAAATGAAGACAGCTTGGTAAGTGCAGCCAGTGTAAATGGAGAGGTTGGCAATCGGGGACCTGTAAAACATTCTTTGTCTCGTCAAGACTGCTTTGAAAGCTTCCCACTCATCTAAACATGGTCTTTGAAACATGCAGTGATGTGTCTCTATCGTTGTGTCTAAAGGGGAAAAGAGGGTCAGGGGTAGACAGTAAGGCTGACCTTGTCAATCTAACATTGCTTCCACCTAGCTACACGTCAAATTAGATGATACTCTTGGTAGCTCATGATGCCACTGAAGCGTGTAGATGAATAGTTTTTTTCTCTTCCTCCGGAAGTATCAATGATAGTCATGGAACAAGCCAAATATTGGTTTTGTTTTGCTTCCTGTGGTCCATTGCGTTTGAACTTTGCAGATCTGTAATAGATGAGGGGAGTCATCAAAGGTGTGAGAAGATCGTATCAAAGTGATGATAAAATTGCAAAGGAAGCCCATAAAAGGTAGCTAAGAGAAAAGCCTCAAGAGATTTAAAAGTTTTGAGAAAATACAAATCAATGAACGGACAACCCTAACCTGTTCTGTAACAAATAAAACTAATATTTTTGTGGATTTTTATACAGGAAGTGCTGAACCGTCAGAGATTTTTTCCACAATCTCTTGACACTAAACCAAAGATTAAGTACGATTCTAGATTAAGACACTAAATCCTTTTTCTCTACACTGAATCATTACTGGTTATTGTGGCCCATGGGCTTCTGGACAACTGTAATGATGATAGTCGTTTTGGGTATTAGCACAGCTCACTCTCATCTCATGCCCGATGTCCACTGCCCACAATCATGTGTTCTCAATTCACCATCTGGTTTTGCAAAGGATGATAAGCACCTCAAGCTGTAATGGATAAGTATGTGCTTGACATAAAGATGTTGCATTCCGTTTTCTAGTTGTGTTGCCTCATTGTGTCATGCTTATCAAAATTAAACCCGCATCATTTCCAGTAAATGGTATAGGAAGAATTATGTGCTTGGCTGTAATAAAAGTCTGTTGAGGGACACGCTAGCAACTCATGGTTGTTGGCAAGCTTCAGAGCTGTTTTCTTCCTGCAGTTTAATTTGTGTTACGCTCTGTGCGTTTTCAAGCCAGATTAGTTTGACCATATCCCTTCAGGAAACAACAAAATTAGATTAATTTGCGGAGAAGCATGCAGGAGTTGTGTTGATTCAAAACAACCCCGATGATCCTTTTGGTTGAATTCTATTAATCTCTAAATCATTAGAGAGCTGCTTGTTATATTTAATTTCTTTGACCATACAAAAATATTTAGCCGTATTCACCCCTTGTGTCATCACATTGCAAGGCAAATCAATTTTTTGTCTTAGTTCAGTAGTTTGATGAATTGACTGACTGGTGAGCACATCCTCTTCACAGTCCCGAGGTCTTGGATTTAAATCTGGGTGTTGTACTCTCGTGCATGTGTGGATTTTCTCATGTACCACATTTTCCTTCAACATTTTAAAAGCATTGTTTGTAGGTAAATTCAACAATCTAAATTGTCAGTTGGTGTGAATGTTTGTCTAAATGTGCTCTGAGATTTGCTGGTGACCAACTAAGGGTGTACCCAGCCTCTGAACAAAAGACAACTGTGATAGGCTCCAGCACACCGGTGGAGGAAAAGTGATACAGAGAATGGATTGCTGGTACAGTAGTAGTAGGTACAGTGAGTACTGCTCACCAGCTCTTTATTGCGTGTTCTGTTAGCACCAGCAAGACCAGCATGAAAACGGCCCAGATAGCATAGTGGGTAATTGATATAGTGTCAGTATTGCAGTCATTTTTAGACTTTCCCATTGCCATTAATCTCTGTCATTGACTTGACTGTTTGTGTTTATTATGTTCAGATTTTGTGCTTTATTACTGGGTTCTTGGCTTCATCTATGTCACTCTCATGGTACTCATTGTGTCATTAGTTTCATGTGCTCTCATCTATTATGCTCTTTTTGTGCCAATCAGCTCCTCGCCCCATGTTTTCATCACTTGTTTTTGTTTTGAATTATTCTGTTTGTTGTGCCTTCTTTCTTTGTACCCTTTTTCAGATCCTTGTCAAGGCTTCTTGTTGTGATTCTAGCCACTTGTGTTAGTCACTTAGCCTCTGGAGGATTTAAGGGTGAAGGGAAGTTTGCCCAGCCAGGGAACACGTGGGATTTATTGTCTTGGAATGGATTTTCTTCCATATGGATAGCTCTTCGAGTATAGGGTCTGGCCATGAATACTTTCAGGAGGCGTTTTTTTAGAATCACCGACAAAATCTAGGAGCCAGAATGTATAGAGATATGTCTAGTTATTACCTGTAGCATTTCTTGGGGTAGTTCACAGTTGATGGTAAAGAATAAACATGCAAATCACACTTAAAATCAAAGGCCATGTTTCTCAGCCTTAAGAGAATATATTGTGCCGTTAACATTTGAAAATATGTCCTTCCCCTTGTTTCATACAGTAGAGTGTGAAGGGTGGTGAGCGTGACAGGCTGATTGGTGTGATACCTTTAGTGTATCTGTATCTGAAGTGTACCTGTACCAAACTTTCAAAGTGAAGCAAAAATTGAGGCAAGTTACCTTCACCCACTGACGTTGGTTGAGTAATTGTGTCTGAATAAGCACATTTTTGCAGTTGCTCGTGACAGAAACAAGTATATTACTTGTTGGATTTGTTTAAATATTTGATGGGAAATGATTACTTTTGAGATTTAGCACAACTTGGCAGGCACGAAAAATGTCATCACAGTATGCCTATAAATATACTTATTCATCTAGTTCATGTCATTCTCAAGGTATTGATTTTACTGGACCCTTTGAGTTTCGCCACTCATTCGAGCCCTCCCATCTCAAGTGAACCAAGTCAGAGTCTGCGTTTTTTTGTTTTTTTGTTTTTTTTCCCAATTCAAGTAATAGAGATTGCGATTCGAGTCCAAGTCCCTATAGATATCCAAACCACTGAAAGTGGGATTTTGTCCATATTTCATCAGGAAACAATAAAACTACATTAATTTGCGGAGAAGCATGCAGGAATGGTGGCAGCAAATGAACGAACGCTGATCTGCTGCAATGGCTTGGTTAGATACGGTTAACTCATTGGCTGCCACTGACAGCACAAGACATCAAATCCATTTGAAATGGGAGGGATTCCAGTGAATGAATGAACGTTGATTCGCTGTCACCCTGGACGTCTACCAGTGATGAACTCCTTTAAATTAACAGCAGAAGAATGATTGGACACCACACAATTGGACGTCTATGATCATCTTTGGAAGGTTGACAAGCACTTCTTTTTTACGGCAGCCTTCATCGCTGGCGGCTATATTGGGTAGGGCGACTGTAGGTTGGAAACTAGATCTCACAGAGTACATACACGTCATTGCTTAATAGGCCTGTCGCGATAACAAATTTTAGTGGGCGATAAATTCACTCATAAATTGTTGCGATACTATTGCGCCCCCCCCCCCCCCCCCCGCCACCCAATTTTTTTAACCAATTTACAATAACACAGTAAGAATACAGTATATATTAATAATGTTAAGTAATATTAAGTACACCCATTTAAACGCAATAAACGTTTACTAAATATCAATACCGCACAGAAACACAGAATAAATAAAATGTGTTTTTCAAGAAAAAATAAAATTGCACTTCAATAACAAGAGAAAAATACATTAATCAAGCAGCAATAACAAAAATTTGGCTTCACTGAGGCTAGGTTTGTACTGCAGGTCTTTTAATGCACAAATCCGATTTTGTGTCATGTCTGGTTTTTTGGCGTGCCCGTTCAGACTGCCTTTGTCCAGGGAGCCTGTTCAAGTATCACGCATGCGCACTAATTCGCCGAGTGTCAGCAAAATGACTCGCATGTGCAGAAGCATCAAAACAAATTACCGTACACATGCTAGCTGTATGTCATTCCAGGGTGATCAGATTTTGATTTCCAATAAGAGGACAAAAATAACAGACATCAATAATCCCCATTTAGCCTTTTTTTTCAAAGTTTATATGGACTGATAGAACGCATACACGCATGCACATAAGCCTTGCCTTGTGTGCGTGACGCATGGGTGTGTCAACTTGCCCTGTCTCGGCCATGTAAGCAATACTGAAATATTGCTCATTCGGCGCATAGAATGAAGCCCGCTTCTGCATAAAAGCAGAGTTCAAGCTAGAAACTAATGCACAGCCACATCGCTTCCGTCCTGCCTGCCGCTTTCGCTTTGCTGACGTCATTGCTGCATGAATTCCGACCCGGGAGACTTGAAAGTTCAGACCGCCAGTCACATTCTGGAAAAATGTGACGTATATCGGATTTGAAACGGTCCACTTCTATGCGACTTGTCACGTTCAGACCGTCAAGTTAGTGCTGCACTTGAATCAGAAAAACACGAAAAAATCAGAGGTAAAACGGTCTCATTTCTTAAGCAAGGTAGCGCACTACACTTTCAATGAGGGAACGCCATTTTGCGCGATCTCGTTTGTATTTCTCAAATCAAGCGATTAACTCTGTAATTGTCAATTGCCGTGACGAGGAAGGCTCCGCTTGTTGTGATGCAGTTTTCTTACCAAGCAGTTAAAACTAAAGAGCGTGATAGTGTTTCAAATGAGCATGTTGATTTGTTGTGTTGGCCCTCTTTGTTGAAACAACCTCCAAATACATTTTGCAGACTAGTTCACCGTTTTGGTTGCCTCACCATTTTCATTTGGTTTAAAATCAAAATATTCCCATACCGGGGCTGTGGTGTTTGGCTTGGAAATCAGCATTTTCCGTCCATTTTTGTCTTCCTCACTCTGCTCGCTCATTGCTGTACGGTGTACGATGACAGTGCCCTCGGCCCGGCCTCTCCCCATTGAATGATGGTCACGCAAACTCAAATGTATAAAAACGAATATACCCAGAAGTCAATAAAACAGAGTGAATCCTCGTCACAGCATATTGCGCTGTTGTAAACAAGGAAGCCAAACTTTCAACAGCACATCCGCCGCACATCTGCCGCATGCACATGAGGCGATAAAAAAATTACCGCCCTCATTTTCATTTACCGTGCGTTAAATGGAATTATCGCATATCGCGACAGGCTTATTGCTTAGTACTCCTGGACACCAACAATAGACAGCACTAGTTTAGGTTTTGGTGTAGAAACTCATTTGTAACGGATAAATATGATCGCAGTACATTTCAATGGGGCTCATTGATTTTATATACAGGACAGTACAAGTACAGCATATTGAGTCACATGACGGGTTGTGAAAAAAAAATAAAATGGTAAGTCAGGGTACCGCAATTTTTTCTAACAGTATGTGCTATAATGATGAATGAGGTAGTATATATTTGACAAATACCGCTGCAGGTATTGCAAAGCTAATTGTGGTTGTCATGAATACAGAATTGCTTGACTGTGTTGAACATTTACCACAGGTGCGGTTCTGGATGTGTTCTGGAGGTGCACAGAAGGGGTCGCTTTCTTTGTGGATAGCAGAGAACAGCACGGGCCCTAAGGACCAGCGCCAACTGTGGCACTCAGCCAGTGAACCTACGTCTAAGAACGGCTGGAACCTCATCACAGTTCCACTTTATGGGCTGGCTGACTGGTACGACACTCACCAGTGTTGTTATGATTATATCAGGAAAGAGCGTCTGAGCTATCATTAAGGGACCAAATTGGTTTTATATTTAAGCAGTCATTGAGTCCTATTGTACTTGTCCTTCACATTAACATAAATACCTAGTGATTACATGACAATGAGCCTCTGGACTAATACTTTCTTCTTGGTCTGTTTGTGTCTCAAAATGTATATTGAAAACATTTTTCATTCCTTTCTCTGTGAACTGAAATTACTGACTCCCATAGAGACTGCAGTGCAAATATAGCTACACAATGGTTGTGCCAGTTGCCTTGCTTCCTTTTTGTTTTGCTTGACTGTGATGAATTGTTGAAATCAATACACATTGCTCCAACCTCCTGCCTTACAATTAGCTATGTCCCTGATTTTCGCTCAAAGAGAAGATACGTTAATGCTAAACAGACTGAAGAAAAAAGGAAAGAAACCCACATAAAGCATTTCATCTTTATTCTCCTGACTGATGGTTTCTCTGCTATTTGAGCTCCAATAATCCTGTTCCACTGAGAGTGATTAATTTTTTATTCCTGTGTTATGTAGTCAGCGGTTCTTTGTTCTAAATTAGAATGTCATGTTCGTAACCACCAGGTGAACCTTAAGTCTTTGCAAAGTGACCTTTTCTTGAGATTAAGTACATCCAAAAGTGCTGAGTGCTGTCAGAAGATGACCGACCATCAGTACAATGACCACAAGTACAATGAGGCAGTATTAGTTCATCGAGGAGATGATCGATACATTAAAGAGAATATATAATAGAAATGATATATTTAATTGCATAAAAGTTATTTAATTACAAACTAGTAGTAACAATACAGCAGAATTTAGAGGTAATCCCATCTACATTAATGTGAAATATCTGCCTTTAAACTAATATTGGATTAAATTATTAAATGAGAATAACAATTATACTATAAGTATTATATCTATAATAGAGAATCATGCCTATGATCATGGTCATATGAAAAAGCAGCCGATACTTCAATTAAAATTTCTGACTTGTATCAGGCCATAAGAGCTCTTCTCCGCTCCGAGAGCTCTGTTGCAACGGCTTTGTTTAAAAATTTACATACATTCTTGTTCGCCTTTATTCCCTTGGCAGCTATCAAACCTTTTTCAAGTTGTTTGGGTTTTTATTTATTTACGTTTACGCTCCCTCCATAGGTTCTGGCTTATTTTTAACTCAGAAGATGGACCGGGATTTGGGCATGGGTCCGTTATGACCCTTGACAACATCTCCTTCAGTATGAACTGCTTCTTGGCTTGTGAGTACTACTATACTTTTCTATCAAACTCACACATTTTCATTTTCTATCAGATTTTTTTCTATGTTAAGAAAAGAAGTGCATTCATCGTTAAAGAATATCGAATTTATTGGTTTTCCAATAATTCAGCTACAAAACATTGCAATGCTTGAAAGGTGGAAAAGCGCTATATAAGTATAACACCATTTACCATTCCATTAATATGAAAGCATTTTCTTATCTCGTAAGCGTGGTACGCTTGTAGTGGTATGTGAAGACACTGTGCAAAATGTTAAAGCGACTTCAACCTGTCTTTAAATAATAATATAATTTTTAGAAACATAATAATTAAATACATACCTGGAGGTGGAAAAAAAAATATTTATTAAAAAACAAAAAAAAAACATAATGGATGTCATGCTGCGCATCTTTCAAATTGAAAACCTCTCATCAAAAACATTGCAAAACATGGAACCCATAGGCTATATACATATATACTGGACTGTCTCAGAAAATTAGAATACACAATATTCTAATTTTTTGAGACAGTCCTGTGTATATATACAGGACTGTCTCAGGAAATTAGAATATTGTGTATTCTAATTTCCTGAGACAGTCAGGAAATTAGAATATTGTGTATTCTAATTTCCTGAGACAGTCCTGTATATATACACAGGACTGTCTCAAAAAATTAGAATATTGTGTATTCTAATTTTCTGAGACAGTCCAGTATATGGGAAAATATTAATTCAGTTAAATTGAACGGGGTTGAAAACAGGCAGACGATAAAAACAAAAGCAAGATGACAACCCTGTCTGGCTGAAGAACAAAAGGTTAAGAGTGCAAGACTCCTCCATCTCGTCCTTCCTCAGGATACATGTTTAGTATGTGACGTGAATAATAATAATGCCACAGCACCTTTGCAATATCAAAATTATATCAGGTTTAATATGAACAGTGGAGTTGTTAAGAATAAAGAAACACGACAATATGTTAATAAGCTTTTCATATCATATACTCTATGACTCAGATTTTCACATCAGGCATAAGATATAACTAACACACAGAGCACCAACCAACAAGGAATGTGGACATACAGATAAATCTTGTCTTGTGCAAACTTGGTGACACCTGCTTGTTGGTACACCCATCAATTTTCTAATCAGGTGAATGACTAAACAGTGTTTTAGTTCCAACAGCAATCAGCTTGATGGAGTTCAATATTAAACTTGATTAACAGTCAGCAAAACATAATGCTGAGCATGATGAGGGGCTCCAAATACAGAATGAAATTGAGATTTGATCGTGGTTTGACAAGAAGTGCATTATGGTGGTACTTCTTTTTCCAAGCATAGCTTCTCTCAACTACATTGTATTTTTGCAATGATTTTGAAATTGCCTTTCCATATTTTAATGCACCTATTGTTGTTAAGTCACTAACAGCCCTCCAGTCAAATTGGATTGGATGTTATTACTATCAATGGCAATGAATGAACTAATCTTGAAAACTGTAAAATGAGGCTTCTATTAGTGTTTAGGGAACCCAAAATTACTTGATGGCCCACCAATGATAAACCAAGCAGAAATATATAATTAAAAGCTACAAATATACTTTTAAAAAATCATCAATTTTGATGTCAAACATTGAAACATATTAGACATCCGACAACAAGGGAGGCAGAAAATGATGTCTGTGTTTTTCAAAAGCTGGGACAATATGTTGTGTTTGGTCTGGACTGGAGAAGATGCATGACCCATCTTTGTCAACACTGGTTTATTGAGTCAGCAGCCTTATATTCAAAGAGATGGAATTTTCAAGGAGACCACACCAATGTGTGGTTCATTGCCTCTTGATTGGCAGCACTGTTTTTGCAGCACTGCAGGAACATCTGTCTATTTGCTCACTTTCCAGATGGCAAGCTCTTAATCCAGAGCAGGTATCCATGTCATCCATCTACATTCAACTCGGTCACATTTTATTGCCCATCAGTCCAACCAGTTAATGGGAGATGCTGAAGATGCACATGAATTCTTTATGACTAACATCATCAATCCCTGAGGATTGCAACACTGTCATGGAATACAATTTAATGTGACCAATAGAAGGTAAATGGGTCTTCACTTGTACTGTATAGTGCTTTTCTACCTTCAAGGTGTACACTCAAAGCGCTTTGACACTGTCTCCTCATTCACCTACTAATGATGCAGCATATTATCAGCAACGTGGGGTTCAGCATCTTGCTCGAGGATACTTCGTCATAGATGCAAGTCCCTCAACCTTTGGATTGGGAAACTACGACTCTACTATTGAGCCGTGTTGTCCCAAAGGCTGAATATACTATACAATATGTCAATATCCTATTCTGAATTAGGTGTAATATAATAATAGTAGTGGTAATAATTATCCATTAAATATTTTGGTAATGACCCCATTGCAACTCAGTGTTAAGAGAGAGAGGACCAGTCAGTGTAGATGCCAAATAGCCCTGCAAGTATTTATATACCACTGAACTAGTCACCAAATATTTTTGCATGCTTATTTTTGACTACAAACACATTTTATATGCATAATATCCTTTAAAAGTCAAACGACTGACAGATTACATATCTACAACTTTATAGATGGAGTAAAGTACTGTACTCCCATTCGCACAGGCATACAGGTAGTAAAAAGGCCCTTTCCAACTTGATGTAAAAATGTAGGTTTCCCACAAATATTTCAGGATGCTGGATAAAATTTCAAAAAGATAAAGGGCTTTGGGCTAACCCTACGGTTGGTTTTGAGCTTAAGGCATACTGTAGTGTACTGTACATGACCACAGTATACACGTTTTTAGAATATAGATCACATGTATTTGTTAATTAACTAATTATTTTTATCATTAATGATGCTACATGAGTCATTTCCCATTACAGTGTTCCCTCATTTATCATTCTAAAACTAACCCGCAATAGGCAAATACTTGACGTAGTCAACCTAAGTATTATGAATGAAACCAAAGATCAAGCCTTTTTTCAAGCCCCTCTCCTCCTGAATAATATCAGCGAAACAGCTAGGCTGAAACACATTATTGTGAGGTTCAACTGTAATCTTTTAGAATTTGACTGCTATACACTGCTGGCCAAAAGTATTTGCACCCCTGCAATTCTGTCAGATAAGGCTAAATTTCTCCCAGAAAATGATTGCAATTACAAATGCTTTGGCGGTAATATCTTTATTTATTTTGCTTGCAATAAAAAAATAAAAAAAACACAAAAGAAAATGGAAAAAAAAAAAAAAAATCATTATCATTTTACACAAAACTTCAAAAATGGGCCGGACAAAAATATTGGCACCCCCAGTCTAATACTTGGTAGCACAACCTTCAGACAAAATAACTGCGAACAACCGCTTCATCAATGAGTTTCTTACAATGCTCTGCTGGAATTTAAGACCATTCTTCTTTGGCCAACCTTTCCAGGTCTCTGAGATTTGAAGGGTGCCTTCTCCAAACTGCCATTTTCAGATCTCTCCACAGGTGTTCAATGGGATTCAGGTCTGGAGTCATTTCTGGCCACTTTAAAAGTCTCCAGTGCTTTCCCTCAAACCATTTTCTAGTGCTTTTTGAAGTGTGTTTTGGGTCATTGTCCTGCTGGAAGACCCATGACGTCTGAGGGAGACCCAGCTTTCTCACACTGGACCCTACGTTATGCTGCAAAATTTGTTGGTAGTCTTCAGACTTCATAATGCCATGCACACGGTCAAGCAGTCCAGTGCAAGAGGTAGCAAAGCAACCCCAAAACATCAGGGAACCTCCGCCATGTTTGACTGTGGGGACCGTGTTCTTTTCTTTGAAGGCCTCGTTTTTTCCTGTGAACTCTATGTTGATGCCTTTTCCCAAAAAGCTCTATTTTTGTCTCATCTAACCAGAGAACATTCTTCCAAAACATTTTTGGCTTTCTCAGGTAAGTTTTGGGAAATTCCAGCCTGGCTTTTTTATGTCTCTGGGTCAGAAGTGGGGTCTTCCTGGGTATCCTACCATAGAGTCCCTTTTCATTCAGACGCTGTCGGATAGTATGGGTTGACACTGTTGTACCCTCGGACTTCGGGACAGGTTGAACTTGTTTGGATGTTAGTCGAGGTTCTTTATCCACTATCCGCACAATCTTTCGTTGAAATCTCTCGTCAGTTTTTCTTTTCCGTCCACATGGGGGGAGGCTCGCCATAGTGCCATGGGCTTTACCGCGCACGGGAGACACAGGAACATTCAGGTCTTCGGAGATGGACTTGTAGCCTTGAGATTATCAATGCTCCCTCACAATTTTGCTTCTCAATTCCTCAGACATTTCTTTGGTCTTCTTTCGTTTCTCCATGCTTAATGTGGTACACACAAGCACACAGGACAGAGGTTGAGTCAACTTTAATTCTAATTGGCTGCAAGTTGCAAGATTTAATTATTGCCACCACCACCATGTGCCACAGGTAAGGGTTAATAACACAAATTAGAGAAGCATCACATGTTTTTTCAAAGGATGCCAATACTTAATACAAATGTCCCAGAACCAAATTTGTGTGAAGTGGTTTGGAGATATGAATATTACATTATCTTCCATATCGCACTTGCCGCTAGGGAGGTCACTTTAGATTTCAAAATTCATTTTGAGGATTGCGCTCAAACCAAATGTCCTAGAACCAAATTTCCAAATGTAATTACTAGACTGTGACACAATTCAACATTTAATGAAGTTTGGTTCACTTCTGCGCAGTGGTTTTGGAGATATCATCATTACACTTATCTTCCATATCGCACGGTCCATTTTTGGAGTTTTGTGTAAAATGATAATGATTTAATTTTTTTCCCCATTCTCTTTTGTGTTTTTTCATTGCAAATAAAATAAATGAAGATATTACTAGCAAAGCATTTGTAATATTTTCTGGGTGAAATTGAGCATTAACTGACAGAATTGCCAGGGTGCCAATACTTTTGGCCAGCAGTTTATATCTTGATTCTGGGGAGCTTCATGTACTGTATCTTCCAACATCCTACTAATAAATAGCGGAATTTCAATCGGTTGTTTTCTCTGGCCACCTATTCATGCAACCGTGTCAATTTGCTTGCTAGTTGTTATAGCAACATTCCAGCGATGCATGTTCCAGCACTGCCTATTCCACTGTATTCCCACTTCCCATCTTTGCAACAATATTGCTCTAGATTGTCACACACATAAAACATGCTGAACTAGTGGTAAAACAACACATATAATAAGCCGCTTACTTCCAGCGGGACAGCGGGAGGCTAAGTAAAGTGCTTCCACTCATCTAACGAAACAAATGTATTATTTTCACTTGTATGTTGTACGCGATCCATCAAATCTGCGCACAGCTCTCAAGCAGCAGCGGTTTAAATGATCATATTCATTTGAGAATAACAGGGTTGGGAATGAGCTATTGATTTTCTAACTGGTGTATGCTGGTGGGGAAAAAAAGAGTTTAAGCTTTGAAATCCCAATTGCATTAATAGGGTACAATTTGAGACACATCAGACATGCCGTTTTAGTGAATGAGGAAGTTCAATCGTCAAATTGGGTTTTTATTAGAGCTGAAACGAGTACTCGAGCAACTCGAGTAACTCGAGTTTAAAAACTGATCCGAGTAATTTTATTCACCTCGAGTAATCGTTTATTTTGACAGCTCTAAGCATCACGTTTTGCTCTTACTACTTTTAATGCGGGACAACGCGCTGTCACGTGCGGAGAGGAAGAAGGGAAAAAAAAAAACTTACTGCAGCTGACAGCCGCCACAAACGACGCCGACGTTGCCAAATACTAGCCCGCACGATGCTACGTTGGTAACAGCTAGCGTCTGATGCGTCTCATAAAGATCACATGTATGTTGAACTAGATGCGCAATGACAAACTCGGCCGCGTCTGGGCAGCGTTATTAAACAGCCGCCATCTTAAAGCACTACAGCGCTAAGCGCTAATAAAGAGCGCTAAGCGCTAATAAATAAGATTAACGTTACTGTCGCTACTAGCTCACGTAAAGTTAGCCCAGCGGAGGACTAGGTTTCAATTAATTATGACCACTGTCGTTGCGTGGCTAACGGGTCTTACATACAGGCTTTAACATAACATAGCATTGTGGAGTGATGAGGGTGTAAAATAAAAACTTAAACATGCTAACTATCAATTTTAGCTCTGTAGTCATTGCTGGATAAAACACCAAGTAGCACTGGTCCCGAATGTGCTCCCGTACAGCCTGTATCATACATTTAATTTGAACACTGCAAAAACTCAAAATCCTATCAGGACTTACAGTTTAGACTAACTTAAAACTTAACTAGAACTTAAAAATGGCTTGACACAAAGAGAAATTCAATTGAAACACGTGGGAAAAAATCCTAACTTTTAAGTGATGTGTGTTATCAAGCGTAACGGCATTTTTAGGTAATATATATATATATGTATATTAATAAGATCTAAAAGTTTTTTGAGTGAAAGCAGTGAATTAGTCTTTTTTTTTAATTCTAGCTACAATATACATCGAAAATAAAGACATTGATTGACTGAAAATGGTTCAAGATTAGATGAAATGTCTTGTTTTCTCATGTATATTTATAATTGCTCTTCACCTAAAAATATATTTGTTTTATCCGATTACTCGATTAATCGATAGAATTTTCAGTCGATTACTCGATTACTAAAATATTCGATAGCTGCAGCCCTAGTTTTTATATTAACATTTGATGGCAGGAACACTGTTACTGTTGAAATCCAATTGGTTATTTTATTTTTATATTAACATTTGATGGCAGAAACACTGTTACTGTTGAAATCCAATTTGTTATTTTATCCGTCATGTAATGTAATACACATACACAACACCAACCTGTCAGCAGTAGAAGCAGCAACATAGATACATTGAATTGCATATATTAGTTTTCACATCACATATTTGCCTGGCCACTTGTAGGATTAAGTTTGTAAGATTTAAACATATATAGCCCGTAGACAGATAAAAAAAAAAAAACAACTGTTTTATTACTACGGGGTTAAAAACAACAACAACAACAACTAAGGCTGGGTTTATACCACAGATCATTAACCTGATGGTCTGAACGGGACAAGTCACATGGAAGTTGACCATTTCAAATCTGATCTACATCACTTTCGTATGTGGTTAAAATCCGATCTGGACTATGTTCTCCCAGAATGTGGTTGCGATCTGAACAGTCAAGTCTCCCAAATCGGAATTCATGCTGCAATTATGTCAGCAAAGAGTGACAGAGGCAGGGAAGACATCATCAATGGAGCTTTGCATTAGCGTTAGCACCAAGCTTGGACTCTGCTTTTAGGGAGGAGGTGGGCTTGATGGCAGTCATAAAAAAATAAAATAAAATAAAATAAATTGGGGAAAGAATTCTCTAAAATGAGAATTCTCTGTTTTCTTCCTGCGCACCAGATGAACAATATTTCAATATTGCTCACATGACAGAAAGTTGGGGTAAACTGATCGTATGTGTGTGCGTCATGCACGTATAGTGCGTGCATGCATTCTATCAATCCATATACACGGAGATTATATATGTCTGTTATTTGTGTCCTCTTTATGGAAATCAAAATATGATCACCCTAGAATGACGTGAAGCCAGCATGTGTAGTCATTTGTTTTGATGCTTCTCCTCATGCGGGTCAGTTTTGCACAGCGCATGTCGGACTGCAATTTAGTGCGCATGTGTAATACATTTATGGGCTATAGACCCTACCCACGTGACGTCACAACTCCGCTCTCCTGAATGGTACCGCCCAATTGTCCGTCAAAACATAGTGTTATAACCTGTTACGGCTACGTACATTCCTCCTATTTACGGCGTGTTTTTCTGCTCCTTAACATTAATAATCAAAATGGTGAAGGCGTGTGTGGCTGTTGGTTGCACTAACAGAGAAGATGGAAGGAGAGACTTGAAGTTTTACCGTATTCCGAGGGATCTAAAGAGGAGAGCGAAATGGACGGCTGCAATTCGACGTGAAAACTGGGCACCAAAAAATCACCACAGACTATGTAGTAGTCATTTTATATCCGGTAAGATGCATTTAAGATATACTTTGAGGGTTTTGGGCTGACAAATAACCACAATTAAGATCATTGCTAGGCTAATCGCCGACAACATACACGTATGTATGTAGTGAGAGTGCTATCGCTAAACCATATAAACATTAAAAGCCTTAACTCCATTGACAAACGACATGAAATTCATTAGACTTGACAGCGGATGTTAGCAATAACAAAAGATTTTGAATTGAAAATTTCGTAACTCACCTTTCCAAGCACAAGATAGATTCCTGCCGAATTTTCGTGGACGAGGACCTGTTTCACCCAACCAGCAACGAAGTATTTATAAGCCTCCAAGCTCTTGAAGTTTTTCAAATTTTCGTGAGAATAGGCTGATTTTGTGTGGACAAGATAATTGTAAATATCAGCGTAGCAGATGTCAGGCAGACAGGGCGAAGACAGTGGGTCGAAAAACATCAATTTGGGCATCAAATATGGATCTGGCAACTGTATAGAACGAAGCTTTTCCACATAACGCCTTTTATGCAACACATCCAGTGAGTTTACGGCATCAGAAAGCACCGGGTCTTCCATGAAATGCATTTTAAATTCCTCGATCAATTGAAACCAATGCTAATACAGAGACAAAATGACGGACAAGTGGGCGGAACCATACAGCGAGCACGTGGTTTTGTGACGTCGGTGGGTAGGGTCTATATGGGAAAAGGCCGTCTAAACGGGCAGGCCAAAAAAACAGATATGAAGAAAAATTGGAATTGTGCTATGACCTGCTGACAGGAAAATGTGTGTTGAATATCTTTCGAGAATGCTTTGAAAAGATCCCATGCTAAACAGTGGAATTCATGTCAACATAATTAAAACACAATAAAATAAGGAAGTCGAGCAATTACAACCAAAAAAAAAGCACACAAGAAACCTCAAACCACACATGCTGTTGTCCATCTTCTTAGAGAAAATTAGAGGCAGGGTTAGCTACTAGTCTTTTGTTAGAGCCAAATCTGCTGTTCATAGCAAGTGAGGTACTTTTAAAGGGTATTAAAACACTAAGGGGCTGTGAGATATCAATAGAACCGTTATGTGGCAAGATAACAAATATTAATAAAGTTCACACAAAAAATAAATCACATTCATGAGCAATTATCGAAAATAGATCGGAAATTACGAACATTTCCGAAAGTATTCCGGAAACAGCCGAATGGGGCGGAGATGTCATAACAAGGAAACAAAAGGTCGAGGCAGGTGCCATCGTTGTTTATCGACGAGAGAGTTGCGTTCGTGTGTTATCAAAAAATCGCTAAAATGGTTCAAACCTGTCATGCTATGTGGTGTACAAATAGCCATTTTTCACCATGTAGTACCCATGAGTTCCCGAACGCGAGAAAAAGACCTGGACTACGCAGACAATGAGTAAAGGTCGTCCGTGCTAAGAGGGCTAATTTTGCAGACCCAGCCTCCGGCACGGTTTTGTGTAGTGCGCATTTTACACCTGAAAGCTATACGAACTATGGACTAATGAAATCAGGTTTTGCTAAGAAATTGCTGCTGAAAGCAGATGCGGTGCCCACTTACACGCGCAGCCACCTAAATGTCCCTAGATATCAAGAAAGGGGACGATGACTGGCTCTGATGAGACCACCCCACCACCCCAGGCAAAGCAAAGGAGGTAAATGGCCAGAGTGAGTACTCTTTTATAATAAAAAAACATATCACGCATTGGATATAGGACTGGACACATTTATAAATTATCGCTCGTAAAATATATAGAACAAATCCTCTAATCCCATTCATATTTGTGTCGGTTGGCAGAGCGAAAACTGATGATAGCACAAAAAATGATAATTATTCTGTACCAGGGGTGGGCAAACCGGTCCTCGAGGGCCGCAGTGGGTCCTGGTCTTTGTTCCAACTGATCCAGCAGTTTTTAACCAATGAGGTTTAAATGGAAACAAGAAGCACCTGACTGCAATCAACTGATTGCACTTATAACACACCAGATTGGTGAAAAGGTGTCCTCTTGATGGGTTGCAGCAAAAACCCGCACCCACAGCGGCCCTTTGTGGAATAGTTTGCCCACCCCTTGACAAGGATGCACTAAAGGACCCAAATGCTCGACAGTTCAATCCAAACAAAGATTCATTTTCCAGTTCATAAAGTTCAAAAAACGGAAGTTAACAAAAATTCACAGCAATGGCTGGACATTAATCAACAAAAATTCACAGCAACAGCTGGACATCAATCAACTGAGTAGATTTCACTAGAAACAAAAAAGGCATTGGTTCAAAAACATGAATCGTTCTCAAAAAGGGGCTTACACAAGGACGTGGCGTAGGACGTGGCAGGATAGCAGACAAACCGACACTGGGCAAGGTTAGAAGCAGGCTATTTATACAGAGGGTCACAGGTGGACATGATCAGCCTGATTGGCAAGGGCAGGAAGTAAAGTTAACTCATGAAGGCACACCAGTACCAAAATAAAATAAAAGGATCTGACATCTACAAAAAACGTTAAGACCTCAGAGACGTGACACCCCTGTTCTATACATTACTTTATTTTGCGGTCACAGTGTATCAGCTTCACAAAAAGAAATGCAAAACAAAGCATTCGGTGTTTCCCACACGATCTGTTGTTGCCGGTGTTTAATCAGTGTGATTGCTCCCCTCAATGATCCTTTCATTAGGCTGCATTGGCTTTCGTTTGGGCTCAAATTGATAACCCAAAAATCCAAAGAAAGGTTCATAACTCTCCTCGTCACCATTAGAAGAATGTTAGTTACGTCGGATTCGTCGCTGCAACTAGAAACAAAATTGTCCGCCATCATCGCCGCCATTCAGTACTAAGCACTGAGCACTTGTTTCCTTGTACTGACGTCACGCACACAATATGCTAGATTTCCGGGATCTCGCAGGCGGGTCGTTTTAGCTTGACAATCGATCCAAATTTCTAGCATTTTCTTGGTGTCGCGATGTGTGTAATTACACGAAGTGGCATGATATGAATCCAAAAGGCTTGCGTTTATGGATAAATGATGAAATATTAGCATTTCCCCAGGTGTTGTCATACCCTTTAATTTCTTCTGTGAGCACTATTCTTCAGGTGTGCTTATTGACTGGCATTATGTTGGGTAAGACTGAAACATGATTCATTCCTTTCTAATCTGGTCTTTTAAAGATATATGTTTCATATAGCAATTATAGGACTGTTGTTCAGTTAAGTGTAAGTGTGTTGCCATGGTATGAGGATGATTATTACATGCTTTCACAGTTGTGGGCAATCATGTTACTGTCAAAGAAGTATGGTCAATTAGCTGATCTTTGCACCTCACCGTGTATCTCCTTACTAGCGCCACAAAGGCATTTTCTATAGAACATAACACCAGTAATCACAAGTTTGTATAGACTAATACCAATCATTATTTGTTTCGAAAGCTGAACAACAGGCCCATTTTTTTTTTTATCGTGAACAACAGCAGAAGAGCCTTGCCTTGTTTTGCAGAAAATCCATCAATAAATTAATGTTACACAATAAACTTTTTTTTTTTTTTTTTTTTTTTTTTTATGAACACACAGTCATATGAATGAAAATGCCAAAGCATAAATTGGCCAAACATGTATCATATTTTTTATATTCAGTGTGTATCTAAACTTAAGGTATGTAATCAAAGCAAATACAAAACTAAAGTTTATTGCCACCGTCAAGGCATTATTGTTATCCTGTTCCTTGTGTAAAAACATGCCCACACAATTACACCATTAAACTAGGCCATTTCTCAGGTAACAGCAGAAACAATTTTCTTTTATCACAGTGCAGCATGACCAGTTGTCTAAATGTTCAGATGATAAACAATCTCTTATCTCCTGTACAATATGTGACCAGCAAGAGAAAATTACCTTTTACAGAGAAACGAAGTTGCAGGTGTGTAAAGGAACTAAGTACATGTATGCATAGGAAGCCTCATGTTGTGTTTGCCTCCAGATTTGGACTACGATTCTAATAGGTACATTTACATGGGTAGTTTTCCTCAGTCCGATGGAAATCAATCATATTAAGTGAATAGGATTTGATTTTTATACGTACATGAAGTATAAGTACGTATAAGTAGAAGATTCACGTTCAATCCACGTTTGCCTGGCTCCAGGTGAATCCGATTGTCTTCTTTTTTACATGCGCATCACATTACTCTCTGCCACTACCTGTAATATGTAATTCTGCCTTCACATGCTCTATGCCTATATTATTATAATACTTTATTGTATAATTAGTATTACTGAAGTACCTTTTCTGAGGTACTGTAAATCAAACATTTCCTCTATAGTACTTTAGTTACAGATGTAACATGCACAACTGTAAGGATGATAGTTGGACTGTCCTTTGTGTGCCTTGCACAGCATCACTTACATAACTCAGACTGTTTATCCATCCATCCATCCATCATCTACCGCTTAATCGCATCGGGTCGTGGGGGCAGCAGTAGTAGCAGGGAAGCCTAGACTTCTCTCTCCCCAGCCACACAGAGTCCCTCCTGGATAACCGAGCTTCTCACCCAATCTCTAACAGAGAGCCCGGCAACCCTGCGGAGGAAACTCATTTCGACCTCTCGTATCCAGGATCTTGTTCTTTCTGTCACGACCCACAGCTCGTGACCATAGGTGTGAGTAGGAATGTAGATCGACTGGTATTTCGAGAGCTTTGCCTTTCGGCTCAGCTCCTTCTTCACAACTACGGACCAGTACAGAGTCCGCACCACTGCAGACATTGCACCGATCCGCCCGTCGATCTATCGCTCCCTCCTGCCCTTACTCATGAACAAGAACCCAAGATACTTGAACTCCTCCACTTGGGGCAGAATCTCATCCTCAACCCGGAGAGGACACACCACCCTTTTTCGACTGAGGACCACGGTCTCGGATTTGGAGGTGCTTACAGTGGGGAAAATAAGTATTTAGTCAACCACCAATTGTGCAAGTTCTCCTACTTGAAAAGATTAGAGAGGCCTGCAATTGTCAACATGGGTAAACCTCAACCATGAGAGACAGAATGTGGGAAAAAAACTGAAAATCACATTGTTTAATTACTAAAACAATTTATTTCCAAATTAGAGTGGAAAATAAGTATTTGGTGACCTACAAACAAGTAAGATTTTTGGCTGTCAAAGAGGTCTAACTTCTTCTAAGGATGTCTAACGAGGCTCCACTCGTTACCTGTATTAATGGCACCTGTTTTAACTCATTACATAAAAGACACTGTCCACAACTTTAGTCAGTCACACTCCAAACTCCACTATGGCCAAGACCAAAGAGTTGTTGAAGGACACCAGAGACAAAATTGTAGACCTGCACCAATCTGGGAAGACTGAATCTGCAATAGGTAAAACGCTTGATGTAAAGAAATCAACTGTGGGAGCAATTATTAGAAATTGGAAGACATACAAGACCTATGATAATCTCCCTCGATCTGGGGCTCCATGCAAGATCTCATCCCATGGTGTCAAAATGATAACAAGAACGGTGAGCAAAAATCCCAGAACCACAAGGGAGGACCTAGTGAATGACCTACAGAGAGCTGGGACCACAGTAACAAAGGCTGTAACACAATGCGCCGCCAACTACTCAAATCCCGCACTGTCAGATGTGTCCCCCTGCTGAAGAAAGTACACGTCCGGGCTCGTCTGCGGTTCACTAGAGAGCATTTGGATGATCCAGAAGAGGACTGGGAGAATGTGTTATGGTCAGAGGCAACCAAAATAGAACTTTTTGGTAGAGACACAAATTCTCGTGTTTGGAGGAGAAAGAATACTGAATTGCATCCGAAGAACACCATACCCACTGTGAGGCATGGGGGTGGTAACATCATGCTTTGGGGCTGTTTTTCTGCAAGGGGACCAGGACGACTGATCTGTGTAAAGGAAAGAATGAATGGGGCCATGTATCAAGAGATTTTGAGTGAAAATCTCCTTCCATCAGCAAGGGCATTGAAGATAAGACGTGGCTGGGTCTTTCAGCATGACAACGATCCCAAACACACAGCCAGGGCAACAAAGGAGTGGCTTCGTAAGAAGCATTTCAAGGTCCTGGAGTGGCCTAGCCAGTCTCCAGATCTCAACCCCATAGAAAATCTGTGGAGGGAGTTGAAAGTCCGTGTTGCCCAACGACAGCCCCAAAACATCACTGCTCTAGAGGAGATCTGCAAGGAGGAACGGGCCAAAATACCAGCAACAGTGTGTTAAAAGCTTGTGAAGAGTTACAGAAAACGTTTGGCCTCTGTTATTGCCAACAAAGGCTACATAACAAAGTGGTATTGACCAAATACTTATTTTCCACCATGATTTGCAAATATTTTTTTTTGTGTGGTTTTTTTTCCCACATTCTGTCTCTCATGGTTGAGGTTTACCCATGTTGACAATTACAGACCTCTGTAATATTTTCAAGTGGAAGAACATGCACAATTAATGGTTGACTAAATACTTATTTGCCCCACTGTATCTTCATCCCGACCGCTTTACACTCTGCTGCGAACCGCTCCAGGGAGAGTTGGAGGTCACGGCTTTAATCAGCCAACAGCACCACATCGTCTGCAAAAAGCAGGGATGCAACACTGAGGCCAACAAACCGGAGCCACAGACCACTTCGGCTGCACCTAGAAATTCTGTCCATTAATGTTATGAACAGAATCGGGGACAAAGGGCAGCCTTGGTGGAGTCCAACGCTCACAAGGAACGAATTCGACTTATGCAGGCAATGCGGACCAAACTCTGACTAACCTCTGTCGTACAGGGACCGAACAGCCCTTACCAAGGGGCTCGGTACCCCGTACTCCCAGAGCACCCTCCACAGGACTCTCCGAAGCACACGGTCGAACGCCTTCTCCAAATCCACAAAACACATGTGACTGGTTGAGCAATTTCCCATGCACACTCGAGGACCCTGCTGAGGGTGTGGAGCTGGTCCACTGTTCCACGGCCTGGACAAAAAACACACTGCTCCTCCTGAATCCAAGATAACTTCCCAACAGGCCTTCCTCTCCAGCACCCCTGAATAGACTTTACCGGGGAGGCTGAGGAGCGTGATACCTGTATAATTGGAACACACTTCAGACTGTTTATTATTGTGCTAAACTATGATAATTTGCCTGCATGTCGATGGACAGTGGATGGACATCCATGAATATTTAGGTGCTCTGTGTGGGCTCGCTTTCTAATGGTCATACATAAGTCCCATGACTTGACTCTCTGTGCTGCTTGCTGATTTGCACTCCCTTTCTAAATGCTTTTTGAAATGACCACATTACCCCCCACCGAAATTCAATTGCACTGCCGTGTCTGCAACCTCTTTTCCTGCTCTCGCGTCCTGTCCAGTACAATATTGTCTTCTTGCCTCAGACCTTTCCTCACTGGGTATAGAACTAATGATTTGACTAAAACTCTACTTCAGTCTAGGATTGTAATGTTCACACTTTTTGTTTAGTCCTCCAACAAATAATGTGCTGTTTTTTACTTGCATTTGTTTTTCTCTTTGTCCTTGCTTTTCTCTTTGATGCTCGCATCTTTACAACTTGTTTTGTCTATATGCAATTTTCAATAAATAACCATCACAATACAAATAACCATAGAGAGTGTTCCCATAAAATGGGAACAAAAACTATTACTGCCTAAAAGATTCAAATCATCCCTTCTCCACAACTCACTACCTGAACGGCTCAGTGTTTAAAAAAAATTTTTTTTAAATAAAAGAAGAACTAAAGAAAAAAAAGAAAAGAAAAGCAGGTATGTCAAACACATTTTAGGGCAGGTCCCATAATAACCCCAATTTGATTGTAAATAAGTTTAACCAATATACAGTAAACTCTACCTGTGAGCTAATTGAAAAAAACTACAAATAACACCAATTCCGATCTGTGCCATATTTTTGGCTCCAATAATCACAAGTATATTTGGCTAATATTTACATTTATTGAATATTACCTTGTTTCAAATAACATGACCAATCTGAAATTTCAGGACTCATCTCAAACAGTATAATTCTTTTTTTCATTTACTCTTTCAATTTAAATATTGCAGTTGATCTAGTCTAGTTTTGAAATAACACCACCTATTTTCAGTTAATTTAAATACTTAATGTTAAAAAAAACTAAAATCATTGTAACATTTTGCCTAAACCTGAAAATTGAAGACATATAAATACAGAGATATAAAAACCACCATCATTTTCTTCCAAACACTAATCAGCACTGGTTTGGACCAATTGTCCTGAAAGCAGAATTGAGGTTTTGGACAAAAAAATGCATTATTCTGCTAAATAAGAGAGGTTGACAGCACAGGACTAACTTCTATCAACTTACCTAAAATGGCAGATAAAAGTAGAACAAAAATCCATCACTTACCATCAATGGAAATTAATTCTGACCCGATGGAGGTTCGTCAGCAACTAAACTACTAAGTTTGTGGTGTAGTTTAAAGCACGCCACTAAATTCATGCATTGACGTCAGCACCAAAAATGACTCATTTATACTGACTTTCAGTTAAGCAACCATGAAAACTCATCTTTTCTCCACACTGAGACATACAGAATGAGGACAGGTGACAATTTTCCAGGCCAGCCTCCAACCACAGCAACTAAAATTAGTCACCCCTACTTTGAACATCTTTCGGGGGAGAGAACTTCCTCTATCTTGTGCAGTAATAGCCAATCAGGCGCCCTTTTGCCAAGAAGACTTCACCCTGTGAGAGAGTTTAAGCAGGATGAGATCAAGGTAGCAGCAAGCATATGATCTCAGTCCTGGAAATGTGGTTGGGGCCCGAGGCTTGATGGATTGCTACAAAAGACCCACAGTGAATGTGCTTACCCATTCGCCAGTGGAAGAGATAGGGGAAGAGAAAATTGGATCTATCCATTCCCTCTCACTTTTATAGCCAAATGAAACCCTTACTGCAGGTTCCACATATTCAATGGCCGTAAAGGTTGAGCTGGTAGTGTGCTTACTTGTATATTTAATGTGATAGCAACTACTTTTAACTGCTGTACATGGAGGTAGAAATGCAATATTTTTGTGATAACATGTTACATTTCCATTTCAGCAAATGGAGAGTTTCCACCGGTGCACAGAAGCGCAACGAGGTTGCCTATCAGACCGCTGATCACTCCCACAACCCCATCCATTGGGATTCCTCTGATGAACTTCCCTACTACAGATTACTGTAAGTCGGAATTTGTATGTGAGGAGGCTATATTACAGTTTAATAGAAGTTAATCCTGCCAAAGTTTTCCTTTGAATGTCTTTGTTTCAAACTCCTTCACTCACACATGCATGCACTGACTGACAATTACTCTGAATGCATGTTGTTTGACAAGACACAGACTATAACAAAGTAAGTGCGACCACCCTCTGGTTTGCTTCCACCCCACAATAGCAGGAGTCCTGTAGAGATCTCCTTTGGTAATAAATGGAGCAGGACAAGCAGTTACGAAGTGTAAAATCCTTCAATTTGTCTCTTGAGAATGTCAATGGAGACGGTTACACAGTCTTGACATTTTCCCGCTCACGCTCTCTCACTTCTTTCCTTCAGTAGGGCAACAACAAGCAGACTTCTATATCGAAAGTCGTACATTGCTGTTAGTCTTATCAAATTTTCCCTCAAACACATTTCCTTAGCCAGCAAGCTTTCAACCAGTGGGCTCATTCAAAAAAGTGAGTTGTTACATTTTCTTGGTAAACTGGATGGGAAATCTTTTTTGATTTATAGCCTCGGGTCGTAAACATGTTTCTCTGAAATCATTTAGCAGTCAGCATCCCGCAGTCAAATAAATGCGGTCAATAATGTTCGTGGTTTGTGGAATACTTTTCACATACTTTTCACTTCCAATAGATGATTATCCCAGGAAATCTTAACATGCTATATGAATTGCATTAATCTACCTTTTGTATTGTCCTCGGCAGCAGAACAAAGCTTTTATGCCTGTTAACCCTTTCAGTGACAGTTGTCAGTACAGTGGACAGATTTTCCAAAGTTGACACTTAAGTTGACCGTTTATAGAGCGATTGAAAAAAAAAAACTCAAATATTAGCAATTATTATATATTTTTTAAATAATTCGTCATAATTGTATTCAGTGTTGTTTTCGTCAACGACAACTATAACGAAAACATTTCGTTGGCTAAAAATTTTTCCATGATGATGACGAGGCAATAACTAGCTAAAAATGTCTCTTGGGAGATTAAAACATATTGAAACGAATGTCAGTTTTTGTCTGACAAGACGAAAATGCGCCATAGTTTATGTCACATGTTCATAATGTGCGACATTTATGTTTAGTTAGCCTGCATCGTAGCAGTGTCTGGTTGTGTCACTCATGTGATGTGCTGCGCCCACCAGTGTCCTCTTCAGTCTCCCCATTGATTGTTTTGAAACACCCACAGTAATATTTGTTTTCTTATCTTGGCAAGAGAATATGCAATTTGGTTTTAGCCTTTAAAGGTCTGTGCTGAGTGATTATCACACACTAAATGTAACTTGTAGCGTTAGAATAACATTCATGTTCACATTAGTATTAGGGTAATGCAGTGCTTAATGTGTAAATCATATGGTGCCGGAACGCAAAGTGCATATGACAGCGCAGGGATGACTAGACACACACAGGTCCCAGAACACAGGGAAAAACTAATGTCGAAAACAACATGCAAATGCCCACTTGCCATGCTGTGGGATTTACAAGCCTCAATTTCAGATAATATCCATTCTAAGGATGAAAAGGATGGGATGCGCCAGTCAGACCTGGACAGCACTGCTTGCTGCTCGGGAAAACGGACTGGTTGCGTTTTGTGTGATCACACTTGTGACGATGCCTGCATGTGTCTTTTATAATGACTTCTCAGTTGGTAGAAAAAAAAAAACTTAAGTTTTCTTAATGTTTAAAAGTCTGCATATTTTTATGATTATAAATGCATTTAAGCAATGAAATAACATTGGAAAAGTTTGTTAAATATAAAGAGCTGCAGTTTTGCGGACACACAAAGGGGAAGATTAATAAGGATCACATTTGTGACAATGCGTAAAAGACTGTGTCTTTGGCAACGAATTCTCAGTTGGCAGAAAAAAATCACAGGTTTTCTCAATGTTTAAATAGTCTACATATTTTTATGATCATTTTAAATGCATTTACACAACGAAATAAGGCTGGAAAAGATGCTTTTGCGGACACATAGAGGGGAAGATTAAAAAGGGGGCATGGCACACTCTGGCACTGCAGTTATACTGTTTGCATTGAGCATATACAGCGCCTTCACTTTTTTATTCAAATTATTTACTACTGGTAACTAACAAGTATTTCTTAGTTTAACATCCATAAATCGTTTGAGTATACATATATGAATATATATTTATTTTAAAAAGCGAGTGAGAAGCCCGGCCCGGCCTGACCCGAACGTAATATTTGGACATTTCAATATTGTTATGTTTTCAGTTTAATTTAGCTATTTCCCGCTTGCTATGTAAATAATTGTGATGTTTGTTTACCGCTTTGCGTTTTACTGTGAAGAGGGAGGAAGTGACGATCGGCCCGCTATGATATTTACCTTTATCAGCCATCGTGCTCCCTGGAATTTAACACCTGCTTTCACGCGCACCGCTTCCCGGGTAAGTCCCGGACATGACACTAGGACGTGACCCGTGAAATGTCTGCGTAATCTCCGTGTCAGTCGACAGGGGAAATTGTTTTCACACACAACTGCTACACGGGTTAATCCTGCGACATTCCCGGTGTTTCGGAGTATGTGAAAGGGGCTGTAGCTAAGCGTTTGACTCTTTGTCAACGTTACAATACAATACAATACATTTTTGAAAAAAGTTTTTATATAATTATTATTTTCTACACACGAGAGGTACCAGATCCACCCAAATAAGTCCCGGAACAGAGGGACGCCAAAATCAAGAGGTGGCGGATCCTGTTCCGGCGTGTTCCGGCACAAATTATCCCCTGGGGTAATGGTAATGGCTAACTTTTTTTAAATACAATTCGTGGCGTACAGTTGGGTATAATTGATTAAAAATAATGTACTGTTTTCCTGCTGAGTGAGTATTATCACCAAGTTGGTGATAGATTTGTAGATGCTACAATATGTGCTCGTCTGTCAATGTTCAATTTTAAAAAGCTGGAAAAACATTGAGTAAACGTTGACTAATACTGGACGAAATTAGTGCGTCAACAAAAACTAGATGATGAAAAACACATTTTCAAATGACTAAAATTTGACTAATAAATATTATCGTCTAAAAGACTAGGACTAAGACAAAAATTAAAAGGGCTACCAAAAACAACACTGTTTGTATTTTTAAAATGTTTTTAATTATGAACTAATTAAAAAAAAATTGAATGTTAATAAAAACTAAATTAATGAGATTAAAATTAATCAAAATCTACAATGATTGCGCCAAGTAACATTGTAAGTTGGGAGTTGTTTTTTTTTCCATAGATTTGAACTCATTGCATGCCATTGATGGCGATAGACGTCCAATTCATTTGTACCGGGAAGACTGGCCGTAAATGCTCATGTTTCCCTGCCATGGATGGCGCTGGACGTTCAATTCATTTTGACTCCCTGTCTAAATGGATTAGACGCCAAGTGCTGTCAATTGCCGCCAAGGAGTTAAATGAGTGGCCCTGTAAGGGATAATAAAATCAAATAAAATCATTATTCATGCATGGAAGAGTTAAAACACTGACAATTAATTTTGTTGTACACTGACGTTTCATTTAAACTAGTTTTGACACATCACATGAACCAGTTTTGCAAATATTTTTGTGTTTGAAATGGGCTCAGATTTATGAAAAATTGTATGCTTGGACTATCAAAAGTAAATTAGATCAGTCAGAAAATGTTAGTGACATATGTCAAATAATTGACATGGATTCCAACTAGTGGTTTAATGAGATTAGTAAAAAGACTAAATCACGGACTGATGTAGCAACCATCTGTCTGTGCATTTGGACACATAGCATTCAATCTGTTGAACAGGCGTAGATAAGTAAGAACGAGAGCCAAGTAGAAATATGCTGATTTGTGTTGCCTGTCAGTTTTGAACACAAGCTGCTGACTTGTTTCTTTCATGGGTCAGGCTGGGATATCATACATTCATGTTTGACCTGCTTGCACAACAGGCTCTGATGTACAGACTTGACTTAAATCCAAGGAGAATTTTTTACATTTGCACCGGTAACAATGTGGCTCTAAAAAAACGTCATCGGAATTGGGGACTGCTAAGAATTAATGTGCTGATGCTGTGCAATATGTACTCTTGTACAAGCCATGATAGCAAATACTTTACAGGTAAGAGAGACTATGCTGTAATTTAGTATTAAAAGGGGAAAAAAGTATCTAAAAAATGTGGTATCGTTAAAGTATCGGCATTAAGAGTGTGCCCTCCCAGAAACCCCATGATTCAATTCGATTACGATTCAGGGTGCTACGATTCGATTGTTGAACGATAAGCACGGTATTGACGATGATCACGGTTATCACGATTATCGATGCATCGTGTATTACTAATTATTAAAGTAGCCAAACAAATTTATGTCCATTATTAATTTTAAATATCCTAATGATTCAACAGGAACAATGGAGACATGCCCATACATTTGCCCTTTTTTGTGTGTGTTTGTTTACAAGAAAGTGCAAAAACATTAACCATTTTAAAGGCAGTACTTATTTCTCTCAACAATACAATAAAATTTACACAGGTGGAATGAATTCCACATTTTCTGGACACAAAGTGTCTTTAGAAACTTTTTTTAACCAATATACTTTGTTTTCACAGATTTCTGTACTATTTTGCATGTTTGTAGTGTTACCACTGTACTTAATCGTGGTTTTACACGTTCTTCATATGGAGTAACTTTTGTACACCAACAAACAACAATTAACACACATTAGCGAATTAGCTAATTAGCTTATCGTTCGGCACTAACTGTTAACATCTCAAAAACAACAAAGGCTAACCAGTACATGAGGGTTCATGTACTCACCTCTTATAGACGCACATAGGTCTTAGCAACACACTCAGGACTTTTTTTAATTGACATGACTTGAAACCACTGCTGGACAACTGAATGACAAGGCGCAATGAACTATCTCTTCCCCTTTTTGCTCTAAAAAATAACTTGCGCACAGAAGCCCGACCGCCAGGTCCTTGCCTGTCTCATACACAAATTTATTTTCCAGTCTTTTGAAAAGGAGTAAATCTCTCGCTCAGTAACCGGCAGCATAACGTTATGCGTGCGTCCGTTAAAGGTGTCCGGGCGGCAGACGTGTCTTGAATTTCATTCCCCTACAAGCGGCTGTCATAAAGTTATTAGGGAAAATCATCGTTTATGAACATTTATGAATCGTAATTGAATAGTCACGTGTCGAATCGTGATGCATCTAATAATCGATTTTTTTGGCACTCCCTTAATCGGCATCAGCTGATACCGCACTGTCGGGATTGGTATCGGGAGCCAAAAATTGTATCGTATCAGTTCAACACATTTATTTAAAAAAAAAAAAAAAAAAAAAGAGAGAGAGAGAGAGAGAGAGCACTTCATTTACAGTAAAAACTACTGACTGAAATCGTCACTGCTTTTTCTCTAGTCATTATCAGAGATTGTAACTATAGAGGGCAAACAAGTAGAGCTTGGAGTTGGCTGTTTTGAGAACAGCCAAGAGCGCTTAACATTCGCTGGGTGTCTGCTCTCTCTCTCTCTCTCTCTCTCTCTCTCTCTCTCTGTCTCTCTCTCTCTCTCTCTCTCTCTCTCCTAGCGGGTCTGACGTTTTCCTCTATGCTGGGCCTGATGGGGATTTTAACTTTGCCAGCCTGTCACTCCAACAAACCGCTTCTCTACCCTTGACACGCTGCGTGATTAACCCCAACAAACGCCTCTTGTCTTCGCTCTCTTTCATCTTTTCCTGCCAACATATCTCAACACTGACTTTTATGTTTCATTCTCTGTCCCATTTTTAAAAGGTTTTATTTATCAACACTTCACCCATCACCAAACCGCCATGTCTTTCTGTCAGCTGTCTCTGATCCCATTTTGCTCTCCTTTCTCTTTTTTTTATTCACCCCAACTTCACCTGCATCCGCTGTCTTCTTTTAGGCTTTTCCTCTTTATCCGTATGTATGCTCCACTATCGTGACAAAAGATGGAGTAGCTTCTTCCCTCCTCTTTTAAAAACTGATTCATCCTCTGCTTTTTCTGAAAAAGCCATTCGAGATTGTGGCGGTTCACTCCGCAGTGAAGGGAATGCATCGCTAACCTCAATATGAGCGCTCGCACCGCATGTGGGCGTGCACATGGGTGAGCATGTGAGAGAGATAAGCATTTGATACAAAATATAACATTTCCAAAAGTGATCATCTGCAAAAGTGAGGGTGTACAAGCATGATCTCCTTTGAACCCCCAGCATATTTTCATTTCAAGGTGCTGAAGTTCCGCTCACGAAACATCTGACAACAAATCCAAGCGCTGTGGATTAGAAGAAAACTGGCTCCAAATCAAATAGAACGACTATTGCTTGAAACAATCCAATTGGTTCTTTCAACTTGTTCTTCAAGCAGATGCTGCTCCCATTCCACTTCATGCAGAGACAGGTTTTGCCATTATCTCTCTGCTTATTAGTTGAGGAGCTGAAATGCTTCATTGTTTACTCATCTAACATTTAGCGGTGTTGTTTTTTTCCTTGTTGTTACTTTGGGTTTAGTATGCTGGGAACAGAAACAAGCAGTGTCATGCAAATCCAGCTTTTGTAATTAATCTGTCTTCCATGCTTGATTTTTATGCAGATCCATTCACAATGTGCCAGCTTTGATCCATCTAGTTTGTAATAAGCATGTGTGCCCCTCATCTAGTAACAGCTAGCCTCCATAGACAAGCTTAGCGGGCTTTGTTAAGACGCGGCAGTAAATTATGACCTTAGCTGTCATTTATATAATTTACGGATGAGAAGTTTAGTTGTTTTATAATGTGTGCATATAAATGCAATCGGCTTTTTGTATAGTTTTTTTCCTTGTTTTCCTTGTATATACAGTGCATCATGAATGCTTTGAAATATCAGGACATTTTAAATCAAAATCTGTTGCCCTCTGCCCGAAAGCTGAAGATGGGTCGTCACTGGGTTTTTCAGCAAGACACTGACCCTAAACATATGGCGAAATCTACACAGAAATGGTTTACCAGACACAAAATCAAGCTCCTCCCATGGCCATCTCAGTCCCCAGACCTTGTTTTGTTGGCAAAAGGGGGTTGTACAAAGTATTAACAACAGGGGTGCTAATAATTGTGACACACATTATTTGATGTCAATAAGGTCCCATATTATTTGAATTAAAAAAAAAAAAAAAACATTATTAGGGGCTAAAAAACACATCTTTTTCAGGGGTGCCAATAATTATGGAGGGCACTGTAAATATCCAGGCACTAATCACTGAGACTAAGAATGCTACGATTGCTATGATGCAATGTCCGATTTCTCAACAAACAAATATTCACACAAAAAATCATCATCCATAAATCCTTATAGAATTCAACACTATAATGAAAAAATATACAAATGTAAAGTAAATTTTTTTTTTTCGTTTGTTTCTTTGTTTTTTGTTTTTGTTACCGTAACTCAGTCCACATTCTGCTACAAAGGGAATGCAAAAACATGATGGTTTAATTGAATTTAATCAAAAACTGTACAACTTTCACATTGTCCAACAAGTCAAACGAAACAGTGTCCCTGTTCTGGGAAACAGTTGATTGACCGACTTTAACTCTTTGGCTATCACTGACAGCGATGGACGTCCAATCCAATTGAAGTGTAATCCAGGTCAAATGGATCAGTTGTCTACCAGTGATTAACTCATTTAAAGAGGTTTAATGCTAACCCAGTTTTAAGAACACATGATTGGACGTCTATCATCGTCACTGGCAGTGAAAGTGAGTTAAACTGGTGCTTGTTTGCTCCAGTAGTGCGTGTGCAGCATGAAATCCTTCTGTAGCACACATGACAAGATTATTCGCATCTAATTTCAGTAAAAGCTCTAATTAGTAGTGACACATGGGGCTCCTGCTTCCTTTGTTAATATTGCATTAGTGTAATCTCATATGGCTAGTTTACCTTCATACAACTCACATCCTCACCTTGTAGTAATTGGTTTCATATCCATTCTTGTTTTATTCAGAATATACATTTAAATTGTGTTAAATGGTTTAATATTGGCTTATATTTTCGCATATTCCTTTCTTTTTTTTCTTTCAATAGTATGTCTGTCAAATGTGAAATGTGATTCTCTCTCCCTGGTTTTCAGCTCATAAATGGATTTTTAACACCTGCGGTGCTGGCGGCCCAGAAGGTCCAACTCCCTCCCAGTGCTTCAATTCCTATAAGAGCAGCAAAATGAATGTGACCGTGGGGACCCGGGGGTCCTTTAAAGGCATTCAAATGTGGCAGGTCCCTGAGACTGGCACATACAGGTTGGACCAAGTCATTGTTTCCTTAAAATGTATACTCAATGCCTGTATTACTTTGTTTTAGAACTCTTTAAGTCAAAGCTGCATGTTTATTGGTTGTGTTGGTGGGTGTTGTTATGGGTGCAGTTCATGTAGGGCAAATCATGAAATTAATTATTGAAAGCAAATTATTGTAAATAAGAGTGCTGAAATCTCTAATCTAAGGCAATGATTACAATTTTGAACCGTGATTAATAACATGAGCTACTTGCAATTAACTGTGATTAATCTCATTGACATAGAAACAAAGCCATAATAAATGCGTTCAAAATTTTTTAGATGCTTCCTCATCCTACTGAATGGTGAAAATCTTTGAACATACTGTAGGTGAAGAATATACAGTAGTAATAGTCATGCACAAATCTGTTCCCTCTTCTTGTCCTATCAGTTCTTTAGTGTTTCCCCTCACTAAATGAAGTCATAATGCATTTGTGACGCTACTTTGAGCTATGTAGCATAAATTATATAGTAGTACTATATATACAATAGTAGCACATACGAGTAGTACACGTTAAATGAGTCGAAAAAAGGCTTAACTTTTTCATTCTTAGCTCAGATGTTAATGCACGATTAAAATATTTAATTGTATTAATTTATTTCTGAATTAATGCTGAGTTAACCAGCCTCAGCATAAGCAGTGTTGAAACAGATTACTTGGAAAAAGAAACTTCATTACTGATTACTGATTACACCTCATAAAAGTAATGTAGTTACTTTACTGATTACTTTAATATCAAATTAACTAAGTTACTTTAAAAGTAATTTATCAGTTACTTTTTACCAATTTTTCTCCCTTTGCTGCCTAAACATAAGAATGTCAACAGGAAAATGTCATCACATGGAATTGACTTTCAGATAATTGAATTTAAAGAGGAAGATCAGAATTTTTCACATAAAGCTTAATCTTTAAGTTAACGAGGGTTTAATTAGTGGAAACAATGCAAATTGACTGCACAATAATCAACAACACACAAATTAACTATGCAATAAACAGTGCAATAAACACAAAGGTGGGGGCGCACGAATAAATGTGCACAACCCAGAAGTACGCCGCACACACACGAGGTAAATACATCCATCCATCCATTATCTTCCGCTTATTCCGGGGTCGGGTCGCGGGGGCAGCAGCTTCAGCAGGGAAGCCCAAACTTCCCTCTCCCCAGCCACTTCAGCCAGCTCCTCCGGCGGGATTCCAAGACGTTCCCAGGCCAGCCGAGCGACATAGTCTCTCCAGCGTGTCCTGGGTCGACCCCGGGGTCTCCCGCCGGTGGGACATGCCCGGAACACCTCTCCAGGGAGGCGTCCAGGAGGCATCCGAACCAGATGCCCAAGCCACCTCAACTGGCTCCTCTCAACGCAGAGGAGTAGCGGCTCGACACCAAGCCCCTCCCGGGTGACCGAGCTTCTCACCCGATCTCTAAAGGAGAGCCCGGACACCCTGCGGAGGAAACTCATTTCGGCCGCTTGTATCCGGGATCTTGTTCTTTCGGTCACGACCCACAGCTCGTGACCATAGGTGAGGGTAGGAACGTAGATCGACCGGTAAATCGAGAGCTTCGCCTTTTGGCTCAGCTCCTTCTTCACCACAACGGACCGGTGCAGAGTCCGCATCACTGCAGACGCTGCACCGATCCGCCTGTCAATCTCCCGCTCCCTCCTACCCTCACTCGTGAACAAGACCCCAAGATACTTGAACTCCTCCACTTGGGGCAGGATCTCATCCCCGACCCGGAGAGGGCATGCCACCCTTTTCCGGCTGAGGACCATGGTCTCGGATTTGGAGGTGCTGATCTTCATCCCAACCGCTTCACACTCGGCTGCAAACCGCCCCAGTGAGAGTTGGAGGTCACGGCTTGATGAAGCCAACAGCACCACATCATCTGCAAAAAGCAGAGATGAGATGCTGAGGCCACCAAACCGGACCCCCTCAACGCTTCGGCTGCGCCTAGAAATTCTGTCCATAAAAATTATGAACAGAATCGGTGACAAAGGGCATCCTTGGCGGAGTCCAATCCTCCCTGGGAACGAATTCGACTTACTACCGGACCAGACTCTGACACCGGTCGTACAGGGACCGAACAGCCCTTACCAAGGGGCTCGGTACCCCGTACTCCCGGAGCACCCTCCACAGGACTCCTCTAGGCACACGGTCGAACGCCTTCTCCAAATCCACAAAACACATGTAGACTGGTTGAGGGAACTCCCATGCACCCTCGAGGACCCTGCCGAGGGTGTAGAGCTGGTCCACTGTTCCACGGCCGGGACGAAAACCACACTGCTCCTCCTGAATCCGAGATTCGACTTCCTGACGGACCCTCCTCTCCAGCACCCCTGAATAGACTTTACCGGGGAGGCTGAGGAGTGTGATCCCTCTATAATTGGAACACACCCTCCGGTCCCCCTTTTTAAAAAGGGGGACCACCACCCCGGTCTGCCAATCCAGAGGCACTGTCCCCGATGTCCACGCGATGTTGTAGAGGCGTGTCAGCCATGACAGCCCTACAACATCCAGAGCCTTTAGGAACTCCGGGCGGATCTCATCTAGCCCCGGGGCCCTGCCACCGAGGAGCTTACTAACCACCTCAGTGACTTCAACCCCAGAGATTGAAGAGCCCACCTCAGAGTCCCCAGACTCTGCTTCCTCAAAGGAAGGCGTGTCGGTGGAATTGAGGAGGGCTTCGAAGTATTCTCCCCACCGACTCACGACGTCCCGAGTCGAGGTCAGCAGTACACCATCTTCACTATACACAGTGTTAATGGTGCACTGCTTTCCTCTCCTTAGACGCCGGATGGTGGACCAGAATTTCCTCGAAGCCGTCCGGAAGTCGTTTTCCATGGCCTCACCGAACTCCTCCCATGTCCGAGTTTTTGCCTCGGCGACCGCTGAAGCCGCAGTCCGCTTGGCCAGCCGGTACCTGTCAGCTGCCTCCGGAGTCCCACAGGCCAAAAAGGCCTGATAGGCCTCCTTCTTCAGCTTGACGGCATCCCTTACCCCAGGTGTCCACCAGCGGGTTCGGGGATTGCCGCACACACATGCGGTAAATTTGGCCACAAAAACGTGGTGGCAACTAAGCACTTTACATTGAAACTGACTTACAACACATCCTATACAGTAGATGCTAAAAGAACATGTCGCCTAACAACATAAACATGCAACACGAATATGATGTAAATAATGCATGCCGACTTGGAGCGATGATACCCGCCGTTGCAACGGCAAAGCTACGAAACGGACGTGCATGTTGCGGCTTCAACCTATCGCTGAAACCCTCCAGAATGAAGGAAAAATATGTTCATTCATGGACGCACACAGATCAACATTCCCTCGCACATCTCAACAGATGGCTGCACTCGACTCGAATGTTCACCCTGCGTTCGTCATGCCTCTCTCAGTCCCAAAACTCTTTGCGCGTGTGACTCGAGACCAAAACAGGAGGTTACGTTGAGCGGTTACCATGGAAACAAACCCGTAGTGAGAAGATGTGAACCTTTCTTACATTTTCTATTCGAAATGGTCTCCATACATGATTACAATCGTCTTCATTCTACATATATTATGAGGCAATAACAAAATAGAAACGCACAAACATTAAGGAAACTAACTTTAATCATATTACTGGTTTTGAAAAATTAGATTGCTTGTTACTGAAAGAAAGTAATCAAATTACAGTCACGCGTTACTAATGCGTTACAACACTGTTCATAAGTTGTCTTTTTTGTGTTAGTCCATTATTTAGAACTGCTTTCAAACATTTTACCACACTTTTTCCAATAGCGTAAATAGTTAAAAGTTCTCTGTTTCAAGTCTCAACATCTCATATCAACCTTTATAAAGAGACGAGCGTTTGTTTTTTATTGACTATTTTTCGTGTTCTTGCTTTAGAAGCAACGGCTTTGAAGCAAAGACTTGACATCGGCATCTGATTTGAGCAATTTGAGTGGAAGACCTCCACACAACATAAAAAGCAGGGCCAAACACTCCAGCTTCAAACCCTGGGCAAACTGAGCACCGGGTCCAGGATGGCGGATTTTTTCCTCTCATCACAATAAAAAAGTTAATCTCCCGTGGTACTGTATAAATATTAATTGTGAGTTATATAGTATTTCCAACATTTACTATCAAATAGCTGGGGGATGGCCTTTTTACAGGGGATATGATTTTGATTTTTTTTAAGGGGGGATGTCTTCCCCCACTCAACTCGACTACTGCTCTTAAAGCACAGTCTTATCCTGAATCATAGTTGTGAATATTTTGTGCCTTTCTTGATGTATACTCGTCCTATTGTCCACTTCTTCCTTTACTGTGTGGATCAGCAGGGTGTCAATGTTCCTGAAGAGAGCAAAGGAGAGAATTTTCAAAAAGGATTCAAAAATACATCGGCAATCAGCCTGAGCACATTGTCCTCTCACTCTATTTTACTCTACAACTCAATATGTAGTACCCATCACTTTGGGCAGAGATCAATATTTCTCCTGTGGGCATTTTATAAAAACACGAGGCATTTATCTTGAATTTGACATCGAAAAAGTTCTCCCTTCAACCTCCCACTCAGCTCTGCTGAGTTTTGAGCTTTTAAATACCTAAGAACAATCATGTCATGACTCATGTCATGAGTTTTTCAAAAAACACAAGGGTAGCCTTAATGCAGCCTAGTTATCTGGTAGAACCAATAAATAGAGTTGACAGACGGCCACAGAGATGAATGCGCGCGCTGCATCTCCCAAAAGTCATTAGGCAAACAGCTGAGGTAGCTATACCGAGCACCAGGCAGCGTTCTCTCTCCACCAAGCATGACCACTTGGGAAGTGCAATATTGAAGCGCTCCCAAAAACCAATGTTTTCTTTTTCTGGCAGGTAAAATTGGGACAGTTAAAATGTGCGTCCTCACAATCTCTGCTATGAAAGTCTATGGATTTGCTTTTATGGGTCTGCATTATATTGAATGCATACATGTGCGTACGTGTCTTAAAGCTCAATTATAATCATTAACAAACTCTGAGAGGAATTACATTGTGCTTATTGTTTGTTTTTTGTTGTCTGCGTGTGCATGAGATCTAAGGTATTACTGCTATGCAATTCATCCATAGTTAATGATATTAATAGATTATAATTGCTTTTTGTCCGCTTCTTGTGGTTGTTTGTTAGGATCACAGCCTTTGGTGCAGCAGGCGGCCGAAGCGTTATGGCCATGAGTAGATCACATGGCATCTACATCGCTGGTGACTTTCTGCTGAGGAAAGGAGAGCTGCTTTATATCCTGGTTGGTCAAAAAGGAGAAGATGCATGTCCCAATGTAAGTTTCATCCAACTCATTGTGGTTCACAAAATGTGTAAATATACTTTCAAAAAATTCTCATGGTATAAAATATCTAAATTGTCCGCATCATTTATTATGTTTTTTTACTTTTTTAGTCCATAACAAAATCTTATCCACACTATCACACTTGGAAACCAAGGATATTCTGGATTTTCCTTAGTCCAAAACCGGAGATTTTCCATAAAATTCAGAACATAGAATCAGGTTTTATGTGGTTGGGGTTTTATTTGGTTGGTTTGGTTAGTCCAGGGGTCTGAAACCATGGCTCTGGAGCCGCATGCGGCTCTTTGAACCCTCTGATGCGACTCAGTGCTATATTGAATAAATGATTATGCTTTTCAAAAATTAATTCTGGCACTTGCGAGATTTAAGTAAGAAATTTAACTTCCTTTTAGTAGGTAGATCAGGACAGGCTCACTGTGTTTGTTAACAGAACACTGACGTAATTCACCCACTATTTAAAGTTGCCCACCGGGAGTGAGATCACTGGTATGAATTCACCCACTATGAAAAGTTATGGTTGTCCAAAATGTCTCTTTGGATGTTAAAGGTTGCCGACCCCATGGTTAGGTGAACCTAGACTCCCTGAGCAAATCCTACTTTCTGTATTTCTTAAACTCTCTTTATGTTCTCTCTCTTATAATATTTTAATCTAATTTTTTTCAGAGTCATTTACAAAAAAAAAAGCAATAAAAAAGCAATGTATGTTTATTCCAAATACTTAGTACCGTTATTTTCAGTATATAAGCCCCTACTTTTTTACCTCATTTTGAATCCTGCAGCTTTTAGACCAGTGTGCCTTGTGGGTTGATTTATTTGGGTTTATAGGTAACACTTTATTTGACAGCAGTGTCATAAAACTATCATAACACTGTCATAATTATGTGTCATCTGGAAAATTTTGTCACTACCTCGTTTTATGTCCAGCTGGGATCTTTTACATCTATTTAAAAGTGAGATAATTTTCCGGCTGACACTAAATGACAACTGTAGTAAGAATTCATTAATGTTCATGACAGTGTCATGTCATAATGATGACGGTCTTATAACAGTCTTATGACGCCGCTGTCAAATAAAGTAAGAGTTACCGATTAATATATTTTGGTGTATAATATCCTATCGTACAGTGAGCACAGCTGCGGTTTATATTCCTTATAGTCCTTTTTTCTGAGCCTTATAGTCCGAAAATTAAGGTATGGACCCCAATCACCAACGTCACACCATCACGTGATCGCTGTGTTGTGCCGCCATATTGTTCGTCATTGTGTGTCCGTATTGTCAATGATCGTAGTTCCTAAAAATGGATTCACTTGCAAATTATGGAAGCCCCCGTGCTTTCAGACGCTGTAAACTCATTGGATGAGTTGCATAAAAGCCGTTATTTGGAAAAGCTTTGGTCGATCCAGTCGCCAGATCCATATTTGATGCCCAAATCGATGTTTCCTCCCGTCCGGTCCTGTCCCGTGCAAAAACCTCCATTCATACGCCAGTTAATGTTACGATGAGGCGTCGGGTACCCAAAATCGGCACCGGCCCGAATATAAAGCGACATTTGGGTAGCTGAGCGTCACTATTATCACGATTGTAAAATGAAACTTGATCGGCGGTTCGACAACGGGTAGCTGTGTGCCGAAAAATAGCCGCCCCGCGTGGAATGTCCCCCCTGACGGGAGCGCTTATTTATAACGCTTTATTGAAGTGAAAACATCAAATGTTTTCATGGACGCATTACAATAATGGATTTACTACTGTAAAATCAGTTTTAAATAAATGATTAAATTACACAAAATATTAGTACTGTATTTTAGTTACAAATCGTGGACTGGACCACATAACCATCTGAACAGAAATGTATTAGTCTACAGGTTTTCACGACCCTATTCCAATGACAATCACACAGGTATGACATTTATTAGTTCAAGCAGAGTAAAATAATACATACGTATTCACAGTACAAGATTTATTAGTTCAAGCAGAGTAAAATAATACATATTCACGGTACAAGAAAGTCGTTTCCGTGTGGGCATTCCTGTCAGGGGGGACATTTCACGCGGGGCAGCTATTTTTCGGGCACAACAACTGTGGCGACGAGCTTTGTGGTCTTCGTCTGATGATGTCTGCGATCGTGTTGGCATCACGACTATTGATGTTTTCGCCGCTGTCTGACGGCTGTCGACACAAACGCATCATGGAACGAGATAAACAAACCGTGCTGCTTTAGATATTTCAAATGACCATTTGTCTTCTCTGTTACTGCAACCAACCGCCACACATGCCTTCACCATTTTGATTAATCAATGTTAACGATTCTCAGGAAGGTTTTTGGGTTCGTTTACTAGGCAGTGATTCCTTAGACGAGCAGAAAAACATGCAGTAATAGGAGGAATGTACATAGCGGTAATATGTAAACGTGAGCTGACGGACAATATGGCGGCACAAGTCAGGGGGGCGGAGTTGTGACATCACGTGATTGGGGTCTATACTCATAGGACTATAGATTAGACAGAAAGAAAGACATACTGGACTGTCTCAGAAAATTAGAATACACAATATTCTAATTTTCTGAGACAGTCCTGTACATTAATCCACCATTTAAAGCAGGGGTGTCCAAACTTTTTGCAAAGGGGACCAGATTTGGCGTGGTAAAAATGTGGGGGGCCGACCTTGGCTGACGTCCTTTACATAGAACAATATACAGGACTGTCTCAGAAAATTAGAATATTGTGTATTCTAATTTTCTGAGACAGTCCAGTATACCGTATTTTTCAGACTATAAGTCGCAGTTTTTTTCATAGTTTGGCTTGGGGTGTGACTTAACTGTATACTCTGGAGCGACTTATGTATGAAATTATTAACACATTATTATATCAATCAATCAATCAAATTCATTTATGTAGCCTTTTACAAAACTCGAAAGGCCCTCAAAGTGCTTTACAACAAAAACCTGGCTCAAGATAAATAAAAGGCAACTCTTAATAGCAATGTTATGTTAACATACCGGCCACGTTCGCATTTTGTTGTTCGTGATCATGTAACATTATCATACTGTACACTTATTCAGCATGTTGATCTCTATCGTATTTTTATTTTAAATTGCCTTTCAAGATGACATATCTGTTGTTTGTGTTGGATTTTATCAAGTTAAATTTCCCCCAAAAATGCGACTTATACTCTGGTGCGACTTTTAGAATTTTTTTAATTTTAAAATACGGTATGTATTATTTTAAACCTAATATAGACAGTATAAATCTCAAGGTTCATGCACCACAAATTATGTTAGTAGAAAGGGAATACTCATTTTACATTTTATGGCCACTAAACGGTTATTTAAAACGGCGACCAAGCTTACAATGAACCCCCTGCTGTCACCCCTTAGCTTACTTTTGTTGTTTTGTCATCGGTGGTTGTCATTCGTTATGCACTGGAGCGCTTTGCTGGCAGCCTTCCTTGTATGCTTGCACAACACTCAGATTAAAAACCTCCCAATCCCTCTAGTCACCAATGAAACCATCCATCATTTCCAATATCAACATTTAGAAATGTAGGGCAGTCTCTGCACTGAAGATTTCTCATATTAACAAAGCAAGATGGTTTGTGGGACATTATTCATCTTGGGACTTAACAAGTCGATACAACTGTATTTTACATAACTCATGTCAGGTTGAGTCCTTCAAATCGAGTCCATACAAATTATTGTTTTTTTTTGTGAACACAAAAACGGACTCAGAGACAGATGGTTGGAAGAAAAGGAATTTTATTGGTGTTTTTATAGCTTTGTTGCTGGCTAGAAAGTCACATTTGACATAAGGCTGTTAAGTGTTTGTACAGTTACATTAAATAATTGTCCAGGTCACAAACCAATCACAATCTTGCTTCGTTTTATGATGATGTAAATGTGGAAATTTGTAATTACTATAACAATTCTAGCATCTATGAGCATTACTTCAGCACTGTATGCTTTTTAATATACTGGACTGTCTCAGAAAATTAGAATACACAATATTCTAATTTTCTGAGACAGTCCTGTATATTGTTCTATGTAAAGGACGTCAGCCAAGGTCGGCCCCCCACATTTTTACCACGCCAAATCTGGTCCCCTTTGCAAAAAGTTTGGACACCCCTGCTTTAAATGGTGGATTAATGTACAGGACTGTCTCAGAAAATTAGAATATTGTGTATTCTAATTTTCTGAGACAGTCCAGTATCTCACTGCACTCAACGTGCATATGTGTGGAAGCATTGTTATCTTTTTTGGACTTTAAAGAAGTACTTACCCTGTTTATAAACCATGTCAACCTCAATAATAATCAATCATTATATGATCCCTTACCTGTTGTTTCATCTGAATATTTCTGAGCAACATCGATGAATTTTTAGCTCTTAGATGTACTTTTGCTTTCAGACTTAGTGCGACTTGTGTCCAGAAAGATATCATCTTTCTATGTGTATACAATATTTGGACACAAGATCATATTTTGAATATGCATTTAAAATGCATATATGCATATAGTATATATGCATATAACATTTACAAATGTTTTCACCGGCATCAAATAAATAGAACCATTTTTTATGTTTTCTTGAATATCTAATAATAATAATTTTGATCTCAGAGCACTCCCACCCGATGCTTATTTCCTGCTGTGCTGCAGAGAAGTATTGCATTAATATGGATTTTTTTTCCATTAAAAGACTCAATTATATGCTAATTATATGCTGTTTGGTGCCCGATATTGGCTAGAGATAAAGTATTTCTGAAAAAAAAAAAAAAATGTGTACACAAGGAAGCCTGCAGAGGTTGTCCGCCTACACTCACCATACAATAAAGCAAAATTGTCATCGTGATTTTCAACGTATATTCATTGTGCGCTATAATTGCATGACTGCCGTTGACGGAAGTGAGAGTGTTGGCTGCGAATGAACAAATGTATATGGTTCAAGGTTAGATTTGAGTATGTCATTGGGCCTGTAAAGCCCATTGTGTCTCTGTTGTCATTAAGGTCTACTGACTATAAAAACACGGTGCTATACGTCACTTTTTTAGGAGCGGGGGTCACTTAAAAGTGTGAACGCTGCCAGCTTTTACACACACCTATAAGTATGCTTCTTTGCTTGTCCATAAGGCCGGTAGGCCCGTCCTCGATCAGAAGATGGAGAAACTGTTTTGCCAAGTCGAGGATCAACTTGATGCACTCTTGTTATGATGGTGTAAAAGCAGATCTTATGGGTACACCAGAAATATACTAGTCCTTCTAAGAAATCTAGCATATTGTGATAAAGTTCATTATTTTCTGTAATGTACTGATAGCCTGCGGCACTGCTGAGGTGTTATGGAGGCCCGGGATGCTTCTATAGCAGCCTTAAACTCATCCACAGTGTTAGGTGTGGTGTCTCTCAACTTCCTCTTCACAATATCCCACAGATTCACTATGGGGTTCAGGTCAGGAGAGTTGGCAGGCCAATTGAGCACAGTAATGCCATGGTCAGTAAACCATTTGCCAGTGCTTTTGGCACTATGAGCAGATGCCAGGTCATGGTGAAAAAAATGAAATCTTCATCTCCATAAAGCTTTTCAGCAGATGGAAGCATGAAGTGCTCCAAAATTCCCTGATAGCTGGCTGCATTGACCCTGCCTTTGATAAAACGCAGTAGACCAACACCAGCAGGTGACATGGCACCCCAAACCATCACTGACTGTGGGTGCTTGACACTGGACTTCAGGCATTTTGGCATTTCCTTCACCCCGGTCTTCCTCCAAACTCTGGCACCTTGATTTCCGAATGACATGCAAAATTTGCTTTCATCTGAAATAAGTATTTTGGACCACTGAGCAACAGTCCAGTGCTGCTTCTCTGTAGCCCAGGTCAGGCGCTTCTGCCGCTGTTTCAGGTTCAACAGTGGCTTGAACTGGGGAATGCGGCACCTGTAGTCCATTTCCAGGTTTCTGCAAGTCCCCCAAGGTCTGGAATCAGCCCTTCTCCACAATCTTTCTCAGAGTGCGGTCACCTCTTCTGGTTGTGCAGCGTTTCCTGCCACACTTTTTCCTTCCCACAGACACTCTGGGAACAGCCTATTCGCTCAGAAATTTCTTTCTGTGTCTTAGCCTCCTGCTTGAAGGTGTCAATGATGGCCTTCTGGACAGCAGTCAGGTCGGCAGTATTGCCCATGATTGTGGTTTTGAGTAATGAACCAGGCTGGGAGTTTTTAAAAGCCTCTGGAATCTTTCGCAGGTGTTTTGAGTTAATTTGTTGGTTCAGATGATTAGGTTAGTAGCTTTTTTAGAATACCTTTTCATGATTTGCTTATTTTTTGAGATAGGGATTTTTGGTTTTTCTTGACTTTTTTGCCAAAATCATCAATATTAAAACAATAAAAGGCTTGAACTACTTCAGTTGTGTGTAATGAATCTAAAACATATGAAAGTCTAATGTTTATCAGTACATTACAGTAAATAATGAACTTTATCACAATATGCTAATTTTTTCAGAAGGACTAGTACCTTGTGTCGGAACTTAAATATTGTTTTTGGCAGTATACATAGTACTCAAAATGTTTCCTTTTTTCCACAAAATTGTTACTCACACTTAATGCAGACCGGTCGAACAAATTCCAAAAAACATGCATCCTTATCTGCGCTGGCTCAAAAATCGAGAGAGTTCTGTCTGCGACTTGCCAGACGGGGGCGCTTCTGCAGATGGGGGCAAAACTTTATTGTTGTGCGCCACTTAGGTGCAGACTGATGCTTCTTAACTGTCACATGCTCTGTAGCTAACACTATTGTAATCTTAACCTTAACCACGCCCTGTCCTCCTGGCATGTGGTCTATAGCTAACTCTACTCGTAATACTAACCTTAACGATGCCCCCATCAACAAGGCACCGAGCAGAAGCCACCTAGGTAGCCAATGATTGAAGTATTTTGTGGGAATTGGGAAATCTGGGAGATGTGTAGGAATAAGCTTTTATAACAACCTACAGTATGTGTGCTGTCGATGACACTTTGTTGTGACGTGTAGCTAGACATGCCCCCAATTTTCCGAGACCCGCACATCTTGCAGGCCACAGACAGATGCAATTACAAAAATCTACTACTATACAGTATGTTGACTTTTTCAGCGCTCTCTACTAAAATAGAGCCTGTTGTGTGTCTTACTGTGCACAAATAATCCATGCTAATGCCAGGTGCAAGAAACAACATTCAAATTGAGACACAAAACATTAAAAAGTAAAGTACATTATCAAGTCCGAGAGAGATTATGGACAGTAACAATAAGTGTTGTGTTTATTACATACACAGTACAGCGTAAGTAACATTGTTAATAGAATTTCACAGCAAAAACCCTGCAGTTAACCTTTTTCTGCATCAGCTCTAAATATCAGAGGCACTCACAATATTGAATTAGTATTCTAATTTTCCCACAGTTGGCTGATGTCCACCTAGCGAGTACCTTGAACCTTGCCCAATAACAGCAGGAAGAGGGTTTAGCCCAACAATCAACACACTGACGACACTGCGATCAAGAGAACGTAATAAACAGTTACCGTAACTTTGCATGTACATATAGTGGGGCTGTGGAGAATTGGAAGGACACATGTCCTGAAGCCCACTAATGGCTGTTAGCTTTTAGCTAGTAGCAGGCCCATTTGCATTGGGGCTGTCCATCTAGTATGCCTTGTGTGGCATAACACCTCTGGTAAAATGCTTTTTTTTGCAAGTTGTAAGAAAAGTTATATGACTAACTGCACATTGTAGTGTTAGAAAGGGACCTAGGTTTTATTGGTAGGCAGAATAACCTGTGACAGATGGCCACAGATGAAATGACAGCACACAGAATTTATACAGTGGAAGAAAGGACCGCCTCAGAATTGACAGCTTAAGTGCGTCACTGGGCCCCATTTGAGCCACTGTCGAAGGAGGTAACGAAAAGAGTTTAATGCTGTATCGCAACAATTCAATCCTAAATCCTCCCATGTTTTTACATGCAAGTTCACAACTGATCTTCAAGCTTCAGCATTTAATGTATGCACCGCAATGCCATAACATTGTCACATGCATTTCACTAAATAATATGTTCTCAGACAATCTGGGTACTGCACATCCAATATTTGCACAGCTGCATTATCGCATTTTTGCACTGTTACATCAATACCTATGCATAAACTGTCATTTGCACTATCATATCAAGTAAGCTATGTGCCTCCTAGTGAGAGTATTGTAAGTTGTCATATACGTGCTGATATTTTACCACTACATCACTACTTGCTGCAAGGAACTGAATGACTTTATTCCCAATATGTGTACCGTAATTTTCTGACTATAAACCGCTACTTTTTTCCTTCATTTTGAATCCTGCAGCCTCTAGTCCAGCGCGGCTTATTTGTTGATTTATTTGGGTTAATAGGTAACACTTTATTTGACAACAGCGCTATAAGACTGTCTTAAGACCGTCATAAATATGGCATGACATGGGCAATACTGAATGCTTATGACAGATGTCATTAAGTGTCATCCGGCAAATCATGTCACTAACTCCATTTATGTCCAGCTTGGATTTTTTACATCCATTCAAAAGTGAGATAATTTTCCGGATAACACTAAATGACATTCTGTTATAAGCATTTATTGATGCTCATGACAGTGTAATGTCATAATTATGATAGTTTTATCGTGCCACTGTCATATAAAGTGTTACCAAATACAATAGCTAGCACTTAATGAAACAACTGGAACAGTAACTGAAGAAATAATTAGCACAGAACATGAATTCTGATTGTTATTTACATCTGTAGCGCTGCAATGCATGCTAGGAGGCATACTGGACAACAACTGTGTTGACAGCAGGTGGCAGCAGAGGTTGACTGTCTCCCCCAAGGGAGCAGTGATGGCCAAATGAAGCTTCTTGAAGCTTTGCAGCCAATTGGTTCAAAGCTTTATGGTGGTTCATTTTGTCTTATGACAGTCGTATGATGCCGCTGTCAAATAAGGTGTTACCGGTTAATATCTTTTGTTGTAAATAATACAGTGAGGACAGCTGCGGCTTATAGTTCGGTGCGGCTTATATATGAATGAATGCCGTTTTCGTGCCAAATCTGGTGGGTGGCAGCTTATAGTCAATTGTGCCTTATAGTGTGAAAATTATGGTACACTGTATTTTTTTTTTTAATTAATCTTATTTTAGTTTTGTTCTGTGTGGTGCACATTATGGCGAAGCTTTGAATCTTGTTGTACTCTGTACAAAGACGATAAAGGCTTTCAATTCTATTCTATTCTATACATTATAGAAACAAACCATGAAAAGGACTGTATTCTACTAAAGCTGCTTTTCTTATATGAATGGATCTTTTAACCAGTGCTGAATTAAACACTCATAAGGTAGACAACTAGATATATTACTCATTTTTGTGTGCTTGATGCTTAATTCTGACCTTAAATGACCAATTTACTACATGATGTAGGATCGGATAAACTAACCTTGCAAGCTAAAAGTATCAAGGAAACTAGCCTACAACAAAATGTAAAGAACAAATATTGATTATAATGTGTTCCTGATCTGCCTACTAAATTAATGATTTGTGGTGTATTGACTTCTTAATTCAACAAGCTACTCATACTGGCTAATTGAACAATCCAAATTCTCCATGGACGTAAATCTAAGTGTCCAGGGAAACCCATTATACACAACAGACAGATTGTATGTTGAGAGACTGTATCCACCACTGCCTGCTTCTTTCAGATGAATATGTTTTTAATGACCAGCCAAGAGAGCACCTCATTGCAAACAATATAAAAGTTGTCTGCAGCAGTAAATCAACTAAACCCTTTTAGCAATAGCAGTCACTACAGTCGACAGCTAATCAAAAGTTGCTTTCTCGAATACGAAGGTAAGTAAAAAAAAAAAAAAAAAAAAAAATTTTTAAACCTTTGAGCTAAAAAAAAAAAAAGGTTTATAATAATTCATTCATGCAAGGTTTAAAATAAAAACAATGATTGCTGTCAGTCATAATTCATATGTTAATAAGTCATAATGTCATAATTATTTTGAGTTTTCATTTTACTTTATAGTTATGTAGGCTTTATTTAATTTTGACTGCTGATTTTTCAAATTTAGTTTGTTTCAGTAGTTTTCTAGTTTTCATAATTTAAAATATGCTTTGATTAAGTTAAATTTTCATCAGTTTTAGTGTTACAGTAGTTTTAGCTTGTTTGCATGGGGAAGTTGAGATGAGAAACAATATTCACAATAAGTATAAGGTGCGATATTTAAAAAAAAAAAAAAAAAAAAGAAAAGAAAGAAAGAAAATTGCCTAGCAAGACATGTAAGATTCCGGAGCATACCAGTTTCCTTTGGTAATTGGTTGTGCTGTATTTGCTGCTGAGATGCCATCTATCCGAAAATATAACCCCTTTCTTTAAATGTGTGATAACGTAGGATGTGTAAATATGGTATGGTAATAGGGGAGACAAGGGTGAAAAATGATCCAAATTTTACTTTTTAACTGAACCGAGTCATCCGCAATTATTCAACTTTTTTGACATTGACCCTTTACTACAGAAGATAAATTAATTTCATGAAAGCCATAATGATATTGAAAGTAGTATACAGTATGCTTGACATTATTGGTTGCGTTTTATGTTCTCATAACTCCAATTTCATTGTACCTCCACCATATAATGACAATAAATGATTCATGTTCAACGTCTTAAAGATGAAGCCATCTAAGTAAAAGTTACACATTAACCTACATGTAAATTAAGACGACTAGACCCTCATTAAATCTGATATGGACTCTTCAATGGCTTCCTGCAGCAGTTATAAAGGTAAAACATTATTGACAGTAAGGATAAGTTATTTAGGCAACACGTTGAAGAATTTGACGCTGTCGTTGTTCTTAGGATGCATTTAGAGCTCTCTGAATTTGTAAATGTTGAATGATATTTCTGTAATTACTTTTTTAAAAGTTTTGATTCCATATCCATTACTTTTTTTCCACACACACAAGCACCCACCGATTCTTCTTTGTGGATCTATTTTCTCACAGATGCAACTTTAAAGTGAGGAACAACAATCACAACTGGTTTGCAGGGAGAAAGTTTCAAGGCTTTTCACAGCTTTTGATAGCATTTGTTTTGTACCCCAGCAATCTTACTGCTACGTGTCAATCATAGTCAGTGAAGCTCCACCTTGTCCTTACTCTCAGCCCCCTGAGCTTTCAGCTCAGACAATTGGAAGATAAAAGTACAATTGAAGGGCTGTGAGTGCGTGTTTGAGTGTTTGGGTGAACTTCAGTGTCAAGAAGTAAAACGATACCGTTTGACTCTCAAAGTACTCAAAGTACATTAAATTGTGACCAAATGTCCCTTTTCTTGAAAGACAGAACAATTAGTAAATCATATATGCTTGATTTGTAATTTCAAGAATAGCATCTCTTTCATTGCATTGTGAAAAACAGGTAAGCATTATTTCTCCTGTATAATATGCTTTTGTGCATTGTCCACCCTCCAAAATGAATGATTTATATGTAATGTTTTTTACTAATTGTTTTATTGAACTTTGTGTGGTGGCCTTGAGTGTAGTGAAGGTGCGTCTAAATAAAATATAGTATTATTATTATTATTTCCCAACGACTCCCAACTGTCCGGAGCTACATGGACGATGTAACCAACCTCCTCCAAACATCAGTGTCCACAGTAAGCCTCCTGAAAAGGCTCGAAGAGCTGCTAATATGGGCCTGGATGAGGATATAGCCGGCCAAGTCCCGCATCAGTAAAGGCATACGGACTGACAACATCTGTTTCGTGGTCGACAGCAAGAAAATCCCACTGCTAGTGGACCAACTAGTATGGAGCCTTGGAAAGCAGTACACATTCGACTTGTTGGACAAACACATGGCCACCTCGCACGAGTCCCAGCTGTTGGACAGCCTAGGCAAGATCGACCTGAGCCCCCCTGCCAGGAAAATTCAATGTCTGGTGTTACCAATTCGCCCTGTACCAGCGTTTGATGTGGTTCTCAAACTCTGCGACGTCAGCCTTGCAACAGCCCAGACCTCCAGGACCTCCAAATTCGCTTAGTATGCGGTTTAGCCTGTGTTTCAGTCAGGGACTTGGACTCCCCTGCTATGTATAGTCCCTTGAGGCGCAGCCAACAACCCAGCTGCAGGGGAGACATCCCTGACACTGCCCCACCACCCAGAGATGTTCCGGATGAAAGGGGTGAAACATCACTGAGGGGTGGCTCCTGGCAGACAACCCTGCAGCGGGCTCACCAGCACCGTCGGAGGTGCGACAAGCAGTTATGCTGTGCAGGCTCCACCTACCTGTACTCCCACCCTACTAAAAAGAGATTTGTGATCTCCACTAGCAAAATTTACATTTCCTGTTTCAATCCACACATCCTCATACTAATTAGTGACTCGAACAAATCCAATTTTTCTTCCATCTTGTCTAGGACAAGCCGTGTGCCAAAAGTGTGTCACCCTTGAAGGGTATGCGAAGAAGCTCTCTCGTTGTTGGGGAAGGGGTCGACTCAAACTTACTCAGCTGTGCACTACCATGAAATTGCCAAAATATGGTCCGACACATCCACGCAAATACAGCCCACTTTGTCCATTTTTTTGTGTACTTAAATGTACCCCAGATACTGTATCACTTTTATTAAGTACAGTGGCATTAATAAGGTTAGAACTACCCAGGGTGCCCAAAACTTTGCATGCCACTGTACGTCCTAATTGGTGTTGAATTCAAATATACAGCGGTGTGCAAATATATCAACACCCAGTGTCTGCCCCAGTTGTATTACTACTGTGATTTTGATTCGCACTGTGATCATGACAGGGATACAATGACTCAGAACTTAAATCCCACTTGACTTGTCTTTGTCAGGAAAATCCAATGATCAGTCTTTTGATATGCAACCCAGAAACCTCTGTGAGTACTACAGTATCAATGTATCTCTTTCCAGTCCAATGCTGTGCTGAATAAGATCTGCTTGGAACAGACTGGCCCAATGCTGAATAAGACTCAAGTGAAAGGTGGAGGTGGAGGAGGGGGTGGTGCTACCTATGTATTCAAGGTGAGACAATTTTTAGGCAACAATGGACCTCATCACTCGTCACTTGGCATTCCAAAATTAAAACTTTTTACATCCCTGTCACACATATGGAAGCAGCAATTGCAGTTTAACAATCATAAAATAATAACTAATTATTACCCAGGTGCTTAATGGGATTCACATCCCCCTCATCATTGCTGGTGGGGGAGGGGGCCGAGGCTACAGCAGCCAATCAGACAGCCAGCTCGAACAGATGGACTATGACCTCAGCCAACCAGGTCGCAACGGCAAGTCAAATGCTGCTGGTATGTTATGCCCGTCTTTTTTTTTTTTTTTTTTTTTTTTTTTTTAAACTCGTTGTATACACTTACCACACAGGTTCTTTTGTTGCCAAGTATCTAGTGTATAGAGGCTCGACAGTGAATCACAAAACCCCCAAATAATTGACACCGGTATATAAATTCCATTGCAATAACAGAAGAATAAAATGATTTTTTAAAAATATTAAATAAATACAAAATATTATTGTATATATATATTTTTATTTTTATTTTTTTTAATTAACCATTAATGTGCGAGGATACACTGCAATACAAATTTCTGCCTTTACAGAGACAATGCTGGTCACTTGTATGTCACGTTAATTTACCTAATTTTCATTTGTTCGGTTATCATTTCAAGTGTTATATTACTGCACACGCAAATTGATCTGTACACAGATTTTGTATGTAATATGTTATGGGTAAGATCCAAATACAGTGTTCCTCGACATATGATCGCTTCGACACGCGATCTTTTTGACATCTCACGTAAAATTTGACTCGCCATTTGTTTCAAAATCAGACGATATGCTCGCATTACAACGACATGACAGCACCGCAGACGAACGCAACACAGGTTTCAAATAGGTTGGTACAGGTGGTTAAACAAGGAAAAAGGTGACGCTTACCATTGAAATGAAGATGCAAATTATAGAAAAATATAGAAAAGAGCGTGGGGGTGCGCATCCGTGAACTGGCTCAGTAATACATCTCCACGGTCCTCCTCCGACCACCCTTCGCCAGTCTTCATAAATTGACAATTATTATTGTGGTAACATCGCTAAAGAAATTGCTAGCTTCGTCAGGTTTTTATCATTTATTTCAGAAGTTATCCAACACAAAACACCTACTGTCCTCCCCAGGTGACGGTGTTCTCAAGAAACATTGAAAGCGAACAGTGGCGCCTCCAGAAATTTTTCATAGGGGTGGCCAGATGGGGCCACTTGAAATCTTGGGGTGGCCAAAACTAAAAGCCATAATTTCAGGTTTTCATTATATTATTGCAGTAAAAAGGTCAGGGGAAAACTATCAGAAAGACTTAAGTGCACGGCTACTGATATACTTTGGTGTATTGTGTAATATTTGATGTTACTAATGATTTAATGTGCATTTTCCATAACTGTCCAGTCAACATTTTGAGTTCCACAAAAATTCTGTTTTATTGTGTTATGTATATATTGGGCATAAGGTGTACATTTAACTAGTGCTGTCAACCGATTAAAATTTTTAATCGAGTTAATCACAGCTTAAAAATTAATTAATCGTAATTAATCGCAATTCAAACCATCTCTGAAATATGCCATATTTTTCTGTAAATTATTGTTGGAATGTAAAGATAAGACAAGACGGATATATACATTCAACATACTGTACATAAGTACGGTATTTGTTTATTATAACAATAAATCCACAAGATGGCATTAACATTATTAACATTCTTTCTGCGAAAGGGATCCACAGATTGAAAGACTTGTAATTCTTATATGATAAATGTGAGTTTGTATATTGTGACTAAATATTGCCATCTATTGTATTTGTTGAGCTTTCAGTAAATGATACTGTAGCGACTTAACTGTTCTGCCCAAATGCATGATGGGAAGTGGTGCAACCATGGCTGTGTGTGGTGGCTGCAAATGCTATACCTTCTCTTCAAATGCTATATCTTCTCTGTGTTGGGTACACTACAGGGTATTAAGAAAAGGATCAACTCCTGTCATTCTTCCCCACATCGCTTCCCACAATATTTATAGTTGCTGTGGGAGAGATGACAAAGCTTTTGCCAATTAAAAGCACGGCCCCAATGAAAGCTTGTATCTACTCCACTCTGCCTCATATCTCTGTATATAAGTAAGACGGAGCCATTGTAGGCTGTTTGCAGCAATGCGTGAATGAGTCGTACCGCGAATGCGTTAATTGCGATAAATATTTTCACGTGATTAATTTTTAAAAATGAATTACTGCCCGTTAACGCGATAAATTTGACAGCCCTACATTTAACAAAACAAAATAAATGCATTCATTTGGGATGAAATGCATAACTGATGCTACAACAATCTAACGATATACTGGCAAGCGGGGTGGCCAGTGGGGTGGCCAACCAATTTATAGGGGTAGCCGTGGCCACCCCTGGCCACCCCCTGGTGGCGCCACTGAAAGCAAAAGTAAACTCTCAACCGCACCGCTCCCTCTCTGTCACGTCAGTCACACGGTGCGTTCAGTACAGAAAAAAAAATATATATATATATATTATTCATTAAAAACTATTACAGGAACTATTATATTATTATGCGGATTTTTATTTATAATTTATTTGTTTTGCTATGTGTAATTGCCATTTGTAATAGTACCATCAGTATTTATTAAGGATTTAGAGTAGGTTTTTGGGCGGTGTAACGAATTAATGGAATTATAATGTATTCTTATGGGAAAATCCTGCTCGACATATGACCACTTCGACTTACAAACAAGGTCCTGGAACGAATTAACTTCATATGTAGAGGTACCACTGTATTAGGCAGTTTTCAATATTTGTAGAACAGTTAGACATCAAAAGATTGAAAGTTTATTTCACAAAGGAAATCAAATTATCTGGACAAAGTTTGGATTGTGTGCTACACACAGTGTTGAAATCACTAGTTTAAAATGCCCTTTTTTCTATTGAAAATGGGCTGAAGTACATACACCATTGCAATTGGAGGATAAGAGAAGCAACTATGACAGTAAATGAAATCCAGCATTGCATGGCTTAAGGCTTTAAGTCACTCATGTCAGTGAAGAGGAAACAGCAACACTTCACAGAACATTTATTCATTCCTGTACACTTCAATTATATATAACGATTACACTTACAGGATATGTACCTTGCTGCTTTAGTAATGTAATGGCTCAAGACCTCCATTCAACTCTTGCCCTTGCTATAACACCCTGGTCTCTATTATTTACTTTGTGGCATAAGTCCGTTGTCCGCAGTAAGGAGAACATTTTATGTGAGAGAAGACTGATGGCAGCAATGAAATAAACTGCCGTCGGAGGGAAGCTAAGTGATGACGATTCCAGGGGTCCGTGTACGTCGTATTTTCAATTTACAGCATTAAGTAGTGGGGCAAAAAATTACTTTTTTTTCAAGGGACTCATCGAGTTGACATACTGTACAATAAAAGAGAAAAAGATAAATCATTTCCCAAATTTATGTGACCAGCAAAAACTTTTATTTTTCTGATTTTTTTTTTTCAAAAGAGAAAGTAAAGATAAATTGGATGTGGTTGCAAAAGTGTGCACATCATTTTATAACAAATGACATTCAATCTCAAATGGTAAATGGAGTGGACTTATATAGTGTTTTTATCTACACTATAATGGAGCTGAAAGTGCTTTGCAAGCTCGTATTCACCCATTTACACACCAGGAGGCAGTGCTGCTGCCAGGCAATGCAATGCTATACGCACTGGGAGCAATCTAGGGCTCAGGGGTCTGTTTCAGTAAGCAGTTTCAATAAAATCTGAGTCTAACTCTGGACTCAGAATTGAAATACTTTAAGGTACAAAACTGCATTCTCAGTGAGACAACAACTGATTTGACTTAATTTAATACTCTCAAAGTTGTTTTACCTGGAATTAAGCATGCGCAGCCCAACCATAAAAAAGTCATTAAAAATGGAGGCCGTATTCAATGATTCATTGCAATAGAGGGCTTGTGCAACCACTTTCTTTTTCAAACAATTATGTTATAGTGTACTCAACAGTATAAGTTAAATTGGTGGTTAAATGTTTTCAAAATAAAAAGGAGTGTAGACTTTTTATATACACTACTGTAGTAGCTATTTTTGACCATTAAACATGTCAATTAAACCATGTCTACTAGCTTGTTTGCTGTGGAAACAATATTAAATGATATTATACTCTGTCGCTGTTAATTGTCTTGTAAAGCAACTGGCGCCACTGTTGCTATATCACATATTTGATTATCATTTTTATTTTATTTTTTAACTGTCCTGTTCTGAACAGTTTTAATGTATTACATGGGAGTATGATGTACTCCCATTGTGATTATTCATTGTGTTTCGTTTAAAAGCAGAAAGCAGCGAGCAGGAATTGGTTAGGGTGGGACAGAAAGAAAAACAGAAGAGGAGAGACAGAAGACAAGAGGAACAGACAACAAAAAGAAATACATTGGACGGCTACACTACCTGTGAATGTAGAGGTGCATTAGCTAATTGTATTTCCTGTGGACACCATATGTGGGGGCCGAGGAGAAAGAGAAGTGGGGGGGGTGTCAAAAAGAGATGTGGTTAGGCGGAGTGGAGCATACACAAATCAGCAATGTGACGTGTAGAACCCAGTCATATACACTTGGGAAAACCCATTGGCAGTGTATCAAATACTTGTTCTCCCCACTGTACATGTGAATATGTTGACATCCTATTCTATGCGGCCTGATCACTAATCCTAGCACCGACATTCTCTCTACTTGAGTGTGTCTAATTGTACTCAGTCATGTGTAAATCCCATCAGACGTGTGATAGTCCTGCATACATTGGAAATGCTGCGCGAGGGCCGCTCCAGCCAATCTCGGGGTTAGCGCAGCCAATCCCTTCCCCCGCAGCTCCAGCAAAATGGCCGTCGCCATCCCCCCAGTACCCCGGACCATCCGCGCCCCCATTAGCCGGCCTTCAGGGAAGGGATGAGGGGACGCGCCACGCCCCCCCCCCCAAGCCCGCCCACCTGGCCCACCAGCCACCGCTGAAATCCCACAATCGACACGGCACACTGCGGGACTCCCACGGACCACTAGGCCTGGGGCAGGAAAGTCTCGCCACCTAGAGTGGGCAACACCCTGCTGACACACCGGCACTCAGCCAGCGAGCCGCGCCAGGGCCCAAGGACGATACCCGGGTAGAAAAGACTGGGGGAGGCGGAAGCAGAGAGTGCCGAGGTGCCGTCGTAGGGCGGCTTCGGACTGGAGTCCCAACCCCCCTCACCCCCGCAACCGGCAGCCCAGGTGAAGAGGCTGGTCATGCCCCGGGAGCTACACCATAGAAAAAATTGTAGGATCCACCTACCTCCGCATTACCCAGCACCGTGATGGGATTGTGTGGGGAGGTTAGTGCAGTGTATGCATTGAAATAGGAGAGCCCGGCTAAGGGCAGTGGGACCGCCTCATGGAAGGTCTTCCCAGCCACACATCCCACTGACCCTCGCCGAAGCGCCCCTGTGAAGTATAATGTATGTGATGGGTTAAAAGGTGCGGGAATGGCGGGGCCTGTGGTGGTGAGGAAACTGTCACGTCACTCCCCCAGCCCGCAACCAGTCCCAGCCACCCCACATCCTCGGTGTATGATGCATTAAAATCAGGGGGGAGGGGACCTGGGACTATACAGCCCCGTTCCGACTCTCCCCAAAGACCTGAATGAGTGTGTACTTTCCAAAGGTGAAAGATATTTTCAATGCAAAATGAAGAGTGTGCGAGTTAAGAGGCAGGCTCCTGCAGGAACCGCTGGCCACAGGGTGGGAGAAGCACCAGGGCCCCAACCACCCCCCATCCCAGACCACCCCCAGCACCTCAGCACCCCCTCTCCCCCAGAGCACCCATTCCTGGTCCCCGAACGGGCGCCACACAACATGCTGGCGACCATGGGATCAACCACCTTCCCAGCAAGGGACAACAAGCTATATCCCAGCCTGCCGGCGACCTCGCCAGCAGAAAGGCAGCGGCCGATGCCACAGGTTGGAGAGGCTGGCGGAGCCGGAGACAGGCCCAGGAGACTGAGGCGTACCCCCACCACACACCACTCCCACATATTTGATTATCATTTGAACATCCAAGTTTTTTAGGGACAGTACATCTGTAGTTCAAAATGGAAATGCTGAAGCATTTTCAAAACTAATAGCACCTTAGTGTCAATTAGGACGAGATGGCTTGAAAAAAAAAAATATATATATATTAGGGCTGTCAAACAATTACAATTTTTAATCGAGTTAATCCCAGTTTAAAATTTAATTAATCGTAATTAATGGCAATTCAAACCATCTCTAAATTATGCCATATTTTTCTGTAAATTGTTGGAATGGAAAGGTAAGACAAGGCAGATGTATACAGTCAACATACTGTACATAAGTACTGTATTTGTTTAGTATAACAATAAATCAACAAGATGGCATTAACATCATAAACATTCTTTCTGTGAAAGGGGTCCACGAATAGAAAGACTTGTAATTCTTAAAAGATAAATGTGAGTAGAAGTTATAGTAATTTTGATAGTCTGTATATTGTGACTAAAAATTGCCGTTTCTAGTGTATTTGTTGAGCTAAACGAAATGTTTGAATAGACTTGGTGAGTATTGTTATGATTGGGAATGCCAGTTCTCTTTGCATTGAGCGCTTTTCTTTTTGAAAACAATATTTTTTTAAAGAGATAGGAATATTATTTTTGTTGTGCTTTCACTAAATGATACTGTAGCGACTTAACTGTTCTCAACTTAACTGCCCAAATCCATGATGGGAAGTTGGCCAACCATGACTGTCAGTGGTGGTTGCAAATGGTATATCTTCTCTGTGCTGTTTACAATACAGGGTGTTAAGAAAAAGATCACCTCCCGTAATTCTTCTCCACGTTGCTCGCCACAGTAGTTATAATTGTTGGGAAGTTGGGAAACCATGACTTTCAGTGGTAACTGCAAATGTATATCTTCTCTGTGTTGTGTACAATACAGGATGTTAAGAAAAAGATCATCTCCTGTCATTCTTCTCCACGTTGCTCGCCACAGTAGTTATAATTGTTGGGAAGTTGGGCAACCATGACTGTCAGTGGTGGCTGCAAGTGGTATATCTTCTCTGCGTTGTGTACAATACAGGGTGTTAAGAAAAAGATCATCTCCTGTCATTCTTCCCTACGCCGCTTGCCACAATAGTTATAATTGTTGTGGAAGAAATGCCAAAACTTATACCAATAAATAGTGTGGCTCCAATGAATGCCTGTGTCAACTCCACTCGCTTGTCTCTGCCTCTTAGCTCTCAACATGCTGGAAACAGCACCACTGTTGTCAGTTCGCGGCAATGCGTGAGTGGGTCGTTCCACGCATGTGTTAAATATTTTAACGTGATCAATTTAAAAAATTAATTACCGCCCGTTAACACGATAATTTTGAGAGCCCTTACATATATATACTGTATATACTAGGGGTGTAACGTACATGTATTTGTATTGAACCGTTTCTGTCCAGGGTGCTCGGTTCGGAACGGAGGCGTACCGAACGAGTTTCTGACGTAATGTAAAGTGCTGTCAAATTTAGCGCGTTAACGGGCGGTAATTACTTTTTTTAATTAATCACGTTAAAAATATTTGACGCATTTAATGCAAGCGCGGAATGCCCGCTCATGCATCCCATAATCCCACTGCTACGTCCCACGGACGGCTCGCTAAGGGCGTAACATAAAACGAGCCACACACACAAGTTGCAAGTGGACACAAATTTATTCACACAAGTCAAACTCGCAATGAAGAAAATGCGGAAGAAGCTGGCTTCAGCGTAAGCCCAGGCCAAAACAACAAACAAAATTAAACTACACTTAAACCCCACCCGCTAAGTAAACCCTGATCGTAAAAACGAAATAACAAAAAGACAGCTTCCTACATTAAACAAAACAGGAGAATACGAGTTGAACGAAAACGGCATTGATGCCTACTGCTGCGGTGCTCTTATTTACAGTGGTGAACAAAAACGATCCAATAACGAATGAACACAAAAGACCTCACCGAAAAAGCGGGAGTGTAACAAAGTAGTGATCAAATGCACAGGTGAATGAATGGCGAGCAAACAGCTGGCGAGGAGAGCTGGTACACGGCACGTATGCTGCAAATGCAAACTCTCAGAGTGTTGACAGTGGCTAGTTTTTGAAGTTGGAACCCTTCCTCGGGTGGCCCATCAGCGACAGCGACGTCATCTTCCTGTCCGGCGTCAATCAGAGTACGTCACGTTGGGAGGGGAGCAGCCAGCTGGCAGATGCGACGATCAGCTGACTGACAGTCTCAAAAAAGATAACAATTAAACGGGGCCGTCGCACCACTCAGAAGTGCAGTGAGCAGCGTGGGTAATGGTTTGGAAGAAAAGCAGGTTGGCCCTCCGGGTGGGGAATTCAAATTAAAAAAGAATATAGATGGAACAACTCTCAGAAAATGTGTAAATAAGTTAGTTAGCCTCAGCGACTGGCTAGAGGATGAGTAGAGAAGAGGGCTACATTTATGTGTACACTACACACACTTTGCACACATTGTAAATAATACTGTTTTTGTTACTGTTCTAAGGCTCAGTTGTGTGTTTGTTTTTGCTGAGAAGAAGAAAATGTCTTCAACAGAAAGAATGTTAATGTTAATGCTATCTTGTGGATTTATTGTTATAATCAACAAACACAGTGCTTATGTACAGTATGTTGAATGTATATGTCCGTCTTGTGTTTTATCTTTCCATTCCAAAAATAATTTACAGAAAAATATGGCATATTTTAGTGATGGTTTGAATTGCGATTAATTACGATTAATTAATGTTTAAGCTCTGATTAACTCAATTAAAAATTTTAATCATTTGATAGCCCTAAACCTTACTTTTCAAGGCTGTGGTCATAAAGTCAATATGAGAAACTTGAACCTGTTCAGTATTGCAACTGTTCAATTTTGTACATCCGACATTTTTTAAAGAAAAAGTCTCAGCCAATGTTATTCATTCTTATTTTGTTTTTCAAAATATCTACATTTCAGAATATTGTATTTTCTATTTTTGAGCAGAATTCTAGCTTTGTATATAATGTTGCTATTGATGAAAGCACAAAAGTGTGTAATAAACAACTAGCACATTTATATTTTGCATTTTGTTTTCTTACTGTACCGAAAATGAACCGAACCGTGACCTCAAAACCAAGGTACGTACCGAACCAAGATTTTTGTGTACCGTTACACCCCTAATATATACATATATAAGTACTGTACTGTATATATACTAAAAAAATTTTCGTACCACTTTTAAAATGTTCTTTATGATGGTGATCTATCAAAATCAAATTTTGACAATCTTAGTGCCTACAGATTCATATCCCCCATGTATTTGATTCAGCCACTGACCAAATTTGAGTCACAGTATATCACTTTATCCTAAGAGACATAAGACAATATATGTTGTATCTTGTGACAGGTGGGGGTGGAGGATGGAATGCAACTGCTCCTGTCAGTCAGGGTGGCAGACCTTTGCTGCTGGGAGGGCAGGGAGGACAGCCCTGTCAGAAGTTCTGGCAGACACGAGGTGGCTTCGGGGGTGGTGGAGGTGGCTGTATGGCTGGAGGCGGTGGTGGAGGCTACAGAGGTAAGTCAAAGAGACATGTATTTAATTCATATATAATGTATATGAATCAAGTGTGTAAATGTCCATATATTTTATGAAAGAATCACTGGGACAAAGATGTGGATCTGGTTATGGACGATACCTTGGGAACCTACATACTCAGGATTGTTGAGGGGGATTGATGCAAGTTATAGCATACTCTTTCTGTTTGTAAGCTCCTCCACTCCGCTGTCTTGCCCCATGAGGACACACTGCTGTTGGCTTGGCTTCCGCGCTCCCCTCTGGGGAGAATTTGCAGTGGCTGGGTGTACTCGCCAGTGGTCAGAAATGGAGGTTGCATGAGGAGAGCAGCACAGACATCCCAATGTCTTCTTCCTGTGTGCTGTTCAGGTTTCCTTAATAGGCATAGGTCTCTAGGCATGGTCCTCTCAAGTGGGTTCCCATGTACGGTGCTTGTTACTCTCTCGGATGGTTAAGGCTGAGTTTGCTTGTCCTGTCCTCATTGTACTTGCACAGCAATTCCGGACACTGTCGGGATAACAAGCATATGTGATGGTGTGATTTCATTAATATATTGTATTTCAGTCGACACGCCTATGGGACATAGGTAATTGCTTAATGTAGAGGCCGACTCTACCTCGGAAAACCTTTACGATTGGATCATCTGCCTGGACTGTCCTTTCATTTGCTCTCTAAAGTTCCTTAAGATATGTGGACACTGTGTGGCCACTCCCACCACACTTCTGGAGTGCTAACTGGCTCACTGCCCTACGGTTGTGTGATATTCTACTAATAATGTCCCTTCTTCAAATTCTTTGTACCATGTAATATTGATGAAACCCACTTCCTATGTAACATTAAAATAGTCATGAGCAGACTGATATCCGTCTGCCTTGCATTCAGGGTAACCTGGCAGTCTGGCGAGTTTGCAAATATTTTATGCCTTACCTTTCAACAACAGGCTTCCCAAGTTAATTGAATATTGGTTGTCCGAATATATGCCATGTCATTGACTGGTGGCCAGTCCAGGGTATACCCTGCCTGCCACCAAATGTCAGGTAGGATTAGCTTGCCAGTAACTCTAATTACAACAAGTTATGAAAATGGATGGATAATGTTAATTAGAAAAGCGTGTTAATCACTCGTTAATTTTCTTTCCAGGTGGTAACACCTCATTAAATGATAATCCCAAACATGACGGTGATGATGGCACGTCCCTCTTCGGTCCAGCTGGAGAGCCATACCTATATCCTCTGAAAGGTTATTTTAAAACATGTCTATTTTGTAAAGTGCACCAGTCCCTTCTATGGCAAAATAACTGCGCAACATAATGCATAATATCAGGCCCCTCACATGGTGTCTACAAGTAAATATAATTCAATAGTGATAGCACCACTATGCTCATAAGTAGCATAGGCGTTTAATAATGTACTTTTTGTTGTTATTTGTGCTTCTCCTCTTCTGTCTGCTTTCTTCCTTTCTGTCCCCCCTAAGTCCATTCCTGTTCGCGGATTTCTCCTAATAAATAAAACATAATGAACAACCACCATAGAGGTATATAAAAATCCCATGTGATACATTATAACTGTTCAGACCATAAGAACATTCAGATTCCTTTTATTTGTTTCTGAGAAACTGAACAGGACAGGTTAAAAAAATAAATAAATAAGAAAAGGACACATTTCTTTTTTGTAAAGTGCACCAATCCCTACAATGGCAAAATGACTGAATACCATAATGCTGCCACATCTGCCCACATATTTCAAAGTTGGGATGGTGTCTTCCGATTTGCAAGCTTCCCCAATTTTTCTCCAAATACATCAATGGACATTATAGCGCTTCAATTTTAGTTTACTTAGGCACATTTCCATAAAAGGTTTTTGTCCCTGTGTGCATTTACAAACTGTAATCTGTCCTTTTTATGTTCTTTTGGAGTAATGGCTTCATTCTGCTAGAGTGGCCTTTCATCCTTGTTGGTAGAGGACTCATTTTATCATGGATAATAATCCACTTTTACCAGTCTCGGCTAGTACCTTCTTTTGCTTTTGTTCTTGGGTTGAAATCAACATTTGGTACCAAAGCACATTCATTTCAGGGAAACCCATTGGCCTATAAAATAAATTACTCATAGGGGTGAATAAAATTTGTTTAGTCTTCAATTCTCTTCCAGATAACTTCGCTGATTTCTCTCGACTTTCCCATGATATCACAAAAGAAGTTGTTTATTTCAGGTGTGTCTCCCACTCATAAAATGTCAAAAAAGAATACCTATTTTCACAGTTCACACAGAGGCTGAAATGGGATGGGATTTTAAATATATAAATAAAAATGTATTAGAAAGAGTGCAGCTAAGAGAATCTGCAAATAAGATAATATAATTGTGTAGAATTAATGGATACAATTTCCTAGAATAAATATTACCAACACTCGGGCTTCTTATAATGTTTAGGCATTGCTAGCGCTCAAGTTCCACCGATGTGTCCCCTATGTTTTTTTAAAAAAAAAATAAAATAAAAAAAAAAACAATATAAACAGATTTTTACTAGGGTTGTTCCGATCATGTTTTTTTGCTCCCGATCCGATCCCGATCGTTTTAGTTTGAGTATCTGCCGATCCCGATATTTCCCGATCCGCTTTTTTTTGCTCACGATTCAATTCCAATAATTCCCGATAATTTTTCCCGATCATATATATTTTGGCAATGCATTAAGAAAAAAATGAATAAAACTCGGACGAATATATACATTCAACATACAGTACATAAGTACTGTATTTGTTTATTATGACAATAAATCCTCAAGATGGCATTTACATTATTAACATTCTTTCTGTGAGAGGGATCCACGGATAGAAAAACTTGTGACTTTGTATATTGTGACTAAATATTGCCATCTAGTGTATTTGTTGAGCTTTCAGTAAATGATACTGTGGCCATCCCAAATGCATGATGGGTAGTGGAACTATGATGGGAAGTGGAACCATGACTGTGCGTCATGCTAGCAATTGATATATCTTCTCTGCGTTGGGAAATAACTAAAGGTGTTGAGACAATGATCAATTGCCACCTTGCTTCCCCACATTGCTTCCCATTATATTTCTAATTGTAGGGAGAGGGACTGCAAGGCTTTAGCCAATGAAAAGAAGTCTCCAAAGGCTACCAAAATTCACTCTACTCATTTTGTGCTGCCTTTTATCTCTCTATATAGGTAAAACGGCGTCATTACAGATTGAGCGCGACAATGAGTGAGGGGGTTGTGCAGCGCATACATTACTTGCGTTGAATATTTTAACGTGAAACATTTTTTAATAAATTAATTGCTGCCGTTACCGGGATATTATTAATAACCCTACCTTAAGCCTAAACTAAAGACTCTGGATGAGTGTTAACATATTATGTCTGTAACGTTAAATACAACTAGAAAACGATTTAATTAAAATATATATATATATATATATATATATATATATATATATATATACAGTGCTGCTCAAAAGTTTGTGAACCCCCTCAACATTTTGGAATTTTCTGTTATTTCAACCTGATTTCCTAATCAATCAATTCAGTAGTTTTTTTTTTTTGTGTTTTTTTGACAGTTATGTTGTCGAGACTAAATTAAAAAGAGTTTTCATCAACTGATGTAGGTGCAAAATTGAACTGTTTGGTCACAACCAAAACCGCCATGTCTGGCGAAAAGTCAACACTGCATACCACCAAAAGAACCTTCTCCCAACAGTGAAGCATGGAGGTGGGAATGTCAAGATCTGGGCTTGCTTTTCATCCTCAGGACCTGGACAACTCCACATAGTCCAGGGAATCATGAATTCTGAGGAATATTGTCAAATCCTAGAACATAACCTGACGCCATCTGTTTTGAAGTTAAAGCTTGGCAGAAGGTGGATCATGCAACATGATAATGATCCAAAGCATTCCAGCAATACAACCAAGGAATGGCTGAAAAAGAAGAAGATTCGTGTTCTGGACTGGCCCAGTCAAAGTCCTGACCTAAATCCCATTGAAATGCTGTGGCGGGACCTGAAGCGAGCAGTTCATGCCAGACGCCCATCAAACCTCTCTCAACTGACTGCGTTCTGCAAGGAAGAATGGGCAAAAATCCCCCAAAGTAGATGTGAGAGGCTGATTAGTCACTACAGAAACCGTTTGGTTGAGGTAATCTCTGCAAAAGGAGGCGCAATATCCTATTAACTGAAGGGGTTCACATACTTTTGCACACATGATATCTGAGTTTTTCTTAAATCAACCACTTTTGTTAAATAAAGAATGACAATATAACTATTTCTTTTGTTTCAGTCCATTATTTGGAATGTCAGTATTGTGGATTTGGGTATAACTTAACATTTAATAAGGTTATTTTAGTTTTTTTTACAAAAAATCTGACCATCGCTGTGGGGTTCACAAACTTTCGAGCAGCACTGTATATATATATATATATATATATATATATATATATCAAAAAAAGGCATGGCCGATATTTTTTTGCCGATTCCGATACTTTGAAAATGACGTGATCGGACCTGATCGATCGGGATGCCGATCGATCGGGACATCTCTAATTTTTACCAGATTGAAAAAATTCATTTAAGACAGAAAAATATTTTGATTGATCCTACAAAATATTAGAATTCTGGAAACACCCAGTTTGATACAATGCTGTTCTAGTTTGATTCCAACTTCAAATCTGAAATGTTGCTGGTGAACTTTGTTCTGACACTGTCCATAAAATTTAGCTGCGTGCACGTAATGAGCCAGTGAAAAGAGTAGTATAGAACTGTATCTTGAGGCATACGGTCTACAATTGACAAACCTTTTCTTACACACAACAATCTTCATAACTTTTGTCGGTGTTTCGTTCTCAGCAATTGAAAGCGATGGGGAAGTGATCATCAGTCCAGTTCGGAACTGCAGTCACTGTGAAAGCGGTGAATGTCAAGACATGAAAGGAGACATCTGCTACTGTGATGATGACCTCATCCTGGCAGGAGATGGCATATCCTGTATTAACTCCACAGGTGTGATACATTACATTGTGTCATCTTACTGGGGTGGGGGGAGTCCTAATAGAATGAATTGAATGTTCTTTTAATGAACTGTGACTGTGAATAGAAAATGAATTAATCTACAAATGTAATTATGTCTTCGAGGTTCTGTGCTTAAGTGAATCTTTATCAGAGTAAATTTTTTAGGGTCTTTATTATTCAGTAAGAATTACACATACACTCTGGCAATCATCACACTGTACCTAACGGTGTTATGCGCAACTGTTGCTCCACATGTTGAGTCTCTTTCTGAGATAAGTAATTTATCTCTGTGTTACAGTTTGATAAAACCTCTTATCATGTTATGGATTTAGGATAAAAGTCCCTCATGAAGTTAAAGCGGCTTTGGCAATTTTCCTCATGATCCTGAGAGCTCGCAAGTGGCTCTGACTATTCAAAGCATGTCAACCTTCACTACAAATGAGTTCTCACCCGGGTTAAGCTGTAACAAAGGGCTTTCGGTGAAGCCAGAATTGCTTCTTCAATTATGATTTGTTATCGCAGATGAATAATGAATACATGAATGTTGATCTGAAATTAATCGATATGGGGGTTGTCAGCATCATTAAGGTCAGAATAATAGCTGTATTTCCCTCGAAATAATATTGTAGCGACCGAGAGTTTCTCCTTGTCCTGATGATTTGCAAATCTATTCCCTGTAAGGGCAAACAGCAGATTATTGCGCGTTACTCGGTCACAAAAAGGTTACTGTCTCAATATGGTCCTTCTCAGCAGGCAGATATGTAGCTCAGCTTGGACAAGAGCAATGCCAGCTTCACGTCAAGACAACAAGGCATTGATATGCCGCACAGCCCCTCAAGCTCTGTTGTGTCTTCACATTCACATCATTAATTAAGAAAGGGATCAGAGAGGCGGCTGGAATGTTAATAGTTCTCTTGGGGGAGGTAACAAGTGGAACACTGTTTTCTGTTTTTTCATGCAGAGGTGAGCCTGCTGCCTGCACAGCCGTCTCTCTCCCACCTGGCGCTAGGTCTTTCTGTCGGGACCTCGGCCCTTATCGCTGCCCTGCTGCTGGCTGTCTCGGGAGTCATGATAAGTTAGTCTCGTATGACTTTTCTTTTCTTAAGCATACTTTATTTATCCAGGTAAGGCAATTGAGAACCAATTCTCATGAGCAATGTTGAATGGGCCACAGACAGTAGAGTAAAACTAAGCAAACTAAAACAAATACAAATCAATAGAACTAAATCCAAAAACAACAACAACATTGCACTGCTGGTAGAAAAAATAGATATATTGTAGTCGGGGGGATATTTTGATACTGTTCTTTTGTTGAAAATTGGTCTAGATATATTTGGAATTTGGGAGTCCTGTATCCATTGGTCCCTCCCGGGCACAGCCCGAAAAGGCAGTGTGGGTCCTCCTTCCCATCTGTGGGAGGGGCCAAAGGCAGGCGCGGGCCTTGGGGGTCTGACCCCCATCTACAGAAGTTAACTCTTGGGACATGGTGCCATCTTGTACCAGGGAATTGCATTGAACTGAGGGGAACAGCTCCTATTTGAAATAGTATACATTTTTATGTTAAAGTGGTGCTTTGCCATCATCTTGTGGAATCTAGACAAGGTAAATTCATCACAATTCAACACAAGTTAATTAAATGTGCGCTATATAACATTAAAATCAGCAAAAACAACAAACAAAACAAAAACCAATCAATTAAAGGAATAGAAATAAAAACACAAAAGATTAAAATCAGCAATATACAGTTAAAAACAAAAACAACACAAGTCATATATTGCAGATTTGAACACAAGGGCGTAGGTTTGCTTAGGAACGGTAGGGACATAACACTACCAACTTTTCAGGAAGCTCAAATTGTCCCCACCAACTTTTCAGGAAGCTCAAATTATCCCCACCAACTTTTAAGCAACCGTTTTGCATTATATAAAGAGTTCAGTTATATTGGTAATTTAGAGTGTCCTCCCATATGTTGTAATGATAGAACAGACCCTACCATTATTAGTTGAATTATTTTCATTATAGTCAGACTTACATTTATCCTTTTTCACTTGTTGAATGTGCGGTTCATTTTTTTCCCCCCTCAAACGAACATTTGGTAGGCTGATGAGTTGAAGCCCCCCCCACCCCGCCACAAACACACATACACATTATAGTCACAGAACCCCAACAGATTAATGTCGACAACATGCCGCCTCCTCCGCCCCCTTCGGAGAGGAGGTATATTAGATTTTTTTTTTTTTTTTTTTTTTTAATCAGCCAGCACCAGCCACTGTAAGTCAAGTAAAAATATGTCAATGTTGTGGAAGTTAGGGAACCACCACTAATATTGCTACTGAAAGTTTGACGTGCATCAGAGTTGGCATAACATTAAACTTGCTAACCTGCAAAACGACTGCGGTCAGGCCAGCCTCACCAAGAAACAACGAATCAAGCTAGCCATTGCTTATTTGAATCATTGTTTGCATTATGTGCATTACGGTAATATCGTCCCTACCAATGTTGAGACCAAATCTATGCCCTAGTTTGAACAGTAAGGGCAGTTAGGGATACACTATTGTAAACAATAGTGTTTTTAGCCTTGATTTACACACCTCGGATCTTCAGCTAATTTGTTCCACAGTTGAGGAGCATAATAACTGAATGCCACCTCAACCTGCATAGTTCTTGTTCATCGGACACTCAACAAACCAGTTCCAGGCAATCTAAGTTGTCTGGATGCTTCATAGGAATCAAGTGAATCTAGCATGTATTTTAGTACAAAGTCATTAAGTGTTTTGTAGAACAGCAGTAAGAATTTATAGTCTATCCATTAACTCACTGGATGTCAATACAGGTAGTCCCTGGGTTACGTACGAATCCCATTCCTAGGCTGGTGATGTAACCCGAATGTCCGCGTAAATCGCAATTAACCCTTTAAGTACCTCTAAATACAAAATAACTTTCCAAAAACATACATTATACGTCATAGTAATAAGATCAAGTAAAAAAATAAGATACTGTGAGCGTGAGGTACGTTGTGTTGCCGTTAAATTGAATGACTTTTCGGGCTTCAAAAAAAAAAAAACAACAACAACAATTCAGGCTTTACTGGCAAGTGAGTCGCTTTGCTGAGAGAAAAGGATGCTGTGGAAAGTATAGGGAGGCGAGAGAGTAGGGATTTAATGGCTGCTCAGGTCATCTATCTTATCGTGAGCCCGCTTTGGAACTAAAAATTCCAGATCGGGACTCGCAAGAGGACTCTGCGGCGGGGGAGAAGCAGCAGCAGCATGAGAACAAGGAGGTAGGAAGTCCAAAAAAGGCGCATTGTCGGCGGCCAGGGAAGAACAGGAGGTTGGGGCGGGCGCATTGACTCTTCCAAGCCGAAAAGGGCGCTTCTCGGGCGGACACATGAGAACCGGAGATGACAGCGGGTGGCTGCTTGAGCCCAGTCCGAAAAAGCCGCATTGTTGGCAGCCAGGGAAGAACCGGAGGTTGGGGCGGGCGTCATGACTCTCCCAGGCCGAAAAGGGTGCTTTTCGGGCGGACACATGAGAACCGGAGATGTCAGCAGGTGGGACCTGGCGCCGTCAGGAACTGCAGGACGGCGGCGACACTGGTGGGGGAAGGAGACATGGCAAGTACTAATTACTGTTTACGCGACTAAAAAAAACAAAAAAAAAAACATTACTGGACAGAATGGTGGACGAGACTTTGGTGTCGTAAAGTCAAAATCGCGTAAGTGGGGTACTTTTAACCCGGGGACTACCTGTACAGTGTTTACATAACACGCATAATATATTTTCGTTTGAGAAGACTCTGACCGCAGCATCCTGTTAATTTTTGGTTAGGACTTGTAACAATGCCACTGCATTAATCCAATCTGCTAAAGAAAGCATCGATAAGATTTCCCATGTCATGTTTAGACATTTAGTGAGAAACCTTACGCAGCTGTTACAGTTCAGCTCTTAGTCAATAATTACACCAAGATTTCTGGTTTGATTTGTGGCTGTCACCTCGAGATTTTCTTGTCTCGTCCCACAGTATGTTTACCCATTGAAATACTGTATTGGCCCGAATATAAGACGGCCCTGATTATAAGACGACCCCCTCTTTTTCAAGACTCAAGTTTGAAAAAAGACCTTTTGAACACCAAATTTTTATACAGAAAATAATAACAGTACATCCAAAACAAATGAGTATAACAATATATTTGAGAGAAAAAACATGTTATTTTGCCTCATTCAAATCTTAATTTCTGAACATTTAAATATGTAAACTAAAGTGCACTCACATTTGAAAATGAATGGCTTCTGGTTTTTGAAATGTACCGTAAATAAACCAATCTATTGTGAAGTCTAACTGTAACTGTAGTCTTGAAACAAATCTGAATAAGGAAAAACATTTCAATAAAATAATGCAAACTGGTTAAACTTGAGAGTAGCTGAGATCTGTCATGACAGAACTTCGCTTCAATGATATCTGGCATCATCTAGCGTCGTGAATGAGGAGAGTAGCTGAGATCTGTCATGACAAAACATCATGTGTGATGTCTAGACCGCGAATATAAGACGACCCCCTCTTTTTCAGTCGTATTTCAATGCGAAAAACACTGTCTTATATTCGGGCCAATACGGTACAATATTTCCTTGTCACTGTAAAATGGACTCATTCACTGCCATTGACGATGATAGACGTCCAATCATGTGGCTATTTTAATGCTTCTGCTGCGAATTTTAAAAGAGTTTAGAATTAGTAGACACCCAATCCATTTGAATATCTATTAATTCGCTGCAACCCTCCCATTTCGATAGGATTGGTCTCTGTCGCTGTCAATGGCAGCTAATGAGTTAACTAGGACACAAGTCTTGATTACGCAGTGTATACAGTAAATGCAACTAAAAAGTTGGCCCACAGGCAGCTATCAGTCAAAGTTTCTCCTTGTGGACGTTTGTGTAGTATTTTCAGTGTGTACTGCACGTTAGCAGTAGTCAGCCTTTGTCCGCAAGTTTTCTGGACGATTGATCATGTCGAATCAGCGAGAGAAATCAATCACTCACTTATTGTGTGGGCCGCTTCTGTAAATTGGTGCACAAGAAGAGAAGCAGAAGTGACACAGGGGAGGTTATACGCAAGGTGGCACTCAATTTTTCTTATATCCTGTCACACGTATATTTCTGCGCTAGTTCTAATGGACATTGTGATTTGAAGTGGCTCTATAACAAAAAACATGTTTTTCCAGCGTGAAAATAGACAGAAAAATGACTTACCTTTGTTTTTACTAACCGTTGTAATGTTTCTATGCATTTCAAAATAATGATAAATACTATAGTAGCAACCGAGACGCAATGCGGTTGACTTCTGGTTGTAGCCTTAGGCATAGCTTTTCTTCTCTCTTCAGAAAAGTGATGTCAAAAGGAAATTTGACATAAGGTAACAATTAGTAAATGTAATTAGCTATGTAGATCCTTAAAGTGTAACAATCACTGAAGTATTATAAGGGAATTAAAGCCTTATGTTTTTTTTAATTGAAGGCATCGTATTAACCCCACTAATGTAAACATGGTATTCTGATTAACACTGTATTCACTGAACAATCCACTCTTGCAAAAAGTTTGTTCAAACCATAATGTCATCAAACCTTAGTTATTGCCAGCATACACTGGAAGTTTGCTAAGCTGTGAAGTGGTGTTTTTATTAGTGCAGTCATATTTTCAAAGCAATAACTGAGTGTCATAGCAAGTACTGACACTAAAAAAAAGTATTAAAACAACAGGTAGGCCATATGAACGAGAGATTCTTGCATGACTGCAAGCAAGTACTCCAGTTTCTTCCTCTGTATTCTCAGGAGACACATTTCTCTCTCCTACACTCATAAAGTTCTGCAGTGGTCCCTCTTGGACATCACTTAATATATTGTTGTCAGAACAAGGAGGCCTTACAGCCAGTGCACACATCCAATAGCCCAGCAGCTCTCAAACCATTATCGCCAGACATGCACTCATCAAGCCATCATCTCCTCCACATGCGCACCCACGCTTCCCCTCATAGTTGGAGTGGAGCGCTTACACACAAACAAACACACGTATTCAGGCTCCCACCTATGCTCAGTGGCAAGGCAGGGGGTGAGGACTACCTCTGTGCACCAATGAAATGTGTTAATGATGGATGGCAGCTTAGCCGGCGGCCGACAAGTCTTGCACAGTAGACGGCACTTGTTAAATAAGCTCCTCTAAACACATACACGTGAACGAAAACGTACACACCAACTGTTCTCACTTGAACTAATGTGTCCATAGCACAGGTCACGGCTTTGTCATCTTCTTTTAAGCTGCTTAACATTCATCTGTATAAAGGAGTTGGGGGGGGGTTTCGGAGTTTATTTAGTGATTATGACTGTTCTGAAAAATCATATTTGCAGTGTATGTTTGGGAGAAAAAAATGTTTTCAAGCATCTCAACGTCTGCAGACAAAAAGTCTTTCAGCAAACGTTCCACTTCGTGTCTAGGCTCCAAATGTCAACTTGAAGATGGCTATAAACAGTTTATCTTGTCGAAAAAAATTTTGTTTGAGAAAAATGTATATTCCTCCCCAGTGTACAGACGTAAACACACAGAGCTGCAGTCAATTCAGCTGGAGCTCCAGAGTCCAGACTGCAAGCTCAGTAAACTACGGGCATCTACCATCATGACTGACTATAATCCAAACTACTGCTTTGCTGGCAAGACGGCGTCAGTAAACGACCTTAAGGAAGTGCCACGACGCAACATCTCCCTCACCAGGTGAATTAAAACTATCCAATAGCCACCCTGATTTACATTCCTAAGTCAACTTTACAAGGTAACCCTAAAAATGTACGTCTTAAACAATATAACAATAATGAAGGAAAATGTATGTTTTTTTCAAAAAATAAAATATGATCCTACCAGTGGTGTTAATCTTACCTTAAAAAAGTAACCAGTTACAGTCACAAATTACTTCTCCCAAAAAGTAATTGAGTTACTAACTTAGTCACCTCAGTGTAACAGTAATTAGTTACTTGGCAAAGTAACTGGCGTTACTTTTCATGTTCTACACGTTATTACACGATCCAGCATTACTTATCATGTTCTACACGTTATTACACAATCCATTCTACCAGTATAATGTCTTTCACATCAAATATGTGTATATTAACTGATTGAATTGAACTGTTTTTTGTTTCTTTTTAGATTCCAATAAAAAGAAAGAAAAAACATAGGTCACACTATGTGAAGTTCAAAGGGTTTTGGGGACAATAGGCCCTAGCCCAATTCTTCACCCTAAACATAACTAAACACAGGGTTATAGATACTCACAAGGAAGGTCAAGTATAAGTCAATATGGATACTACGATAACTAGATTGTAACCTTCGCTATGTTTGGAAATCGTTTAATGTTGTGAATCAACTGTTAAAGTTGTTAAAATTGCTCCCGTTATTGCATTAGTTCCCTTCTGTCTACTATCGACATGTGAAAGTTTTAAAACTGTTTCATCATTTAAAGATAGATTCAAGTCAAGATTTTCCGATTTAGGAGTATTTTAGGGGCAGTTTACATGGCGACTCTGCGACACAAAGACCTGTGGCCTCGCGTTCGTATGATGTCGGCGAAGACGGAAGGCAAAAACGCAAACCTTGGACTCCTGCCTCCAAAGTGGAAGAATTAGATTGCGGGGGCTTGAGGTGGGCTTGCTCCGCATGCATATCAAAAGCTCCCGCGGCGCAGGACCGCGCAGATAACGTCAGCACTCGTGCACGTCACATTGAGCGTGCACAGAGGTGCTGATAAACATTAAAAACAGCAAATATGGCGGATCATCGGCTTTGATTTACTGTTTTTATAATATTTTTTATTTGAATATGTTGAATGTTTCCATTTTTGTGAGTTTTTGAACAAAAGAAAATGCCATTGCTTGGAGTGGGCAGGCATATTGTCTTCCGGGCTGAGGAGGTCAAAGTGCATCATTCGCTGTCACCTTGTAAATCTGGACTGCCCCCTAGAGCCTGGCATGAATACTACATCGTTTTCATCCGGAATTGCGACATTGTTCGAATGGAGACGGAGCCATATAAATGCAAACATGAAATTTTTCGTCTTCTCAGAGAGTCACCATGTAAACAGCCCCTTAGATGACAGCTAGATTCGCTCGGAAGGTTCGCTACAACAGACCTTTCTTGAGAAGTGTACTTCTTTAAGATGTTTACGAACACTGGCAAGTCTGTCATTTCGCAGCTAGTTCTCTATACATGTGCTAACACCGCCGAGTCTGTCATTTCGCATCTAATTCTATATCCATGTGATATCTACCGTAGCATCATGTGGGCGTAGTTTGTAGCAACGTGGGTGGAGTTTGTAGGCTGTCGACTTCAGTCAGGTATTATTGGAGCCACCTAGCATCGCATTTGCAACGGCATCCGAACCTCCTTCCCTCCTCCCCACTCCCCCTCTGTTCTCGCCGTGTCTCTCAGACAACGCGCAGTTTTTCAACCAAATTGCAGTAACGCACTAACGCACCCATCAGTAACGGTAACAGCGTTGCAAAAAATAACACCGTTAGTAATGTGGTTATACTCAAACACCGTTATAAACAACACTGAACAACAATTGCGCCGTGTCTTCAGATCACGCCGACGTGACCGTCAGCAAATGTGGTTTAAATAGCAACATCTTTTTAAAATGACATCAATTCTTGGCGAGATCATATCGATAATCTAATAGGATGCAAATTGGCATATTGTTATATTGTAAGACCCCTAGCAGTAAGTAGTATCCCAAAGTAATTGCATGCCAAGGGGACTGTTGTTGTTTATAGAATAGCATTTTTGGATCCTTCTAGCTGTCCTTCTTGGCTAATTACCAACGCTCCATAATAACGTTGGTTTAATAACATGGAGACAGTCATACAATTATACAATGGCACACTTCACTGCTTGTTGGAAACAATGCTTTAGTGTTTCATGCTGTAGTTGCCATCACAACTTTTTAAATCAAGGTTTTTGGAAATCTGTTTTTTGTCCTATGTATTTTCTACCTGTAGATATTTTAGAATAAGGTCCAAAAGCATGCAGTATGCATGTGGATGTCACGGTAAATAATGGATCCACGTATGTCTTTCCAGGGGCCTTGGTCATGGCGCGTTTGGTGAAGTATATGAGGGACTGGTAGTGGGGATACCAGGCGAACCGAGTCCGCTCCATGTGGCAGTTAAGGTGATATTTCCCTCTCTAAAAGTTTTGCTTTTTAAAAAACTGTTTCTCAAACATATTGGCATTTGTGTATGAAGACGCTGTCATCATAGATTATGGAATCTTGCCTTTTATATTTGACATTTGCACACCTATTTAAGATAGCCATTTCAATTAGTTCATTTTTTTTTTTTTTTTGTCTGAATACTAGACCCTTCCCGAGGTTTGCTCTGAACAAGATGAACTGGACTTCCTTATGGAGGCTCTAATTATCAGGTATCAGTCATTTACAAAGTAATGTACTGTCCAAGAAATCTGCTCAACAAAGTCAAAATGTCCAATTTTCTTTCCCATGTTTCTTTCTGTAGTAAGTTCAGCCACCAGAACATTGTGTGCTGTGTTGGGGTCAGTCTGCAAGCAATGCCCAGGTTCATACTGCTGGAACTGATGACCGGAGGAGACCTCAAGACCTTCCTCAGGGAGATGAGACCCAGATTGGTGAGAAATTCACTAGCTCGATATTCAAAATTCAGATGTCAAGCAGAAATTGCCAAATCCAAAACCTCTGTGAGACGCCAGTGGTGTTAAATAAGTTCCATTTTATAGTGAGTTAAATCCAGCGTTAAAAAAATGCTCTGTTTTATTGCCAGTCTCGTAGATAAATTCTAATCAATGTATAAATGCTCTGGTATGGCTTTCGTCCAGGAGCAGCCGTCCAGCCTGACCATGGTTGACCTTCTCAATGTAGCGAGAGACATCGCCAAGGGCTGCCAGTATCTGGAAGAGAATCAATTTATCCACAGGTATCAAAAGCCACCGATTTTATAAATGCAAATGTAGAATCATTCGGCGCAGACAAATGCAGCATATGGATGAGTTGCACTATTTGTATTCCTAAGAGATCTGGCAGATGGGAAAAGAAAACATTGATATGTGGATGCATAAATTGTGAATATGGAATGCAAATGATGGAAGCAATCTACACAGATTGCATGGACAAGAATAGTTTTTCTGCTCATTGTGACTACAAGTGGAACATAAGGACACATTTTGCCTCTGACATTATAGCTGAGAAGACAAATAAGGAGTTTACCATCAGTACAGCCAAGCGGGGAGCTCTTTTTATAGCTTCTTTACAAGGCACGTACAGTATCTCCCTTCTACATCCTGTAGCATTTTATTTGCAAAACAAAAGGATTTAAGTTGGTGTTTTTAAGAGCTTCCTTTTAAACCCCCAAATCACACTTATGGATGCTCACAAGAAAGGTCATTATGGATACTCACAAGGAAGGTCAAGTATAAGTCAATATGGGGAAAGGTCAAATTTCCTCCTACAATCACATCAAGACTATTGAAGTTTATCTCCCTTTCAGGTCAGGTATTAGCCATTGACAAACGAGGCCTATTAAACTGTGTTTGCAGCAATGTGGACCTGTAAAGCCCCATCAATCCACCTAATGGCTGCGTCTTCTGCTGACCTTCTATACGGTCCGTCTTTCTGCATGTATTGAAATGGGCGCTAACACTGTCCTTGTGGCTAATTGCAACTTTTATGAAGGTCTGTTTAGTCGAGTTGGAGCAAAGGGCATACAAATGAGGTCAGCTAGATAAATATCTACAAAGTGGTTAAATCCCATGCTTCATTGAAAAGGCTTGAAGCTCACTATAGGAATTGTACACTTATAATTAAAGTACTGCGCTGAGAGCAGTAAGGTGCCGTTCGACACAAGCAAAGCTCTTAAAAGAAATCGACAACAAATATTTTAATAGCCATAATAAAGATGTTTCTCTAAAATGCAGCTAGGAACCAAGTTGTTGAAAGTTATTCTAATTCACTAAAGTCTACAGTGTGAGGCCTGTTAACATTGCTTTATAAAGGGGTTGTACGCCCTCCCATTACTGTGCTTCATGCATAACGGCTCTGTGCCCTTCCCCGAAGGCCTCTGCTTGCTGTCTGTGACAGTGCTTGCTGCATTCCAAGGCTTGTCCTTGCCCACGAGCAGAAGCAAATCATTAGTGTGACTTCTTCCAAGCCATTAAACAAGGACTATGGCACTTGTATTTGTCTGCACTAGTTTGTATTTGACCACAAGCTCTTTGTAATATGTAATCAGAAGACCTAAGGAAAAAACTAAATATGCATCCTCCCAAATAGATCTACTGGCTGTAATTGAATCGGATCTGTGTTATACCCCAAAGATAGGTAATCATGCGTAGCTACTGTAAATTGTTTGGAAAATACATACTGATTAAAGTACTGAAACTGGAAATTATATTCCTGCTCGCTAAATAAAGCCTAATACAGATAATATGAGAAGTAAACATTTGCTGGGATATGTTGATTTTAGTTCTTAGTAAATTATTCAACACAAATTTGTTGACTCATTTTCAATCTCTCATGGCACAGTGAAGGGACACGATATTGCACACAGTGTTGTAAAAAAAAGGAAAAAAAGCCTCTGTTTAAATCGGTCGTAGCTATTACTACATCCCCATTGTGTCATTTCACATCTACATTAATCACAGAACGGCTGTCTGAAGTACCCACATGCTGCTTACTGCCATGGTTGGTGATCTTGCTTCAAGTTGTGTGTGTTGCATCTCTGCCCCGGTCTCATGATTCCATTTGAGCGGTGTGTCACATGCTGTTATTTTGATGTTCAATCCTGGCAATTTATTAGTACTGGTGCCCATTTGTCTTGCCTGATAAAGAGATGTATGCACTGTGCTCATGAGGTCTCTTCTGAAGAAAGTTTGCCCGGCTCTGGTTTCAGTACAGTGTGTTTTCTTTCCCCTCCAAACACAATAGTATAGCATACTGTGTGCACTGAAATATACTCATTCAAATATAACAAACCCAGCTCTGTGGAAATGACACTTTTATGTATTTTCTCCTTTTAGTCACTCTGCCTGTATATTCTGCAGTTCAAGCTTTTCTCAGGATGGAAGTGTGTTGAGTCATAAAAAGCATTGCAGGAAGCTGAGTTTCACTGGCAATGCTGATGACAGTTTTCTCCTTAAAGTTCTAATCCATTGTTGGAGTGTGTGTCTGTGTTTTATGCATGCAAGGCACGCAATTACTGTATATGAAATACTTAAGTAAAAGATGAGAAATAATCAATCATTTAAAAATGTGTTTATATCTTGACATTCGATCCTGTGTGTATTTTTCATCATCTAGGGATATTGCAGCTCGTAATTGCCTGCTGACTTGCAAAGGACCAGGTCGCGTGGCCAAGATTGGAGATTTTGGAATGGCTCGGGATATTTATAGGTAAGAATTACATGAAATGCAAATTAATTATTTTGGAATGATTAACTTGACACAGTGGCAGGGTGGTTAGCACGTCCGCCTAACAGTTCTGCGATCAAAAGTTCAATCTTAGGCTCCGGCCTTCCTATGTGGAGTGTGGACATGTGGAGTTTGCATGTTCTCCCTGTGCTTGCGTGGGTTTTCTCCGGGTACTCCGGAGATTCTACTAGTACTCTAGTATTTCCTCCCACATCCCAAAAAACATACATGGTAGGCTGATTGGAAACTCTAAATTGTGCCTACGTATGAGTGCGCGCAAATGGTTATCAGTCTCCTTGTGCCCTGTGATTGGCTGGCAACCGATTCAGGGTGTACCCGCCTACTGCCCTTAGTTAGCTGGGATAGGCTCCAGCACCCCTGCAAGGATAAGCGGCTCGGAAAATGAATGAATGATTAACTTGGGAAAATTGATGTGGAAATATTTTCACTATGGCTTTATACTTGGATTGTCTTCTGGCCTTGACTAGGCCTCTTACATCATGAACTCCGCTTTTTTTTTTTTTATTTAATTATTTTCACCTTACATAGTGAGAATATTGGAGACATCATCGCATCAGGTGTGGTAAGGCAAAATAATTCAAAGTTAGTGTCCACAACAACTTGAGTGGCGATTTCAATCTGAACACGGAAACAGACATGGGTAGACAAATATATTTTTTTGTTTTATTCTCACCAGACATATTACATCAATCTCAATAGGAACTACACTAATCAGTGTTTAAAAAAGCCTTTGGGAGTTGGATGGAACTGACTAAATATATTAGCTATATATTTTTAACAAAAATAATCTTTTGCATACTGTCATAATACATAAATAGAACAGTCAAAGTTCACTTCTGTCCTCTGTAGGGCTTATTATGTAACTCCAGAACATGAAGAAGAAGGTTTTTCCAGAGTGGAAATATCTTAGGTATGTTATGTGCCAGGGCAATTTTTTAGATGTACAGAAACAGGATTATTAATTTAGTTGCTTTCTGTAGAGATTTCAGTTGCAGTTGTGACACTGACAGTAGCTTCTGGTGAATCCCCATAAGGTCTTTGGGCTACCTTGTACCCTTGCTTTTTTATTTTACAAGACACTGAATACTATCGTAATGCAATCCTTTTTATCAAAAGATTCTCCCTAAGTATGTGCCCAGTAAGTGTAGATTTTATCCCTGTGTCTATAAACTATTGCCCTCTCCCTGAGGCTCATTAGGATGTGTAAATGTTTTAAGCGCAAGTCAGAGGAGCTTCTAACTCCCTCTTTTAATCTCAGTACCATACACTACCCAACTAGCATCTCATTATTCTCATCTCTAACATTTTAAATCGGCCAGCGCAGTTCCACATGATGCTACGAGTTCCCAATTCTGCTGGGAAATCATAGTAGCCTTTCATCTGAGAGAGACTGGAGCTGGGGAAATGTGTCAAAACATGCAGCTATATCATGGCAGCTTTCCGTGAAAAGTCTTCGATGAGGACAGGGACGGGTCTAAAGTCACATCTAGTTAAGGCTGTTGCTCAGTTTCCCCCAAGGTGCCAAATTAGAAGTGCTTGATTTAATTGCTGATGTCAGTTTTTCAGGTGCCCCGCCAAGATTTTGCTTTTATATCGCAGCCTCCAGCAGTTATGCTCAGACTAGGCTTATCTCTGCTTTTATGTACAGAAGAATGAGGGGGTACCTCGCTTTCAGTGCCGCTTCGCTGTCTGCAAGTTCTATTTGCTGTTTCATAGTGTGGCCCTTATTTGTGTGACAAGGGACATGCAAGTCCTTTTAAGGCCGTCACAGTGAGGGTGGGGATGGAGCTTAATGTCATCTTTTTATATTCTGAGAGCAGAGCCACAGGCGCACTCACACATGCTTGTATTCTTCACTCAAGCAGCCTTGCACGCATGTGGGCACACTTGTGATGTAAAAAAAAACAATTAAAATATAAAAAAAGATGAAGATAAGCTAGTCAGGGACAGTGGGGCATATGGTAAGTGCCCCCTGTCAAAGGACCCAGGTTTGAATTTTGACTTTCTTTCCAATTTTTGTGGCTGTTATACGTTCTGAAATAAAAATAACACGTTTGGAAATGTTTTTCTCAAATCACATTGTGGCAAGTTTACATTGCGATAAATGGCTTTCATGAACACTGCAAAAAAAGGGACACTAAAGGAGCGCTCTGAGAGAGCAGGTGAGCAGCCTAAGCAGCCAAATTCAAATCGTTGCCATTTGATAAAGTGGGATGATGACTTTTTTTTCTTATCATTTAACCTACCCTTCAAATTTGAGTTAAATATGCTAATCCGTTATCGTTTACGTCCTTCATTTGACACAAAGTGCAAGAACAAATTAACATAAACAGTCATGTGAAAAATTAGGACACCCCATTAAATATTCAGTTCTTTATTAAGAGCTGTTCAATTATCAATGTCTGATCTTGTTTTTCTTTATCTCTGGAAAAGAAAGTGATTTAATAGCAGGTAATGAACAGAAATTAACATTGTTTTACGTATTAAACCAAATTTATCAACAAAAATGCATATTCTAACTGAGGAAAAAGTTAGGACACCTTACCACCTAATAGCTAGTGTTACCCCCTCTGGCTGTAATAACTTTAGTGAGACGCTTTTTGGAGCCATCCACCAGTCTTTGACATTGGTCTGAAGAAAGATTGCCCCACTCATCAAAGCAGAATACAGTGGTACCTCTACATACGATCGCTTCGACACACGAACTTTTCGACATCCGACGTAAAATTTGACTCGCCATTTGTTTCTACATCCGACGACATGCTCGAAATACGACGACAATGGCAGCACCGCAGATGAATGCACGGCGGATTTTCTTGTGTGACAAATCAACACTGGTTTCAGAAAAGGTTGGTACAGGTGGTGAAACAAGGAAAAAGTTGACGCTTACCTTCTAAATGAAGATGCAAATGACAGAAAAATATGAGCGTAGGGTGGGCATCCGTGAAATGGCTCAACAATACATCTCCACGGTCCTCCTCCGACCATCGTTCGCCAGTCTTTATAAGTTAAGCTGACAATTCTTATTGTGGTAACATCTCCAGAGAAATCGCCAGCTTCGCCACGTTTTCATCATTTCTTTCACAACTTATTCAACACAAAACGCCTGCTGTCTGCCGCAATTGACGATGTTCTCAAGAAAGCATTGAAAGCGAAAGTAAACTTTCACCCGCTCCCCTCCCTCTTTGTCACGTCAGCGCCGCGGTGCCTTCAGGTACAGAAAAAAACGTCCGCCTTATAAGAACCCGTTTCGTTACACTATTACAGGAATTATTATTATTATTATATTATTAATCCGATTTTTATTTATTATTTATTTGTTTTGCTATATGTAATTGCCATTTGTAATAGTACCAGCAATATTTTTTAAGGATTTAGTGCAGGTTTTTGGGCTGTGGAACGAATTAATGGAATTATAATGTATTCCTATGGGAAAATCCTGCTCGACATACGACCATTTCGACTTACAAACAAGCTCCTGGAACGGATTAACTTCGTATGTAGAGGTACCACTGTACTTTCAAAAGTGAGATCTTTAAGGGGTTTCCTGCATATTCAGCCCGTTTCAAGTCACCCCACAGCATCTCAATGGTATTAAGAACTGTAGCCTATGCTACGAAGCCAGTTTTCTGGTTTAGCAGGGTAACTTCGAGAATAACTTGCAGCCTATCTTCCCGGCTAACCGGGACTCCGAAAGGTGGAAATGTTGGAACCGGGGAGTGTTGCCTTGCCAACACACGCCACACATCAAACCTGGTCATCTCAGAGTTAGATCTTGCTTAACCCCAGGAATCCAATTAACCACACTCTATTTAAACAGCACCCCACCACAGACATGTCCTCTTGACAATGACAATGTAACTGGACGACCCGTACGATATTGGCGCACGCATTGTGAGGGGCTCTTTTCGGAGGGCACGGGTTTTTAGAGAACGCCAGAATTTGCTGTTCATGTTCTCCATGAAAGATAGATTTTCATCTGAGGGAATTTGTTACCTGTGCCAGCTGATCGAGGCGGACGTCTCTAACTTAATCCGCCGAAGTCAGGCCTTCACAATCGAGCAGAATGTGTGCCAGTCCTTGCCCTCTTTCGCCAGCGGACAATATATGTATTCCATCGGTGATGCTGAATATCTGAGTAAGAACACTGTATGCCGTGTTCGGAAAGTGGTAGGCGTGGGGTATGGAAACGCTTCAAATTGATTGTTGAAAATGCTATACAGAAACCTGTGTCGGCTTCGCTGAATGTAAATGAATGTGGAGCTTTGCTCTAATGCATGAAATATATTTAACAAACTTTTCCAGCATTATTTCATTGTGTAAATGCACTTAAAATAATCATAAAAATATGTAGACTATTTAAACATTGAGAAAACTTGTGTTTTTTTTCTGCCAACTCGAAGAGATTAAAATAAATGTCAAATCCACTGATAGAACAGACACACAAATATAAAAGATATACTGTAAATGTTTATTGAATATACAGTCTTGGTTAACTGTGAGAATTTGTTACAAAAGACGAGCTTTAATTTATTATCATTATGCACGGGCATCGTCACAAATGTGATCACGCAAAACGCAAGCACGCATCGTATCCCCGCATTTCCTTCTTCTCCTGAGTCCTCAAAAGTATAACATAAAATTTCGGGGGGGTTCGGGCTCGGGCCTGCAAATCAAGTTCTTGGGCCGAGTCGGGCTGGATTTTTTTAGGCCCGATCTAACCTCTACTCTGTTCAAAGGACATACATATTCATACAGTCAATGGGACTAAACATACAATCATCCTTCTTCATGTGGGGATGCACATACGATAAATTATTTCGTACAATTAATGTACCAAATCTTATTTTATTGTCCTGACAGCAGGCTTTATTTCTTTTCATGGAAATAAGTAAACTGGCATATTGACACATTCACAAATCATACAATCTGTAATTTGCTGCCAACAGACCAGTCGCGCTCTACTCGCTGTGACTGTGCCATCGTCACAAGTAGTGTTTGACTCTGGTCTCCGCCCCCTTTTATGTGAATGTGCAGTCACTCTGATTGGGTTAACACAGGTTCGACTAATCAACCTCATAATCAGCGTGGTAGCAACAATTGACCACAAACTAGGTAACCAGATTTTGTCAACTCCGGTGTATGTAATGAAAGCATAAAATAAGTTAACGTGCTGTATAACTTTCGTAACACATTCGTCCTGCAAGTTTGATAATAATCCTTTTTTTATTCTTGAGCTATCTTGACTTGAACACAAACAGACAGAGAAACAAATGTACAGAATGTAATACATAACCCTCCCCTCACTTACCGGCGGAGGTAATAACTATTGAACCTGTCATCCTAGCAGTCAATTTACACCATATATAGAGAAAATAAATCTATGCAGTATGAACCAGTTAGCTTATGTCAGTTGTTGGTGAACTGGAACCAATCCCAGCGGCAGTACACCAGTCAGCACATTAGTCATACAGTATGTATAGAACTCAACATTCACACTCATTCTATAAATTATTCATAATAATTGTAATATATGCCAGTAATCTAGCAAGCATCTTTTAATGGGGCAATATAACAACAAGCCTATTGCGTAGTCCTCCTTTGTTTGTTTTCTTGCAAACACTAACTTTGAAGTCCTACACCTCCGTCATTCCTGAACCGATCATCTTGAAACTTGGTAGCTATAAATTACTGTACAGTACATGGTTTGGGCCCGTATCTATCAATCCTGTATCAGGGCTGATTGATTAATGGCGGATTTATTGGTGCCTGTGTTGTCTTTTGGTTAAGAGTTAGCCAGTACAGTGTATCACAAAAGTGAGTACACCCCTCGCATTTTTGTAGATATTTAAGTATATCTTTTCATGGGACAACACTGACAAAATGACACTTTGACACAAAGAAAAGTAGTCTGTGTGCAGCTTATATGATAGAGTTAACTTATTTTCCCCTCAAAAAAACTCAAAATATAGCCATTAATATCCAAACCCCTGGCAACAAAGCATGTAGCATGCTGAGGCACATTTGTGCGTGTTTTAGTTACTGTATAATAACAGCAATGCTGACTAATAACATCAATCATGACATCAGATACAGAACATCAGTACTTAATAATTTTTTGGTTCTGGGATAGGGGAACGCTTCTATTGTGACTCATAAAGCAAAAAGTTCTCTGGCATTAGTGAAAAAATTATGCCAAGTAATACCTTCATGGAGAAATGAAATGCATTTGCATTGTGGGCCAGGGAACCATTGTGTTTGTAACTCAAACAGCAGAGAAAACATTCCTTTATCTGCATTTTCATCTGGATTTGGAACATTATTGAATGAGTTCCTTTTTGGCATACAGTATATGCCAGCCCTGTACAAAGTTTCATTTAATCCATTCCATATTTTCGTGGAATCTTGCTTGCTTTGTGCTTGGCCCAGTTGCAAAGTTCTCTGAAACAGACAAAAGTGAAGTACTGTAGTTTTGAATAATGCAAACAGGAAAACAAGAAAGTGTGTTTCATAGATTTCCTGGAGAATGGTTGAAAATCCTCGAGCTTCAGAGCAAAGTCTGGCTTGGTCCTGCTATGAGGATCTGAAAGAATGTCACATACTGCAGTACTTATCAGCTAGACCTGTGCTTCTCAATTATTTTCCGTTAAACCAGAAAGATGTAAACGTTTTGCCCACCCCCAATCCCCCCGAGCACTCTGCCGCCATTGTAAATAGTATCATTTGTCTATAAAATTATTATTATTATTATTATTATGAATACAGCTCTGCATAACATTGTGTTCCTTTTAATATTAAAGAAAAAATGTAATATAGATCAACTTACAATAAAGTATAACTTTATTAACATTGTTTTCTTTGTAACAGAAAAGACTTAAAGTGCGTAACTTTGCCTGAATTGAAAAAAAAGGCACATTCAAACTGTAAAAATACACTCAAGATATTGTACATTTTTTGTCCACTTAATACAGAAAAATAAAATTTAATGGAATCAACTACTAATAATAAATTTAAATTGATTAGCAACATTGATTAACAACAACAAAAATCAAGCAGCTTATCAATGTGATGGGGTCTAATATCTTTAAGTGACGTCTTAACTGATTTGGCGTCCTGGAAACATTTTAGCACAGTAAAGAGGCTGGTCTTTCCTCGTATCCACTTGGTTAAAAGTCAAAGCCAAAAGCCAAACGTTGCATACACTTTTTCATATTTCTTCGTCTTAGCTCTTCATATCTCCAGTGCTCTTTGCTGTGTGCACTTGTTTGGTTCAAAAATACTGTGGACACTCTGAAAATGAGAGCGCCACTGCCACCCATTGGGTGGATGTGAAATTACAGTTTATTCAACAGCAAAAAAGTATGTTCCCTGAGTGTCGCATTCAGTTTGTCAGATCGTGTTTTGTTACAGAGTCGGTTGTGGGAGTGTTCCCTACGTCTCACATGTAGCCAATACAACCTCATCAAGACTGTATTCAAGCCCCGGCGATCTGGGAAAAGGGTGCCGAGATATTAACTTGCTGGGCGCCATTCCACAGCTTGTACTCTCAAGTCTCGTGCATTTGCTATCTTATTTGTCTGCCGCCTGTGTTTTGAAATACTCTGCCTTGTGCAGGTATTTGAGTGTGTTTATTTTGTTGTCTTGCTGGCTGTCTGCCTACTGCTAAGGTTAGTATTATTTATCCCCGTCGACCTTCTGTCACAGACCCATTTTGTTATTCTCTCTTTTCAGTTATTCCTTGTACATTTGTTTGTATTTAATAAACCCTTGAACGCATCCTTCGGTTGTTGTCTGCTTTGAGGTCCAACCTTGTTTCTGCTGTCGCGGACCCTAACATCGAGGACACCTGCGCCACCCCAGGCATTGCTCTGTGCCCCCCTGGGGGGGGGGGGGGGGGGGGGGGGGGTGCCCCATTATGTGAGAAGTACTGAATTAGAAAAATTGTGGATTCTTCACTTCAGTTTAATGAGTTTTGAGTTAAAGGGGAAGTTCAGAATTTTTGACATAAGGCTTAATCTTCGAGTTAGCAGAGGTTTGATTAGTCAGTGGAGTTAATTTGAACAAATTTCTTGGAATTTGTTAGTTATTTGTTAGTCTCAGGGCTCTGGAGTAGCTAAGTTAGCTCTAGTCAATGGCTCCTGCTTAGCGTACGGATAAAAAAAACAACATACGCATGCATGGGAAAACCGATGACCCATGCAATTAATAGTGTTAGCTATGTTTTCCGGATAAATTTATTAAAACCAACCAGTGCATGTCAATAATTTTAGTTGTAACAGCAGCATTTGTAATCCAGTAGCTCTGCAGGGAACAGGCTGTTTGGGCAAGCAGGGCAGAGTGCTACCATATTTGTTTTTTCACTTCTGATTTTTTTTTGTGGGAATGAAAGGGACACCCAAGCAGACTGAGCACGAGTGGCCGAAGCACTCCTCTATATTGTGGTCGCATTGCACATCTAAAAAAAATGGTCAGGCAGTTTGGTGTGACATTGTTTTGGCCGCATGCATACAGTATTTCGAACAATGATCTTTGTTTTGAATTTATTTGACTATGTCAGATCTGTTAACCCTTTAACACCTAAGCCTATTTTGGCCGAATTTGCATGCCTTTGATGTTGCCTATATATTTCAAAGAAAAAACTGTTCACAATGGCCAAGTTGGGTCCCTTTATTCAGGATACCTTGAACTTCATGTCCAAACTGTTGTTTTCTTCACTGACCAACTTTAATCAACATTTTGGACCCAAAAAGACAAAAAAATCCCAAAAACCTTTTTTCAAAATTTGTAATGTTGAAGTCCCACTGACAACCAAACATGCTCGACCAACCGTTTTGAAGCTTGATAAAATTTATTTAACTTGCTAGGATAAACATTCAATAGAAAAAAATAAGATTGAATAGTTTTATGTTTGACAATTCAACACAAACAGCAGCTATGGTCATAGGCGTTTTTGGCCTTCACACATACTATGGTCAAAACATGTTATATACAGTGCAAAATAGTGAGAATTTTTTTAATATATATTATCCAACACAAAAAGGGTTTGGACGATATCTCTTTGTGAAGTTAGGTATTGTACCCTTCACCTTATCAAAGGTATATATGTACATGCAATCAAGCTTCTCGAACACACATCTATATGAAAATTGAAAAGATTCATAGTGAAGAAAAAATAACAAACATTGAAAAAAAAGTATTTTAAAAAATATTGACGAGTTCAATTCAATTTTTTTTAGGCATGCGACCCAATAAAGTTTTTTTTGCGCACTCAATAAAGTTTGTTTTTGAACATGTCACTAAGCTGCGTCACATACAACGTCACACAGCCTACTCATCCGCCGTTTGCGCGCCGCTGTCACTTCTACTTGCCGAGACGCCGACTGATCCGGGGAAAACAATGAAAAATACAGTTCATTCTATTCCTTGAGTTGATGAAATAATGCATTAGCTTGCGCTAAATTTAGTTTTCGATTCATTCTGCACGTTTCAAAGTCGCTAGCTCAATTCAACCGGCCGTTGTTTACTACACGTGTCTCCTTTCCCTTATTTGGCGCTTTGCTCGTCAATTTATTAAAAACGTTCACATTAGGTTCGTCCTTCTTGACATCACAATGGCCCTTGGGATATGTAGTCTTTTGTGCTGCTTTCGGTTTTGAAAAAAGGACAAGAAATGATGGAAATATGGAAATAGACACATGGTCCATGCAGCGTGTCAATGCATATTTATGAGTGCAATAAAACTATAAAACTCAAATGACATTATCTCCCGTTTTACTTGGTCGATTGACTTCAAATAAAAACTGTTGTGGACATCAACTTCCGTACTTTCAAACGAGAGCAACCAGGGGTACGTGGGTGACGTAATTACAGCGTTACGAGGCTTCAAAGATGATATGCGTAAACGTGTCGCATCCGACACGTTCGGTGTTAAAGGGTTAATATCATTTTTATTGGCATGCTAAGCAGACACAATTGACTCGTGCTAGCTTAGCCACTCCTGAGCCCTGAAATTAACTAACAACTAAACTGCACCGAATTTGATGAAATCAACTCCACCGACTAATTGATGATGATGATGATGAAGCTTTTTTATTTCGAGCATGCACCCACAAAAAAACAAAACACATACAGTATAATTCAACAAAAATAATTGCACTCGAAAGGGAGTGGGAAGAAGAAAAAACGTATTTTATCCCACCCCTGATCTCATTGTCCAGCATCCTTACTTTGTGGGATACTCCTGTCCACACAATGAAAACGAAGAAAAAGGGAAAACAGACAAAAACAACTAAACCAAGAGACAACCAACTAAACTCATTAACAATAATTTCAATATTTACACCAATTGACAAAAATAGCAACACACATTGTCAGCAAATGTCATTTTACTGTGACCAGACCATATTTTTACACAACAATTTAAATTTTGGGATATTTTGACACTGCTTGAAATGATTGTCTAAATTTTTACAGTTTCACTCCACATACAGACACACGAAATAAAATTAAAACTAATTAAAACCTAACTTGCTAACTCGAAAATTACGCCTATTGTGAAAAACTCTGAACTTCCCCTTTAAGATTTATAACATGTATATTACGATTTTTTTTCTTAGAGGTAGATAGCTAACTAATATTTCAAACTTTCCCCCCATATCTATTTTTCATTTATTTATTTGTTTTACTCTAAGAGCTTTGACACAGGTAAGGTCCATTGTGTAGTAGAGGTCCCCTTTGGGTGGAAGTGTACTTACATGCACTAACTGATATAAACAAAATGAAAAAAAAATCTTTCTAGCCTGAAAGTGCCCTTAAGTCAGACTCTATGAGAGGTGCATACTGTATAACTTACAAACCAACAAGCTTTTTGTACATCGTCCCTAATCTAGTCAACATCACCAAGATCAAACGCTTTAATCAATCCTTGTATTGCAGTTAAATGGCACTGACAAAATGAGCAAGATATGTAAAGCAATGAGGACCGCTGTCATGTGCATTTCAGAAAATTTCATATTTGTGCAGTCGCCATTGCAAAGAGAATTGTTTCCGTCTTTGAATTAATTAAATTGATCTAAAAGCTTCTTTGGTGCAGTATTCTTTGAGCTCAGAGCTCTGCGGTTTCACAAGAGGAGTAAATGCTTGCCTCCCACGCTGCTTCTTTAACTCCACCTGTAAAACATGTGAATCCAGAACACCACTTGCCAACCACAGAGATGAAATCTAAAAGCTTACACAACAACAGCAAAAAAGCACCGATGTGGAAATGGCTAATGCAACATAAAACTGTTATTGAGTTTAATCAAGTGATTTCGAATGATTTAATGGAAAAGCTTTGATTTTTCAAGATGTTGTGTATTTCGTTGTAGGAAATTACTTGAAAGACATATGTTTTGGGCAGCCATTTCCCCCTCAAGAGAAAAACATCTTAAAATGTTCCTTCTAAAAGGTTAGGCTGTCAAAGCCACTTTTAATGCATATTTGAGCAGCTTGGAGCAGCCAAGACATTTTGTTTTGATTTCTGTCACCTGTTGTTTTCTTTTCTTCGCATTCTGTCTTTTCTCAACATGCTCAGCAAATACATGTCTGAGAATTGCTCAGTGTAATTACACGCCTTGCCTTGCGTGATGAGAGGAGGAAAAGCTTTTCTTTTGACTTTCCCCAATAAAAGATTTGTTCACAAATTTGAAAATACGTTGGTTCTTTTACTGAGTGCAATTAAACCCGGTAGCAAGCTCATAACATTGTGAGCTACAATATGGTTTCATGTCTTGGAAGAGCACCACAGATGCAATATTTGCCCAAAAGAATGTTGATGGGGAAGTCAGAGGAGGGCAGAAGAAACTAAATTGCATATTTGTAGATCTAGAGAAAGTAAATGACAGACTACCCAGATAGAAACTGTGGTACTGCATGAGGAAGTCTGGAGTGGTAGAGGAGTACTTTAGAATAGTACGGGACATGTGCAACAGAGCCGAAGTGAGATGTGATAAAGATGTGATGTAGAATTTAATGGTGTTTTGGGGACTGCATAAGAATCAACTTTGAGTCCTTTCTTGTTTGCAGTAGTGATGGACTGGAATCCCCACGGACCACATAATGTTCGTAGATGACAATGTGATCTGCAGTGAAAGCAGGGAGCAGGTGGGGAAACATTTAGAAAGGTGGTGGCAGGTGTGGGAAAGGAGAGGATTGAAGATTTGTGGTTTCTTCTCTCGCATTCATCGACGCTTCTCATCCTCTGAGCCTCTTGCTGCTATCCGTTCAAATTAGAAATCACAGACTACTGTACAATGAGAGTACATCAAACTTCCATGTGGCATATTAAAACTGTTTCAGCCTTTAAAGACACTCAGATGTACCGTTCTCTGTATCTAAGCAGCTAAACAGGACAGGTTTCAAACAAAGAAAGAAAAAGAAACTAAATCATGGATTTGTTCAATTGGTCCAATAATGCAATTGACTAAGGCTGCAGCTATCGATTATTTAAGTAATCAATTAATTTATCAACTAGTTAGTTCGAATAGTCAAGTAATCGGATTAGGAACATTTAATGCGTTGCAGAATAAATTTTAGGAGATACAAAACAAAGGCTTGCTGAGATTACACTTTCAAAAGAGCATTAAATCCAAATGCAAAATAGAATACGCAAATGTTTTTTCAAACGAAGCAGAATTGTACTTTCATTTCACAAGAGCAATAATTTAAAATGTAAAATTAAAATACCTGAACGGTATAAAAACATTAATAAATGAGGACTGAAGTACAACAACAAAACAATTGGCTAACTTGCATAGCAAGAGTCCACTAGCTTAAATGCTATAAAATGCCAACTTTTTTTTTTTTTTGCAATGCTCTTAACAAATCGTTCAAACAAATTGCCACAAAAAAAAAACTGCTAAATATACCTCTAAACTAAATTACGAATGCATAAACAATCATATTAGCTCAAACCAAAACTTACAACCTTGTATTGGTCTTAACAGGGAGCAGCTGGATCCAGCTATGTTAAATGAGTTATGTCATGTTCACTGTTGTCACTAGAGGGCAGTATATCTACGCAAATCAATAAAACTAAATGGAAACACTTTCAAAAAAAGCCATTACACCACTGTAGTTAAATGAATCCCCAAAGTAGCTAAATTTGATTCGAAGCTTTTCTCCAATCGAATTACTTGAGTTAATAGATTAATCGTTGCAGCACTACAAATTACCAAACTTCTTGACGTGAGTAGCAGCCTGCCTCAACAGATCTCCTTCTGGTGGGGTCGTAAAAATGTATATATAACTGTTTTTATGTAAGGAAATTCTGCTGATTGGTGCTAGCAGATAGTTCTGTTCTATCGTGAATGGTCAATGGTTTGGACACATCCAGGGGAGAGATTGTGAGTATACAGTATTGGTAAATGGGTTCTGAGGATGGTGCGATCAGGGAGGGAGACCAAAGCGAAGGCAGACGGCTTTGGTTATGGAAAACATGAGGGCAGTTGATGTCTGAGAGGAAGATGCAGAAGATAAGTTGGAAAAGGATGACATACAATGGAGTCCAAACAGGACAAGCCAAAAACGGCATTCCCAGCCCATTAAAACCACTGCCCATTCCCAACTCACAATTTTAAAAATTAGGACTATATAATGTATGCACTCAATAGCTGCTTTTTTGTAGCCCTAGACCCATTATGCCCTTTCCGTAATCAGACAAGTTCAGGCTTTCTCAGAGTTAAAGTGATCCTCTAACTTAAATACATGTAGGCTCTAATAAACCATAATTGTTCTCTTGTACTAAAATATGTTGTTAGAAACACATAAAATGTTAAATCAATGGCAATATTTTATAATATTTAGTCCATATTTTGACCGTTAGTTGGCGCCATGGTTTCCAGGCTCGCAGTGATGACGTAAATGGTATCTTTCCAAATGTGTAGCGTGTTAAACAATTGCTTATTGCTGCCTAAACTCGCAAAGTAAAATGCCACGATGTGCTGCTTTTGGATGCAATTTCCAGTCAAATGGAAACAAGGGGAGTAAAGTGAGTGGTCAAGGTGGAATTATTATTTTTAGTGAATAAATGTGCATAAGTGGAAGCTTCTTCCCCTTTTTGGTCCCTGTATGCACGTACCCTACCCACCACGCGTTACAACTGGCGCCCGAACATTTTTCCCGGATCCTCAGTCAAGTAAGGGATCCGTCTATTTCCTGGATCCGACGGTCCCACCACATCTGTAATATTTGTTTTGGATCTGTCCATTTTTTTGATTTGTCAGTCCCACAGCGGCTTTTCGGATCAATCTATTTTGTGGAATCGACAGCTGCGAGATTGCCATGGGATCGGTCTAATTCCTGGATCTTCGAATGAGTTAAAAAACGCGGATTTGGATTACTATTGCTATCTCTTGTTGACTATTGTTCGTGGGAGTTTTCCCCAAATCATACTAAATAATTAAAGCACTGTGGCACGCTACAGTGACGACAGTGACTCTGACGTGGACCTCACAACAATGTTTGAGTTCGTCAGGGAACGCGTGTTTGCTTGCTCCTGAGCTCCCGAATGAAGAGTGGTCAAGGTGGAAATATTATTTTTTTGTGAATAAATGTGCATAGTGGAAGCTTCTCCCCTTTTTTGGTACTTTTATACACGTATCCTAGCTACCATGTGTTACAATGTACAAGACATGGATTACACAAGGTGTGCTCTTTGGCCTGTACTGTATGTAAAGCACACGACAGCTCTGAATGCTAACAATCTACATAACTATATAAGCTACACTTTGATTTGCACAGCTTTTGGCCACGTTTACACGACAATGGTTTTACGCAATAACGCAAAAGTAACATTTTTTCCGTTATTTTAAATTCCGCGTTTATACGACCATTATGTGTGCGGAAAACTGTGAGCGCATCGAAGCGCAAATGAAACCTCCAATTTACCAATGTAGTATGCATTCCAAATGTGTAGGTGGCAGCACCAAATTTTTTTCAAATTTTGTGTTTTCAGCCACCTAAAACGCTCTCTGGAAAAGTTTTTGTGTTGTCACTCCCATTGCCGTTGTTGTGTAAACGGCCCCTTAATGTGCAGTCGATCATCTTGTTTATTTTCTGTTTCTATGTGTTCTGTGTGTTTTGGGTTGATCAGAAGTGATTTGTTTCCATGCCAGCTATAGACAAACACCTATAGAAACAGCACCGTTTTTAAAGAAAAAAATATGTTTAGATATACAATTTAAAAGCCTTAAGCATTTTTTATTTATACGCTCATTTGTTGTGTAAATCATTCACTGCTATGGACAGCAATAGACATAGAAATCCATTAAAACTGGGAGGGGTAGCAGCACTGCCATGTTAAATGAATTAATGGGATGTAGATGTGACTCAGTCCATTGCATGTGTACTGTGTTAAAAAAATTCGGTTGGCTCTCTGCGTCAGTGACAAAGTGAGTAGCGACACAGAAGTATACTTTAAGTGCCTTGTTACCATTAGCTTTTACTAAATGCATCAGAAGGTGTTATTAGAGTGTTTTAAGTAATGTTAAATAGTTAAAGTTACCGTGTATTAATTTCTTAATTTCAAGTCATACAATGTCCCTGCCAACCCCTGCACACTCCCACTCTAACACACACACTGAATGAATTATGAGTTGTTGTTTTTTTAACCCTTACAGGGCACTCATTTAACTCACTGGCTGCTATTGACAGCGCCAGATGTCCAATCCATTTAGACTGGGTGGTCAAAATGGACTTGACATCTAGTACCGTCAATGGCACTGAACGATACGCACACTGTAAAAAAATTCTGTGTAAAATAATGGTAAAGAGTTGGCAGCAGGGTTGCCATTTATATACAGTTATTTTACAGTCTTGGTAATGTAAAAATGTTTCACAGTAATAGTCCGTAATCCAAAAAACTGTTGATTCCTGTCTTTCTAGAAAATATAGTAAAAGTCTGTCAGCAGGATTGCCATTACCAGACTGTTATTTTTCAGTCTTGGTAATGTAAACATGTTTAACAGTAGTAGTCTGTAATCCAGGAAAACTGTATATTCCTGTATTACTAGAATTCACAGTAAAGAGCAGGCAACTGAGGAGCTGCAGTATGCTGTTTTTAACGATATACTGTTTTAACGGTATTATTTGGCAAAATGACTTTACAGTCTATGGATGCATATATTTCCGTCTAGTACAGAATACTGATTTCAGGTGCGAAACAGAACAGGTTTTATGTCATCGTGTTGGCAGGCAGTCAAAACGGACAGGAACTAGAGAGATGGTGCAGTCGGGTCGTGTAGGTCAGGCTGAGCAGGCTGGAGATCTGGCGTAATCGGGTCAAGCAGGAGAGGTTTAGCTCAATGGAGAGCTTTCATAGTCTGGTCAAGCAGGACAGGCTGAGCAAGTTGATTGGGCTGGAACTCTGGCGTAGTCGGGTCAAGCAGGACAGTCTGGGTCAGAAGTGGTGATCAGTCAAGGACAAACGAAGAGCAGGGGTGTGCTGAATTGTTGACAAACTGATACTGTTGGCAGGCCGTGCCCTAAATGTACAGCTGGTAACAAGTTGCTGGTGGCGGTAATTAGGAGTGATGAAAGATGAATTCCCTGATAGGTGGAGTGGCAGCAGGCTAAAGGCCGATTTATGCTTTTGTGGCCATGTCTACACCTAGCAGGGTTTTCTAAAACCGAGGATCCTGCCCTAATACGTCGGGAAAAAAATAATTACGTCCACACCTGCAGGTTTGTAAAAAAAGTAAAAATAAAAAATCTTCCACAGCCAACCACATTCATTCATTTTTAAGTACATTCATAACAATACGCGAAAAATAATTGTCCATACTACCCCCATTCTCTGCATTGGTTCTTTAATATGAAGAAGCAAGAGTTTGTTTAAAAAAAGAAGCAAAAAAACACCTGTCTAATTTACTCCAAATGTAAACATTGGCCTCATGTGTGACGTGGGGACAAAGTTTGTCGCAGCCAGTGACGTTTCCACAGTAATTCACCGCCAATCCACTAGATAGGTGTGGCTTTGTCTTTGTATGGTTGTGGGGGACTCTTGTCGAATTCCTTTAATTTTCCTCAGGTCATTGACAGAAATGGCAATGGAGATTGAACGTGTGTATCTGCAGCTGCAGCTAATCAATATTAAACAACAAATGTTGTCAATACAAATGTTGAAGCGTAGGCGACACAGAAGTTTTTGCGAATGTTTGAAAATGGTGTTGTTGTGCTGAACCGGAAACAACGTTCTGAGCAGACCAATCACATTCCTCGATGTTCACCTCATGCGCGTTGACGTGATGTGTATTCAGGACTTTTTGGAGGTGCACGTCAGGCTATCGCACAGAGTTGTAATCGGGTCTGCGTTAACGGCGTAGGTCCGCCGTCAGCGCTACGCAGAAGCATAAATCAGCCTTCAGGGTGATGGAGTACTATAATTAGTGGAAAAGGGCCAGTTTAGATCAGAGTGGGGATACAACAAGAAACATATACAATATGAGTAGAATACAATGGAGGCGACGTCAAATAAGATGATAATATAGCCTATAGGCCAACAAAACATCCAGTCTGGTGTTTGCGTCGATGTGATTGTGTTGTTGTCTGAGGCTCAACTCCCATACATCATCCGCTACAGATAACGCTAATGCATTTAGCTAACATATGCGACGTCAAAATTTAAAACTACTAACATAATGAAAACATAAACATAATGTATTAAATAATTAATTATATAAATAGAGAAATAATTAAAAATAAATTTTATCGAATTATAACTCCACTGTTGGATACATATGAGACACTCGCATTTTGCCTTTTCAAACACTCACCGGCAAACACCTTTTATTTATTTCCAAAACATTCACTCAGCAGCATCTTTTGCAAAACAATACAAAACAGCCCTCTACTGGCACTCCAGACGAATAAACATCAATATTATATATCGCCATCCAGCCATCCTTTGAACTCTAGATTAATATAAAATATTTTAGGTAATATGAGTAAGACTTAATTAACTTACCGTTTATAAATTGGTACACATAAATCCCAATATAAGTTAAAGAACAAGCACTGAAGAGCTGCATATCTCATCTAACGTCATCCTCTGAAGAGTCTCCAACATCCAAATTATGGGTAATTAGGTCCTCCAGGATTTGATGGCAAATTATTTGCGGTGTCTAGTTATTTTAATTTAAATTGGCCAAAACCTTGTCTATATTGCCACAATGTAAAAGATGTCAGATTTCTGACCATGCTCCAATCTTCTAGTCAAAACTCAGTTTCCAAAAAATACTGCAGTGTCATGTAATTGAAACATTAACATAGCATTTACAGCATTTGTTTTGTTTCTTGAATGTTGGTAACCCACAATGCATTGCTAACTACCCGCAATACATTGCTAACTACAATATCAAACTGTTTAACACAAAAAAGGTATTTTAGTGTTCGACATTGGCTGTAAATTTTTGTCATGGCCAATTCTTCCGGTTTAAATGAATTGGACATTTATCACCGTCAATGGCATGCAATAAGTAAAATACTATGAAGAAAAATCTAATTTAGAGTGTTACTCTGACTCTTAACCGGGGTGTATTTTTGTTTTTATTCATTTTAATTTCATTAATTTAGCTTTTTTTTATCATTCCATTAAGTTATAAATGTATTTATATTCATTCATCTTCTATACCGCTTATCCTCACAAGGGTGCCAGTGGTGCTGGAGGCTTTTCCAGCAAACTGTGGGCGGGGTACACAAGGCAATTGCAGAAATGTTTTCATGATATACTTGCAGTATGGCCTAGCGTCGCCGGGCAGGCTACTTCTGCTGGACTGTTGGGGAAATATGAGAGAAAACTCAAGAGAGAGAGCATAGTGCGGTTCCTGGACGCTCATTTTGTAGGGATGAGCACTGCCAAAGCCCTAGCTGGTTTCAGCTCCTTTGTGCAAGGAAGAACAGGGTGAGCACTGCCAGAGACCTACAAGCAGGTCATTTTGTAGAGCTCAAGCAGTGCTCATCCTGTTCCTCCTTGCTCAAAAGAGCCGATACCGATCCTGCTGAGGTTTTAAGGACCTTCTACGGCCCTGTCCAGCTCTGCTGGAGTAGTCGGTCTCCTTGAATGTCCTCCATGCTTTTGAAGCTGTGGTTTGAGACACAGTAAACCGTCTTGTAATAGGACATATTGATGTGCCATCCTGGAGGAGTTTGACTACTTGTGCAACCTACTGCACCATGCTCTCAACACAGATTTTTATCCAAGCCAAATGAAAAAGTCCAGTAGTACAAGGTCAGTCAGTAAAAATGTAGCCAAAATAGACTAGGAGAGAAAAAAAAGTATCAGTGGCCACAACCTGGAAAACCTGTTGTTGATTTTATTAACTCATTCACTCCCAGCCATATTCACCAGAGCAAGGCCCTTCACTCCCGGCCGTTTTACTGGATTTTGACTGATTTTGCAAGGCCCACAGAAAATTCTGTTCTATTGCTATATAAACATGGAAGCCACCAAAAAAAGATTAGACTCTCTTCTTTTAGCAGAAAATAGCTTAGTTTGAGCAATTTTCCAATTTCTGATGAAAAAAATGGAGAAATTGTCATTTTTGTGAAAGCATACATTTCAAACATAACTTTTGACTTATACACAGCTATTTTTTGCTTTAGTTACATCCCAAACATCTGAATAATGTTTTCCTTTTACAAAATAAGATAAACAACGAGACAAATAGAGCTTTTGATAGCAAAGTAACAATTTATTAACACATAACTAACGTAACGAGCAACGTCACTCTGGCGCGCCGAAAGTCGTCTCCACAACAACACAGATGCCGAACGGGAGAGCCGAGAATATGTTCCAATCCGCGGTAAAATCAGTTTTAAATTACCAAAAACTCATCGACACAAGTCATTGACAACAGTCTGTCTCGCACTAGCCATGTTGAATAAACTTTTCCATTCTCCGCTTACACTAGTTACTTGTCGCATTATCAACGTCATGTCTGCCCATCGCTGTTTGGTCCACTCCGCTGTCTGTTTGCTGTGGCTTGCTCCGCCCTGGGAATTTGAACAGCCAGACGGTCGCCAGACTCAATCGCTGGAACAGCGGTGAGTCTGGTATACCAGGCAAGGTTGTTCTGCTTGGTCGTCCGCCGCCTGGCATCCATTCGGTCATCTTCCGCCGGCGCTCGGCTGTGCGGCTTGGCCGTTCGTTGCAATTGAGTCGGGTTGCAGGTCTTACCAAATGCGCTGCTGCCCTCCAGTGGCCAGTTTTATTGCTTTAAAATGGACTTTCAGCTTTGTGCTTTGGAGCTAAATTGAATCACGACCCAGAGATGTGGTTTTTTTTGGGGGGGGGGGGGGGACATAAAAGACGTATAAATACGTCTCTGGGACTCTGAAACAATTAAAAATAAAACGTATTTATATGTTTTGGGGAGCAAATGAGTGAACAACAAAGCAGCCGAAACTGATTGACAACCACATTTGTAGGTTTAATAAAAGCCAAATTAAGTAAAGAAACAAAAAAATATATATACTTTTGAAAAGTACATATAATGCCATTCGATTTCTTTAGCTTTTAAAAATTAAATCAGTCAAATGGCATGGATAGAATCCTGACACACCATCAAGCCCAGTATAAACCAAATGTTTTCAACTCACAACTGCCTGACTGCATTGAAACACACTCTCTCAAAGGCAAAGAGTTACAGTCATTTGGGTTGTAACACCCTCATTTTCGTCTTGCAAGGTTTACGCTGAAGGGTAGACGAACTGTCAGTCACATGGTTTCACTGAAAGGGGATGAATTCAGTTGGGTATGTAACTTATTTCGAACCACGCTAGGTTCCACTCACCAACATCTTCAGGGAACCTCAATACTTCTCTTCACAACCACATGTGTACACTTTTGGCTTCATTAAATCCACAGTCCTGTCTCTTGTAATGCGCATGTGGACTGCCCAATTTGGCTCTGTTTATCCTGCGAGTCGATGACACAACCATCATTATGTCAAAAACAATATGTTAAAACTAACTGACAGTCATGAGATCGTTGACTCAGCTGAGCCTGTAATTGAAAACCTTTGGTGTATATTTAGTTTTTCTCAGATCAGAACTGAAATTCTCAAAACTACTTGTTCAATTTCCGTAACATCGGGTCACTTTTACACATCAAAAAAACAGTTTCTAGTTTATTTCAACAAGTTGCAAATGCATTAGTACATCCATGCAAATGATTCTGTATAATTCTCTGATGTTTCCAACATTATCTATTGCTTATGTCACATTGCTCAACACCCCCCCCCCCCCACACACACACACACAATGTTTAGGCCTTAGTTTATTGCAAAAGTCTTTACATGCAAAATGGCTGAACATGCTGTCATAATTTGTCAAGCATATTTCTTGAATTTTTCATTGCTATTTTCTAAATCTGCCCTGAAGTGGTAATTTGCTACCAGGTGAATCATGACTTCTTCTACTGAAGAGACCCCAAAGCGTTATGTTAACTATAAAATCTTTTTTGTTATTATTTTGGAGGGGAAGGGGGGTAGAGAATTCTTATTTTTGTATTTATCTATTTATTCATTCATTTATTTGCTTAGCATATTAGTGTTAAATTGTCAGGTGATTTGTTCACATAAAATGTTAGGAATTTAAATATTAATATTTATTATTATTATTATTATTTTTCATATTTTTAAAAAATCGTTTTGATACGAATCGTATTGTGAGTTTCGGTATTGTTACAGCCCCAATATACAGTATGTATAGTGTATATACGTATATATAGGGCAGAAAACACTTCGGCCAAATTTCAAAACTGTCGGATATGCACGTGTGATACATCATTGGAAAGCTTAAAATCTCACTTTTCTGGGGGAAGAAAACATTTGAACATGGGCATTTAAAAAAAAAAGTTTAAAAAAAAAAGTAAACAGCGAAACCCTAACTGGAGGTGAGAGCATAAGAGAGCGTAATTAAAGACGCCATGATTTTAACGAGATATTATCACGTACTTACCTTGTTTCAATCCAAAAACTCCATGTAACATGTATCACCAAGTGTCAAGACACAGCTGTGAATGGCCACTGCTGGACTTTTTGGGGATTTTATGAGTGAAACACGGTAATATAACAAGGGTCGCAATGCAGAAATCGCAGACATCAAGGAGTGGTCGAGATTTTGTTTTTCCAATATTTCCCTTTTTTTTTGTTTTTTCATTGTTTGGATCGATTATTTATCATCTAAAATATCAGGGAAAATGTGACAGTAACATAAAAATACAATTAAGTGTTTGTTATGAGGTAGATATCCGTAACCTATTTACAGACAAAAATTTTTTTTCATTGTAACGTAATTTGTTTAAAAGTTTAAAATTTGCGAGTGAATAATTTTATAAAGTTTTATTTTTATTTTTTTTTTTTCTTAAAGAAACATTAGACATGGATAATGATTCTAAGTTAAAAATGACAGACATTTTAAATAATAAATATAATTACTAACCTTCTTTTTATGGCTGGGTTGAAAGAAAAGCGGTTTCGCGGTGTCTGTAAATGGGGGTCTCCAAGGTAAAATGGACAAATTAAAAAGAGTTCGGGGCATAATGCGCCATGAAACTGCTCTGGCAGCATATAGACATATTGTTCTATCAAACACAACAGTTCTTTTGGCGAAAAACTGGCGTACTGTATATTAGGGCTGTAACAATACAGAAACTCACAATACGATTCGTATCAAAACGATTTTTTTAAAATATGAAAAATGATCATAAATATTAATATTTAAATTCCTAACATTTTATGTGAACAAATCACCTGACAATTTAACACTAATATGCTAAATGAATGAATAAATAGATAAATAGTTAATTTCAAAGAGGGGCGCAAGAGCAGAAACTGCTTTTTTAGACTTGTCTGTGTTTTCCGCCATATATATTATATAGTTTGTACATCAACTGTATTATACAGTTTGTGTTTTTAGTATGTATATGCACTTTTGACGACAAATTGACTCGATAAAGCAAAATGATGAAGGGTCATCGTACTTTCATTCATTATTATAGTTTTCTGATGTTCATCACAATTACCACTCAGTCCAGAGCCGAGAATTGTGCTGTAAACCCTTGAGGTAGCATATTTCAATCTGGGTGTGATGTGTCCATTCTTCTCAGAGGACACTTAAGACAGAAGTTGTTCATTCGTTCCAACATTAAGATACTGACTGCCATTGACGTCAGCAAGTGGTAAACCCATTTAAAGAGTTCAAATTTAGTTTTTAAGAACCACTATTGAACCTCTGTTACCATTAATGGCAGTGAATGAGTTTTTCAATTATGTATTGTATCTCCACCAACAATGACATCATTAAATATGGCTCGGTTGCAGCCCATAGAAAAATACAATAAAACTCTAACCTGTTTACATTGATTGAGCAGTCTTAGTGTGTCCCTCACACCAAACCCAAAATGCATTTGAATAAAAGCTCAGATACACCCACTGACAGCACAAAATTAAACATTCATGTCAAGGTTCTCTTATCCTTCCGTTTCAGGCTGTTGCCATGGCAATGCTAAAGCAAATTAATGCTGGCATTCATTGTATTATTATTCTGATGTCTTTTCTCGTTGGATGAATGTCTGTGCCTGCGTGTACGTGCATGAATGTGTGTAGAGCAAGTTATTACAGGAAAGGTGGCCGTGCTATGCTCCCAGTAAAGTGGATGCCACCTGAAGCTTTCATGGAGGGCATCTTCACATCAAAAACAGACACATGGTGAGCACCCCATCATCCATCCCACAAGTTTTAAACTGATGGCACAGGGGCCAGATCCGGCCCACCACATAATTTTGTAGGGCTCACGAAAGTAAATGTCTTTTTTTTTTTTTTTTTTTTTACTAAAATAAAATCTATATAAAACTGCGCCCTTTACTTTTTATTTATTTATTTATTTTATTTATTTATTTATTTATTTTTGCCAAAATAAAATATACCGTAAATAAAATTTCTATAGTCCATAAATCTGACGATGTTCACTGTTTGTTTCTTTTTTACCTAAATCAATAAAAAATATTTCATAACAAAAATAATACAAATATTTACCGTGGGTTTTCTTTTTCTGATTTTTTCCTAATTAAATCCTCAAATTAAAAAAGAGAATGTATATTGTTTTTTTTTCTTTTTTTTTTTTTTGCTGTTAAAATGTAAATGAATAACTTGTATGTTTTTGTTTTTAAATTTTTTAAATTGATTTTTGAATCAATGTAAAAGAAAAGTTATTATTTTCCTTTTTATTAGTTTATTTAAAACAATATGAATGAATAAAGCATTTTTAAATACAATATATAAATAGAGGGAAAAAGAAAATATTTCCTTTTTTTTAATTAAAAAAAACAAAATTATGAAAAAAAAGATTTTTTACTGATACAAAATGTTGCCATGAAGAGGCTTGGAAAAGAGGATTTGGACAATTTTGAGGTCAACAAAATCTCTAAACCATTCATAAACCTAAAAATAGATGTAAATTCATTTTCTAATTGCTTAGTTTGTGATTAGTCAGTTATTCGTGACGGTGTTAGTTTACCTGCCATTGACAAGACTTTTTGAGTTCATCAAAAATCATTGGACGTCTCACGCCGTCAATGGCAGCCAAATGAGTTTGAGAATATTTACTGTATATTGGTTGGCTGACATAATGGCCATCGGAAAGAAACCATATTTGTTTTGTTTTTTTATTAGATTTACGTGTGTTCTCTCTATCCTTGCAATTCTCTGTCCTTCAGCCTGCACAACTCAGATGCATATATATATTATTAATTCTTTGTCTTGACTCTTCAAATGCGAATCCCCTCTCGTCCTTCACAGCCTTAGTTTTGATATATGACTAGATTGTCCTTCCCACTCTTGTTTCCTTTTTCTCCATGTTTGGCAGGTCATTTGGGGTTCTGCTATGGGAAATCTTCTCACTAGGCTACATGCCTTATCCAAGTCGCAGTAATCAAGAAGTACTGGACTTTGTAACCAACGGTGGAAGAATGGACCCACCCAAAAATTGCCCTGGGCCAGTGTATGTAAAATATAAACATGCATGCAATCATACCGTATAAGTAAATACATTATTTTGAGAAGCCCAACAAAGCAACTTCAGAGTTCTTAACCAATGAAAATTGTTTAGAGTGAGACTCCGTGTGGTTGTGTGTGCGTGAGCACATGCTTGGGTGAGTCACAGGCCAAATTAACTACCGATAGGTTATGTAACGTTAGCGGGGCATCAATTTCCTCAACAACTTAGTAAACATAAACGTCAAATTACTCACCTTACATCCGATACAATAGAGCTAGGCACAGAAGTCCCCTGATGCAAGATGGCCGACACTTACTTACACCCAGACTCCTCCATCTTGCCTTATACAGTGGTACATACAACGTTTATTCGTTCCAGGACCTTGTCTGTAAGTCGAAATGGTCGTATGTCGAGCAGGATTTTCCCATAGGAATACATTAAAATTCCATTAATTCGTTCCACAGCCCGAAAACCTACACTAAATCCTTAATAATTTCTGCTGATACCATTGCAAATAGCAATTACACAGATCAAAACAAATAAATTATTATTTAAAATCCGATCCCGATCGTTTTAGTTTGGGTATCTGCCGATCGCGATATTTCCCGATCCGATTGCTTTTTTTTTTTTTTTTTTTTTTTTTGCTCCCGATTCAATTCCAATCATTCCCGATAATTTTTCCCGATCATATACATTTTGGCAATGCATTAAGAAAAAAATGAATAAAACTCGGACGAATATATACATTCAACATACAGTACATAAGTACTGTATTTGTTTATTATGACAATAAATCCTCAAGATGGCATTTACATTATTAACATTCTTTCTGTGAGAGGGATCCACGGATAGAAAGACTTGTAATTCTTAAAGGACAAATGTGACTTTGTATATTGTGACTAAATACTGCCATCTAGTGGACTTTTATGAGCTTTCAGTAAATGATAATTCAGCCATTTAACTTCTGCCCAAATGCATGATGGGAAGTGCAACCATGACTGTGCGTAATGGTACCAATTGATATATCTTCTCAGCGTTGGGAAGTAAAATAGGGTGTTAAGAAAAAGATCAACTATTACCTTTCATCCCCACATTGCTTCCCGCAATATCCCTCGTGGGATCGTTGAGAGAGGGATTGTTAGGCTTTGGCCAATTAAAAAAAGGCTTCAAAGGCTGCAAGAATTATCTCTACTCATTTTACGTTGCCTTTTAGTTCTATGAACATGTAATACGGTGCCATTATAGATTGAACGTGACATTGTGTGAGTGGGTAGTGCAGCGCATGCGTTAATTGCGATAAATATTTTATTGTTATTACCGCCGTTGACGCGATAAATTTGACAGTCCCACTTTAAGCCAAAACTAAAGACTTTGGATGAGTGTAAGACATTTTGTCTGCAACGTTAAATACAATTGAAAACGATTTAATTAAATGTACACATATATATATATATTAAAAAAGGCATGTCCGATATTTTTTTGCCGATTCCGATACTTTGAAAATGACGTGATTGGACCCGATCGATCGGCATCGATCGGGACATCTCTAATAATAATACCTGTAATAATATAACGAATTGGATTCTAATGTGGCGGATGTGTTTTGCGTAGTGTACATGAATGCACTGCGTGGCGTACGTGTCAGAGTGAGAGAGGATTTTTTTTTTACTTTCTATTTTCATGTTCAGTGTGGCAGACAGTAGACAGGTTGTGTTGCACAAGTTCTGAAATAAATGATTAAAAACCTGACAAAGCTGGCGATTTTTTTGGGCAATGTTACAATCATGATACCGTAATTGTCACCTGAACTTACAAAGACTAGCGAACGGAGGTCGGAAAAGGACCGTCGAGATCTACGGCCGTATTGTCAACCAGTTCACAGATGTGCACACCGTGCTCATATTTTTCTATAATTTCCATCTTTATTTCAATGGTAAACCTCACCTTTTTTCGTTTTTCACCACCAGCTTTAACATTCTTGGAACCAATGTTGATTTGTCTCACAATAAAATCCACCGTGTGTCTGTCTTGCGGGAAAACCATGAAACTGCGACGCTGTCATAAATTGTCGTATTTTGAGCATTTCGTCGGATGTAGAAAGCAAGTGAAATTTTACGTCAGATGTCGAGAAGATCGTGTGTCGAAGCGATCCTATGGCATGTGACCATTGTACAGTGGGGCAAATAAGTATTTAGTATACTGTATGTAAAATCTATAGGGCAGACCAGATTGACAGCGCATGTTCTTTTGGGTCGGTATGACAGTTACACGGCGACTAAAATGACCGGTTTTAAGATCCTATTTTTTATTTTTACATTAGGACAATGGCCGAGATTTTTGAGGGCGTGTGAAATGTACGGTGTGGTAGGGAGTGAGGATGGTCTGAAATGCGTGACAAACACGCTCAATGCGGGAGATTTGAGAACCTTTGCAACTTTGTTGGCTGTGAAAAAAAAGCCTCTGCATCTAGAAGGCAAGTGCAAACCAGCACTGCTGTGGTCCACTCTATTAAACCGGCGGTGATCACAGTTGTTCCTACTTTAAAACATGAAAAAGGCTCTTTGATATTGCTAAATCATGGAGCTGGTGTCTTGAATTTTTGCGGAGTACAATGAAATCTATTGATAAACTATCAGGTTATATAAGAGAGAAATATGTTGTCCAGTGTCAGAAATTTTGGTCTTAAGCCTGAGTTGTGCTTCTGCGTTGCGGTGACGGCGAAGCTGCTACGGCGTCAATGAGCATTCGATAGTTCTGCGGCGAGGGAACGCATTGCTCTGTAATTCACCGCCAAGCCACTAGAGGGGATGTGGCACTGTGTTTGTACGGTTTGGGGGCACTCTTGTCGACTTTCTCTAGTTTTCTTCCGGTTACACAATGACAAATGGAGATGAAACGCTTGAATGTAGATATTCAGCTCATCAACATTGAACAACAAATGTTGATCATACTGTAATATCCGTAACTAAGCGCGGGTCATTTAAGAGGCGATCAGACTGGGGAGCATTGACGTAGCGGGAAGTGAGTGGAAAGAACGGGAGAAAGTGAAAGTTTGCGGTCGCATGTTGCGGCAGCCCGCTATTATTTTATTATTTATTTTATTGTTGCCACAATAAAGTAGGGTAAGCCATCATCGACGCCTCTCCTTCTTCCCTCCATCCGTTATCATAAAAGCACCGAGGCACTCTCAATCAGTGTTGTTTATGAGCTGTTGTTGAAAATTAAAGATCAAAACAACTCTTTTCACGCCAAACCTGTACTTTATTCTTTATATACTAAAAGAGTGAAATGTAAATAAGCCACAGACTCACAGCAAACATATGTACACGACAAATGATGAAGTGCACAACAAAAAATACGACATAAAGTGATAAAAAGCTGGCAGTTTTTGGCCGACCGTGTCACCTCTTCGGGTGGCCCTTCGCTTCCGAACACACACATACTGGACTTGTCTCGGTGGTTCTTCCATGTTTTTATGCAATTGCTGACCTTGCCATTTGGCAATCTTTATAATGTCTTGTAAAGACATTATAAAAGTTGTTGTACTTGCTCTTTGATGATACTCTCGACCGCTTGGTCTAATTTTGCGTGCAGAAAAACAATGTTTGCAAAAGGCAGGGATTTCGCATTGAACCGGAAGAGAGAGTCTGAGCGGACCAATCGCAGTCCACGTCACCAAGCATCAACGCGTCGAACAGTCAGAAAATGGTGGAGATGCACGTCAGGCTACAGCGAAGAGTCCTAAATCGGGTCTGCTTTGGCGGCGTAGGTCTGCTGCAGAAGCAAACCTCAGCCTTTAAGCCTGAGTTATGCTCCTGCGTTGCGGTGACGGCGAAGTGACTACGGCGTTAATGAGGATTCGATAGTTCTGCGGAGAGGGAATGCATTGCTCTGTATTTCACCACCAAGCCACTAGAGGGGTGCAGCGTTATGTTTGTACGGTTTTGGGGCATGCTTGTTGAAAAAAAATAAATTAACAATGCAAGATGGAACGCTTGAATGTGGATCTTCAGCTCATTAACATTGAGTAAATGTTGATCATACAAATGTTGAGGTGCAGGTGACGCAGAAGAAGGTTTCCAGGCGGTCTGTCCGACTTTTAATGCCGCTTAGAGAGTACTAGCCTCAGGTGGAAACCAGCAAGCTGTGGCGGCTAGCTTCACACTGGCATCGAGCACTGCGTCCAGCGTTTTGTCCGAGGTCTGCAAAGCCATCCAGCCCGATTTGTTTGTGGTGTCCTACAACCAGCCAGTGGGAAGCCATAGCAGATTTCTGGCGTCTATGGAACTTCCCAAACTGCGTTGGAAGCCTTGATGTTAACGTTATCATAAAAGCACCGAGGCACTCTCAATCAGTGATGATGTATCGTGTGTGAACTGTCTGTTATTGAAAATTAAACATCAAAACAACTCTTGACACCAAACCTGTGCTTTATTCTTCATACAGGTATACTTGAAGTGTGACATGTAAATAAGTCACAGACTCACAGCAAACATATGTACACAATAAATGATGAAGTGTACCAACCAAAAAGACGACATAAAATGATAAAAAGCTGGCAGTTTTTGGCCGACTGGGTCACCGCTTGGCCATTCGATTCCGAACACGTAAATACTTTTCTCGGTGGTTCTTCCATTTTTTTATTCAATCGCTGGCTGACCTCCAGACCCGTATTTTCAGCAATCTCTTTACACGAATTGCTTGTCATTTGGCATACTTCATAATGTCTTGACGAGACATTGTAGAAGTTGTCGTACTTGCTCTACGTTGATACTCTCGTTGACTTGGTCCATGTTTTCGTGTGTAGAAAAATCATGTTCGACAATGGCGGTGATTTCGCGCTGAACCGGAAACAACAGTCTGAGAAAGCCAATCACAGTCCATTTCCACTACGTCACACGCGTTTGCGCGACGCAAAGTCAGAAAATTGAGAAGGAGCAAGAGAGGCTACGGCGCAGTGTCGTAAATCGGGTCTGCCGCAGAAGCAAACCTCAGCCTTTAGTCACAGGTCATCGGTCTCGCAACAGGACAATGACTCATAGCTAAAAATAAGAATGGCAAAGAGCAAAACATTGGGCAATTAAAAGTGGGTCCAGACTCAGACTGGTTAATACTATAAACAATGGACCCTTGGAAAATAAACTTGTGTTTCACTGAATCGGACGCAGTTAGACACATGGGTATAAAAGCAGCTATACATAGAGTGATTGCGTCGTACTGGGTAAAATTTGTCCAGCAGCACAAGACTGCTTACTCACACTGCTTTTGGAGATTCACTTACCCGAAAGTAGGTTTGGACTATAAGAGCGAAGCATTCTCGTGGGCTGGGAGCTACTCTTAAGCTCTATACTGAAAGCACTTATATGTAATTGAGGGAGACAGAAAAGCTATTACAGTTTGGGAAATCTTAGCTCTTAAGCTCTCAGTCATCTTATTATTTAAAAAAAATTTTTTTTACACTTCCCACAGTCACACATTGAACTACGAACCCAAGCATGTGAACCAACATAGTTGTTAAAAATGATTAATAGACTGTCTCTTGGACAGACACTCATTCACTAATGGCCTTCTAGTCCTCATTTCACTCCAATGACCAGTTAGAATATTCCATAGGAATGATTAAATGGAAAAACTGAAATATTTAATATCAGTGCCAGATGTCAGAATTTGACAATGCTGTGACCGCAATGAGTTCAGCTGCAATCTGAGAGAAGTCAATTGAATGAAATAATGGAAACAGGCGGACATTATCGATGTCCTTGAGAACATAATTAACTGTTCTTCTCTGATAATGACTTTATTTGTGCTAAAAATGGTGTCCATATGAAATTATTGTACAGACTTGTTGAGATTTATGTAAATGGAGACTCAAGAATGAGGAGGATAACTCCAGAGAATCACATGAACTAGACAGTGGGTTGGTTTAAACAAATATGCTGTAATCAGCATAGATGTTTTACAGGAAACACTGCACTAAATGCACATTTTCTAGTCAGACTGCATGATTTTGATGACTATTTGCTTTAAGTGAGTAATTACCCATGGAAAAGAAAGTACTATAATTCAAGTTCTTGGTTTTCTCTGCTTGTGAATACATCACAAAAAAACATTTATTGGGTGATTTAATGTGTTCATGTCTTACATATTTTTTCATACACAGGTACCGTATAATGACTCAAAGTTGGCAGCACCAACCAGAGGACAGGCCGAATTTCTCAACTATACTGGAGAGAATTGACTACTGCTTGCAGGTAGCAAAATACAACTACTGTAAATTGCTTTTAATCTGAGTTCTGGGATTTCATGTGAAACTATCCACAGGAATCCATAGTCAATTCTGCATCACCTGAAAGGGGAGGTGTGCGTGAGTGGATAATACAGCATTATTGGGAATTGAAAAGAGCGAACAGGAGTCATCAAGACAGAGTATCCAGTGGGCTACTGCTGTGTAAAAAGATAGCAGAATAATTGATGTACAATAGTTCTTCAAATAATGGCCTCCACCGTAGAGACACAGGGGCCCAATTTATCATCATCCACTTAATTCAATAAAGGCTGCATTGCAACAAGACACCCCTTGTTTTATATAGCCTTATGCGCTAAAACGGGACCGCTGGAGATCGTCTGCGTGAATGTGGGCCACATCAAGTATTCCACAAAAAAAGGATTCCAGTTTTTTTTGAAGAAAAAAAAAGTAATCCAATCTTTTTCAGCTTTATGAATAAATATGAAGATTGTTGATCTGTTCCCCTTTCTCATTTCTGCTGTTTTACATATTCAGTGATGACATATGATATTGTAATTCTTGAGCAATGCAACTTTCTTTTCTGCACATACAGTAATACTACATGAGAAATAACTGCACTTTGTGTGCCTAATTGCTTTGCGACATCTGGGAAAAATGCAGACAATTTTATCCCGCATATCTTTTTGGCCAAATAACATAAAACAGCGAGACGATGTATTTGGGGGATCGATCACTGACTTTGCGGCACAGCTTGAAGGCAAAGTCTATGAGAAAGCTGCACTTGTGCCATATTAGTGGTGGGGGTGGTCCAGAAAGTTCTGGGAGATGCCACCTGGCCCTCTTTTTAGGCCCGCCAAAACCATCCTGTCAGGTGAGCAGGCATAAAACTGACTCAAAAAGACTCAGCACTCAATATGCACGCTTTCAAACATATTTCATGTATTTAGAAAAGATTATCAAAATGACTGATATGTCCCTTTAAGAATGACTGATCTTACAGTGTATAACAGGACATGTGCTTTTGTATGGTGATGAAACGATTAATCAATTAACTCGAGTAATTGTATAAAGCTTTGAATTACATTTTTCTTCTTCGGGGATTCGTTTAATTAGAGTGGTGTTGTAATGGTTTGTTTTGAAAGTGTCTCTGCATTTAGTTTTTTTTATTTGGGTGGATAAACTGCCCTCTAGTAAAAACATGGTTGGATCCATCTGCTCCCTGTTAAGACCAACATAAGGTTGTAACTTTTTGTTTGTGCTAATATGATTGTTTATGCATTCGTTATTTAGTTTTGAGGTTTTTTGTGGGAATATTTGTTTGAACCATTTGTTAATAGTATTATTTAAAAAAAAAAAAAAAAAAAATGGTTGCATTTTATAGCATTAGGCTAGCAGTTTTGCCATGCAAGTTAGCCAATTGTTCTTTTTTGTCATACTTCGATCCTTATTCATTACTTTTTATACAGTTTGAGGCTAAGCTCAAATATTTTAATTTATGTTTTTTTAATTTATTCCTCTTGTGAAATGAAAGTGCAATTCTGCATAGTTTGAAAAACACTAGGGAATTTCATTTTGCATTTAATGTGCTTTTGAAAGTTCAATCTAAGCAAGCCTTTGTTTTACAGCTCCTAAAATTTATTCTGCAACGCATTAACTGCTCCTAATCCGATTACTCGATTATTCGAACTAAGTAATTGATAGATTTATCGATTACTTTAATACTTGATAGCTGCAGCCCTAGTTTTGTCATCGATCTAAAATGATTGCTTCAGCAATGTAACTAGTTTAATCTGATCATTTTAGGACCCTGATGTGGTGACCATGCCTTTGCCTATCGAATACGGACCAGTTCAGGAAGAAGAGGACTGTGTACCAATACGCCCAGACAATCCCTCAGGTGCGACGGTGCTGGTGAATGCTCAAGTGCCTGATGGGGAACTTTCTCAGCCAAGTCCATGCTACCACTCAGATGAGAGTCATAGAGGAGCGGAGCATACAGCCGAGTCCAAAGCACAGACGGCATCTCAGCCTCAAGCATACCTCCATTCGCACCAGCAACCTCACACACACACTACTGTCGTCACCTCCGCAGCAACATCCACGCTCACTGCCAAGGCACCCTCCCAGCCGGGCCCGGAGGGAGGACACATCAACCTGGCTTTCACCCAGGGTCAACCAGCAGAGAAGGAGAGTCAGACTGGGAAGAGCACCAGTTTGTGGAACCCTACATACGGCTCATGGTTCCTGCAGCAGCTACAGAGGAAGCAGCAGCAGAGGCAAAGGGGGGTTCTGAGTGTGGGAGGCAGTGGGGGCAGAGTGCCTGGGGAAGGGCAAGAACATGTGGGAAGGACTGTGGCTGAGGTGGCTGGGTCCATGGGTCTCCAGCATAAGTTTCAACATCAGCACCAGCTTCAGATGCTGCACCAGCAGCAGCAGCAGGGTCTTTGCAGACCGCTGCTAGCACCTCCACCTCCAGCCACCCAGTCTCCACTCCTTTTAGATTCAGGCACTTTGCCACCAGGTCCCCTCTACAGACTGAGACGTTTCCCCTGCGGGAGTATCGGATACGGCTACCAGGAGCAAGGCATTTCGATGGAGGCCAATCCTCCTCCGCTCCCTTCCTCCCAACAGAGTGCATCAGCAGCCCTCCAGAGGGTCCCCGCGTTAGTGTCTCTTCATTCAGGATTATCAGAGGACAGCCGGCCACTCTTAGTCACCATGGGGACAGTGCAGGACACCCGTCTGCCCAGAATGGAAGGTCATAACGCCACTGTGCTTTAGTGAATATGCGTGTACAGTTTAATTCACTTCTAACTTTTGGCAACTGCTTTTCGGACTGCACGACATCAAGCGTCGTGTCGGCAAATCCTACCATCCTTTGGTTTCTCCCTCCGGTTTGGAAGCGGCCTTTTAAGCATACCCAAGCACTCAATCCGTTCATCTTTTATAATAAGAAACCCGCGGAGTGTAAAATCCCCAACTGAACATTAAAGCACATCAGAGAACACTGGATGGCAAAATGAATTCAAAGACTAGTTTTTATGCCCACAAAATGTATTTTTTCATCGTAAAAGGAGCATGACTGGATCCTCACAGAACAGAGTTTATAGCAAATATTTAAGTTTTTCTGTGTCGCTAACTGACGGTTCAGGCGACAACAGAATGGGCAATTATTCTGGTGGAACCTCGAAAGCGCGCCCACTGCATACTTTGATTCACAAACTCTGATGACTGTGGAGACCAATTTAAAAAGTTGCCAGCCACATGTTTAATTTCGATTGCAGAACCCCAAAATTGGCAGCATCCTTCATGGAGCACACACACACACAAAAAGATGACTTCTAATTTTTCAGAATCATATGTTGGATTTTAAACATTTGTACTAAAATGAAAAACTAGAAAAATGTGTTTGTTGATGTTTTGCTTGCCTGCTTGTTTATTTATTCATTTGTTTATTTATTATTTGGATGTGGTTCTATAAATTATAAATGAAAAGCTCCATAGTACAAGCAAAATCACCCTGTATCAGTTTAATCTCACTTCATGTTTTAAGCTTTTGGAAAATGAGTAAGGGCAAAAACCTATGAATAATCGAGAAAGACAGAATCTAGCAAAAGTATCGACTCTACAAAGTTGAACAAACAGTAACCACATGCAATCCCACATATCCTTTTGCCCTTTTATATTGGATGCAGGAACAAATTTGATGCAGGTAAAGCAGGGATTATTAATAGGCACCCTCAGAAACAATCTGTTCTTTGTTGTTGCTCAACTTGAAATAAGTCACCCCTGCTGCTGCAAAATCCAACCACAAACTTATATCTTATGTTCATGACTTCACTGTGTTGAAGACACGGAGGTCTTTCTTTCCTTACGGCTTTTCACAAATACGTTCCATTTTTGTGTCTGGTTATAGAAACAGTGGTTATTGCTGAATCAATGTTAACCTTCAAATTTGATATCTCAAAAGCACTTCGACATTTACATATTTTGTCTTTTTTATTACCGAATGAATGTCGTGGAATACAAATGAGTATGAATGGAGAAACTACTTTTTCTCTCTGTATTAAAACAGTGGTTGACATCTGAGTTCCCTTTTCAGTGTTAGGCCAGACAAATACAGCCCCAAGTCGTTTACATTTCAGTAAGTGAAAATGTCACTTCTTACATATGTCGATTTATTTGGCAAGCATGTCAGTCCATCTGCTGCAAAGCAAAGACGGACTGTCATGAGTCATGGCCAATTCAATGAGTGATTAGTATGTTGACTTTACCTTCTGTAGGTGTATAATTTCTATCGCCTTTTTACCCTTCTGTAGCCCATCCATTATTCTTTCATGTACTGCGTCTGTAAATGATGTAATTAAAGAGTATTGTACTATTGCTCTGGTAAATGCTGTAAATTGCCCTTGGGAATACATTCGCCAAAATGAATAAAGAACTATATAATACTTTTCCTGTTTTTGATATACCGTATTGGCCCGAATATAAGGCTGTGTTTTTTGCATTGAAATAAGAATGAAAAAGAGGGGGTCGTCTTATATTTGCGGTCTAGATGTCCTACCCATTTACGACGCTAGATGGCCCCAGATATCATTGAAGCGATGTTCTGTCATGACAGATCTCAGCTATGCTCCCCATTCATGACGCTAGATGGCGCCAGATATCATTGAAGCGATGTTCTGTCATGACAGATCTCAGCTACTCTCAAGTTTAACCAGTTTGCATTATTTTATTGCAGTTTTCCCTTTTCAGATTTGTTTTAAGACTACAGTTACAGTTAGACTTCACTTTGATGGTTAATGCAGTTATTGCAATTTTGTTGTTTTATCACAATATATTGGTTTATTTAAATTTCAAAAACCAGAAGCCATTCATTTACGAATGTGAGTGCACTTTACTTTACATATTTAAATGTTAAGATATTAAGATTTGAATGAGGCAAAATAATGTGCTTTTTCTCTCAAATATATTGTTATACTCATTTGTTTCAGATGTACTGTAATTATTTTCTGTATAATAGTTAATTTGGTGTTCAAAAAGTCTTTTTTCAAACTTGAGTCTTGAAAAAGAGGGGGTCGTCTTAAAATCAGGGCCGTCTTTTATACGGGCCAATATTTGCCTGGCACAGCCAGACTATTCTCCCTGTATTTTTCAAACACCGTGAGAAATAGTCTGGGACCCAGCCCACTAACAGCTTCTCGAGCAAGGTACAAAATCAGTCGTCCAATCAGATTAGTTTATTTGCGGTGACGTGTTCTTAACGAGTAACGTCACTCTTGCACGCCGAAAGTCGTCTCTACAACAACACAGGTGGCGAACGGGAGAGCCGAGAATATGTTCCAATCCGCGGTAAAACCAGTTTTAAATTACCAAAAACACATCAAAACAAGTCATTGACAACAGTTAACATGGCTCGCGCTAGCCATGTTGAATAAACTTCTCCATTCTCCGCTCACGCTAATTACTTGTCGCTTTAACAACGTTACGTCTGCCCGTCGCTGATTGGTCCACTCCGCTGTCTTTTTGCTGTGGCTTGCTCCGCCCTCGGAATTTGATCCGCCGGACGGTCGCCAGACTCAATCGCTGGAACAGTCGGTATACCAGGCAAGGCCAATATGGTATTTGGTATAAAAAATAAATACCAATGCAGTTTTTATCATTGATGAACAACGAGTCGGTACCTCCAGAGGTGAGTAGAGTAGCCAAAAATTTTACTCAAGTAAGAGTAGTCATCCAAAAATGTACACAAGTACAAAAGTATTTGGTGAAAAGAATACTCATGTAATAAGTAACATTATCAGTAACTACTTAAGATGTTTGATTTTTTTTTTTTAAACAATGGTATTTTTTTCTCAGCACAAAGTTATTTATATGAACTGTTATTATTATACTCTACAATAACATATAACCACAGTAAGCCAATAAAAATGACAAAAAAAAACTTTAATTAGAGCGAAAGAAAACAAATCTACGGAAATTAAGCAATTTTTTGTCCAAAGATCATGGGTGCCCTGTAGTGGAGAAAACATATTTCTTATTAGAAAAATAAAAGGGTCATGTCGCCGGTTTTCCGTGGTCAATCGGACCCAAATAAAACTGGGTGAGATTAAATCCGTGCTTACTATTCATGTTGACTGCGGCACTCTATGTCAAATGTTTATTATTTTTTTAGGGTGATTTAAAGATGCAACGTGATTTAATAGGTTGGCGTGAACATAGAACGGTAAGTTTGAATCTGATTGGTATAATGGAGTCATGTGATTATTGTCTCATTGGTGAAGCTGGTTGAGCCACTGTTGGCGTCTCTGGCAAAAAAAAAAAAAAAAAAAGAAGTAAAATGTAATCTGAAGAATAAAGAGGAAAATTGTAATGACTAGCGTATCCGAAATAGTGGAGTAAGATTAGCGTTTCTTCTTCCAAAATCTACTCAAGTATAAAGTATGGCTTAGTAAAACTACTCTTAGAAGAACATTTTTGTTAAAAAGTTACTCAAGTAAATGCAACGGCGTAAATGTAACGCGTTACTACCCACTTCTGGGTACCTCTAATTAGATTGTGTGAGTGCATTTAGTCATGTGAAAAAACTAGGGCACCCCATTAAACATTCAGTTTTTTAGTAAGAAATGTTACCATATCAATGTCTGATCTTGTTTTTCTTTATCGCTGGGGAAAAAAAGTGATGTAATTGTAGGTAGAAATCAAAATGAACATCGTTTTACTCATGAAACCAAATATATCAACAAAAATGCATATTCTAACTGAGGAAAAAGTTAGGACACCCTATCACCTAATAGCTAGTGTTACCCTCTTTGGCTAAAATAACTGAGACGCTATTTGTAGCCATCTACTAGTTTTTGACATCGGTCTTAAGAAAGTTTGCCTTACTCCTCAACGCAGAATACTTTTAGCTGTGAGATGTTTGAGGGGTTTCTTGCATGTAGAGCCAGTTTCAAGCCATCTCAATGGGATTAAGATCTGGGCTTTGACTTTCAGGACTCCAGGACTCTCCATTTCTTCCTTTTCAGCCAGTCCTTGGTGGATTTACTGGTATGTTTTGGGTCATTGACATGTTGCAGGGTCCAGTTACAATTCAGCTTCAATTTTTTTACAGATGATCTCACATGTTCCTCAAGCACCCTCTGATACATGATAGAATTCATGGTGGATTCTTTGGTGGTGAGCTGGCCAGGTCTTGCTGCAACAAATCATCCCCAAATCATGACACTTTCACTTCCATGCTTCACAGTTGGTATGAGGTTCTTTTCCTGGAATGCTGTATTGGATTTACACCAAACATGTCCTTTTTTCTGGTGTCTAAATAATTCCATTTTAGATTTATCCGTCCAAAGAAGATCATTCCACAAGTTCGGGTGTTTGTCTACATTCACTCTGGAAAACTTCAGTCTGGCCTTCATGTTCTACTTGGAGAGCAAAGGTTTCCCTCCTTGCACCCCTCCCATGAAGGTTAAACTTGTACGGTCTCTTTGTGATTGTAGAGGCATGTACTTTCACATCAACAGTAGCGAGAGCCTGCTGTAGGTCCAGTGATGACATTGTAGGGTTTTTGGAGACTTCTTTTGTCATCTTGCGGTCTGCTCACGGGGTGAACTTGCTTGGCCGGCCAGACCTGGGCATGTTGGCAGTTGTTTGGAATGTCCTCCACTTGCAGACTGTTTTCCAGACTAAGGAATGGCTGATCTTTCGAGATCTTTTGAAATCCCTTACCAGACTCATAAGCAGGGGTCGCGTTAACCGAATGTTTTCCGTCGTTGACCGGTTTTTTAAAACGGTGACGGAAAAAACTGAAGTCCATCCGTCATTTTGACAGGTTGCAATTCACACCCCAGACCACAGGGTGGCGAGTGAGCATATTAATTAGCTATTGTCTCTCTTGATGCATGACGTCGTTGGCCTTACTCGGAAAAATGTCAGTTTGCCTGGCACGGCCAGACTGTTCTCCCTGTATTTTTCAAACACTGAGAGAAAAGTCTGGGACACAGCCTCTCGAGTAGGTACAAAATCAGTCGACAAATCAGATTTGTTTATTTGCGTGACGTGTTCTTCACGAGCAACGTCACTCTTGCGCGCCGAAAGTCGTCTCTACAACAACACGGATGGCGAACGGGACAGCCGAGAATATGTTCCAATCCGCGGTAAATTCAGTTTTAAATGAGCTAAAACACATTGACACGAGACATTGACAACAGTCTGTCTCGCGCTAGCCATGTTGAATAAACGCCATTCTCCTCGTATGTTTACTTCCGCGCGCAAGTCCCTCGTCCTGCCCTCGTCGCTTTGCTAACGGCACGTCTGCCCGTCGCTGATTGGTGCACTCCGCTGTCTGTTTGCCTCTTGTTAAGCTTGTTCGGACAGAATATTCATTAAAAATGAATGAAAACTAAATACTATTGAATATGTAATTATTATCATTTTAAAAATGTAAGTGACGGGTAAAAATAGATTAAGACCGGATTTTTATGACACTGTCAGTCAAAATGACGGACAACGAAAAAGTCTAGCGCAACCTCTGCTCATAAACATCTACAATCTTCTTTCTGAAGGGCCTCAGACAACTCCTTTGATCTCACCATGGTGTTTTCTCTCACTTCAACAGTCAGTCACTGTTCAAACTATTCTGCGTTGAGGAGTGGGGCAAACTTTCTTCAGACCGATGTCAAAGACTGGTAGATGGCTACAAACAGCATCTCACTGAATTTATTTCAGCCAAAGGGGGTAACACTAGTTATTAGGTAGTAGGTTGTCCTGTTTACTCATTTAGAATATGCATTTTTGTTGATGAAATTGGTTTCATGAATAAAACAATGTTAATTTTTGTTATTTACCTGCAATTAAATCACTTTCTTTTCTAGAGATAAAGAAAAAACAAGATCAGACATTGATATGTAAACATTTTTAATAAAGAACTGAATATTTAATAGGGTGGCCGAATTTCTTCACATGACTGTAACTGTCTGTTTAGAGCACAATCATAATTCCCATGACAAGTACTTGAGTGACTCATTCCATGTTCCTTGCTGGCCAAGATTTAAAATGAGGTCCAGAGGCAGCCAGTATCTTGAATCTTTCAGTATTTTCTCTTATGCAAAAATCTCAAATTATATTTAGTTGGGGTCAGACCATGGTGGCATGATGCCATCACGGAAGTGTGGTTCATATGTGTTCTACTCATAAAGATGTGAATGTTATCGTCGCCATGACACCACAGATCACATTTGTCTCTTTTTAAGTCTGCGGCTGCATGTAAGACTCAAGCATACAAAACCAAGTTTTCATGATATGACATTGTATTGCTGCAACATTTATTTAAATGAGTTTTAATTTTTCTATTCTGCAAGGTGGGGGCTATAATCATTTTAAGGAGGAATGGCAGCATGGATTGGCAAAACACGTCTCTATTTTATGATGAACCAATTTGTGTCCTCCTTTTCCAATCATGCTATGGCCAGTGAACTAGAGCATGCGTGAGCACGGTACAAATCGCTGATGGGAATGAGAAAAATGTATGTATTGTACATTCATGGTGTCTCTCAATTAAATGGGGCCATGTGCAAGACCTTTTGTTCATTACATTGACCTCTTTTATTACATTTTATGAATTTATACAATTGCCTTAACTTGGGTGCAGGGCCCTTTGAAAATAGTTCCTCCAAGAATCATGACATTTTTTGTGATGGCACCATAGAATATTGTACTAAAAATGTTTTTAAAACAAAAAAGAAAAATGAAAGATTGTACCACTTGTTGGAGATGGAATAAAAATTTTATTACCGTAATTTCCCGAATATGAGGCGCACCCGTGTATGGTAAATGGTGTTATACTTATATAGCGCTTTTCCACCTTTCGAGGCGCTCAAAGCGCTTTACACTATCTCGCCATCTACCTACTGGTGACACAGCACCAGGAGTAATGTAGGGTTCAGTATCTTGCTCAAGGACACTTAGACTAGTTCATCAGGGCAGAGAATCCAACCCACAACCTCTGGTTTGGGGGACAACTACTCTACCACTGAGCCACGCCACCCCACGTACAATGCGCACCCCAAATTTACTTGTAAAATCTAGGGAAAATTATTGCACCCGTGTATAAAACGCACCCTAATTTTAGCACCAATAAATAGAAGAATACAAGAAAACAGAACTCGTGTACGAATACAGAAATGCCATTTTACTGACTGTTGGAACACAGCACCAGCATAGCACATTGGCAGAGGCGTCGCATCCCATTAGGCAAACCAGGCAATTGCCTAGGGCCCCCAGCCAGCAGGGGCCCCCATAGGGCCAACAGATTTAGCACATGCAGCTTTACTGCACTGTCACAGCGACAAGCTTAGGGAGTGTTTCAATACCATGGATTCATTTGGCAGATTATCTAACGATTCTGTTATCAATCCCAATCAGCACTAACCATGTCGCGTAGATTATACATGTTCATGAAGGTCCAATCAGCTGTTAATACCAGATGTTTGTTTAAAGAGTGACTCACCAAGTACTCTCTGGAAAGTCCTTGCCGAGTTGTTTTACATTGATTTTCACAGGCCACCTCATTATTCATGTGACTACTTAAAGAAATGGTGATTTTTTTCCCCCCAAAAAGTCTGTTAATGGGTCTATCATATTCCTCGTTGAATACTCTATAAGAAAAATATAACATATATGCATCTAAAATAGTCCTAAACGATTTTATTAGCAATTTTAATACTCCTTTTAGCAAGGTTCCTTGGTTGTGCGTACGTTCCCATAGCAACCAGTCCTGTTATTATCCTACGTCACAAGCGCTACGTATTCTGGGAGCGAGAATAGCCGTAAGGTGCGCATTTCGAGCAGAGGACGGCCACCTGTTAAAATGTGTGCGTCCATGAACGAATGTAAGTACATCCATTTGAGTCATTGTGAAGTGCTCAGTTTTCGCCACTTATATGGCCATGATGACCGCATGTACACGCGGCGCCCACTCGCACCCCCCCACCTTTGTGTTCATTATACTGCGCAAGTATGTATGTGTGTCACATGACTCAGAAGGGCCCTATGTTTCTAGTTGCCTGGGGCCCCCGGGGACCCTTGCTACACCTCTGCACATTGGTAGTTCAAAACATTACTGTAAACTGACAATGTGTACGGTAATAATATGATCTGATAACTTCTCCAATTTACCAGAATCCAGGAGAAAACAAAACAGATGTGACTTTTCTTTTAAAGGCTGCTGTATAACTTGCTAGTTTCATCATGATGAATAAATGTTTATTCCATGGATTGATACGGTAAAAATAAAAGTGAGGATTTACGTAGGAAATCGGAAAGAGCGCATTGCTGGAGACAAGACTGTAACAATAGGAACTATTGTTATTTGGGTTTGAGTTTCCCGAGGGACAGATATAGTTGACGGACACAGGAAGTCAGTGTTGTGTTACGTTTATTATGGTCCAAGTTGCGGAGCTGCAATAAACGTTGACTCAAATGACTTCAAGAAACCAAATTCTGTGCTTTATGAAGAGTGAAAAAAGCAGAATTTAACACAGATGAAATCATTCCACCAATCAGAGTGAAGTATTACCGAAACAAAATGGTGACGTCACGTACCGTAATGGTCGGCAACGGATCACCGCATACATTTCTTCAACACAACATTGCCGTGTCAATAAAAAAAAAAAAAAAAATTTTAAATCGGTCTTTACATATATATATAATATATACAGTGCCTTGCAAAAGTATTAAGCCCCCTTGAATTTTGCAACCTTTCGCCACATTTCCGGCTTCAAACATAAAGATATGAAATTTAATTTTTTTATCAAGAATCAACAACAAGTGGGACACAATCGTGAAGTGGAACAACATTTATTGGATAATTTAAACTTTTTTAACAAATAAAAAACTGAAAAGTGGGGCGTACAATATTATTCGGCCCCTTTACTTTCAGTGCAGCAAACTCACTCCAGAAGTTCAGTGAGGATCTCTGAATGATCCAATGTTGTCCTAAATGACCGATGATGATAAATAGAATCCAAATGTGTGTAATCAAGTCTCCGTATAAATGCACCTGCTCTGTGATAGTCTCAGGGTTCTGTTTAAAGTGCAAAGAGCATTATGAAAACCAAGGAACACACCAGGCAGGTCCGAGATACTGTTGTGGAGAAGTTTAAAGCCGGATTTGGATACAAAAAGATTTCCCAAGCTTTAAACATCTCAAGGAGCACTGTGCAAGCCATCATATTGAAATGGAAGGAGCATCAGACCACTGCAAATCTACCAAGACCCGGCCGTCCTTCCAAACTTTCTTCTCAAACAAGGAGAAAACTGATCAGAGATGCAGCCAAGAGGCCCATGATCACTCTGGATGAACTGCAGAGATCTACAGCTGAGGTGGAAGAGTCTGTCCATAGGACAACAATCAGTCGTACACTGCACAAATCTGGCCTTTATGGAAGAGTGGCAAGCAAGAAGAAAGTCATTTCTCAAAGATATCCATAAAAAGTCTCGTTTAAAGTTTGCCACAAGTCACCTGGGAGACACACCAAACATGTGGAAGAAGGTGCTCTGGTCAGATGAAACCAAAATTGAACTTTTTGGCCACAATGCAAAACAATATGTTTGGCGTAAAAGCAACACAGCTCATCACCCTGAACACACCATCCCCACTGTCAAACATGGTGGTGGCAGCATCATGGTTTGGGCCTGCTTTTCTTCAGCAGAGACAGGGAAGATGGTTAAAATTGACGGGATGATGGATGCAGCCAAATACAGGAACATTCTGGAAGAAAACCTGTTGGTATCTGCACAAGACCTGAGACTGGGACGGAGATTTATCTTCCAACAGGACCATGATCCAAAACATAAAGCCAAATCTACAATGGAATGGTTAAAAAATAAACGTATCCAGGTGTTAGGATGGCCAAGTCAAAGTCCAGACCTGAATCCAATCGAGAATCTGTGGAAAGAGCTGAAGACTGCTGTTCACAAACACTCTCCATCCAACCTCACTGAGCTCGAGCTGTTTTGCAAGGAAGAATGGGCAAGAATGTCAGTCTCTCGATGTGCAAAACTGATAGAAACATACCCCAAGCGACTTGCAGCTGTAATTGGAGCAAAAGGTGGCGCTACAAAGTATTAACGCAAGGGGGCCGAATAATATTGCACGCCCCACTTTTCAGTTTTTTATTTGTTAAAAAAGTTTAAATTATCCAATAAATTTTGTTCCACTTCACAATTGTGTCCCACTTGTTGTTGATTCTTGACAAAAAATTAAAATTTTATATCTTTATGTAAATTAAAATTTTATATCTTTATGTTTGAAGCCTGAAATGTGGCGAAAGGTTGCAAGGTTCAAGGGGGCCGAATACTTTTGCAAGGCACTGTATATATTTCTGTCTCCATCCCTGTACCCGTTTATAATACGCACCATGATTTTACAAGTTGATTTTGGGGGGAAAAAAGTGCGTTATATTTGGGAAATTACGGTAATAACTTCAAATATGTATGATTATGATGAGGATTTTTGACATGATTATGATTATTATTGATTATTGATAATGATTATTGACAACAAAATGTATCAGTTGTAATCTTAATTTCCTTTGCGTTAATTCGATGTGTAATATTACTGTTTCCCTCCACTCAAACCACATCTTTAACAAGTTCTAAATGACCAACAATGACCCGGTTTGCTCCCTAAATTTCTCATCAGCCCAGAGACATGAAAAGCAGAATCAAAGCGTACACACGCCCTCTATTGGCAAACTCGGAATCTCCAGGCAGCTATAAATCTGTAGCTAATGTAGTTAATCAGCCACAAAAGAAAAATACATAAACAAAACAAAACATGCTCCAAAGTTCGATGGGTGTGCATTTGTACAATATACCTTCCTCATTTAATTCTAATTCGTCAACAAATAACAGAGAATTAGTCATTTTACTTGGTGTCCTCGCCAAGAATAGGAGGATGAACAAAGTGAGCAAGAACTTGAGACCTCCCTCCTGGCGGTCTAACAAGTTATACAAATCAATGGAATAAAAATGTGACTCAAGATAGATTTTTTTTTTTCAATACCAACAACCTGCAGTTGTTCACATTTTTTATCCTTTTTGCAACATTTCTAGGAAATCTCTGAATTCGAAAACAGCATGTATACCAAAGTACTGGACATGATTAACAGCTCTAAGTGAATTCAACGTATAAGTCACTTAATTCAGACCCTCTTTGCTCCTATAATTACTGATGCCTGTTCTGGTTTTCCCTCCACGTGTTTGATGGGCGTAGATCGTCTAACCTAAAAACCAGAGGTGGGTAGTAGCACATTACAGTGGGGCAAATAAGTATTTAGTCAACCACTAATTGTGCAAGTTCTCCCACTTGAAAATATTAAGAGAGGCCTGTAATTGTCAACATGGGTAAACCTCAACCATGAGAAACAGAATGTGGGAAAAAAACTGAAAATCACATTGTTTGATATTTAAATAATTTATTTGCAAATCATGGCGGAAAATAAGTATTTGGTCAATACCAAAAGTTCAGCTCAACACTTTGCTATGTACCCTTTGTTGGCAATAACAGAGGCCAAACGTTTTCTGCAACTCTTCACAAGCTTTTCACACACTGATGCTGGTGTTTTGGTCGAGTCCTCCATGCAGATCTCCTCTAGAGCAGTGATGTTTTGGGGCTGTCGTTGGGCAACACGGACTTTCAACTCCCTCCACAGATTTTCTCTGGGGTTGAGACCTGGAGACTGGCTAGGCCACTCCAGGACCTTGAAATGCTTCTTACGAACCCACTCCTTTGTTGCCCTAGCTGTGTGTTTGGGATCATTGTCATGCTGAAAGACCAAGCCACGTCTCATCTTCAATGCCCTTGCTGATGGAAGGATATTTCACTCAAAATCTCTCGATACATGGCCCCATTCATTCTTTCCTTTACACAGATCAGTCGTCCTGGTCCCTTTGCAGAAAAAGAGCCCCAAAACATTATGTTTCCAACCCCATACTTCACATTGGGTATGGTGCAATTCAGTATTCTTTCTCTTCCAAACAAGAGAACCTGTGTTTCTACCAAAAAGTTCTATTTTGGTTTCATCTGACCATAACACATTCTCCCAGTCCTCTACCAGATCATCCAAATGCTCTCTAGTGAACCGCAGACGGGCCTGGACGTGTACTTTCTTCATCAAGGGGACACGTCTGGCAGTGCAGGATTTGAGTCCCTGGCGGCGCAGTGTGTTACTGATAGTAGTCTTTTTTACTGTGGTCCCAGTTCTCTGTATGTCATTCACTAGGTCCCCCCGTGTATTCTGGGATTTTTGCTCCCCGTTCTTGTTATCATTTTGACGCCACAGGGTGAGGAGGGAGTTGAAAGTCTGTGCTGCCCAACGACAGCCCGAAAACATCACTGCTCTAGAGGAGATTTGCATGGAGGAATGGGCCCAAATACCAGCAAACAGTGTGTGAAAAGCTTGTGAAAAGTTACAGAAAACGTTTGGCCTCCATTATTGCCAACAAAGGGTACATAACAAAGTATTGAGATGAACTTTTGGTATAGACAAAATACTTATTTTCCACCATGATTTGCAAATAAATTCTTTAAAAATCAAACAATGTGATTTTCTGTTTTTTTTTCCACATTCTGTATCTCATGGTTGAGGTTTAACCATGTTGAGAATTACAGGCCTCTCTAATATTTTCAAGTGGGAGAACTTGCACAATCAGGGATTGACTAAATACTTATTTGCCCCACTGTACATTTACTCCGTTACATTTACTTGAGTAACTTTTTGAGAAAAATGTACTTTTTAGAGCAGCTTTACAACACAATACTTTTTACTTCTTTTCGAGTAGATTTGTGAAGAAGAAACACAACTCCGCTACTTTGGGCTACATTAGAGTTGTTACATTTTTCCTCTTCATTCTACATATTGACTTTATTTTTGCCAGAAATGCCAACAGAGGCTGTCTCATTCCACACTGAGACGTTGCAAACCATATCCATATGCTCTATTACACTAACCGGGGGGTCGGCAACCCGTGTTTTGAGAGCCGCATAAGGCCCTCTAGCGCTGCCCTAATGGCTCCCAAAATGTTTGAAAACGGACAAAGATGGTTGAAAGAAATATAATGTAACACTTGGTAAGTGAAAGCTTGGCAGCGAAAATAACACAGGAGCCTTAAAGTGCATGTGACACGAAAAAGCATGTTAATTTCATAATTCGCGCGGTATTTTATGCTCCTGAATGATATGGACCGCTTGGATGTGTGTGGAAGCGATCGCTATATTTATTTAGTTTTTTTAATCCCGTGCCATGAAAATGAGTGACTTCTGGCTTCGGTCTTGCATTGAGGAGGAGGGCGCTGTGTCGTGTACGGGTGAAGGCGTCCTCTTCACTGTACAGCCGTACTGTTGTGTATGAGGACTAAGGATTCAGATGATTTTGCGGATTAATACGTTTATTTTTCGCATCACGCCAGCCAAACGGCTGCAGAAAAATCTTGCTGTATGAGGGAGAGGCGTGTGCGCCTTTTTGGAGTTTCAAAAGGTTCCCATTCACCGTGGATATTGGCCAAAACAAGCCCTACTACTGTGGGACCATTGGACTTACGAGGAAGTGAGTAAACATCTTGTTTTGTATTATGTCAAATACTGGGATCATTTTAATATGTAGGTGGCTTGCATTTTGTGGCTGACATGCATGCGGGGCGGCTATTTTTCGGCACAACACCAGCGGCTTGTCACACATCCATCCTCCGGGAGAGCACTATATTCGGCTTATTGTGCTCATGTACCCGGTGTTCTGTCAAATTTTCGGACGATCAGAAATTGCAACTTTGAGTTAAAAATAGCCGCGAATACAGTGATTACAAAGTAAACACTACAAACTTTCTTTAAATTAAGGACTACTTACGTTTGATCATTGATAGGCATGTAGAAAGCTCTCCTCGTGCACATTAGCTGTACGTTAGCTGTACAACAACTGCACCCGCCCTTCTCCGGGGAACGAGCTGTAAATTGCTCTCCGGCGAAGACAATCGACAACCCAGTCGTCATGTCAAAACATCCAAGCTAGTTATGTGTGATTTTCCGCTTCGAAGACTTTGAAATAAAGATACACGATAATATCGGTCGCCGATAATTATCGGCCGATAATGGCAATTATGACGTCACACAGATAATCCAGATAATAAAAAAATTCAACCGATAATGCAATCCGATAATTATATACTTGATTTAGCCTCAAAATGTGCGCAACCGAAGAATTCAGAACGCCGCCTCCTCAACCCCTCCCCTCTCTGAAGCCCCTGAGGGAGGAGGGGTTGAGGAGGCGGAGTTACACGACAAGAAGTAGTTGAATATTATGGCGGCTGTTACTAAAAAAACGACGCTCTCGCCATCTGCGAAATATGTACCGTAGAAGTTCCACGAGGCAGAAAGAAAGCGTCCTCATTCAAAACCACTAACCCAGCAGCCATTTAAACCTGCATCACAAAGATTTTTGGAACGAATACGAGGCTGCTGCTAGCGGGAATGCTAAAGCTATTGTAAACACTAAGTTAAACTACAGGGCTTGTGACGATACAGAGTCGGGCTGTTTGGGAATGCAGCCGAAGGCGGGTGGTAAATTCGTATCTAACCGGCACCGGCACGACTGGAGACTGATAGTCGGCAAGTAGCCGTCTTCCGACGGAGCCCGCCGCTCTGGCCGGTCCGGCAGGCCGCCGCCGAGCCCGGTTCCCCGGCCTCGGGACCTCCAGCGAACACCCCGGTTTCGTGGTGCGTTCCCCCACGGCGTGCGAGCAAAGCCAGGACCCAAATACGCCGCGGCGAACCGGCCGGGGCGGGCGGATTATTCGGTACGTAGCTGCCGCCGAGACGAGACACGGTTTTTTCGAGCAGAGCCAGGACCCGAATACGCCGCGGCGAACCGGCGGGGCGGGCGGATTATCCGGTACGAACGTAGCTGCCTCCGCCGCCGAGACGAGACACGTTTTTTTTTTTGTTTTTTTTACCTAAATGACCCGAGAGCCGACGCCCTGGATAAAAAAAATAATGCAGTTTATACGACCACCATTCTTCATGAAAAAGTGATGTCCAGTAAGCAAGCTTATCATGACGGCACAGTGGTTAGATGATAATTTAAACATGGAGAAAACGAAGTCAGCCAGTCAATAATGCATTCAGTATGTTAAATGACGAGCGGTCAGATGACTTTGTAACGCTGCCTTTATTTTAGGCTTAACAAAACTTAGGCACAAAACAACACGCACGGAGATGCGAACTCCAACTCCGTCCAAATAGTCCTGCCGTGTATCAGTTTAGCTGCTGTAAAGCAAATGTCGATAAAGCCGCAAATGTAAACAAAGTGCTGCAGAATGGGTACATGACATCTCGCTCTTTTGAGTTAATCATTTTCACAGTGTGCAACAAAGCATAGAACATTAGCAATCACTTTTCAAATTATTTAACTTATTTCTCTGCTCAGTTACAGTCACAGTAGATAATCAAATTCTTAAATCAATATTCTGTAGCCACAAATATTATTCAAAATCTTTCCTTCTTCCAAGTTTTTTTTTTTTTTTTTAGGATTAAGTATAATAATGTATTGCTTAAAACAAGGCTGTTAAGATTATTTTCAGCTAGCTATTTTTCTTCCAAGAAATCTGAGAGAAATACACTTGAAGCGATGGCAGATAATTTCACTTATTGCCAATAGATTTACACTTAAAACTGACTAGTTTTAAGGGGGTGTGTTTTGCAGTGTATTAATGTTATATATGTTAGGAATGGCTTACTTTTAAAGGCATTTTTGTGCAACTTAGGTATTTACTCTGTAAGTAATTGGTTTACCATTACACAATGTCAGACAATCTGCATTATTTAGATGTTTGAATTGACGACTTTTTCATATTTTATGTTGAAAAAAAGTGCAATAAATTATATTTTTGCACAGTAATATTTTCTTTTGTGTATACGTTAAAATTTTCCATAAATCTTTTAATAGAATTATCGGCTTGACATTATCGGTTATCGGTTGGAATGAGGAGGAAATTATCGGTTATCGGTATCGGTTGAAAAATGTATTATCGTGCATCACTACTTTGAAACATCACTCGGTTCGGGTGAGCATGTCGGCTAGCTGTCACGCCTCTTGGTTTGTTTACATTCTCCGAAGCCAGGGAAGGGAAATGACATACTGTATGTCCGATTTAGGTGTCATAAAATATCGTTCGGGAGGTGCGACAGTAAAGGTGAAATCGACAGTTTTGACCATTATGGAGTAATTTTGCCATGTCGTCCTGAATAAGTGCATTTTTATAATTTCATATTCCATTTAGCACAAGACTGTTATTTGTCATGACCATGCCATTTATTTAGCAATTGGGGAAAATACTTGGATAAAAAGAGAATCCTGTAAAAATATTGGAGTAGAGAAACTGAAAGAATGACATTTTGCAGGTCTCTTCGTCGCGTTTTCCTCGTTCTGAATAATTCCCCCTCAATGGGCTGAATAGTAAAACCGATGAGCCCAGTCACCCGCTGACGTCATCCACCTGTTGGGGACGCTAGAGCCCTGTTATGGTAGGCGTGGCTAACCGGCAGATTAAAAGACTAATTTTTCGTTATCTGCGCTTTGCTAAATTGTTGTATATAGTCGAATCATCTCAAAATATGATTCTAATTCACATAATAATGCTATTTAAGACTTTTTTTCTCCTGTCGTATGCTCTTTAATGCTTTTCAACCCCCTTTTTGTTCCTCTTTCCGCCACCACACCAATGCAAAACAACTATATACACTGGCGGCTATGCAGTTCACCAATCGGAGCGTTGCGCTGGCGCATCAGTGCACCAATAAGAGCCCCGCATTGGCGCATAAATTACCGTGCCGATGACAGCCTCAGGGACGCTGCAATATTTGTGATTTTGATATTGTTTCTGTTGGAGGACAAAAATGACACATTCTTAACGTTTTCCAATGCTGTAAAAATGTGTTGAATAAATAATACATTTTAACATTTCTGTCAACGAAGATTTGCGTCATAGCCTGCGACACACGTTCCTATCACCAGGGCAGGATGCTATGGCGTTATATTGCTGCCTCTATTCTGAGCGAGCAATAATGGATTTTGAGCACACAAAACACACCTCCTGCTCTCGCTCAATTTCTCGACTCCTACGTTCGTCTTTTTTTTTTTCTCTGCTCGTTCAGTTGAGCACACGCTACTAACGTGTCATGAAGCCAACCAATCAGAGAGCTAGCGGAAGTACACTGGTTGGCTGTTTGCCCTCCAATTAGATCACTTGTTGCATTCGCCCGGAAAAAGCAAGGAAGACAGACGACTTCAACAGGAGAAAAGTCACTTCATTGAAACAACGCACGACATCATTTATTATAACTATTACCATCACTAAAGTACATGTGACATTATCATCACTAAAGTGCATGTGACATTAATACATGAGACCATTCCATTTTGTTTTTCAAAACCTCAAAATAACAACAACATCAAAAATCGGATTTCTTTATTGCATTTCTATAATTTCATAAAAGCAATGGAACAATTTATTACTGTTGTAATGAAGTTAAACTTGAGGTGGCATCATACAACAGAGTAGTCCCGTGGTGCGTTGGATGCACTGCAAGCAAAATAAACATAAAATCATGATGGCTCATTATGTATTTTTAGCCAACTTAGTCATTTTGATAGTAGGCTAATATAGCTAATATAGATACATACAGCATGTGTTGCCTTCATTATTAGGTATATTTAAGGCTTTTAATTTTTTGCAGCTCCAGACATATTTGTTTTTTGTTTTTGTTTTTTTTTGGTCCAATATGGCTCTTTCAACATTTTGGGTTGCCAACCCCTGCACTAACCAAAGCTAACAATGTTTTTTTTTTCCACTCGAGGGCGCACATGCCCTTTGGACGGGTGGTTTTTTTGTTGTTTTTTTATATTTAATTTCAGTCAAAATTTGATCACTCGACAGTGCATAAAGGGGGAGGATCAAAAGTATTCCAAGTCATTAAAAATACTTTATCAGAATAGTAATGTGGTCCCAAAAACCTAATGGTTGACACTGTTATCTCAATAAAGCACAAGATAAAAAGGTAACTAATGTTTTACGATTAAAGGACTGGTTTTTCTGGTCTGAATTTGATGATTTTTTTCGATCTTTTTGGCCTAACATGGTCATGTAATAGGTTATAGTACAGTAAGTATAATAACAACCGATATAGATCAGGGGTTGGGACCTATGGCTCGCGAGCCAGATCTGGCTTTTATGACGGCTGCATCTGGCTCACAGACAAATCATTAATTTTTTTTTTTTTTTAAAGTTTCGTTATACTCCTTTGCGAGTTGAGCATATGCTGGTGTTGTGCAGTAATGAGCAGACGTGACTTATCCGGCGTATGTTAACTTTTTTAATGCTCCAACAACTCGCACAATTCGCACTAGATATCATCAAATAGCAACCTAGGTGTGCTACGTTAGATCCCCACAAGTCCCATGCGATTAGCTGCATGAGCCCAGGGTGATCATGGGACATGTAGTCCGTAGACTACAACTGGCAACTAGAAAGCCGGTTCGCAGTAATTTTAGTGGGAAAGTGGCAAACAAACATGTTGTTGTGTCTATCTATATTTTTATTTATCTATCAATCGCATTGGCAACGCAGATGAGGCAGAGACACTGTTCAAGTGGGGTCGCCGTACTTTGCTGTCGAAAATAGCGGCCAGTGTGCGCATCTGCATGAAGTAAACTTCCCTCATTTTTAGTTGTGTTTTCCACGTTTGTCAGCTAATTTTAGAAACCCTTTTGAGAAGATGAGGGGGGGGGGGGACGAGAAGTATCGTACTTTTCAGCAGGAACTGACAGAGGAATTTGCCTTTGTGGAGAGTTTATGACGACTTTTCGGATAAAGACATGATGTCAAATCAAATTGAGGCAACGCAAGTGAAGGACATAAATGAGGCACCTTTTTTTGTCTCGCTTTGGATGAGTCAGCAGACGTAAGCAATTTATCCCAATTCAGTGTGATTGGAAGGTTTTGACTATGAAAGGGACAACAAGAGGGGAGGGTTTATTCAAGTCCTTCACTGAGTTCGCTAAAGAAAAAAAATCTACTGATGGATAAACTTGTTTCGGTGTGCACTCATGGTGCTCCGTGCGTGGTGGGGAAAAACAGGATTCGTGGCGCTTCGTGAACATGAAAAGAGACGCATTCCATGCCAAGTAACACGACGCCTGCATAAGGCTTAACCCTACCAAGTATCAACCAGACTACAATGCCATCAGCAAAAGTCACATTAATGGTGAGAAATACTCATCATCGATTAGCAACAGCATAACAATGTTTTTAAATAGAATTCAGGGACTAACCTAAACCCTTGTGCATACGACAGGATAAAAAAAAGTCTTAAATAGCATTATTATGTGAATCAGAATCATATTTTGAGACGATTCGACTATATACAACAATTTGGCAAAGCGCAGATGAAACAAATTAATCTTTCTATCCACCATTTAGCCACGCCTACCATTATAGGGCTCTAGCGTCCCCAACAGGAGGATGACGTTAGCAGGGTCATGGTTTCATCTGATTTAGAATTCAACCCATTGAGGGGGAATTATTCAGAATGAGGAAAATGCGACGAAGAGAGCCGCAAAATGTCGTTTCAGTCTCTCTACTCCAATATTTTTACAGGATATTCTTTTTATCCAATTAGTTTTTTCCCCAATTGCTAAATAAATGGTATGGTCATGACAAATAACAGTCTTGTACTAAATAGAATATGAAATAATAAAAATGCATTTATTCAGTACGACATGGCAAAATCACTCAATAATGGTCAAAACTGTCGACTTCACCTTTACTTTCGCACCTCCCGAACAATATTTTATGCCACTGTAGATAGTCATGCTTTTGTCATTTCCCTGCCCCGGTCAGAGAATGTTAACAAACCAAGAGACATGACAGCTAGCCGATAGGCTAACCCGAACCGAGTGACGACTCAGTCTTATTTTCGATTTTCGAAGTGAAAAATCACACAAAATTAGCCTGGATCATCCACACGGCGGCGGGGTTGTCAATTATCTTTGCCGATCGGCAACCCGCAAGGCGACGAGCAAGTTACAGCTCGTTCCCCTGCTGCGGACAAGAGAGCTCGCCGTGGAAGCAGCTGGAGAGTACCGCCGGACAAACCGGCCGACGTCGAAGGAGCGCGTAGCTGCCACGTGGTCAACACGATGGCATAAATTAAGGCTTTACAACACGGCGAAGACGCAAACAGAGAGCGGCGTGCAGTTGTTGTGCAGCTAACATGGCAGGATGTGTCTGAGGAGAACTTTTCTACATGTCTGTCAATAATCAAACATAAGTAAATAGTCCTTTATTTAAAGAAAGTTTGTAGTGTTTACTTTGTAGTCACTGTATTCACAGCCATTTTTAACACAAAGTTGCAATTTCTGATGGGGTTGAAAATTCACAGAACATCGGGCACACGAAGAGGGCAATAAGCCGAGTATGGGGGGGGGGGGACTTTGACAAGCCGCGGATCGTCGGCCGAGTGGCATTTTCGGTGGACAATCAGCCACAAAATGCAAGCCACCTCCGTATTAAAACGTGTGCCGTGACCCCAGTATTTGACATAATTCAAAATACAATGTTTACTCACTTCCTCGTATGTCCAATGGTCCCACAGTAGTAGGGGCTTGTTTTGGCCAATATCCGCAGTGAACGGGAACATTTTGAAACCCAAAAAGGCTCACACGCCTCTCCCTGGTGCAGCAACTATTTTCTGCAGCCGTTTGGCTGGCGTGATGTGAAAAATAAACAAATTAATCCGCAAAATCAGCTGAATCCGCAGTCCATCTGCATGCTATAAAGCACAAGTGTCAAACCGATTCCAGAAAGGGCCAAGTGGGTGCAGGTTTGCTTTCCAACCAATGAAGAGGACACCTTTTCACCAATTAGGTCTTTTACATGTGTAATCACTTAAACTTTGTCAGGTGCTGCTTGTTTCAGCAGGAAGTTAATTGGTTAAACTCTCTGCGCGTTATCGGTTGGAACAAAATCCAGGTGACGTCACATTCACATTCATCCTAAACCCGAGACTGAAGCCGGAAGTCACTCATTTCCATGGCGCGGGATTTAAAAATTGAGTATATATAGTTCAATCGCTTCCACACACATCCAAGCAGTCCATTTCATTCAGGAGCATGAAACGCCGCATGAAATATGAAATAAACATGCTTTTTGGTGTCAAACGCACTTTAAAAGTGTTGAAATTACATAAAATGCACACATTACTTGTATTTTTAGTTTTAAACATATTGCATGGCACTCACCGAATTACATTTTTTTAAAGGTGGCTCTCTCAGCCAAAAAGGTTGGTATACCATTATTTTAAAAAAAATAGATAAATAAAAAAACTGACATCTTAAGCAGTTACTCACAATGTTACTCATTACTTGAGTATTCTTTTCAATGAATACTTATTTACTTGCACTTAAGTAAATTTTCTGATGACTACTTTTACTTTTACTGGAGTTTATTTGTTATTTGGAAGTAAATCTACTCTTACTTGAGTCAAATTTTTGGCTACTCCACCCACCTCTGCCAAAAACTGAACTTACCCAAGCATGTGACTTGTGCCTACTACCATCATAATCACAATAATTGAGGGGTTTAGGATGGAGGGTTCAATGGTTTGTGCATACAAAACGTTTTATCTTTGGTTCAAGATCCAATGGGGGACAAAATGATAAATTATCAATATATTTTCCAAATGGTATACATCTTGCTCTTTGTACTAAAATATATTCAATCACGTTAACAGAAATCTTTTTTAAAAAACTATAAATTCACAACTCCTCAACTATATCGTCCTCTTGTGGCCACAGACTTTATAATTAGTAGACAAAGCTGCAATGGGCATTATTTTTTAGTGTGCGTACATTTGAAGGCATTACAGGTCTGCGGTTATTTTATTTATTTATTTTAAATTGAGTTTTACCGTCACATATACGAATATGACGCCTTGGTGAAACACGTTTTGTCACATAGGCAACGTGGACCATACGGAGTCTTTGGAAGTTCACGCACGTAATATTGTGCGGCTTTAATAACACTTCATGGCGCTCACGACGTAACTTTAAAGGAACACGCGTATGTATATAAATTTGTGCGTAAACATTATTCTGCAGAAGAGCGTCTGTGTATCATCGAAGACGGGCAAGTTCATTTTTGTGCGTGTGTGTGTGTGTTGGACCTGTGAAGAGAAGACTGAAACATGTCAGACACTATTGAACAAGTGTAAGTAAGGGATTTTATTAAGCTCATTTTAGAAAAGTGTGAGTTTCATTCATTCTTGTGTGCTTCAACTTGTGTTTTTAAAGATTAATTTTCAATATAGTTAACCACGGTACTATGGTTAATTCAAAATCCAAGTTTATTTCTATAGCCCACCTAAAAACAATATTTAAGAAAGTAAAAGCACGTTAACTCTTAGCAGCTGACAGTAGATGTCCAATTTTAACTGGTAGGGTTGGCACTGAACATTCACTGCCAACCTTCTTAGTCAAAATGGATTGGACGTCTATAAGTGTTTTTATATACTTGTTTGGCAGTGAAGGAAGGAATGTTGTGCACCCTTGATATAGTGCAGGATTATGAAACTAAGTGAAAACTGGAATTTCCAACATGTTAAATAAATAAAATTTCATTTTTGAAATGTCTGGCCATTATAACCACTTTAGTCATTAGTCAGAAGCCATAAAGCCCGTAATTTTTGGGATAACTTTTTGCACAGCGTGAGCAGGCATATTTTCCCTACACTGTAAATAGAAGGTTCCTCAAGTTGTCAATATAGAGGATACAGGTAGGTTGAAGCCAGAGGCCATGTCATTATTCTATTATCTTAAAGGCCTTCACCGCATGGGAACACAGGAGTGCTTTGATGTCTATGGCTGTGCATTGTCCTGCATAGAAATACTTCTCTGAAGATGCACTCATTGCTTGAAGGAAGTCCCTTTAAAAAAATAAATAAATGTTGGCCAGCCGCATGTGACTTCCTCCCTCAAGCATGTGAATTAAAGAGGAGCTCTGTGCCTGTTACTGGTCCACACATGTCCTGTCCATCAAGAGTAACCTGGGGAAATCATTTTAGATACTGGCCATGACTCTGAGCACAAGTTTATATTCCTTGTACATTTTGATACTAATCCATAATCAGAGGTGGGTAGAGTAGCCAAAAATGTTACTCAAGTAAGAGTAGTGTTACTTCAAAATATAGTAAAAGTAGTCATGGCCATATAGTCAAGCACAAGTTGAGTATTTGGTGAAAATAATACTCAAGTAAAGAGTAACATTGTGAAAAACCGCTTACATTTTTGCTTTTTTTTTTTTTTTTTTTTGCTCAGCACAAAGTTATCGATATGAACTGTTGTTATAATGATACTGTACAATACCCATTACATAACCACATTAAGCCAAAGAAATACAGAAGGAAAAAAATTGAATTCCGGCGAGAGAAAAAAATTGACAGAAATGAAGCATTATTCGTCCAAAGACCATAAGTGCCCTCTAGTGGAGAAAATAGTTCCTAGTTTAAATACAAGGGCAGTAGCGTCGACGTGATGTGCAACCGTCATAGTTACTATTATGAAATGAAACCATGGTCAGTCGGTGCCAAATAAAAACAAGGAGAGAAGTTAAAATCTGCGCTTTGGATTCATGTTGAGGGCAGCGCTCTATGTCAGTCATCTTTATTTTTAAAGATGCCATGTGATTGAACAAGCTGGCATGATCATAAAACTGCAAGCATGTGCCTGATTGGTATAATGGAGTGGTTGGTATAATGGAGTGGTGTGATTATTAATGTGGCATCTCATTGGTGAGAGCTACTATTGGCATCGCTGGCAAAAAAAATCTTAATATGTAGAATAAAGAGGAAAAAAGTAATTGTATAGCCCAAAGTAGTGGAGCAAGAGGAGCGTTTTTTTTCTTCACAAATCTACTCAAGGAAAAGTAAAGATGGCTTAGTAAAACTACTTTAGGAGTTAGGAGTGTGACATCTTAGGCACCCCACGACTTGATTCGATTACGATTCAGGGTGCAATGATTTGATTAATGAAAGATTATCACAGTATTGACGATGATCGTGGTTATCACAATTTTCATGATTGTCGATACATCGTACAAGAAAGTGCAAAAACATTAACCATTTTAAAGGCAGTACTTATTTCTCTCAACAATAAAATAACATTTACACAGGTGGAATGAATTCCATATTTTCTGGAAACAAAGTGTCTTTCAAAATAATACTTTTTTAACCAATATACTTTGTTTTCACAGATTTCTGTACTTTTTTGCATGTTTGTAGTGTTACCGCTGTACTTAATCATGGTTTTACACGTCTTAATCATGGTTTTACACGTTCTGCATATTGAGTAACTTGTACACCAACAAACAAAAACTAACACACATTAGCGAATTAGCCAATTAGATTATCACAGTATTGACAATGATCACGGTTATCACAATTATCACGATTATCGATGCATCGTGCATTACTAATTAATAAAGTTGCCAAACACATTTATGTCCATTATGTATTTAAAATATCCTAATGATTCAACAGAAACGATGTGCCCATACATTTCCCCATTTTTGTTAATGTTTACGAGAAAGTGCAAAAACATTAACCGTTTTAAAGGCAGTACTTATTTCTCTCAACAATACAATAAAATTTACAAAGGTGGAATGATTTCCACATTTTCTGGAAACAAATTGTCTTTAGAAATAAGACTTTTTTTAACCAGTATACATTGTTTTCACAGATTTCTGTTCTATTTCGCATGTTTGTAGTGTTACGAAATCATGGTTTTACACATTCTGCATATGGAGTAACTTTTGTACACCAACAAACAACAACTAACACACATTAGCAAATTAGCTAATTAGCTTATCGTTCGGCGCTAACTGTTGACATCTCAAAAACAACAAAGGCTAACCAGTACAAGAGGGTTCATGTACTCACCTCTTAGACGCACACGGGTCTTAGCAACACACTCAGGACTTTTTTAAATCGACATGACTTAAAACTACTGCTGGACAACTGAAAGACAAGGAGCAACGAACTATCTCTCGTCCCCTCTTCTGTAAGAAATAACTTGCGCACAGAAGGGCGACCTGCCTGTCTCATACACAAATTTATTTTCCAGTCTTTTGAAAAGGAGTAAATCTCTCGCTCAGTAACCGGCAGCATCCATCATAATGTTGTGCGTGCGTCCTTTAAAGGTGTCCGGGCGGCAGGCGTGTCTTGAATTTAATTCCGCTACGAGCGGCTGTCATAGTTATTAGGAAAAATCAACGTTTTTGAACATTTATGAATCATAATCGAATCGTCACGTGTCGAATCGCAATGCATCTAATTAATTTTTGTGAACTCTTACTAGGAGTACATTTTTCTCAAAAAGTTACTCAAATAAATGTAACGGATTGCATGTAACACGTTACGACCCACCTCTGCCAATAAAAGTACTGAGGAAATGATTCGTATTTGATTTTGTTAAAATCTTAGACTTTCTAAATCTGCCCACATTGGGCATATGTTGTCATGGCAACCCACCATATGCGGGGACACTTAACTCCAGTTTCAATCTACCTTACTCGGAGTACATTTTTCTCAAAATGTTGCTCAAATAAATGTAACTGAGTGCATGTAACACGTTACTACCCACCTCTGCCAATAAGTGCTGAGGAAATGGTTCGTATTTGATTTTGTGAAAATATTAACTTTCTAAATCTGCCCACATAGGGCATATGTTGTCATGGCAACGCGCCATAGGCTGGGACACAGATTCCTAACTCCAGTTTCAATTGAATGTTTTGTAAATGTGTGTTTAGCTGTCAAAAGATGGCCAACCTTCAGCTTAAGGGATTGACAGCAGAGGATGAGTTTCCGGATCTCAGTCAACACAACAACCACATGGCCAAGTTCTTAAACATGGACATGTACAAAACACTGAGGGAGCGGACCACCCCCAATGGCTTTACCATAGACCGAGTCATCCAGACAGGCGTGGATAATCCAGGTTATAGCTGCATGATGCTCCCTTGAATTGATTTTAGAAACTCATCCTCTGATTGTAATGTTCCTTGTATTCTTTGATGAACGTAGGTCACCCCTTTATCATGACTGTGGGATGTGTTGCTGGAGATGAGGAGTCATATGAAGTCTTCAAAGAGCTGCTGGACCTCGTCATTGAGGACAGACATGGAGGTTACAAACCAACAGACATGCATAAGACTGACCTTAACCCAGAAAACCTCATGGTAAAAGGATCACATGTAATATACAGTGGGGCAAATAAGTATTTAGTCAACCACTAATTGTGCAGGTTTTCCCACTTAAAAATATTAGAGAGGCCGGTAAACCTCGACCATGAGAGAAAGAATGTGGACAAAAATAAGAAAATCAGTTTGAGTTTTAAAGAATTTATTTGCAAATCATGGTGGAAAATAAGTATTTGGTCGATACCAAAAGTTAATCTATGTACCCTGTATCGGCAATAACGGAGGCCAAACGTTTTCTGTAACTCTTTACAAGCTTTTCAAACACTGTTTCTGGTATTTTGGCCCATTCCTCCATGCAGATCTCTAGAGCAGTGATGTTTTGGGGCTGTCGTTGGGCAACACAGACTTTCAACTCCCTCCACAGATTTTCTATAGGGTTGAGATCTGGAGACTGGCTAGGCCACTCCAGGACCTTGATATGTTTCTTACGAAGCCACTCCTTTGTTGCCCTGGCTGTGTGTTTGGGGTCATTGTCATGCTGAAAGACCCACCCTCGTCTCATCTTCAATGCCCTTGCTGATGGAAGATTTTCACTCAAAATCTCTCGATACATGGCCCCATTCATTCTTTCCTTTACACAGATCAGTTGTCCTGGTCCCTTTGCAGAAAAACAGCCCCAAAGCATGTTTCCACCCCCGTGCTTCACAGTGGGTATGGTGTTCTTCGGATGCAATTCAGTATTTCCCCCTCCAAACACGAGAACCTGTTTCTACCAAAAAGTTCTATTTTGTTTTCATCTGACCATAACACATTCTCCCAGTCCTCTTCGGGATCATCGTAATGCTCTATAGCGAACCGCAGACGGGCCTGGACGTGTACTGGCATCAGCAGGGGGACACGTCTGGCTGTGCAGGATTTGAGTCCCTGGCGGTGCATTGTGTTGCTGATAGTAGCCTTTGTTACTGTGGTCTCAGCTCTCTGTAGGTCATTTACTAGGCCCCCCCCGTGTGGTTCTGGGATTTTTGCTCACCGTTCTTGTTATCATTTTGGCGCCACGGGGTGAGATCTTGCATGGAGCCCCAGATCGAGTGAGATTATCAATGGTCTTGTATGGTTTCCATTTTCTAATATTTCTCCCACAGTTGATTTCTTTACACCAAGAATTTTACCTATTGCAGATTCATTCTTCCCAGCCTGGTGCAGGTCTACAATTTTGTCTCTGGTGTCCTTCGACGACAGCTCTTTGGTCTTGGCCATAGTGGACTTTGGAGTGTGACTGAGGTTGTGTACAGGTGTGTTTTATACCGATAATGAGTTAAAACAGGTGCCATTAATACAGGTAACGAGTGGAGCCTCGTTGGACGTCGTTAGAAGTTAGACCTCTTTGACAGCCAGAAATCTTGCTTGTTTGTAGGTGACCAAATACTTATTTTCCACTCTAATTTGGAAATAAATTCTTTAAAAATCAAACAATGGGATTTTGTTTTGTTTTTTCACATTCTGTCTCTCATGGTTGAGGTTTACCCATGTTGACAATTTACAGGCCTCTCCAATATTGTCATGTAGGAGAACTTGCACAATTGGTGGTTGACTAAATACTTATTTGCCCCACTTGTACAATGGTGAAGAGTTGCAGCAAATACCAACACAAATTTCTCACCTCAAGGGAGGCGACGACCTTGACCCAGAATATGTTTTGAGCTCCCGTGTCAGAACAGGCCGTAGCGTCCGCGGCTTCTGCCTACCGCCCCTCTGCAGGCGAGGAGAGAGACGTGCTGTTGAGAAGCTCTCCGTTGAAGGTAAAGTGGAGCTGCATTACGTGATTGTATGATGGGGAAAAAATGATAACCCTTTCTGCAGTTCTGGGTTCACTTACTGGAGACCTGCAGGGGAAATATTATTCCTTGAGAGACCTGTCAGAAGCTGAGCAGCAGCAGATGATTGACGACCACCTGCTGTTTGACAAGCCAGTGTCCCCTCTGCTGCTGGCTTCAAGAATGGCTCGTGACTGGCCCGATGCTAGAGGCATATGGTTAGACACTCTTATTTTTAGACATGAAAATAGAAAGGTGGTCAGTTTATGGTGTTTTTCATTCCAGGCATAATGAAAAAAAGACATTTTTGGTGTGGGTGAACGAAGAGGACCATTTACGAGTGATCTCCATGCAAAAGGGTGGTAACTTGAAGGAAGTGTTTACTCGTTTCTGCACCGGACTCACAGAGGTGTATTAAACCTACTTGAAATTCTGCTGAAAGATCTATTTAAAGATATTAATGTGACCGTATCATGTCATTTTTAGATTGAATCTTTGTTCAAAAACAAAGGGTTTTCTTTCATGTGGAATGAGCACCTTGGCTACATCCTGACTTGCCCATCCAACCTGGGAACTGGGCTACGTGCTGGTGTGCATGTGAAGTTACCAAACATGAGCGGTAATCCCGAGTTTGAAGAAATCCTTAAAAGACTGAGGCTGCAGAAACGTGGCACGGGTATATATTTTGGGAGCGATTACTATTCATTGAAATCATTCAGTTGTAACTTGAGCATTTCTGTCAAATGTAATGTATTCAACAGGTGGTGTGGATACTGATGCCGTGGATGGTGTCTTTGACATCTCAAATGCTGATAGACTCGGCTTCTCTGAGGTGGAGCTGGTACAGATGGTCGTCGATGGTGTGAAGTTGCTGGTGGAGATGGAAAAGAAACTGGCGGCGGGTGAGCCCATTGATGAATTAATGCCCAACCAGAAGTAGATGCACCCTGCTCCGGTCTCCCTTAGAATCTAATTAAATGACTGTCCTACAGTGTGTACTGATGTCATTGAAGTTGCAAAAGTGTTTGCATTACTACATTAATGTTGATGCACTGAAATAAAATGCAAGTTTTCATTGTTTCATTGACATTGGACATTTGACAACACCTAAAAACATTGTAGAACAATTGACATGTAATAGCATGGTTAAATCCTTACATTGGTTTTATGAACATTAGTTAGTGGGTTTCAAAATAATATGGTTGGTCAATATTTAATCGCCATTAATAACATGGGGTTCTTATGATTAAAGCGTCATTGTTGTTTGGACCGGATTTTTAATTTTTTCTGTGAGTAAAATGTTCTGGATTAACAGATTAGGCACGCAAATACACAAATACTAGGTTTTTTTTTACTTGTTATAATGAGACATTTATGGACATTCCACTATGAATCTTCTGCAAAGAGGTAGTGCCGATGGCCTCTACAACCTGCTGCCTCAACGACAACGTTGACCAAGAGTGAGCAAATAGATCTGCAAATTTTCATACGTTTGGTTGCTTTCAGATGACCACCAGAGATGCGCTTTAACTGACAACCAAATCTTCAAAAAAGTATCACCATCCTACATGGTGTCCGGTATGTAAATGAATTGATGAAATTGTAATGCTACATATAGCTAGGTACCATATGTCGTATTAGTAGTAGTGGCACACACTAAGCCAACATGACCATTTAGACTATATCCCGCTAAATTCGCGTGTATTAGTAGTAGTGGCACACACAAAGCATACATGACCATTTAGACTATATCCCGCTAAATTTGCATGTAAGTTGACGCAGGATTTACCCGTGTCATGGCTTTCAGACATTGGGAGATGTACCGGGAATTACCCCGGTCAGACATTTCAGACTTGTCCCGTGTTGGCGACTCTGCGCACTCTGTGCGGGGAGGGCGTAAGGACGTTATTTTTGGTCGACATCAGCAAAAAAATAAATCACACGTTTATGTTTGCCGTCTCTCCAGTTTGCCATGTTGATAATTGAAATGTTTGTTTACCGTGTTTCGCCTTATTGCAAAGAGGAAATGATCAGCCTGCCATCAATGTTCCCTCTAATTTTTTATTTGTCTGAGCAGACACAAGCTCTCAGAGCACACTGAGGACCACTATAAGCAACATCAGATGTATACGCTGTTGCCTCACACCAGTATCAAGCATGTTCAAAACCTTGGTTCATAGAAAGTTACATTGCTTATTACAAGAATGAAAATACAGCAGCAATTTGCATTAGTTTACTTTTAATATAATTGATTTGGCCCACTTAAAATGAAAAAGACAAAGGTCTCATTGTTCGTGAGGTGTGTACTATGTTATATGTGAGTCCTGCTGTAACCATGGGAGGAGTCCTGCTATGGCCTGGAAAAGGTCCAATTGTGGCATAGGTGAGTTAATAAATAAAACATATTGAACAACCACAATGGGAGTATAGCAAACTCCTACGTTAAAACTGTTCGGACAATAAGGGCACTCAAGATTCCTAAAAAAAAAAAAAAAAAAAAAAAAAATCTGTTTCACCGCTTGTTCTATTTCCACATACTGTGACAGCAATAAAAACTGCATTTTTTAGTTTGAATTGATGATTAGTAGTATCGTCAGGGGAGAAAGTGGGCCAGAACGGTCAGGAACACAGTTCCGGTATAAGATTCAGGGCCAGAACGCAGTTCCGGCATAAGATTCAGGGCCGGAATGCTGTTCCGGTATAAGATTTAGGGCCGGAATGCTGATCCGGTACACGGTGCTTTGATTCTGAAAATATGACAGCAACTGTCAAAACGCTATGTAAAAAAAATAAAAATTGCTAAGCTGCCACACATGCATTTCAGCTCCAAGAAGAAAACAATACACTAACATCAGATTTACATGAACAAGTGTTAACAACAAGCATAATAAAGTGCTTGTGTAGTGTAAGCGGTTTCCACCAATATTTTTATTCCACGGATGGCATGGAGGTTTCCCTAGCTGCTGCAGTTATCAGAGTCTGACGATGAGCAGCAAAGCAAAACGCCTGGACTCATTTATCCATTCAATTGGCTGACATACTGACATGTGATCAGCAGAGATGGTTAGCTCTGATTGGTTCAAATGTATGTTTTCTGGAACAGCAACAAAAAAAAAATGTTGATGACCCCCGAAACGCAGCGTCAGCAATAAAATTAACTTACAAGAATAATTATAAAGTTGACAATAAGCGTTTTTGGTTTCCCATCATTCTTGAGGGGAATTCTAAATCGGGCTGCTTAGGTAATACTTTTCGCCAAGATCGTCATCCATTGAATATGGTACGCCCCCCCCCCCCCCCCCCCGGTGTCGTGCCAATGGGCGGAGCCATATGAAGGTAGATTTGTGTCATTGTTATTATAAAAAAACTTGCTTCAATCAAAAAAATGTTTTGCTTCAATCAAAATAAATTTTTAACCAAAAAAATTTCGCTTTTAATTTTAAAAAAAAGTGTGTGAATGCAAAAATAAAATTGAAACTAAAAAAAAAAAAATGTGTGTGAAAAGCTTTTTTTTTTTTTTTTTAATTGAAGCAACTTTTTTGATTGAAGTAATGTTCATTTGTGTTTGGGCCACATTGTGGCGAGGACATTTTTGTCTTTATTCAATCAAAAAATAAGATGCTTCAAAAAAATTGATTTTCAAAAAGAAAATCACTTCAATCAAAAAAAGAAAAATTTAAATCATTGAAAGTTTTTGAATGCGAAAAAAATATTTGAAATTGAAAAATTAGCATTTGAACAGTTAATTTTTCATTGAAAACGTTTTCTTTTTTGAATCAATCCTTTCTGTGTTTGAGCCATATTATGATTAGGACATTTGTTTCTAAATCATTCAATCCCCCGAAAAAGTTGCTTCAATAAAAAAATATATTTTCAATCAAAAAATCATTTTTTAAAAATATTTTTTTCTAATATATGTATATATATAATATATATATGTCGGAAAAAACTCAGGTGACTTGAAGTTCCGCTCTGAGGCCCCCAATTTAGCCAACTTTCAAAATTGTCCGATATGCATGTGTGATACAACATTGGAAAGCTTAAAATACCAATTTTCTGTGGCAAAATTTTTGAACAGAAGGGCATGTTTAAAAAAAAAGTTTTTTAAACAGCAAATCTGGAGGTGAGAGCACATGAGAGCAGAATTAGACGCCATGACTTTAACGAGATAATATTGCATACTTACCTTGTTTCAATGCAAAAACTCCATGTAGCATGTATCACCGAGTGTCAAGACACAGCTGTGAAAGGCCACAGCTGGATTTTGGGGGATTTTATGGGTGAAACATGGTAATATAACAATGGTGGCGATGCAGAAATCGCAGACATCAAGGAGTGGTCAAGATTTTGTTTTTCATATATTTACCCTTTTAAAAAAAAAAATTCAATGTTTTTTTGTTTGGATCGATTATTTATCATAAACATATCGGAGAAAATGCGACAGTAACAAAAAAAAGACAATTAAGCGATAGTTATGAGGTAGATATCGTGGCTTTTTTACAGACGCCATTTTTTTCATTGTGACATAATATGTTTAAAAATTTTAAATATGTGAGTGAATAATTTTTTACAGTCTTTTTTTTTTAATGAAATATGAGACATCAATTAATGATTCTAAGCCAAAAACGAAAGACATTTTTGATAATAAATACAATTAATTACCTTCGTTTTATGGCTGGGTTGAAACAAAAGCGGTTGAGCGACGTCTGTAAACAGGGGTTTTCAGGGTAAAACGGACAAATTAAAAATAGGTCGGGGGCTTAATGCGCCATGAATCTGCTATGGCAGACTATAGACATATTGTTCTATCAAACACAACAGTTGTTTTGGCTTAAAATACAGCAGTTTCTTTTAAAGAGGAGTGCAAGAGCAGAAACTACTTTTTCAGTCTTGTCTGTTTTCCGCCATATATATATATATATTTTGAAAATTATATATGCAAAGCAAATACCGTATAAGGTGCTTGAAAAATATTTTTGACCCATTATAAATATATATTATTTTGGTCATTTCATTCATTTTTATTGGTTTTATTTAGGGCTGTCAAAATTATCGCGTTAACAGGCGTTAATTTTTTTAAATTATTCACGTTAAAATATTTGACGCAATTAACGCACTCCCCCTGCTCAGACAGATTTGAATGACAGTGTAGTGAACTGCTTGTTAATTGTGTTTTATGGAGTTTTGCCGCCCTCTGCTGGTGCTTGGGTGCAACTGATTTTATAGGCTTCAGCCCCCATGAGCATTGTGTAAGTAATTATTGACATCAACAATGGCGGGCTACTAGTTCATTTTTTGATTGAAAATTTTACAAATTTTATTAAAACGAAAACATTAAGAGCGGTTTTAATATAAAATTTCTATAACTTGTACTAACATTTTTCTTTAAGCAAGGTGTGTTTTGCAGTCTTCAACAGACTGCCTTAGATGACACAAACTATTTTGGAATGGCATCCAGGCAGACCGCATTTGTAAAGGCCAGCAACTATCACAGACTCGGACAGAAAGATAATTGAAAGAGACTTGCAGATGTCCATGTTAGTCTGCCCACTGTGGTATGGCCTGCACTTGGCTCGTCAATCTGTTGTTGATATGGAAGGATGACAGTTCCACACTGTGTAGGGCCTTTTGACGCTGCTAAACAGTTGGGCAAGTCTAAAAAGGCAATTGGAACGTTGCCTCTGAATAAGTTATAGCTTTGAAGGAAATCATCCATGGGAGTTGACAGCAATCCTCGGGATAGTTTGAAGGCTGGTAAGGTTCCCGAAGTTTATATTTCTTTTCATAACTACCATGGAGAGTTGCTTTTTGGCTTTTCCCATCTGTTATGTGAAGTATCAGCAAACAAACTGCGAAAGAAGAAAGACCGCGAAGCCATACAGTGTATACAGTACATGTATCGCACCCATGTATAAATGCCAGATTTTTGCATATATGCAGTATATTATAGTTGTCCGATAATGACTTTTTAGCCGATAGCCGATATGCCAATATTGTCCAATTCCAAAAATCCGATACCGATATATGCGCTCGTGGCCTTAACATATTATGTCTAATTGTATTGTGATGTCCCACAGGATGCTTTAATTATGATACATGTAACAACATTTTTTCCAAATATACATTCTGTGAAAGACAAGAACAACTTCGTCTAAAATTATGGGAAAAGTGACTATATTGGGCCACGATATCTATTGTTGAAATCCAAATAGTACAAAGTGCCAGTAAGGCACTTATTCTGTCCTCAATGTGTGTGGTGATACACAAATCGACAGCAGACAAAGCAGGCTCTAAAGAGAAGTCAGACACTGGAGTAAAGTTGAATTGGCTTTACTGTGGTCATCTTGACAAGAGCAGTGATACTTTTTTGTAAAACTAAAAACAACAAAACATTGTGTCAATACTGTGAAATTAAGTCACAAATAAAGCAATATATATATATATATATATATATATATATATATATATATATACACACACACACACAGTGGGGAGAACAAGTATTTCATACACTGCCAATGGGTTTTCCCATTGTCAGTGTATAAAAACCAATGGGTTTTCCCATTGTCAATGTATCAAATACTTGTTCTCCCCACTATATATATATATGTATATATATATATATATATATATATATATATATATATATATATATATATATATATATATATATATATATATATATATATATATATATATATATATATATGTATATGAAAACACCACGTGTCAATTTGAATAGCAACTGGTAGTTTTTACCACAAATGCAAACAAAACAAAATATACATATCTCCAATATATTACACAATGCTCATGAATATAAAACAAAGGAAGAACATAATTTACAAGCGATGTATGTATAAGGCACAAACAACGTAAGAACTGGTAAGAACTGCTTGGGTACCTTGGCTGCAGACGTTAGCGCTCTCTCTATTCACAATGAGCTCACGTCGACATGTGATTACATCAGCAGAAAGTGCTGGATTATCAAACGTAATTACACCTAAGCACCAGCAGGGGTGAGAAAAAACACCAGAAACACAGGCAGGCAATATATGGTCGAGAAAAAATACCAGAAACACAGGCAGGCAATATATGGTCAAGACACTGCAATATGCATATTGGGCCAAAATTAATGATGAAAAACCGATATTGAAATTATCCGATATCATTTTAAAATACTTTTATCGGCCGATAGTATCGGCTACCCAATAATATCGTACAACCCTAATGTGTGTGTGTGTGTGTGTGTGTTTAATATATATATATATACAGTCCCTGACAAAAGTCTTGTCACTTATCCATTTTGTAGAAACAATTGCTAATAACCTGACTCTTGATTATTCAATTGGTTTCGGAAATGGCTCAAACGAAAGCTAAGACCCTCCCAAATGATGTTGAATGCACAAAAATATATTTGTTTCACTGAAAAAAGATATCGTACAACCCTAATGTGTGTATATATTAGTGCTGCAGCTATCGAATATTTTAGTAATCGAGTAATCGACTGAAAATTCTATCGATTAAGCGAGTAATCGGATAAAACATTTTTTTTTTTTTTTTTTTTTAGGTAAAGAGCAATTATACATATACTGTACATGACAAAACAAGACATTTCATCTAATATTGAACCATTTTCAGTCAATCAATGTCTTTATTTTCGATGTACATTGTTGAAAACAGCCAACAATTGCATCTCAGATATGACCAGAAAAAAAAAAAAAATCACTGCTTCACTTAAAAAACTTATTGATCTTGTGAAGAAGAACAAAATATTATTTCTTACCTAAAAATGTCATTAGGCTTGATAACAAACAACACTTAAAAGTTAGGTGTTTTTCCTCGTGTTTCAATTGAATTTCCATTTGTGTCAAGCTATTTTTAAGTTCTGGTTAAGTTTTAAGTTAGTCTAAACTGTAAGTCCTGATAGGATTTTGAGTTTTTGCAGTGTTCAGAATAAATGTATTGTAACATATCAGGTTATAATACGGCGGGGATATTTGCATGCGTTCCTGAATGCCCCGCTCGACGTGCGGGGGTGAGGGAGGTGCGGGAGAGCGGAAGACGTGCCTTCCTGTTGTTATTGTCGTTCTGGCAGGTGCGTGTGGGTCGTGTTGGTTGTTCTACAAGTTCCTAAAAAATAAATAATTGCAACCTAACGAAGCGAGTGACTCTGTCAACGTTACAGTATGATGCCTGCTGTATTGGAGCAGATTAGGGACCAGTGCTACTTGGTGTTTTATCCAGCAATGTCTACAGAGCTAAAATTGACAGTTAGCATTATTAAGTTTTTATTTTACACCCTCATCACTCTACAGTGCTATGTTTTCACAGATTAAATAAAGTCTGTATATCGTTAGTGGTCATACTTAATAGAAACCTAGCCCTCCGCGGGGCTAACGCTACGTGAGCGAGTGACAGTAACGTTAAGCTTATTTATTAGCGCTGAGAAGTGTACTGCTTTAAGATGGCGGCCGTTTGCTAACCCCGCTGACTCTGTCATTTCGCATCTAGTTCAACATACATGTCATATCTACAGTATGAGACGCATCAGACCTTACCTGCTACTGCGACCACCGTAGCATCATGCGGGCTAGTTTTTAGCAACATCGGCGTAGTTTGTAGCGGCTGTCGACTGCAGTAAGGTTTTTTTTTTTTTTTTTATTGCTTCTTCCTCTACGCACGTGACATCAGCGCGTTGTCCCGCATTAAAAGTAGTCCGGTCAAAACATGATGCTTCTAGCTGGCAAAATTAAAAGATTTCTCGAGGTGAATAAAATTACTCGGATTAATTTTCAAACTCGAGTTACTCGAGTTGCTCGAGTATTCGTTTCAGCTCTAGTATATACAGTGGGGAGAACAAGTATTTGATACACTGTCATCAAATACTTGTTCTCCCCACTGTATACAGTCCTTGACAAAAGTGTTGTCGCTTATCCATTTTGTAGAAACAAATGCTAATAACCTGACTTTTAATTATTCAATTGGTTTCAGAAATGGCCCATATGAAAGCTAAGACCCTCCCAAATTATGTTCAATGTACAAAAATATTTGTTTTTCACTGAAAAAAGATTTGATTTATTGAAGACATAAAGGTCATACTTTGGCAAGACAAAAGTTTTGTCGCCTACAGAAAGTAGTGTGAAAATTGAACACAAAATGTACTTCAAATACAAAAAAATATGTTACAAAACATAAGGGAATTAAGTAGTGGTGAAGTGAGATCCAGATTTAATATTTTGTATGACTTCCATGGGCTTGAAGGACTGCATCCATGCGATTCGGCAAGGATTCATACAATTTATTGATGAAGTCATCAGGAACATCAAAGAAAGCAGTCTTTCACACCTTCCAGAGTTCATCAACATTCTTGGGTTTCGTCTTCCATGCTTCCTCTTTCATCCTGTTCAAGTCTAGCGACTGGGCTTGCCAGTCCTGGAGGATCTTGATCTTCTTTGCCTTGAGGTACTTTGAGGTAGAGATTGAAGTATGCGATGGAGCACCATCCTGCTGCAGAATCTGTCCCTTTTTATGGTTAGGAATGTAACAGGCAGCTACGATTTGTTGATATTTTAGACTATTTATGTTGCCTTCCACCCTGCAGATCTCTCACGATGTAACCCCAGACCATGATTTTGCCACCTCCAAACTTACTGTTTTCTGAGTGAATCTCAGATCCATGCGGGCTCCAGTAGGTCTCCTGCAATATTTGCGGTGACTGTGGTGTAATTCAATGGAAGATTCATCTGAAAAATCCACCTTTTGCCACAAAACAGTGAAGTTTGGTGGTGGCAAAATATATTTTTGTACATTCAGCATAATTTGGGAGAGTCTTCTTCATATGAGTCCTTTCTGAAACCAATTGAATAATTAAAAGTCAGGTTATTAGCATTTGTTTTTACAAAATGGATAAGCGACAAGACCTTTGTAAGGGACTGTATACCTACAAGCTTTTTCGTCGACTCCTATTTCCTACATTCTCATTTACATATTCAATAGAACTATTTCCAATCGACAGATGAGTATTATGAGAGAGAGAGGGAGAGAGAGAGAGAGAGAGAGAGAGAGAGAGAGAGAGAGAGAGAGAAAGAGACAGAGAGACAGAAATCTGAGATAGATTATGGGGTTGGAAGTCATACACCTTCAACAAAGCGACTCACAAAGATTAGAATATGACGACAGCTGAGTATACTGGTCCTTCTCAAAAAATTAGCATATTGTCATAAAGTTAATTATTTTCTGTAATGTACTGATAAACATTAGACTTTCATATATTTTAGATTCATTACACACAACTGAAGTAGTTCAAGCCTTTTATTGTTTTAATATTGATGATTTTGGCAAAAAAGTCAAGAAAAAACAAAAATCCCTATCTCAAAAAATTAGCATATCATCAAAATGTACTCTAAAGAAGCTACTAACCTAATCATCTGAATCAATGAATTAACGCGAAAAGATTCCTGAGGCTTTTAAAAACTCCCAGCCTGGTTCATTACTCAAAACTGCAATCATGGGCAAGACTGCCGAGCTGACTGCTGTCCAGAAGGGCATCATTGACACCCTTAAGCAAGAGGCTAAGACACAGAAATTTCTGAGCGAATAGGCTGTTCCCAGAGTGCTGTATCAAAGAACCTCAGTGGGAAGTCTGTGGGAAGGAAAAAGTGTGGCAGGAAACGCTGCACAACCAGAAGAGGTGACCGCACCCTGAGAGAGATTGTGGAGAAGGGCCGATTCCAGACCTTGGGGGACCTGCAGAAACAGTGGACTGAGTCTGGAGTAGAAACATCCAGAGCCACCGTGTATAGACGTGTGCTGGAAATGGGCTACAGGTGCCGCATTCCCCAGGTTTTTTTTTTTTTTTTTTTGATGAAAGCAAATTTTGTATGTCATTCGGAAATCAAGATGCCAGAGTTTGGAGGAGGACTGAGGAGAAGGAAATGCCAAAATGCCTGAAGTCCAATGTCAAGTACCCACAGTCAGTGATGGTCCGGGGTGCCATGTCAGCTGCTTGTGTTGGTCTACTGTGTTTTATCAAGGGCAGGGTAAATGCAGCTAGCTATCAGGAGATTTTGGAGCACTTCATGCTTCCATCTGCTGAAAAGCTTTATGGAGATGAAGATTTCATTTTTCAGCACAACCTGGCACCTGCTCACAGCGCCAGAACCACTGGTAAACGGTTTACTGACCATGGCATTACTGTGCACAACTGGCCTGGCAACTCTCCTGACCTGAACCCCATAGAGAATCTGTGGGATATTGTGAAGAGGAAGTTGAGAGACACCAGACCTAACACTGTGGATGAGTTTAAGACTGCTATCGAAGCATCCATAGCCGATATAATTAATTGAAGATTGACTTTTTTGTATTGGTCGGATGAAATATGCTAATTTTTTGAGATAGGGATTTTTGTTTTTTCTTGACTTGTTTGCCAAAATCCTCAATATTAAAACAATAAAAGGCTTGAACTACTTCAGTTGTGTGTAATGAATCTAAAATATATAAAAGTCTAATGTGTATCAGTACATTACAAAAAATAATGAACTTTATCACAATATGCTAATTTTTTGAGAAGGACTAGTATATGTGTTTTTAAAAGCACTTTAACTCATTGGCGGCCATTGAGAGCGGTAGATGTCCAAACCATTTGGACTGAAAAAGAGCTGGCAGCGATCGCATGATGGCCGAGCGTTTGCTCTTGAACGTTCAATAACTATGAGCTGACTGACCACTTTTACTGCACTGTGCCTGTTTGGCTCAGTACAGTTTATTTAGCCTTATTCAGTTTTGGGTGGTTAATTAACCACTACCAAATCAGAATGCCTTCAGATATTTCAGAAACCAGCTCTGTCGTAACTAGATTGCTTACCATATTACACATATCTGTCAGTCGGCGGCTCAAGGATAGGAATGATCCTTTTTTTTTTTTAATACATTATTTATGGTTTATGATCTATGGTATAGCCTTGCAATTTTAATGGAGGCACACAGCATCACAATCGTGATAGATTTCATGAGGCTGAACATGCTCAGCATTGTGGGAAATATAAAAGGGCTGGTTTTGAAACATTCGTATTGTCAGTCTCTAGAACACTGAATAAATGTCACTGTTTTTATCCGCTTTTGATTAACATTGAAAAACATCTGTTGAAAATAGTAAAAGAACACTCTGTAAGGACAATAATTATGACTGTGGTTGCCTCTTATAGCTTTCTCAAAAAAACATTTCAAAATAAGAACGAAAGAGCAAGAAGACAAAAAGTCTGAAAACAGTTGAGGAACTCACACAGTGGCTTAAGGATTTGAGTGACTGCTTTTCAATGACATCACTTCTGCCTGGTTTAAAGTAGAGTTGGATGAAGTATCATAATAACACAGAGTTCATTTTTACTCGCAGTATTTTGCCCTCCCCTAGGCCAATATGCAAAAATGTTCCTGAGAGTTAAATATTTGATTTATTTTCCTTATTTCTTGTTAGTTATACACTTGAGCGGTCAAGTAAAAATATACTTTAGTGTACATTGTCATGACAACTTTGGGTTTAAAAAAAGGACTTCCAATAATGTGGCACGTAAAAACTAAAAACTCTTCAAATTGATTTATCACTAGCAGACGTCCAATCCGTTTGAACTGGGAATGTGGCAGCGAATGGCCCTCCAACTTCAAATAGATTGGACGTCTAGTTCCGTCAATGCTAGCCAATCAGTTACAGAAAATGTTTGACCCCTGGCAGTGACAACCAAGGTTATACTTCAATACAAAGCATTGTATTAAACTTTTTGCTAAAAATCATACTATGTGATTTCCTGTTTTATTTTTTTTTTTATTATTATGTTTTTTTTTTTTTTTTTTTTTTCTTAAACACATTCGATTCCTCACAGTTGAAGTGCACTTATAACGAAAATTACAGACCTCTCATCGATTCAAGTGACATAACGTGCACAATTGGTAGCTACCATTTACCTATTTACCTAATTTACTTTATTCAATCAAGCGTAGGTTTGCATAGGGACGGTAGGGACATGACACTAGCAACTTTTCAGGATACACATCCGTCTCACAGTTTTGAGATCAAGAGTTCCAATCCTGGGCTCTGGCCTTCCTATGTGGAGTTTGCATGTTCTCCCCGTGCCTGCGTGAGTTTTCTCCAGGGACTCCGGTTTCCTCCCACATCCCCAAAACATGCGTGGGAGGCTGACTGAACACTCTAAATTGTCCATAAGTATGAGTGTGTCGTGAATGGTCCAGTCTCATTGTGCCCTGCGATTGGCTGGCAACCATTTCAGGGTGTACCTTGCCTACTGCCCGTAGTTAGCTAGGATAGGCTCCAGCACCTCCGTGTCCCTTGTGAGGTTAAGCGGCATGGAAAATGAATGAATGAATGAAGGAAAGTTGTAAGGATAGAATTGACCCTGCCATTATTAGGTGAATTATTTTCATTATGTTTAGACTTGACCTTTTCACTTGCTGAATTTGTCGGTCAATTTTTTTCCCCTCAAACGCACGTTTGATTGGCTGATGACTACCCCGCACACACATACACACTCACACAACCTCGACAGAAATACATGTCAACATGCTGCCTTCCCCGCCCCATTTGAAGAGGAGGGTATTTTTTCCGCCAGCAAAAGCAGCAGCCACTGTGAGTAATGTAAAAAGACATCAATGTTGTGCAGGTGGGGACACATTACTAATTTTGCTACTGAAAGTCCGACCTGCATAAGTTAGCATAAGTAACTCTGAACTTCCTAGGGCGAGTAGAAAGCTGCTTGGAGAGAAGTGTCCTCCTGTATGTGTTTTAGCGTTATCGTTAATTAAAATGTATTGAAATGTATTAAATGTATTGAACTCTGCTGGAAACTATGGAACCAGCAAAACATGAGCAAGAAGCTGCGTAGAGAGGGAACTCCCATACTGTGTTTCACAGGAAAGTGTTGACAGTAAAAAAAAAAAAAAAAATTAAAAAATTAAAAATAAAAACATGCGGCTGCTTTTCTTCTTGTAAACGGCCTAGATCAGAAGGAAAAAAGGGTAGAGCGATATAGAGCATTTATTCATTAATTAAAATGCATTTATTACGCTATTTATTAAAAAAAATACTTGCAGCCTATGCAGACATTTTTTAGAAAATCATATATTAATTGTAATCAAAGTAAAAAGTTTAATTAATCCCAATTTAGATTTTTTTTCCATAATTGCTCAACCCACTAATGCACTCTAGGAGATGAAAAGAAGGGAAAAGTAGATGAAAGGGACAACCAATTAAATCAATGCATTGTACTTGTGGAATGTAAGCTAACATGTAGTTCGATGTATAGGTTAATAGATTAATGAGTACCCCCCGACCCCCCCCCCAAAAAAAACCCCGCAAAAAAACAACCACTGTAAATTTCCTTTATATGAAACAATTTTGAAAAATGACTTTCTCCATGAAAATAACAACATTTTCCATTTTTAAGTAGAAAACACATCACCGTATTCATGAGAAATGTAGCCCTGACCCCTGTTCACCCTATCTGTTTGGTCTTATGAATGTCTCTTCCCCTGCAAACAGTGTACATGCAGGTTATGCTGTTATAGCCTTACCAATGTTGAGACCAAACCTATGCCCTTGTAAAAAATGATTAAATATACATAATGCTTAAACGAACTGTGGCTTGTCACATTTTTTGAGAAGCTGAGTTCAAATTCATTTTGAACACCCATACCTGATACCCTCAAGGAATCACTCAAATACAAGCTGACTGATAAAAGAAGCCGGCCAGAAGAGCACAGCGACAACGCATCCAGAAGTTCACAGAGGAACCTAGAACATCTAAAGATCTGCAGGCTTCCTTTGCGCCAGTTAAGGTCCTTGTTGACGACTCATTATGGAAGAGACTACCCAAAAATGTCATCCATGGCAGAGTTCCAAGTAGTGTTGCGTCGATCCAATTTTTTTTGGCTCCCGATACAGATTCCGACACCTGGCTGTGCGGCATCAGCCAATGCTGCCAGTGCACCAATACCATGTTGTCTAAATTACTGCATGCTGCATTGAATGTAAAGTAATTGCTATCATGGCTTGGTCAGTCACTGCTTAACTCATTGTCTGCCATTGACACGTCGTAGGAGGTTTGGCAGTGAATGAAGGAACATTAATTCGCTGCCACCCTCTCACTTCAAATTGACTGGATGTCTACTAGTGATGAACTCATTTGAATTCACAGTTGGAGGATAACTGGATACCACACGTTTGGCTGGCTGTTATCATCTTTAAATCTTTAATATAATCTATCGCAACACTGACTCATTGACTGCACTCGTGGAATTCAGCAACAAAGACGCTGAACTTTGTTTTCTTGCTGTAAGTACACATTCTCCAAAATTATAAATAGTCATCATTGTGATCTTAATTTTGAATTTTGGCAAAACCAGTGGCCGACCATTTGCCACTCATTCAATATCAATCCTGCACACGGTATTATAGTGCAGTTGGTTACAGCCAAATTGTTCTAGTAGGTCCAGCTGCAGCCCGCAGTACTTGCAGGGGGCGCAGTTGGCGAATGACGAACGTTTGATCTAATTGGTCATTGAAAGCAGCGGACGTGATTGGCAGTTGACGAATGCTTGATCTGATTGGTCGTTGATAGCAAGTGATAACCGTAATAGGGATACATCCATAATCAACATATCTATTCATTCATATATATATATATATGTATATATATATATATTAAGGCTGGGACTTTAACGCATTAATTTCGATTAATTAATTATAAAGCTTTTAACGCGTTAAAAATTTTAACGCAATTAATTGTTTCAGTTCCATTTGTCCGCATGCGGAACCTTCCTAATCATTTGTTTCTGGTACGCCGGTAAATCTGACGCACACAAACAAACGCTAACAGCAGCAGTGATGGGAGGCGACATTTTATCTGGACAGTTAGGGGCTAGTTTTTCCCTATAAAACGCATCCTGATGGGACAATGGACAAGAGCATTGTTTTGTGCAAGCTGCCGACGCGGCCGCGCGCCTTCCTCGTCCCCCTCTTCCCGCCCGCCCTTTAACCAGGGCGCGGCGGCGGCGAGGGTCCCGGCGCGGTCGGCTTGGCGGTCACGGTTGCACCCGGCGGGCTGCCTCGGCCGGCGCTTGTGCAAGCTGCTATTCGATGACGAAAAGCAGACCAAAGGAGACCGATTGAAGTCTGTCGAGTATGTTGGTTTGACACGGGACCACTGGACTTTCTTGAGCAATTCTAACTATCTCGGAGTGACCGCACATACAATACAAGTCGTCAACAATGAATGGCATTTGGCGTCTTTCGTCCTGACTGTGCAAAAAGCCAACGACGGACGCTAAACAGTAAACTGTGCAGACCAGTTTTTTTTCGGTAGCTGAGTCCTGGGAGATTGAACGAAAAGTCACAACAATTGTTGTTGTACGGATTGTTGAATAACTTAATGTTGAAGTGTTGCACTTTGTTATTTTCTTGCAGTTTAATTATCAGTGTTTACATTTCACTATTTGAAAGAAAATATTTGGCAATATTTTATGCCTCATAGTTTTATCTTGTAACTACTGAAAAGTAGTTATGTTTACAGTTAAAAAACAGTAACTATCTAAAGAAAAATGTTTTCAAAGAACATAAATAATCCGGGTGCCTGAAACACTTTAAACCTGAATAGCTGTATTAGCACTTTGACCAATTGTATGCTGACGACATTACATATTAACAGTAATAAATTTGTTGTTAAGCTCAAAAAGGCTTTTTTATTGAGAACACGATTTGTTTTGTCAATATATGGTTTTCAATTAGAATGCGATTAATTTCGATTAATTAATTACAGACCCTGTAATTAACTCGATTAAAAATTTTAATCGAGTCCCAGCACTAATATATATATATATATATATATATATATATATATATATATATATATATATATATATATATATATATATATATATATATATATATATATATATATATACAAGAGACAAATTTCCTTAGCGAAATATGGGCGGCGCCATCTTGGACATTGTCTGCCTCGAACTTCCGGTTTAGAACAAACGTATGAGTTGCAGTTGAAGTTAGCAGCGTGTTGACACTGTTAAAACTGCTAAATCAAGCCAGAGGAACCCACAGAATCTTCAAAAATGGATTCAGCACGACGTAGATGAGATTGGAAGATTGTTCTTATCACTTTGTTGATTATACGTGGACAAAATTATAGTGCTGCAATGATTAATCGTTCGAATAATTCGACTCCAGTATTCGATTGGAAAAAAAGATTCGAATTAATTTTTTACTGCTTCGAGTATTAAAGTGGCGTTGTAATGGTTTATTTTGAAAGTGTTTGCATTTAGTTTTATTGATTTGCGTGGATACACTGCCCTCTGGTCTGCTTCATTTCACATGGGTGAATCCAGCTATTCCCTGTTAAGACCAACATAAGCAAAGTTTTTGTTTGAGCTAATGTTTTTTTTAATGCATTTGTAATCTAATGTATAAGTATATTTAGCCATTGTTTGCAGGAATATGTGTCTAAACCATTTGTTAAGAGCATTTAAAAAAAAAAAAAGTTTGCATTTTATAGTATCGAAGCTAGCGGACGTTTGCTATGAAAGTTAGTTATGAAAGCCAATGATCCTTTTGTGGTACATAGATCTTCATTTATTTTCTTTATACTGTTTGAGGCTCAACTCAGGTATTTTAATTTTTCATGTTCCTTATCCGCTTACTCAATTATTCGAACTAACTAGTTCATCGATTAATCGACTACTAAAATAATCGATAGCTGCAGCCCTACAAAATCATAACAACCCGTCAGCCTGTGTTGACGTAAGGTATAGATTGATACGCCGGGCACTTGAGTGACCAAAAAGAGTTGAAATTACATATTACAATTGCCGAATGCAGAAGGGCTGACACGGATTTTGTTGTTACAAGGAAATACTACAAGGTATGTACATATAAACAAAAATAGTTTTATTGCAGACATTGACCGCAATAAAACATTTGGACCATAGGCGGAGTTTGACTTTTGGGACAGGGGGTGCACAGCATGTTGATGACACCGAAACGCAGTGTTAGCAATAAAATTAACTTAAAAGAATATTTATGATAATAAGTTGAAAATGAGCGTTTTTTGTTTCTCATCATTCTTGAGGGGAATTCTAAATCAGGCTGCTTAGGACAGCTATACTTTTCGTCAAGATAGTCTTCCTTTGAATTTAGTTCTCCCGGTGGTCTCGTGCCAATGTATTTACCTTCGTCAAAAATTGTTTTGGTGATGTAGTAATCTACGAGGTTTTAAAACATGGCCCATCCATCAAAAAAAACTTTTTTTTCCTTCTGTCATATAACGTAAGATATGTACTGAACGTAAAAAAAAGGCAAGGTTTTACCGTTTTACTCTAGCTATAAATGTTATTACTGTAAGTCCTGTATGGGTTTCTCCAGTTTAATAAACATTGATGTCCAAAATATATAACTGTTGTTCTTTTCTGGCTTCAATTGATTGTTTAAGTCGATAACTAACTCATAACTAATGTGAGTGTGTGCACGTTCCCGTGGCCGGGGCATACAATTTTTGACGGGGGTAACTGCATTTCCAAGACACCGGTTGAAACGCCGCTCACCATTTTGGCAGTGCTCTTTGGCGGTTCGTGGTCCACATTTTCAGTCCTTGGTTCTTGCTCAGTAGTTGTTGTCGCTTTTGAAAGTTTAGGTTTGAAAAAAATATGTGTATCCATCTTGCCTCTTCAGTCCTCGGGTGGTTTTGGCTAAGCAAAGCAAATGACCGTCTAAGGTGCTAGTCACATTATCAGTTCGAAAAATGATTTAGTGAGGGTGTGCGCCCAGTGCAGTTGAAGAAGCGATGCATACACAGCGAGTCCATTTCTCTTATTCAATAGTTTATTTTGGCGGCGCCTTGTACACTCAAATGCTTTTTATCCAAATAAAAGACTCAAATCCAAAAGACTCAAAAACGTATTCAAAACGGAACAATCAAAATGAGTATATTCCTTTCGAGCACAATGCACTAAGCCACAGTCAAAAACTGTTTTGCCTTCCGAAATACCAACTCCTATGTCATGATTAGCTGTCATTTTAAGTGTACTGGAGCTGACTCCAGGTTATTGGAAAGAAACGTTTGACAGTCCCTAGTGGCAAGGAGTAAAATTACAATCATAACACAAATCGGGAATATGGCTCATACAAATTCTGATTATAAAAAAATATCTTTTTATGTTCATTTCATTTTTGTTGTTTGTTTTACTGCTTTACAACTTTTATATACAATTTTTAATGGAAAACGTAATTTTAAAATCTTGTATAGGAAAGTCAATTACATGTAATGACACTTTTCAGCCACCGGGGGGGCTGGCCCCCCCTTAAACTCCGCTTATGATTTGGAAAACATGATTCCATTTCTTGTTTTATTTAAAACGATTGGTGCATGTGCAAAATAGATCAATAAATCACAATTTATAAAATTATTAGAAAAATATTAACAAAGGTTGCGCATACGAGGAATGCGTTATGAGACAGCAGAGCTTAAGGGACCTTCTCCAAACTTACGCCCAACATCACGGAGACCCTCGGCGGCATCCAGACGGACTTTATCCCGCTGTCCTCGGTAATTCCAGCTCCAATAGCATATATTAAAGTTGCTGCAGTTAAAAAGCTCGTAGTTGGATCTCGGGATCAAGCAACGGTCCGCTTCGGGGCGAGCCACCGCCTCCAGCCTCTCGATCTGATTGGTCGATGTAAGCAGGGGTTGCGGTTGGCTTGTACTACGGGCTGCACCAGGACCCTTCTCAAATTGCTCCGTTTCTAGCGGGCTTCATATAAAAGCAGTGACTTGGTACCATCTTGTGGCATCTATAGATTATGATCGAAAAGTGTATTGTTTTGAGGGCCAGCTGTGCTTAGAAAGCAGGTTGCAGTTATGCTCCATTGATTCAGATCTTTTGTCTCCCATTAGAGATCACTTCTGATAGATGAAATTCAAACAGCAGATGGAGCAACTTTATGCACTGTGATACAGTACTTAGTTTGTTTTATTATTTGAATAAAATGCTTTAAACAAGACTTTGGGGAAAGGGTACACTCTGGACTTGTGTTTTCGAACCTTTATAGAGCCACGACACTCATTTTATACTAGATGAATATCACGGCACATAACAAAAAGTAGGAATATCGGAATACCGATGAGCCCATCTACAACAAGTCTGAACCTCTGTATTTAAATGCAATGCTGAAGCCAGGGTTCATACGGTTGTGAACTTCAATAGGTGGACACACAGGTTTATTTTCTATCCAAGGGAATCATTTAATTGAAATGACAGATAAACAAAGATACAGGGTTCTTTAAAAAATGACATGATCATCGAGTGAAATTGGATCATTTCACAGGTTAACCTCAACAATCTCTCACATCTCACTGTTGTGCTACAACACACTGGTTGGGACTGATCTACAGTAATTTGCCAGGGCACAAGCATATGAGAAGAGAAAAACATTCACCCTCACAAAATTTTATACTGATTTTAAGTTTGGAATTTAATTGCCTTCTACAGTGCATTACGTAGCAGGATCATAGCATGGAGCTAACGCACAAAGTTTTGGGAGGCTAATTACTTACGGAGCACCAACACACCAACTCACCAAAGGCCAATCAGAGCGACGAGTGTAACATGAAAATTAAATATTTGAGAGTAAAACAGTAAATCATAGCCGCCTTTATGTCACGTTTGCTGTTTTGAATGTTTACTAGCAGCGACTGCGCATGCCCAAAGTGAGATGAGCGAGTGCTGACATCATCGGAGCGTGAGCGTTCCACTCATATGGTTGCGGAGCAATCCCCGCAATCTAATTGTTCCGCTTTGGATGCTGGAATCAAGCGTGTGCGTCTTCGCCTTCTGTTTCGCCGTCGCCGTGTAAAGGCGAGGACATGCCGCTAAACAATCTTCGCGTCTTGGTGTCGCAGCGTCCCCATGCAAACGGCCCGTAATGCACTCAAAACCAGCAGTGATCTAACATCAACATTAATTGCGGCTCCAGGCGAGAGGATTCATGGCCGCATTTTATCTGTAATCCCACCGAAAGAAGCTCCCACATAAAGAAGCTCCCACCTGCCACACTTGTGGCTACATAATGACGTGATCGGATCGATCGGGACAGCTTTAATATTCACCATATGCGTACAAACATTGACTGAACGTCTCTCTGTTTACATATTTTTTCCAAGTTGATTGATAGTTGACCTTTTCACTTGGGTAATTGACGTCCATTTCACTCTTTACATTCTTCTGCTATGAAGTTGTCAGTTTGTAGACAGTTTCTAGGTTGGCAGCAAATATTAATATTCTTTGCCAGTCCTCCCACTTTTAATGAATTTGACGTCAAGCGTCATCAATGGCAGCCAATGGGTTTATATAAAACACTAAACAGGCCAGTTACAGACTCTTTACATTAGTCTTTTTCATGGTCTCTCCCCCCATCCAGATGCCTGAGGTCGAAATTTCGAGTATTACCAGAGTGTCCAAATACATGCCAGACTCGTTGGAACAATGTGCAATTCAATTTGGGCTTGTTCTGAGTGGGCCAGGAGTTGGTTATTAGTTTGGTGTTGTTTTACAGTTATCAGGGTTTGGCCTATTTTAATTTCCACACATGTTATGTATGCTTCCTTATATTCCTTATAAATTGTAAGCTACATATGACTTGTACCTCCCTACACAGCAGGAATTTATTTTACTGCATCCATTGTGTGAATTTCACCAAAATAAAGCAAGTGTTGTGAAAATAATTGTTTACTTGACTGTCAATGTTCATTCAAAAGTGTTGGAAACCTTAATTTTTTTACTAAAACCTTGTGTATCCGTTAACCAATGCTAGTTTAAAATGATTTGAGTTTTCGTCAACTAAAATGAGACTAAAACTGTTGTTTTCTTCAACTAAAACTAGACTATAACTTGTATGAATATTCATCGACTAAAAACTAGACTAAAACTAACACATTTGGAAAAGACTCAGACTAAGACTAAAATCAAAAGCGCTGCCAAAAACAACACTGCTCAAAACAACCCTCCGCTGAACCCAGGTTAGCGAAGTCAAACATTTTCAGCTACAATTGGCAAAAATGAAAGATGAGCCAAATGGGGCACGTTGAAATTGTTTGCTTTATTTTTCTATTTTAGCAAATATTGTTGACTGAACAGTTTCAAACCTTGCTCTAGCCTATCACATTCCTGCTAAAACATACAGAGGAGTTTCACACAACCGTCACAACCACCATATTTGGAATACTAATTATGAGAGAAGTTTTTGACTTGAGTAGATTAAAGAACAGTCAAAGAAATGCTTACTGTCACAAATTAAATTTGTCAAAGGATACAAATGACAGCTTAATGACTGGCACTTTCATATTAAAGAAAATATTACCTTCATCTTAAATGGGGAAAGTAAATTTGTCTCTCATATTGCATTTGTTTTCTTTCATTTTCCTCTAATAGAAGGATCAACTGCACTTTTGATGTTATTTTATATATACTAGTCCTTCTCAAAAAATTAGCATATTGTGATAAAGTTCATTATTTTCTGTAATGTACTGATAAATATTAGACTTTCATATATTTTAGATTCATTACACACAACTGAAGTAGTTTAAGCCTTTTATTGTTTTGATATTGATGATTTTGGCAAAAAAGCCAAGAAAAAAACAAAAATCCCTATCTAAAAAAATTAGCATATTTCATCCGACCAATACAAAAAAGTGTTTTTTAAAACAAAAAAAGTCAACCTTCAATTAATTATATCAGCTATGCACTCAATACTTGGTCGGGAATCCTTTTGCAAAAATGACTGCTTCAATGCGGCGTGGCATGGAGGCAATCAGCCTGTGGCACTGCTGAAGTGTTATGGAGGCCCAGGATGCTTCGATAGTGGCCTTAAGCCCATCCACAGTGTTAGGTCTGGTGTCTCTCAATGTCCTCGTCACAATATCCCACAGATTCTCTATGGGGTTCAGGTCAGGAGAGTTGGCAGGCCAATTGAGCACAGTAACGCCATGGTCAGTAAACCATTTACCAGTGGTTTTGGCACTGTGAGGAGGTGCCAGGTCATGCTGAAAAATGCAATCTTCATCTCCATAAACCTTTTCAACAGATGGAAGCATGAAGTGCTCCAAAATCTCCTGATAGCTAGCTGCATTGACCCTGCCCTTGATAAAACACAGTAGACCAACACCAGCAGCTGACATGGCACCCCAGACCATCACTGACTGTGGGTACTTGATACTGGACTTCAGGCATTTTGGCATTTGCTTCTCCCCAGTCTTCCTCCAAACTCTGGCACCTTGATTTCCGAATGACATGAAAAATTTGCTTTCATCTGAAAAAAGTACTTTGGACCACTGAGCAACCGTCCAGTGCTGCTTCTCTGTAGCCCAGGTCAGGCGCTTCTGCCGCTGTTTCAGGTTCAAAAGTTGCTTGAACTGGGGAATGCGGCACCTGTAGCCTATTTCCAGCACACGCCAGTGCACGGTGGCTCTGGATGTTTCGACTCCAGACTCAGTCCACTGTTTCTGTAGGTCCCCCAAAGTCTGGAATAGGCCCTTCTCCACAATCTTTCTCAGGGTGCGGTCACCTCTTCTGGTTGTGCAGCGTTTCCTGCCACACTTTTTCCTTCCCACAGACAGACTTTTTCCTTCCCACAGACAGACTTTTTCCTTCCCACAGACTTCCCACTGAGGTGCCTTGATACAGCAATCTGAGAACAGCTTACTCGCTCAGAAATTTCTTTCTGTGTCATAGCCTATTGCTTGAGGGTGTCAATGATGGCCTTCTGGACAGCAGTCAGGTCGGCAGTCTTGCCCATGATTGCAGGTCCTGTGAGGTCTGGAATCGGCCCTTCTCCACAATCTTTCTCAGGGTGCGGTCACCTCTTCTGGTTGTGCAGCGTTTCCTGCCACACTTTTTCCTTCCCACAGACTTCCCACTGAGGTACCTTGATACAGCACTCTTGGAAAAGCCTATTCGCTCAGAAATTTCTTTCTGTGTCTTAGCCTCTTGCTTGAGGGTGTCTATGATGGCCTTCTGGATAGCAGTCAGGTCGGCGATGATTGCGGTTTTGAGTAAGGAACCAGGCTGGGAGTTTTTAAAAGCCTCAGGAATCTTTCGCAGGGTATTTGAGTTAATTCGTTGATTCAGATGATTAGGTTAGCAGCTTCTTTAGAGTACCTTTTCATTATATGCTAATTTTTTGAGATAGGGATTTTTGGTTTTTGTTGACTTTTTTGCCAAAATCATCAATATTAAAACAATAAAAGGCTTGAACTACTTCAGTTGTGTGTAATGAATCTAAAATAAATGAAAGTCTAATGTTTATCCTTGAATTAAGGCTGATAACCAATCAATAGGGTTATACTTCCCAGATCAACTTTAGAACTTAAGGATGATTGTATTTCTCCACTTGAGCTGCTCTAATTAAAAGTCAACTACAACTATGCCTCATGCTGCCTTTTTTAACATATGAATGCTTTGTGCTAAAATACATGCATTAAATTCTACTATTATCTTTAGACAAAGGAAATGAAATAAATTGATACACATGAAACAACTAGTTGCTGAATTCCCAGCTTCATATCACATCAGGTGATTGACCCTCGCGTATAATATACTCAAAACAATGAAAAAACTGTCATGTCTGGAAACAACATTTTAAGGTGCCAAATATTATAGATTTTTTTTTTTTTTTAATGCAAAAAAATGGAGTGCTTCTAGAAGATGCGCCACTGGAGCTATATTATCATAACAAAGTTGGAAATAGGCAAGAAATTAAAAAAAAAAAGGTGTGTACATTCCAGATATATAGTACATACTGTAATGTTAGCGGTGACCAGCTGAATGTATGCAGAAATACATTTTCAATGTAAAAGTTCTCTGCCATCAGATACAGTATATATGTAAATGAAATTATAACTATAGTATTTGTAGTATGCTGTATATACTGAACTATGTTATAATACTTAGAAGAAAGTCGCATTGTCTGCAACAGGTTTAATGCGATAAAAAACTTTAACCAACAAGATCCTAAGCATGTACTGTATATAGGATGGTCTGCCTGCATCTAGAAGTTCATTTTCTCATTTAAATCTTGTATATTTTCCTGTTAAAATGTGGGATTCAAACAGCTATTATAGAATACAATAGGATCACAAACAAAGGCTGCACACCAGAACACAATACACCGTGCAGTCTTTATGTAAATCGATGAAAATAATGTCTAACAGCGCAATCAGATTATAAATAGTGCAAGGCTTCATGTCTTATAAAATCCCTCCCACCAGTTCCCCTGGGAATTAAATGGAATTAATTAAATGCGAATTCCAAGCAAATTCAATAAAGTGCATTAATTTAATCTCCTAAACAATTACCGTATTGGCCCGAATATAAGACACTGTTTTTTGCATTGAAATAACACTGAAAAAGAGAGGGGGGGGTCGTCTCATATTCGCGGTCTAGACATTATCCCCATTCACGACGCTAGATGGCGCCAGATATCATTGAAGCGATGTTCTGTCATGACAGATCTCAGCTACTCTCCTCATTCACGATGCTAGATGGCGCCAGATATCATTGAAGTGATGTTCTATCATGACAAATCTCAGCTACTCTTTTTAGTTTAACCAGTTTGCATTATTTTATTGCAATGTTTTTCATTATTCAGATTTGTTTCAAGACTACAATTACAGTCAGACTTCACTTAATGCAGTTATTGCAATTTAGTTGTTTTATCACAATAGATTGGTTTATTTACATTTCAAAAACCAGAAGCCATTAATTTACGAATGTGATTGCACTGTGGTTTACATATTTAAATGTTTAGATATTATGATTTGAATGAGGCAAAATAACATGCTTTTTTCTCTCAAATATATTGTTATAATCATTTGTTTCGGATGTACTGTAATTATTCGCTGAATAAAAATTTATTTGGTGTTCAAAAAGTCTTTTTCAAACTTGAGTCTTGAAAAAGAGGGGGTCGTCTTATAATCAGGGCGGTCTTATATGCGGGCCAATACGGTACTAGTTCGGTTTGGGCTGTCAAAGCATTCTTTTTAAAAAGTAATGTATCTTACAAAAGGTATTGCAGATGATAAATGCTTTAGAAATGTTGGACAGTACATTTGATATTTCGCTTTTTTATTGTACCTTCTGGGAGAGTTCCATTTCTCAACTGTTTTCATCCACCAACCGGGAACCGTTAATCCCACGGTAGGTAACACGGCTAGGTCGAACAAGCACACCGTGACCTGGGCGGCAGGTGAAGTAGCGACGGCCGCCTACAGAACCATCGTTCTTTCCCTTAGGGCCTCGCAGCTCCAGACCCAGCCAAAGGCCTGGGGCAAAGTCAGTTGTGCCCATGTAACGGATGGAGGCCATTTCATTGGCACTGTTCAACAGGACCTGCATGCCCTCGTGGAGGCGGACCTGGTTGTCAGACCTGTAGACAGTCCCAGCGGTACTTCTGGGCATGCTGCTGATGCTGCTGCTGCCTCCGCTCAATGTGCTCCAGCGCCGACGATGAGGGTTGGATCGACTCCTTTACGTTGAGTAGGAGCGGGGCATAGGGGATAAAGTTAATTAGCATGCAGTAAATAGGATTAAAAAAAACATCCAGAATAGACTGACAGAAACTCAATACAATGCAATAGAGCCTCTAAGGTCGTGGAAACATTGGAGGTCATTGTTCCATTAGAAAAGTTAAAACTTTTATGTACATAATTCTGGTTATCCACAAATCACTGATAAGACTGAAAAAATACAAATGTATAATCGCCACATAATATAGACAATAGCGAAATTGAGCGAGTAACTGAGACTAAATTTTTAGGTGTAATACTGGATGAACAGTTGAATTGGAAGTCACAAATAAAGCACATAAAAACAAAACTGGCAAAAAGGGTTGGACTACTGAACAAAACAAAACCCTTTTTAAATTATAAAGCACGCCATATCTTGTTCTCTCTCTCTAATGCCATACCTCAGCTACTGTGTGGAGGTTTGGGGCAATACATATCCCAGCAATTTACAGTCACTTGTGGTACTTCAAAAAAAGGCAATAAGAATAGTGCACAAGGCTAAATACCTCGAACATACAAATAGACTGTTCTTGGAATCCAAGCAGTTAAAATTCCTGGATCTAGTCAAATTCAAAACGGCCATAATCATGTTCAAGGCACGGAAAAACGCATTACCTGGAAATATACAAGTTTTGTTTTCAAATAGACAAGGAGGGTATAATCTGAGAGGGGAGTTAAATTTCAAAAAGCAATACCACCGTACAACAAAAAAGAGTTTTTGTCCTTCAATTTTAGGTGTGGACTTGTGGAACAAACTTACTGAGGACCTAAAGAAAAGCGCTAATTTGAGCGTGTTTAAGAGAAAATACAAAGATCTTGTTTTCTGTAATTATAGAAATGAATTATGGTATTTATGTTGAGAAAATGTTGAGTGATGCCAACAAATGTTCTTTAGGCATTATTGAACTGTTGTGAATTGTATTTGTTTTGTCTGATTCATGCTGATGAGTATGTAGCGGACAAAGGGGTAGGAAGTTTTTACTTCTTCCTACTCCTTTTCGAATCTTATGTTTTGTTTGTATTCTTGTATATCCATAATGTGATGCATGTTTTCGAAATAAAGTTCAATCAAATAGTTTTTTTTTACATACACACAATTAATAGATAGACAACTAAGGCTAAGTTCACACAGCATGTCAATACCGATTTCTTTGCCCACATGTAGGGATGGGAATCAAAATCTGATTCCAATTCCGAACCGGTTCCTAGTGTTTCGAGGCCTCGACATCACAATGAAAAAGCCTTCACGATCCCTTTAACGATTCCTAAAGACGCGTACTGCATCATCACGTGACGTGACGCGTCTTGTTGCCCAGACGCATCCTGGACGCATCAAACTAGCATGGAGCCAAGAACCGCTGTTCCAAAGTTTGGCTATACTTCACCAGGAAAGAGGGTGAAAATGATAGGCTACGATAGTATAGCACGAGCATTGCAGCCGTAAACATAACAATGATCGTAGGTTCAAATGCTCGAAAGTGTGTCTTCACTTCACGAGGAAAAATAACAACAAAGCGACTTGCATTCATTCACGCATGAAAATCACTCACCTTTCGGCTAAATTCGCCATTTTGAAGTCAAAGAGGGTGACATACTTGAATTGTGTAGATCCGAGGACAAAATTTTTAAGAGGGGAGTCGTAATTCCATCTAACTAACTAACGAAATGTTTTATTAAAGTTGCTAAGCCTGTCGCGATATGAAATGAGTCCATTTGTCGCAAGATAAATAAAAATGACGATAATTTTCACGGCTGCGTTTTATCAACGCGTGTGTGCATGCATACATTTGTGTGTGCGTGTAGATGACTATTAGACTCCAGTTCATTTCACTGATGTTTATTAGTAATCAAAACGCCGTAGAATCACAGTTCAGACATACAAAATAAGGAAACACGTGTATATTAAACACTGTAAGCGTTATTGAGACGAATGGGGGAAAAAAAGACAACCTACTTTAGCCTGTTATAAAACATTGGCAGTCTTTTCCAAAACGCAAACTTGCGGTTAAAAGGTGACACTTCAAACATGAAAAATCACTGGTTAACATAATATGCAAACGAAAAAATTGAGGAAAAAAAACCCAAAAAACAATGAGTGACAGTGACACCACAAGCAAAGACGAAAAGTGATTTTGTGCGGAGTGTGAAGCTGTTAGCGATTTAGCGAAACATACTTCCGGTGTACATTTCAAAATAAAAGCACACCACGTTCATATTAATAACGATTTCTGGAGTTAATCCCACATACTTCAGAATTAATACTATAATATGTAAATAATATAATACTATAGAATTCAGATTCTACACTAAGAATAGCTTTAAAATGACACCCTTTTTGAAAAATATGATTGGCAATGAATATTATAATTATTATAATACTATCATCTATAGTAGTATACAATAATAATAATGCTAGATTTTTTAAAGAATTGTTTTGAATAATGTTGGAAAGGCTAAGTCAGTGTTCTGAATCTGTTTACATTCCATTCTTATGCACTAGTTAATGCTATGAGCATTTGACCTCATTGTTTATGTGTGATTAATTATTGTTATGTACATGTTTATTTGTACTTCAATAAAGCCAAAATGTTTTTGTGAATTAATAAGCGTCAACAAAAATTTCATTGCTAAATAAGTCAAAATAAAAAAAGGGGGGGGGATTATTAAAATAGTTGACTAATCGTAAAAATAGTCGGCTGACTAATCGGGAGAAAATTTGTCGTTTGGGACAGCCCTAGCGGAACATATTTCCTCCACACCCTTGTCACCTTTTTAACCCCTTACCCATTTTCATGCCTGGTAATTGCAAGGTGGAGATAACTGCGTCGGGAAGGAATACGACCAATATGCCAATATATTCCAATATTTTTTATTTCTATTAGAAAAATGTTTCAGTAAAATGTTACACATTCTTGTGTATTTTCTACATATTGTCACAGTTAACATTGAGGCTTTGGGCCTCTTTTGACCTTGTTGTGAGTTTGTAAGGTTGTGACTTCTGATTAAACAAACTCGATGCCAATCAAAACATTTGTTCTTCTTTTTCCCCAAATTAGAATCAATAAGAGAATTGATAAAGAATCGAATCGTTAAGCAATACCGATAATGGAATCGGAATCATAAAAATCCTATCAATTCCCATCCCTACCCATATGTGACGCATATCAGATTTTCTTCTCATGCAGTGTGAACAGTCCAATTCAGGTTTTTTCAAATCCGACCTGGGCTTTTTTCATATGTGTTAATAAATTGGATTAGCAAAGAAAGCGATGCGTCTGCAGTATAAACGCTCATCCGTACACCTTCAACATAGGTGCAGACGGGCAAAGGCATGAAAAGATACCTTTTCCTGTTTGACACTACTCATGACGCTATCAAGTTGAGAAAATGTTGACTTCAACAGCACAAAATCATCAAAACAGTCACAGCATGACAACAAAGACCTGCCAAAAGCGCTATATTTATTTCTGTAAACACACTGCGACATGTGGTGAATGTTGTCACTTGTTCTGTTCACTGTCAAGTCGCTTTTATTTTTGTAAAATCAAAGGCCGAACAAAAAAAAAATCTGAATTAACAAAATAATACATGATGCGCATTACACTCTGTTGTGCGTGGATAGCCTAATTTTGAAATCAGAAATCATTTGAAGACTTAAAAAGATAGACAATTTGCAATTTTGGCAGAGAAATATACCCAAATTATTTGCTTTAGCGGTCCTTGTCACATTTTGTGGTGGGCCGGATCTGGGCCAGGCCCTGGTGTTTAACCTGTAGTATAAAACAATGATCCCCAACCACCGGGCCGGGGACCGGTACCGGTCCGTGGTGCATTTGCTACCGGGCCGCGGAGAAATAATAAATAATTTCTTATCTACCGTAATCTGGCCTGTGCCTCTTCACACATCAATAAACCTGTCTACTCTATTGACTAATCAGAGTAGAGATGTGTGTACGTCACCATCTAGTGGTTGGCCGTCATTACTAGGGTGTTTTCTACACCTTTAGCAGCCCAGAATCAGTCAATGTAAATAGTAATGTTTGCTGATGTTGGATGTGTGCTGCAGGCGGCGACGTCTTGGGACAGCTTTTTTACGGGGTAAAGGCCACCTGCTGACAGAGGTGGGTAGAGTACCCAAAACTTTTACTCAAGTAAGAGTAGTGTTACTTCAAAATAATATTACTCAAGTAAAAGTAGTCATCCAAACAATGTACTCGAGTTCAAGCAAAAGAGTATCCAGTGAAAAAAATACTCAAGTAATGAGTAACATTGTGAGTAACTATTTATTTTTGTTTTGTTTTTTTAAAACAATTGTATTTTTTTTCTCTCAGCAAACTTACCTATATGAACTGTTGTTATAATGATACTGTACAGTAACCCATTACATAACCACATCAAGCCGAAGAAATACAAAAAAACCTCATTCAAATCCGGAGAGAGAGAGAGAGAGAGAGAGAAAAAAAAAGACAAAAATGAAGCATTATTTGTCCAAAGAGCATGGGTGCCCTCTAATGGAGAAAATAGTTCCTAGTTTGAATAGTAAATACAGTTCCTTCATAGTTACTCTTATGAAATTAATCATATCTCCTGTTTTTCCGTGGTCAATCGGTGCCAAATAAAAACTGGGAGAGAGGTTTAAATCCGCGCTTTCGAGTCATGTTGAGGGCAGCGCTCTATGTCAAATACGTCATTTTTTACGGTGCTTTAAAGATGCCATGTTATTGAACAGGCTGGCGCGTTCATTAGAGTTGGGTATCGAGCATCAATGGGATCCAGTTCTAACACTCCGATGCTCCCGGAATTGCTTGAGTTTTTACATTTCGATTCCATGTTTCGATGCCCTGACTGCAGAGCAGGAAAAAAATGCTGCCGAAAACATGAAGAAGCCTCAAGAAACGTGTGTTTGTGCATTGCAACTTGATTACAACCATGGACACGGTGCAGCGGCGCTCAAAGGTTTGGCTCAACTTTACTAAAAATAATGACCAGTCAGCTCAGTGACACATTTGCAACACAACTACATCATGCAAAGATGGCTGCACGGCCAATATGATTAAACACCTCCAGCTTCATGGAATACAAGTGCCAAGCTGAGTGCTGCGTATTTGACACGCAGCGCCGGTCCTCTAACCAGTCAGAACCAGGTAAGTAAAACAATAACATAAGTCTGTCTTCTGCTGCCCCCGCGACCCGACCCCAGATTGAGCAATAGATAATGGATGGATGGATAGAATAGTATGTGAATAAGTCGTAATATATCGTCGGGCTACGGTAGATATCATATATAGAACTAGATGCGAAATGACAGACTCGCCGCCGGCGTTAGTAAACAGCTGCCTTAAAGTCTTAAAATAATAAAGCAGTAGAGCGTTGCCGCCTCCGTTAAAATTAACAATATTAAAAGATCATCAAATTATAATAAATAGAAGAATTTATACTAATGCTTTGTCAAAGCCCCCAGCCAAGGTACATGTATGGAAAAAGAATATGTGTAGATGTTTTCTCCGAGAGCTTTTTCATAATAAGCATCTTTGTGAAAGTGCACTCCTGTGGAATAAAACTTCCTCATATTCAAGTTCAAAGACTGAGATTTATATACAAGTTAAAAATAGCTCTGTGAGAAGTTCATATGAATTAAAAAATCATCAAGAAGTTAGGACATTAATATAAACTATGCGATTTTAGTGAACCTGCATTTTTTTTTTTTTTGGGACCCCGCCTCTTAAAAGAATCGGAATCGAGAATCGTTCGGAACCGGAATCGACACGCGGAATCGGAATCGATCAATTTCAAACGATGCCCAACACCGAATGATCATAGATCGGCAAGCTTGCGTCTGATTAGTGCAGTACTTCTCAAATGGTGGGGCGCGCCCCCCCAGGGGGGCGCAGAGCGATGCCAGGGGGGGCGCGAGTGACCTCGGGGAACATGCTTTTATTGTTTTTTTATTTTTTTTGCCGTACTAGAATAAAGTGTACTTGCACATCCACTCCGTGGGTGGCAGTGGCGCTCTCATTTTCAAAGTGCGTGCAGTATTTTTGAAGTAAGCAAGAGCACACGGAAGAGACTCATGCAGAGCTGGACTCACGCAGCGACCCACTGTCTTCTTCGGTTCTCACGTGTCCGGCCGAGAAGTGCCGTTTTCGGCTTGGGATCGTCACGACCACCGCCCTCACCTACGGTTCTACCTCGGCCGCCGAGAATGCGCTTTTTTCGGGCCGTTTGCCTTTGACTTTTAATATAGTGGGAAATGAGGAAAGACCACTGTTTACTGAGTCTAAAAATGATTATAGCGGAGAAACCAAATCAGTTAAGACGCCACTTAAAGACATCCGACCTCAATCTCATTGATAAGCCGCTTGATTGTTTTTCAGCGAAAATGTGCCGAATATTGCCAATTGTCACAATCGTCCCGCTTTGTCAGTGTTATATCAGTAAACCAGTGAGCACTGTGGTGAATCAGCGAAAATAAAAACTTTCCTTCTGTCCAAAGACTTTTTTCCCCCCCTTCTATTCAGTTTTGTTTTTCGGTCAAATGTTTTGGCACGTTGTCCTGAAGAGTAAATGTTTCTAATCAATTTGAATTTGTTATTATTTACTGATTTTATTACATTTTATTTTTCAGTATCAAATGGTCAAAAATGTACCTTGAGTGTATTTTTACAGTTTGGATGTGACTTTTTTTTTTTTTTTTTTTTTTAACTTCAGGCAAATTGATGCGCGTTAAGTCTTTTCTGTTACAAGCAACACAATGTTAAAAAAGTTATACTTTATTATAAGTTGATCTATGTTACTTTTTTTCTTTAATAGAAAAAAAAGGACACAATGTTAGGCTGAGGCGTACTTATAATAGTAATATAGACGAATGATACTATTTACAGTGGTGGCAGAGAGTTGGGGGGGGGCGCGAAACATTTACGTCTTCCTTGGGGGGCGTAACAGAAAATAATTGAGAAGCACTGGATTAGTGTAATGGAGTCATGTGATTATTGTTGCGAACTTGCGATGTCTCATTGGTGAAATTATTACTAGACTACTCTTGGCATCGCTGGTAAAAAAAAATAAAAAAATAAATCTAATTGGTAGAATAAAGAGGAAAAATGTAATGACCCTTGTGTAGCCCAAAGTAGCTGAGTAAGAGTAGCATTTTTTTCTTCACAAATCTACTCAAGTAAAAGTAAAAAGTATGGCTTAGTAAAACTACTCTTAGAAGTACATTTTTCTTAAAAAGGTACTCAAATAAATGTAACGGAGTACATGTAACGCGTTACTACCCACCTCTGCCTGCTGAGCTAGAAGCGCCTACAACCAAGTCCATTCTGCATAATATGTGGCTAAAAGCTAGCAAACGAGGCAACAAAAGCGAATGCACTGAGAGCATCATACCTCGTGGCGAACTGTATTGCTAAAGCCAAGAAACCTTTCACGATTGGAGAAGAACTCATTATGCCTGGGACCAAGAATATTTGCCGTCAGGTTTTAGGAGAGGCCGTTGTTAAAATAGGTTGAGTCAGCGTATGGTGAGTTACATTTTCCCTGCACTTAAGGTTCGTTTTCAGCCCCATCAAGTTATTTTATATTTACTGTAATTTTCTGTCACACATTTCCGGTCCATGGGAGGAAAAAAGGCCCAGATCACACCTGTCTGTGGTGCAAAAAAGGATGGCGACAAGAGGATTATGTTTTTGGGGTTGGGAAGGAGAGAAATCAGAGTCCGACCATTGGCCCTGAACAAAACGCCATTGTTGCTCATAACTGTCATTTTTTCTGTAGCTGAAAATGATGGCAATCATCTGGAGAGATGTGTGAGTATGACACGAAAATGAAGACACACCTGGGCACAGGGCTTCTTCTGTTCTTCTCTTTAGGTGGAGCAATGGCAGATGATGTGCTGAAACTGCGACGAATCACCCCTGTATAGCAATCAGAAAAATCAAGTGTGTATATTCTGCCAAAACCCGACAAATGCAGAGACACGTTTCAGACGAGGGCTGCAATGTGGCAATTGCTCTCACCGCTGATTGATGTATGATTGAGATGTGACGAAGAGAGCTCTGAGAGGCAATCAACAGATCCGTGGATCCTGCGGGTGCGCAAAACAATAAACAGATGTAGCACAAGTAGTATAACATGATCATCCATGTAAATTCCACCAGCAGCAAAGTCACTTCTAATTCAGTAACTGCTAGTGTATACCATTTTAGTTTTCAAATAAAAATAGATTACTTCAGACGACGCTGGCTCTGACAGAAGCAAAAAGTGCTTCGACATGAATTTCTCCACTGTGAGAGTAATAGAGGATTATCTTATCTCCCTACAGCAAAAGAAACGTTGTTTGTTTTCCTAATGGCGTGTTGTAGCTGCTGACGGGAGAAGAAAAGGAAGGTTGGTTTAAACAGGGTGTTCACAGGAAAGAAAGTGAGATTCTCGCTATGACAAAGGTGCAGGAGTGAGGGTGGGGGAAAAAAGTATGGGCCTCAGGGTTAATTAGGAGGGGAAACACCAGAAAAAGACATGAAAAAGGTATTACAAACACAAAGGTTCTTCCTTGCCCAAAGCAGCTCTTACTTCACTGAAGGTGTAAATCGTAGATTAAAAGAAACAATGTTACGAGAGTAATGAAAGCAATAAAGAAATAAGGAGGAAAAACCTGGAAAGCCCCTGAGGGTCTAAGGAAAGCTGCCGTGGCAGAGCAAAAGCAACCCTACCTTGATTTGAAAGTAAAACCTGCAAAATCGTTTTTAAATGATACTACACCATAATTTATAACTGGCTTGTGACTATATATCGAAAAACGACTTTCTGCAGGCTCTACATAAATAGCTTCCTTAGCATTTGATATGCCTATTGAGTCATTGCTGTGGCTTGAGGCAAATCTAAAAGGTTTATGATGATAAAATGTTTCATTAAATTGTTGCAATGCAAAGTCATTCGCTAGCTCTTCATGGCGTGTACTCTTCAAAGCAAGATCCAAGATTATGATCAGCAAGACTAGCACATACTCCACTACGAGACTCATACAAAATTTAGACAAACGACACACAAATAGCCTCTTACAGGTAGGGGTGTGACAAAATATCGAAATGGTGATATATCGTGATACTTTGTATCCCAAAAGGTTATCGATATGCTCCTGCCAAGAATCAAGATATCGTTTTAAAAAGGTGTTACTGTCTAAAAATAAATAAATAAAAAGGAACCAACAAGTTTCTACCAAAATCTTCCACCATAATAGTGTCTCAGTTAACTCTAAAGCCTGAGTTATACTCCCGCGTTGCGGTGACGGCGCAGCGACTACGGCGTCATTCGACATTCGATAGTTCTGCGGTGAGGGAACGCGTTGCTCTGTAATTCACCGCCAAGCCACTAGAGGGATGTGGCGTTATGTTTGTACGGTTTTGGGGCATGCTTGTTCACTTCCGCTAGTCGGAGAAAAAATAAACAATGCAAGATGGAACTCTTGAAAGTAAATATTCTGCTCATCAACACTGAATAAATATTGAACATACAAATGTTGAGGGGCAGGCGACGCAGAAGACGGTTTCGAGGCGGTCTGGCCGACTTTTGATGCCGCACAGAGAGTTTTAGACTCGGGTGGAGAGAGCTAGCCGTGGCGGCTGGCTTCAAACTGGCGTCGAGCACTGCATTCAAGGTCTGCAAAGCCCTCCAGCCCGATTTGTTTGCCGTCTCCTACAACCAGCCAGTGGGAAGCCATAGCAGATTTCTGGCGTCTATGGAACTTCCCAAACTGCGTTGGGAGCCTTGATTTTAACGTTATCATAAAAAGCACCGAGGCACTCTCAATCAGTGATGATGTATCGTGTGTATGAACTGTCTGTTATTGAAAATTAAAAGATCAAAACAACTCTTTTGACACCAAATCTGTGCTTTATTCTTCATATACTTGAAGTGTGACACATAAATAAGTCACAGACTCACAGCAAACATATGTACACAGTAAATGTTGAAGTGCACCTACCAAAAATACGACATAAAGTGATAAAAAGTTGGCAGTTTTTGGCCGACTGGGTCACCGCTTCGTGTGGCCACTCGATTCCGAACACCCACGTCTCGGTGGTTCTTCCATTTTTTTTTTTTTTTCAATCGCCGACCTTGTCATTTGGCAATCACAATAATGTCTTGACGAGACTTGCTCTTCGATGATACCCCCGTCGGCTTGGTCCATTTTTGCGTGTAGAAAATAATGTCTGATTCTATTCTACAATGGCGGTGTTTTCGTGGTAAACCGGAAACAACAGTCTGAGCGGACCAATCACAGTCCGTTTTCGCCACGTCATACACGTCTAGGTGACGCGAAGGTTAGAAAATTCGAGAGGCGCGCGTCAGGCTACGTCGTAGGGTCGTAACTCGATTCTTCCTTGACAGCGTAGGTCTGACGCGGAAGTATAACTCGGCCTTGAGGCTGCATTGACGGTGCACGATGGCCAATCCATTTACACTGGGAACGTTCGTTCATTCGAAACCAGAGCATTCACAGTCATTCTGTCCGATTTTGAGGGCATTTACAGGTCATTTCCTGTTGAGTTTGAGTCACTGCCTATTCATTTGGGTCATTCCCAGGTCACTTTCTGTTCTGTAACTCAAAATAAACAGGAAGTGACCGATAAAATACCCCAAAATTAACAGGAAGTAAGTGAAAATCAACACGTAAATGACCTTAAATAGCCCAAAATTACCTTATTGCCTGGCATTGGCTGCCACTGACGGCCATAGACATTCAATCCGTTTGAAGTGGGAGGGATGGCAGCGAATGAACATTCGCCAGCCTCCCAGTTCAAATGGATTGGACGTCAACTAGTGATAAACGCATTCCAATTCACAGCAGAAGCTTGTTTTTCTGTTTATTAGTTGTTTGTAGAATATCCTAGAATGATTCCCTGACCAATGTATCGCTAATCGTTGTATCGCCATATCGTCAGATCATCGTTATCGTGAGCTTTGTATTGCAAATCGTATCTTATCGTTAGGTACCAAGAGGTTCCCACTCCTACTTACAGGTGTAACTGCTACTGGATGAACTGACTCATTCACATAAATCTACCAATTAGCGTATTTTCCGCATTATAAGGCGCATTGGAATATAAGGCAGATCTTCAATGAATTACCTATTTTAAAACTGTTTTCATATATATAGGGTGCACAGCATTATACGGCGCAGTAGTAGTAGTTGTTGGGGTTGCATGATGCATCCACTAGATCAGTGGTGTCCAAACTATTCCACATAGGGCCGCAGTGGGTGCGGGTTTTTGTTCAAACCCATCATGAGGACAACCTTTCACCAATCTGGTGTCTCACAAGTGTAATCAATTGATTGCAGTCAGGTGCTGCTTGTTTTAACGCAAACTTCATTGGTTAAACTCTCTGCGCTCGATTGGTAGGAACAAAAACCAGGACCCACAGCGGCCCTTGAGGACTGGTTTGGACACCCATGCACTAGATGAAGCTGTGCTGTAGGGAATGTCATTACATGATTGACCAATACTGATCCATATATAAGGCGCATCAGATTATGAGGCACTTCTGAGAAAATTGAAGGCTTTTAGGTGCCCCTTATAGTGAGGAAAATAAGGTTACTTAATAGTATAAAATGCTAATGGACGCAACAGTTACCTGTTTACTTTCAAACTTAGCTTGTTTAAAGAGATGAGTGATGTCCTGCACACTATGATCATATCACCATTTTGATATTTTGTCACACCCCTACTATGTCCAGGTCCTTCTCAAAAAAATTGCATATTGTGATAAAGTTAATTATTTTCTGTAATGTACTGATAAACATTAGACTTTCATATATTTTAGATTCATTACTCACAACTGTAGTAGTTCAAGCCTCTTATTGTTTTAATATTGAGGATTTTGGCAAAAAAAAAGTCAAGAAAAAGAAAAAAATCCCTATCTCAAAAAATTAGCATATCATGAAAAGGTGCTCTAAAGAAGCTACTAATCAATTGACTGAACGAATGAACTCAAAACTCCTGCGAAAAATTCCTGAGGCTTTTAAAAACTCCCAGCCTGGTTCATTACTCAAAACCGCAATCATGGGCAAGACTGCCGACCTGACTGCTGTCCAGAAGGCCATCATTGACACCCTCAAGCAATAGGCTATGACACAGAAAGAAATTTCTGAGCGAGTAGGCTGTTCTCAGAGTGCTGTATCAAGGCACCTCAGTGGGAAGTCTGTGGGAAGGAAAAAGTCTGTCTCTGGGAAGGAAAAAGTGTGGCAGGAAACGCTGCACAACCAGAAGAGGTGACCGCACCCTGAGAAAGATTGTGGAGAAGGGCCTATTCCAGACTTTGGGGGACCTACAGAAACAGTGAACTGTGCCTGGAGTAGAGACATCCAGAGCCACTGTGCACAGGCGTGTGCTGGAAATGGGCTACAGGTGCTGCATTCCCCAGGTCAAGCCACTTTTAAACCTGAAACAGCGGCAGAAACGCCTGACTTGGGCTACAGAGAAGCAGCACTGGACCGTTGCTCAGTGGTCCAAAGTACTTATTTCAGATGAAATCAAATTTTGCATGTCATTCGGAAATCAAGGTGCCAGAATTTGGAGCAAGACTTGGGAGAAGGAAATGCCAAAATGCCTGAAGTCCAGTGTCAAGTACCCACACTCAGTGATGGTCTGGGGTACCATGTCAGCTGCTGGTGTTGGTCTACTGTGTTTTATCAAGGGCAGGGTCAATGCAGCTAGGTATCAGGAGATTTTGGAGCACTTCATGCTTCCATCTTCTGAAAAGCTTTATGAAGATTTCATTTTTCAGCATGACCTGGTACCTGCTCACAGTGCCAAAACCACTGATAAACGGTTTACTGACCATGGTATTACTGTGCTCAATTGGCCTGCCAACTCTCCTGATCTGAACCCCATAGAGAATCTGTGGGGTATTGTGAAGAGGAAGTTGAGAGACACCAGACCCAACACTGTGGATGATCTTAAAGCCGCTATTGAAGCATTTTGGGCCTTCATAACACCTCAGCAATGCCACAGGCTGATTGCCTCTATGCCACGCCTCACTGAAGCAGTCATTTCTGCAAAAGGATTCCGGACAAAGTATTGAGTGAATAGCTGATATAATTAATTGAAAGTTGACTATTTTGTTTTAAAAAACGCTTTTTTGTATTGGTCGGATGAAATATGCAAATTTTTTTAGATAGGGATTTTTGTTATTTCTTGACTTTTTTTGCAAAATCATCAATATTAAAGCAATAAAAAGCTTAAACTACTTCAGTTGTGTGTAATGAATCTAAAATATATGAAAGTCTAATGTTTATCAGTACATTACAGAAAATAATGAACTTTATCACAATATGGTAATTTTTTGACCAGTATGTCTTTGATTCATTACTGAAAGGAGACTTCAGGGCGCTCCTCTTTCATCAGGAAACACTTCAAAAAACAAAGACGATGTAGAAATTGAGAACATTTTTGTTGGTTGGAGATGATTTTGTTTTTGTTTTTGTTTTTTGGGAATTTAGAGGATGAGTGCAGGCAGGTACATTTGAAAAAGATTTTTTTCACTGCTTTGGCGCAATCATTCACCGAGTCATTCTCGGCCAAATTTTCATTGGTCATCCTCACCTTTATACAGTGATCCCTTGTTTTTACCAGTTAATGGGGACCAGAACCCGCCGTGATAAGTGAAAAACTGCAAAGTAGCTAAAAAAAAAAAAAAAAAAAAGTTTATTTATTTTTTTGTGTTGAATTTATTTATTAGGATTTAGCAATTTAATTTAAAATTTAATTTTAATAAATACTTTTTAAGAACTTCAAATGTAATAATTTTGAATAAGTTTTAAACATGTTACTATTCCACCAAAAATATTTTAAACAGGAATAAAACATAAAAAAGCTTGGCTTTATTAAACGCTTCATTGAGTGAGTACACTCAAATCCGCTCAAGCTGCTCACTTGCACACAATGAGTTGCCACTGCAACTGTTTAACAAGTAATGCGGCGCTTTGAAGCTCACTTCTCTGGCAACATCAGACATCAACGTCTGTCAATCATTAAGTTTAATAAGCAAATCCAGTGCACTCACTGCCTGACCAACAAAGAGCAGGGAGAGGGAGGGAGAGAGGGAGGCTGGGAGGGAGAGGGAGATTACGCGATTGGCTTGGGACAGCTCATCTTTTTTTTTTTTAATTGAAAAAAAGTAGAGCGGGATCACTGTATTCCCTTTAAATTTGCTGTGCTAGAGGCACATCTTTACATGCCAGAAGAGGAACCTGATTTGCCAGAGTACGGTACAGTAGGTGTGCACTATATAACAACTGCAGACCTCAACATTGATGTAAGGTTGGCTGCAGAGATCATAGTTAGTAAGTAAGCACTTGGAGACCACCAGATGAATTATTTTCTATAATAAATCATGGGTTAATTGGTCATAATAATGACAACTAGTCTTTATTATAATTATTCTTTTTTGGCAGGACAGTGGATGACGAGGGATGCAAATAAATGCAAATCATAAAGTAAAAAAAAAAACAAAGTCATCCTGAATAAACATTGCAAAAATACATAAAACTTGAACCATGAAATAATAAATACTGAAATTGCATATTTAACTCATTGCCAACGATAGACATCCAATTTATTTAAACTGGGGGGACTGGCTGTGAATGCTCATCTTTCAGTTCCATTGACAGCCTTAGACGTCCACTCCATTTTGACTGGGAGGGGCAAAAGTACGTTCGTTCATATTGATTGGATGTCTAACGCCGTAAATGGTAGCCAATGAGTTAATGAAACATTCATTAATTTATTCAATTATGCATTTATTTTGGCACTCCAGCTCCTTTTTAAGTTTAGGCTTGCATAAAATCACACTCTGGATATTTTAATCTCCCATAATAAATGAATCAAGGACATGCAGATAAAGCCACATATTGCCAAAGGAGTGACAAATTATGTGAATTTTACTCTTACCACAGGATTGTAACTCCGAATTTAACACATGGGAATTGGTGTTAGCATTCACAAGCTGATCAAAGAAACCCTGACAAAGTTTAACATTTAAACAACATGCATGATGGTTAATTAGAGATTCAAGCATACTTCACACAATCAGGGAAGCTGACAATAGCTAAATGTGGGCCAGGACTGCAAGATTAATAGCAAACAAAGTTGGAAAAACCGCATCAATAGATGTATTTAATTGGCTGCTTTAAATCCAAGAGTGATCGATGATTTCTCCCAATAGCAGTACTTGACTCAGAGAAACTGATGACAGTGAACTTGAGACATTTAATGACAGCAGGAGTGTTTTCTATGGGAAAGAGAACCTTGCAATAGGTTCATGCAAAATAACGTAAATTCTTCATGTATGTTAGGTTTCTAATAGTGCTGCGATACAATATGACATTATATATTGCCCAAACAGAAAAAAAAAAAAAAAACTTTTGACATTTTACTTGTCATTATTGCTTAAAACCTTTTTCTGCAATACATATTTTGGCCAAGGTGGTCAATTTATCCTGACTTGATACATATATGGCATTCCATATGCCATAGTGGTACCACGTATCAACCTCAATATGTCCCGATCACCACGCAATAATAAGCCAAATGACTCCTCCTGCCAAACATACGTGAGTAAGCAAGCAAGACAATTGAAAATAACAGATAATCCACTAAGAACACAGACAGTACATTTCGCTCCAATATCCAAAATAATAATTATTTATTGATTAATTATTACATAGCAGTCTTGAAAGTCAAACCCACTACAGCAGTCAAGCATTTGTAGATAACTAGATATATTTGCATTTGAGCAAAAATACGTAAGCTACTGTGCTGCTTCGGTGTAGTTTAAGGTTGCAACACTAATTGATGCATTTATTTTATTTATTTAATAGGGACTGCACATTGATGAACATCTAAAAGATGTAAATATGCCATATTGTAGCAAAAAATGCTAATTTTCATCCGCAGTCCCTAGGCAGGTAACACAAAGACACAAAAAGACAAAAAAGAACAAAAAATTACAATAAAACAGCACAGTACAATAGGCTACTAAGAACCTAAAAATCAGTGATTGCAGGACTGGTTTACTTTCAACCACTGCTTGAGCTGAGTTTTGAAGGTTCGTATTGTGGGACACTCCCTGATGGCGAGTGGTAAACTGTTCAAGATTTTACTGGCTTTTACGGAGAGAATTGTGACCGAAGGCTGTTTCTCTGATTGGGACCTCAAAGTCCCCTCTAGAGGAGGCCCTGGTCCTGAGACCACTATGACCTTTTTTTTTTTTTTTTTTTTTTTTTTAAGGAGTCCGACATGGAAGGTGGGACGAGTCCATGTAACACTTTCTACATTAGACAAGCCGTTTTAAATGTTTCATTCTCAAGGCTCAATAAATAGTACTTTTTTTTTTTTTTAATGTTACACACATGGAATAACATTGGTTTTCTGGCAAAGACCTTTAACGATTTCTTGTAGAGTGATTCTATGTGACTGCATGTATTTACACCGGCCAGTTGCCAAAAAGTAATGCAATATTCAATGTGTGATAAAATCATTGCATCTAGAAACATTCTAGCAGCCCCAAGTGTTATGAAAGATCTTATTTGTTTAAAATTGTTCAGGTTGAATTTCACAGTAATACAAATTCTTTTAATATGGCTTTTAAAGTGCCTATGACACCAAAATGCACGTTTATTTAATATTTTACGTGGTATTTTATGCTCCTGAATGAAATGGAACGCTTGGATGTGTGTGGATTTAATTTTTGAATCCCGCGCTATGAAAATGAGTGACTTCCGGCTCCAGTCTCGGGTTGAGGACGGAAGCAAATATAACGTCACTCGGGTCCGCATCTCACAGTACAGCATTGCTTTATAGCATGCAGATGGACTGCGGATTCAGCCGATTTTGCAGATTAATTCGTTTATTTTTCGCATCATGCCAGCCAAGTGTGCTGCAGGTATTTGTTGCTGCCCCAGGGAGAGGCGTATGAGCCTTTTTGGGTTTCAAAAAGTTCCCGTTAACCCTCGGAGAATGGCCACAACAAGTCCAACAACTGCAGGACCATTGGAGTTACAAGGAATTGAGGAAACATTGTATTGTATTATGTCAAATACTGGGATCATGGCACACGTTTTAATACGGAGATGGCTTGCATACTGTGGCTGACAATGCTCCTTGTCAACAGAGAATGCAATTCGGCTGACGACTGGCGGCTTGTCACACACCCCCCGCGGTCCTTCGCATGCCCACCGGGAGAGCGCTCGGCTTTTTGCCCTCTTCATGTGCCCGGTGTTCTGTCAAATTTTCCACCCATCAGACATTGCAACTTTGTGTTAAAAATGGCCGCGAATACAGCAATTACAAAGTTAACACTAGAAACTTTCTTTACATAAAGGATAATGGACGGACATGTAGAAAAGTTCTCCTCAGACACATCCTGCCATGTTAGCTGCACAACAACTGCACGCCGCTCTCTCACTGTTTACGTCTTCACCGTGTAGTTAAGCATTAATTTACGCCATATTCCCATATTGTGTTGACCATGTGGCAGCTACGCGCTCCTCCGACGTCGGCCGGTTTGTCCGGCGGTCATTCTCCAGCTGTTCCCGCCAGCAAACGAGCTCTCCTGTCTGCAGCAGGGGAATGACAAGCTGTAACTTGCTCGCAGCCGGGGGGATTGCCGATCGGCGAGGAGAATTGACAACCCTGCCACCGTGTGACATAAACCGGGGTAGTTTTCTGTGATTTTTCGCTTCGAAAGGCGAGAATAAGACTTTGAAACATCACTTGGTTCGGATTAGCATGTCGGCTAGCTGTTACGCCTCCTGGTTTGTTTACGCTCCCCGAAGTTGGGGCAGGGAAATGACAAAAGCCGGACTAACTTGGTGGCAAAAAGGTGCAAAAAGTCGACAGTTTTGACCATTATAGAGTAACTTTGCCATGTCATACTGAATAAATGCATTTTTAATATTTCTAGGGCTGTCAAACGATTAAAATTTTCAATCGAGTTAATTACAGCTTAAAAATTAATTAATCGTAATTAATCGCTATTCAAACCATCTATAAAATATGCCATATATTTCTGTAAATTATTGTCGGAATGGAAAGATAAGACACAAGATGGATATATACTGTACATTCAACATACGGTACACAAGTACTGCATTTGTTTATTTATAACAATAAATCAACAAGATGGCATTAACATTATTAACATTCTGTTAAAGCGATCCATGGATAGAAAGACTTATAGTTCTTAAAAGATAAATGTAAGTACAAGTTATATAAATTTTATATTAAAACCCCTCTTAATGTTTTCGTTTTAATAAAATGTGTAAAATTTTCAATCAAAAAAATGAACTAGTAGCCCACCATTGTTGATGTCAATAATTACACAATGCTCATGGGTGTTTAAGCCCATAAAATCAGTCGCACCCAAGCACCAGCAGAGGGCGACAAAACTCCAAAAAACACAAGTAACAAGTTGGCATTGCACTGTGCTGTCATTTTAATCTGTTTGAGCGGGTCAGGTGCGTTAATTGCATCAAATATTTTAACATGGTTAATTAAAAAAATTAATTACCGCCCGTTAACGCGATAATTTTGACAGCCCGAAATATTTCATATTCCATTTAGCACAAGGCTGATATTTTTTTCATGACCATACGATTCATTTAGCAATTGGGGAAAAATACTTTGATAAAAAGAATATCCTGTAAAAATATTGGAGTAGAGAGATTGAAACAATGACATTTTGCAGCTCTATTCATCACATTTTCCTCGTTCTGAATAATTCCCCCAAATGGGCTGAATTCTAAATCAGATGAAACCATGACCCTGCCGACGTCATCCTCCTATTGGAGACGTTAAAGCGCGATAATGAAAGGCAGGGGCTAAACGGCAGATTAAAAGACTAATTTCTCGCTGCGCTATGCCAAATTGTTGTATATAGTCGAATCGTCTCAAAATTCTCAAGATTGTAATGCAATAAATAACAATGCTATTTAAGACTTTTTACATCCTGACACAGGCACTTTAAAAGACAATGTGGAATCAAGTTACACACCAAGGTACTTCAATTCAGAGATAATTTGTTGTTCCTGTCCTCCCGAAAATACACCTGAATGTTTGATGTCCATACATTTATTATAGGTCAGTTTAATGTTCATTCAAAAATAACACGAGTTGCATAACTGTTGTATAATCATCAAAAATAATTTAAAAAGTGGGCGGCTGTACATTATATTCTGTCCGTTTCGGCATGGGATTTTTCTGAGTACTCCGGTTTCCTCCCACATCCCAAAAACACACACAGTAGGGGATTGAACTCTCCAAATTGTTCCTAGATATAAAGGCTGAGTTAGGCTTCTGCGGCAGACCTACGCTGCCAAGGCAGACTTTGCATCGCGTCAACGCGTGGAGACGTAACGCAAGTGGACTGTGATTGGTCCGCTCAGACTGTTGTTTCCGGTTCAGCGCGAAATCACCGCCATTTTCAAACATTGTTGTGCTACACGAAAAAATGGACCAAACCAACGAGAGTATCATCAAAGAGCTCCGCAAGTACGACAACCTCTACAATGTCTCGTCAAGACATTATAAAGATTGCCAAATGGCAAACAATTCGTGAAGATCCACATTAGAGCGTTCCATCTTACATTGTTTATTTTTTTCCCCATTTGCATTGTGTAACCGAAAGAAAACTAAAGGGAGCCGACAAGCGTCCCCCAAAACCCTTCAAACGTAACGCCACACCCCTCTAGTGGCTTGGCAGTGAATGCCGCAGAACTATCGAATGCTCATTGACGCCGTAGTAGCTTCGCTGTCACCGCAACGCAGGAGCATAACTCAGGCTTAAGTATGGACGTGAAAGGTTTCCATCTCCTTGTAGACTGCAATTGGCGCGCAACCAATTCAGGGTGTGGCATATTGATTTATTTATATAAAATGACATATCGTGATAGATTTTATTTCCCATATCGCACAGCACTAGTTTCTAATAACAATCAATGCTTGACAGCTTGATGCACAAAACAATTGCTTACTAAAATGACAAAACTGTAAACCAGTGAACTTCCATTAAATTCTGAATGTATAGCATAGAAACATATGTTCCGAGTAGATGTACACAGATCAAAACGCTTACCATATGGTCCAACTTAAATATAACTATAGAATCAGTCAACATGACAGAATTATTTTGCTCTATTATTTTGTTCGAAGCAACAACATTGTGGCTTAAACATTTACAAATTAAAGTCAAGGTTTGTCAATGCAGGCTCATTGGCTTCCACAATAAATGCAGGAATCATGGTGAGAGAAGGCCTTGGGCATCTCGACTCATACCTCTGACTCTTGTTAATTACAAGCATAGAGGGGACTCTTTGCCACACAGGGCAAAATCATTATGTCAACACTAGCACAAATGATACTGTCAAAGGGACTCATTAGTGGCAAATGTATTGATGAAGCAGACCACAGGGTATTCACGAGTTGAACATCGTTAAATCCAACAAAGGTTTATATTCTCATACAACTTTACGAATGAGTGCTCACCGTTGAACACGAGATGGAGGAGCAAATACACCATGTCTTGGTGAGCAGTTGAAGTATCTCACACCCCCCACTGATCCATCGTTCTTCCCACTTGGTGTATCCAGTGCGATGCCTAACCAGTGCCCTGGAAGAAGAGACACGCTGTAAAGTGGATCATTAACAAGAAACAGTAAATTTTTGGGTACTGGAATTGAAAATAAATTATTTTCATTTCTTCATTGTATGACAAAGAACATTTTTTCCCAAGGTGCCATTTGACAGCCCTGCCAGTCAAATTAGATTAGACATGTACTTAGAGGTGTGCAAATTTCTGATTCTTAGATTATTCGAGATTCGGCCGTGGAAGATTCGTGAACGATTCACAAACATCCAAACTCCGATTATTGAAATATGCGAAGTAAAGCGGAAGTACACAACACTCAGCGCGCCGCGCGGTCTTCGGGAAGGAACGGAGCGAGAGTAGCTAAACATCATGCTTCCCATTACCCGGCCCCTCGGGTAATGCCAATGCTCAACTCACGGCTCTAGCTCAACTCATGCAACGAGATAAAAAAAAAACACAACAACATACCTGACTGCTGCCGAAAAGCTGCTGCAAAGTACATCCATATGTTACGGTGGATATCATTTATATAGGACTAGATGCAATATAGATTTGGTAGTGTTAGCAGCACATCTACAAAAAGCTAGATGCGGACGTTATAAACGGCCGCCATCTTAAAGCAGTACACTTCCCTGCAAGGCTGTTGTAGCGAACCTTCCAAGCAAACCTAATTAACTTTTTATCTAAAATACTCCTAAATCGGTAAAATATTGACTTGAATCTATCTTTAAAATAGTTTTAAAACTTTCACATGTCGAAAGTAGACAAAAGGGAAATTATGGAATAACGGAAGCAATTTTAACAAATTTATGGGTTGATTCACAACATTAAATTAATTGAATGTAGTTTAAAGCTGCTGATACAGAATGGGGACTGGAGTTTTTTATTTAATGTTATTTTTGTATATTTGTTTACTGCTATATGTTAACTTGATACTGAAATAGTAGTGTGGTTTAGCCTGAGAGTATTTTTGAACAATTTTGGAACTAATGTAAAAAACATAAAAAAAAAAAAAAGAGAGAAAAAAAAAAGGAGGGGGGTCCATCAATAATCGTTTTATGATCGAATCGGAGCCTCTGAATCGTAATCGTAATCGAATCGTTAGGTGCCCAAAGATTCCCAGCTCTACATGTACTGCGGTCAATGGCAGTGAAACATGATCACTCAATGCCAGCCATGAAATATGACTGTCATTGGCAGTGAATTAGTTAATCCCTTGATGCCAGAGTTTACATTTCACAAATATACATAAAGCATTAGAGGAATACATACGTGCATAAAATATCTTTTTAAAAAATAATACAAATTCAGTATAGCCAGTATAGCCGTTATAGCCAGTTTTGAGTATCATAAAATTGGATGGATGGATGGATGGATGGATGGATGGAGTGCTGCAACGATTAATCGATTAACTCAAGTATTCGTTTAGAAAATATGATTCGAAGTACATTTTTCTGTTTCGAGTATTCGTTTAATTAAAGTGGTGTTGTAATTTTTTATTTTGAAAGTGTTTCCATTCAGTTTTATCGATTTGGGTGGATACACTGCCCTCTACTCTGCCTTATTTCACATGGCTGAATCCAGCTGCTCCATGTTAAGACCAACATATGCCTAGTTTTTGTTTGCGCAAATGTTTTCTATTTTTTGTGGGAATATGTGTCTGAACCATTTGTTAAGAGCATTGTAAAAAATAAAAAATAAAAAGTTAGCGTTTTATAGCATTTAAGATAGCAGACATTTGCTATATAATTCAGCCCATTGTTTTTTTGTTGACATAGATCCTTATTTATTTATCTATTTATTTATTTATTTTATATCGTTTGAGGCTCAGCTCAGGTATTTTAATTTTTCGTGTTCCTCATCCGATTACTCGATTATTCGAACTAAATAGTTCATCGATTAATTGACTACTAAAATAATCGATAGCTGCAGCCCTAGATGGATAGATGGATGGATGGATGGACGGACGGACGGACGGACGGACGGATGAACCTCTGCCAATTATAGCCAGCTCACACCATATGTAGTTTTACTCTTGTATACGTGCAGCAATCAATAAATAATGATTTTGGCGTCTCGTCGCCACAATTCGATCTCAAGTTGTACACAGTGGCACAGTTTATGTGCAATCCTCAACATGTCTGCCCGACTTGTTTGAAAAAACTCCCAATATGGAAGGCAGTAATGTTTTATTCTCTGAACCTGCCGCCAGTCACTCACCGGGCTCATAAACACGAACAATTGACACTCACATTTCCACCTTGCTGTGAGGCACACATACTAATCACACGTGCCGCTGTGCCGCCGTGCCGCCGGATAAAGTTATAAGTAATTGAAGCATGACTCACAATCGAATGGGCCACAAGTATTCAGTTTAAACTAAAAAGATTGACATTCTTTAAACGGGGAGGTTAAAAAATAACTTTGTGACATCTGAAATGAAACAACTGTAAATACAACTGGTCAAGGCATGTATGTACCTAATGTCAAGCCCGTCGACAGCGGGGGGGCAACCGAGTATGTTGTCCCGGGCCTCAGGACCATAGGGGCCCTGAACGACCCTTCATTTATTTTACTTTACATACATTTTTTATTTAAATCATTGTCTAATTAAATTATATGTTATACTCGATACATACTTAACTTGAACATATTAAATATTCCAAATATAGTTTTTTTCCTTTTTTTCACAAGAACCCCGCACCTGCGCAGAAAAGAAAAGAAAAAGAGATGAAGATCATAGAGGTAGAAGAGAAAAAATTACGTTTTTAAAAGGGAGACAAGAAGCCAGAGAATTAGGGCTAGAGTTGGCTGTCGGTAAGTGAACAACAGCCGCTAACACTGAACGGTTTACATTCGCGATCACCGTGACCAACGCCCGATTCGAGTCTGTCACCGCCCGCTTGTAGCCTATTGAGCTGCGGTATGACAAGATATGCTGCTCGCGTCGAGCCGAGGAAAGAGAAGGTGATGGGAGATCAGGGATATATGTTAGTCTGTGGTAAGCAGGTGGGCGAGGCTCAACAGACTCGGGTCCGGCGGCTGGATTTATCTTGGATTTCCAACCTACTGTGTACTATAGCAAACGCTAATCTGAATCTATCGCTGAAACAGCACAAACGAACCTGTTAACAATCTAGCCATGCTCGCCACTGAGCGTGAGCTTGCTGAAAAACTAGTTTTCACTGATGTTATAAATGACTTTGCTGTCAAAACATCTAGGCGCACCACTGTTTGAGGGCTTGATAACCCCAGGGATGTGGAAGGGGCAGGCACAGGATGTTTAGTTATACTGTTTTGTTGCTTAGCAGGCAGGCATAGCACTCTCAGTTGTATTGTGTTGTAGCCTACAGGGGATAATAGATGGAAATTGTTTCTTTATATTGTGCCACATCACACTATGGTCTGTTAAATTTAACTGTCCATCTCAAATTAAATAATTTGAAAATTTACACTGTCGTTGCTTGCAAAGCGTTAAAAGTACTGCGTATGTTGCAGAGACAAGCCGGTGGCAGGGGTGTGGTGTGGTTGGGGGCCCTATAATGGTCTCTAGTCCCCGGTCCCCTGCAAGTCTATTGACAGCCTTACCTAATATGCTTCACTTGTCTTGGGTTTTACTAGGTAAATTCATATTTACTTACTGCCTTATTAAATGGGAGTTTGAGGATGTAGTTGTTTTCGTTAACAACAGAAAAACTGAATCTGCCAAAGAGGTGGGTTTGAAATGTTAAGTTTGTTAACTATTCTGAATCCATGTATTTCTCCACTAATACTGGCAGAAAAAAGTAAAATGCTGAAGTTCAGTCTATGCCAGGCAATTCAATGTGGCACAGGAAGTGTAGGTAAGTGAGTGACCTATGCCATAATCACAGATACAGTGTATCACAAAAGTGAGTACACCTTTCACATTTCTGCAGATATTTAAGTATATCTTTTCATGGGACAACACTGACAAAATGACACTGACACAATGAAAAGTAGTCTGTGTGCAGCTTATATAATAGAGCTAATTTATTTTCACCTCAAAATAACTCAAAATATAGCCATTAACACCTAAACCCCTGGCAACAAAAGTGAGTACACCCCTTAGAAACTACGTACATCCCTAAATGTCCAAATTGAGTACTGCTTCTCATTTTCCCTCCAAAATGTCATGTGACTCGTTACAGGAGTGCTGTCAGTATAGCTGCAGAGATTGAAGAGATGGGGGGTCAGCCTGTTAGTGCTCGGACCATACGCCACACTCTACATCAAATTGGTGTGCATGGCTGTCACCCCAGGACGAAGCCTCTTCTCAAGATGGTACACAAGAAAACCCGCAAACTGTTTGCTGAAGACATGTCAACAAAGCACATGGATTACTGGAACCATGTCCTATGGTCTGATGAGACGGGCGTGCAATTTGAGTAACTGTCGACTAAAACTGGACGAAATTTGTATGAGGTTTCGTCGGCTAAAACTACACGAAGACGAAAACGTTTCGAAATGACTAACACATGACAAAGACTAATAAGTATTCTCATCCAAAAGACTAAGACTAAGACAGATATTAAAACAGGGGTGGGCAAACCGGTCCTCGAGGGCCGCAGTGGGTCCTGGTCTTTGTTCCAACTGACCCAGCACAGATAGTATAACCAATGAGGTTTCAGCAGAAATGAGAAGCACCTGACTGCAATCGACTGACTGCACTTGTAAAACAGCAGATTGGTGAAAATGTGTCCTCTTAGTAGCACCCACTGCGGCCCTTTGTGGAATAGTTTGCCCACCCCTGTCTACCAAAAACAACACTGGTGGGTTCAAATAATTGGTGTAGTTGGTCCAAAATTTGAAGTTGTGTATTCAATTTAGACGTCAACAAAAATCATTGTAATCTGTATACTGGCTTGGGGCAAAATATATATAAAGTGATGATGACGATGGCTGCTTTATGAATCTATGTATTTTATCCAATTTATAAGCATATCCATTTATAAACATAAGCAGAACATTTACTAGCATACAATGTAAATTGACTTGTGGAGTCAATAGTCATAATTCTACTTGTTTTCACTGCAATACTCATAAATACTTTGACAGCTCCATTGTGCATCATCGCCAACAACCTGCTCAAGCATTGTGCATTTATACTGTAATTAAAAGGGTAAAAAAATCTGGTCGCATCGGCTCGATTAAATAAAAAGTGGTACTTGCCCTATGTCTAACTTTAACAATAAAAGCCCCCCCCCCCCCATTTAGGAACAGAGAGGAGAATGTTCTTGATATCCTCGACAATTACAAATAGTGCCACGACACATTTGAAAATTTCTGAATGTATCATACTTCCCTCTTTGTGATCAAATCAGAAGAAGAGGCAAAATGTCCATTGAAGCATAAAATCACAGTGCAAAAACTAGTTCTTTACAATGAACTCAATCATATTGTTGTACTAGTATAATTTTGTTTTATACGAATGTTGTTGTTTAGTTTTATAAACCACAATATTGTGAAGCACATATTTAACTGTTTGGTCAGATTATTGAAATCTATTCATTTCATTAGGGAACAATGAAGCAAGTGATTTGAGTTAAGACTGTGTCCACAGAACAAATGACACTTCAAGTCAAGATACCATTCTATAGGGGAAAAATAAACATTAATTCATCATGATGAATATCTAATTAATTAGTGAGATGGCAAGAGATTACCAATTCTAGCTTCCCAAGATAAACTTTATATAAAGAAAGATATGAAATTTACTTTCGAGGGAGTATAGCCCCATAAACAGTCCTCAGTGTTCTGGGACCAAAGTGGCAGAGCAATGTTTCAAAAACAAAGCCAGACATCATTTTTAGAAAATGTTCCTTGTGACAGATGTGTCCGTCTTTTTTATAGATGTCTGTACTTGGGCTAAATGACTTTATTGGGAAAAAATTTACACTTGGTTCTCCAGGTCTCTGTTGGTTTCAGATTTTAAGAAACAGTCTACACAAAAGCTTTATTTCCCAAGTGTCTTGTGTTTACTCTAAAATGAGGTTATCCTCAACCTATTACTGTAGATTAAAGGATCAATGCAGTCAACTGGATTTAATTTTGTGTATACTACTGTATACAAAATACAGTAAAGAGTAAAGATTCAATTTTTTGTTTTGCACTTTTTGCACCTGACAACATTTTGCCCGTCATCTACATTCAGATCGAACTGAAAAATAGTTTTGCATCGCATTTGTCAACAGAGGATGCTTATAGAGTCGTACTTAAACATTGGCAATTGACTTCTTGGTTCACAGTTGCTCAAAAGTAGAGGTACACCGGGCTTAGTCCTTGTACTGAGAGCCGCTAGTCTTGTAGAGCTCAGGGTGCCCACACAACATAATTTTTGCCTTTTTTCTCCAAAGCACGGACATGTGTGTGACACTGCACGAGGTTCTAAGCACGGACTGCTTCCATTTTATATATATAATCACGTCACGCTAATGGCTTGTTTTGCATTTTTTTCCCTGAACATACTAAAACAAAAGTATGCCCCAAAAAAATGATACAGAATTTCTCTTCGGTGCAGGCTCCTTACAATAAATCGTCTGTGGGTGCCGCTTCTGCATAGCGGAGTGAGGGGACCAGTCGGAATTATTTAATTTTTATTTTTGTTATTATTTCTGCTTCTTCTGCTCATGTTCCGAGAAAGGCTTTAACACTTGATAGCCTTTCGTACAACCACAAAATCAGTAGAGTAATTAGTAATAAGAGAGGAGAAATCAAAATACCTGACAGAGTAATTTTACCTACACTGTAAAAGATGATAAATTGACTTTATAAAGAACAAATACAAACTTGCTGCCTTAGAAAATGTAATTTATGTTACTTACATTAATTAGATGTTATTTACCTCATTATTTCAAGATTTGAGGACTCAAAATAACTTTAATAATTGGATTATATTAAACTGAGTTTTCAGTGCTCAAATGAATTTAAGTTAGTAACTTACAGTAACAGTAACTTAAATACTTCGAGTTTGCAGTACTCAAAATAACTTGAAAGAATTAGATTACAGTAACTTATTTATTGTGAGTTTTTGGTAATGAAGTGATAACTTAGTGAGCTTTAGTGCTGCTCATTCATCATATGTAGGTGAACTTCATTTATTTTTTTGGGAATTCTAAAATATAAACAACACATACTAATTTATTTAATGGACACATTTTCAAACAGTAATGACCATACCACCAAATAAATGAAGGGCGATAACTCAACAATGAATTTATGAATGTTGTGTTCATGCTTGGTTTGACATGAACAATCAGTAGTATAACCTAATATAGTATAAGTATAGCCAGAGCTGTCTTCAACACCTTCACCTACTTCACATCAATTTGTAAGTAAATATTGTGGCGAGTAACGTGGAGAAGAATGACAGAGACAGGCTTTTGTTTTTAACACTTGCTGTTCTTTTTGGCCCTTTCATCGCACAACACCAAAATACAACACACTTTATTGAACAGAACACACATGACATAAACAACAGCAATCACTAGTATCTGTCATGGTTGCCACAACTACCCATCATCCATTGCGGTGGAACAGATAAATAACAGTCCCTACAATATTTTACTCTTTTATAAACTGTCGCGTAGCCTTGTTGTGTACGCGACAGTTTATAAAACAGTAAAATATTTACTTACCAAATCCATGTAAAATAAGTAAAGTACGTGAAGGTGCTGAACAGAGCTCTGGTTGATTGCGCGGTGCCAATAAAACAATATATGCATGTAGGAGAATCACCGATGACGCATGCAATCAATAATGTTGACTATGTTTTCAGGATAAAGTTTTTAAAAATTACCATTGCATGTTGATAAAAAGAGTATGAACAGCAACATTAGTAATTCAGCTGCTTTGCAGAGAATAGGCTGCCTGGGCGAGCAAGTCGGAGGGATATCACATTGGTCTTTTCAGGGCTGATTTTTTTGTTGTTGTTGTTAATATGTTTGGTGCGGCAATGTTTTGGCTGCTTTGGATTTTTTAACATTAAGCTGCATTTTGAATTTATTTGACTACATTAGATCTGTTAATATCACTTTTTATTGGCATGCTAGGAGGGGACTATTGACTTGCATTAGCTTAGCCACCCTGGAGCCCTGGAAATAATAAAAAACTAACAAACTATATGGAATTTTTTAAAGTCAACTCCACAGAATAATTAAACCCGCCCTCACTCGAAGATTAAGCCTACTGTCAAAAATCCTGAACTTCCACTTAAAGTACCGTAGTATATTTGCATTTACAGTGTAGGGTAAGAATTTCACAGCTTGATTAATTATGATTAATTCCACAGCCCCAAATATCATGTTTATGAATATCATTTCTATGATATGCAATTTAAGATTTCTGGCTTCAAAAGAATAGGGAATGAACTCAAAAGTTTTCTTTATATAAGATTGAGGGGGCGGGGGAATTTAACCAAAGCTAAATTGTTGATTCTTCATGACATCCTTTTGGCTAGAACAAAGAGATTCTAAATAAACTAACTAAAAAGGGCAGACCTAATTTATTGATGGCATACTGAATATTTCAAATAGCCTTGAATGCTTTATTTTTTGTTGTTGTTTTTAACTACCTTATTTATGGATTGTTAACAAACCCTGATCCTTTGTGTAACTGAGTATTTTTCTTCCGTTAGAACACCATATTTCTTGAATTGTCCACTTTCAGTCTAGCGTTATACAAATTTGACAAACAGCTATACCACGGACTTGTTCGGCATGTAGTATTCCACAAGTATGCATGATATACCCGACATATACTTTTTGGACTATAAACTACAACTATGTACTAAGTACTATGTCTACAACTTTTCCCCAGTTTTGTGTGATAATGAATCTTTTTTTTAAAGACTGATCAGCTGCATGTCTTTCCGTGCATGAGCGTCTGCAGCTTACAGGTATATGTCAACAAATAAAGTTTTGGTATAATTTGGAGGGTGCGCCTAATAGTCCAAAAATTACAGACCACTGGTGCTAATTATTAAAATGTAATTTTTCCAAATTTGTAATGAAAAAAATAAAAAATACAAGATCTGATTCATCAAATCAAAATTATTTAAGTAATCATTATTTGTGCATGATAGAGTTCGATTTATTTGTCATGACTTGGTCCCAAAATGAGTATACGAGCGCTTCGACACACAATCTTTTCGACATCCAACGTAAAATTTGACTCGCCATTTGTTTCTACAACCGACGACATGCTCTAAATACGACGATTTATGGCAGTTTCTTTGTTTTCCCACAAGACGGACGCACGGTAGATTTTCTTGTGAGAGAAATCAACATGGGTTCCAACAATGTTAGTGCAGGTGGTGAAAAAAAGGGAAAAGGTGATGCTTACTATTTCAATGATGATGAAAATTATAGAAAAATATGACGGTGGTGTGTGCATCCGTGAACTGGCTCGACAATACGGCCGCAGAATATCTACTCTCGAAGGTCCTCCTCCGACCTCCATTCACCAGGCTTTATAAGTTAAGGAGACTATTATTATTGTGGTAACATCTCCAAGGAAATCGACAGTTTTGGCCGGTTTCTAATCATTTATTCCATCAACTTGTGCAACACAACATGCCTACTGTCCGCCGCAGCTGAACAAAGTAACAAAGTGAAAGTAAAAAGTCCTATCTCACTCTGTCAAGTCAGCCACGCAATGCGAACACATTCGCCACATTAGAACCCGATTCGTTACATTATTACAGGTATTATTATTATTATTATAATTACTGTCATTATTACTATTTTTCTTCATAATTTACTTGTTTTGCTCTGTGTAATTGTTATTTGGAATAGTGCCGGCAATATTTATTAAGGATTTTAAGGCTGTGGAACGAATTAATGGAAAAATAATTTATTCTTTTGGGAAAATCCTGCTCGACATATGACCATTTCGACTTACAAACAAGGTCCTGGAACGTATTAATTTCGTATGTAGACGTACCACTGTATATGATTCGATTGAGAGGTGGTGTTTTGTTTATACTGTACTGTAGCCAGTCAAGCCGTGTGGTGAATTGTTGGGCTGTCAACAAATGCAAACAGTCCTCAAAGTGAGAGCTTTTGACCAATGCTTTGGACACGAGGTCACTTCCATCCGTCAAATTTGCTCTTCACCAGCATGACAAGAATGGAAAATATTTTCCTCGCCACACACTGTTTCTTTTTGCCACTGGCAATGTGGCGAATGGGTAGCGTGAACCCTGTACAAGGGAATTGCAGAAAAATATAATACTGACCTGGAGCAAAACTTGTCTTGCCATAGAAATGAACTACACCAGTTCTTTGGCCAACGACCAGCACCCTGTCCCCCGGGCGTACGTCAGTTTCTCCATACATAGAGCTCTTAGCTGAAGGAGTTTGGCTTCGATAGCCTGGTAAAGAAATGGTCAGAATTATTGATCAAACATATTGTAAAACGTTCAATGACTCCATCAATTGATATGTGGTAAAATGAGTACCACCTGCTGTAGCATTTATAGCCATGCCAGCAGAAGAGTAGATGCCGAGGGAAGAAGTGGCTGCGGGACTCTGAGAAATATTTTCCTGTTGTTGCCTGGCAGTTAGACGCTGCCTGTGATGGGGTCGAGGTCGAGGACGTCGTCCATGACGAGATTCCACCGAGGAAGATGAAGAGGAGAGCGACTGGGAAAGACCACCTGTGATCAAATCAACGAGGAATAGATGACAGTTAAGGTAAAGGTCAACAAAAAAGTCAGACATACTCTGCTAGCTCAAAAATGCCGACCATTCTATGGAATTCACAAATTGTTAGCACTGTGCCTGATAGTGGGGTCAGACTACTATTCTGTCAAAAAGTCCATGAGAAAATTGTGCTTCCTTTCTTAACACTATTTGCTCCATCCAGCCTTGCCTTTACAAAACAAGTATTGTTCAATCTTTGAAACATATAGTGTCTGCTGTATCATCATCAATAATATCAATTCTTAGACGTTGCCTCTGATTAAGTTTTTAAGTTTCACTCACCTTCACAGCAATCAATAACGATTAAAACCACTTGGAAGTCAACATATTAAATCTGTGCACTCCACTTCCAATAAGTGGAAAAACACACCAAGAAAACCCAAATCACCATTTGCAATAAATTGATTTCCAATACTACTGCAGACTTTAAATGGAAGTCAGCACCAATACACTAAGAGAAGGAGTTGCTGATTCAGTCTGAGCAGATCAATTCTCTACTGTCTCAAGTGTTCGTTGTAAAGTTGGGATTTCAGAGTAGTATTCAGCACAAAAAAAAAAAAAAGGTTTATAAGCTGTCTGATGTATCAGAAGCATACTGTACATGTACCTAAATACATTTATATAGCGGAAAACACAGAAAAGGCTGAAAAAGCAGTTTCTGCTCTTGCGCCCCTCTTTAAAATAAACTGCTGTATTTTAAGCCAAAATAACTGTTGTGTTTGATAGAACAATATGTCTATATGTTGCTATAGCAGTTTCATGGCGCATTAAGCCCCCAAACTATTTTTAATTTGTCCGTTTTACCCTGGAGACCCCCGTTTACAGACACAGCGCAACCATTTTTCTTTCAACCCAGCCATAAAAAGAAGGTAAGTAATTATATTTATTATTCGAAATGTCTGTCATTTTTGGTTTAGAATCATTAATTTATGTTTAATATTTATCTCAAAAACAACGACTTTATAAAACTATTCACTCGCATATTTTAAACTTTTAAACAAGTTACGTTAGAATGAAAAAAAATAGTGTCTGTAAATAGGTCACGGATATCTACCTCATAACTATCACTTAATTGTATTTTTTTTTAACTGTCGCATTTCCCCCGATATTTTAAATGATAAATAATCATAATAATAAATACAAATTGAAAAAAAAAACTGAAAAAAAAAAAAAAAAAAAACGTTTAAAAGGGTAAATATTTGAAAAAGAAAATCTCGACCACTCCTTGATGTCTGCGATTTCTGCATTGTGACCCTTGTTATATTACTGTGTTTCACCCATAAAATCCCCCAAAAGTCCGGCTGTGGCCATTCACAGCTATGTCTTGACACTCGGTGAGACATGCTACACGGAGTTTTTAGAGCGAAACAAGGTAAGTACGCGATAATATCTCGTTAAAATCATGGTGTTTTTAATTATGCTGTCATGCTCTCACCTCGAGTTGGGGTCTAGGGGTTTAAAAAAATCTTTTTTTAAATGCCCTCCTGTTCAAAATTTTTCTTCCCCCAGAAAATAGAGATTTTAAGGTTTCCAATGATGTATCACACATGCAAATAGGACTATTTTGAAATTTGGCCAAATTGGGGGGGTCTCTGAGCAGAACCTCAGTGTTTTCCACCATTTACATACTAAGGATGTTCACGATCGCGTGGTAGAAAATTCACGTCATTTTCAAAGGACCGGAATTGTATTTTGAAGACATATTTATTCATTTCCACTTTTGATACATAATGGCTGCACAGCAAAAAAATAACACAGATGTACAAGGATATTGCCAAAAGAAACTGAAGTATATCATTTATTCTACGTAGCATTGCAATACAGACGGAAACATCAGAAGCAGCTGGCAGGAGAACTTTCTATTAACTACCATGATAAGGGAACGGTAAGCGCGAAAATGTCGGCAGTAAAGAAACATTTGACATTTAGATGTTCTTCCTTCCTTAAAACATTGCCACGTTTTCGGATCATGACTTCGTATCGATAGATCCTAAAATCCAGGTGACTCGGGCTCTGCTGCAAAAATTTGTGATAGGGTCATCTCTAATATACACAAATGAAACACAAGGGGTCAGATGGTTAATTGTAGTAAATCCTTTAAAGTGGAAGCTCCATTATTTAATTCACAATGAATATGCTCCAAAGGTGATGTGCAATGCAAGTATAGGTAATATCAGCCTGATAGTTGTTAATATTGAGCATTAGAGGAGTGCCCTTCATGCCGACTCTAGCAAGAATCATCTCAGAATACAAAACATTTCTTGCCACTTGACATTTAGCGTTCAGGGACCTCCCGTCTTTCCATGCTTTGCACATTGAGATTCGCTTTAGGCAACCAGCAACACAGGATCCAGCTTCTCCTATTTTGTTTATGTTCCCAGCACTCTTTGAGCCTTGAACTACAGATGAAATACCAGTAGCTTGACTTTTTTCTGACTTGAGGATTAGAGGATTTCAAAGTGACCCACGACAAGGCTGGCTGCATTGTTGAGCTGGTAAGTCGCAAAAACTCAGGTGGCATTGAGTATCTGGACTGTAAATGTCCAACAAAAGCCCTGAGAAAGTTTGGTCATAAATTAGTCTGGTTCCTGGGGTGTAAGGAGGTGCTGACAAGCACAACCTCACATTTCTTATACACCACACATACATACACACTCACACCTAGTGATGAATTGCCGCCAAGACTATTCAGCCTGTCTATGCCCTGGTTATTAAACTCTACTTAATTGGACTATCAATCACAGCATTCCATTGGCTACTCTAAGGTCCACAATTCCAGTCACGTAAAGATCAATCAGCCACCAAAACCTCTGAATATTACCACTCTACAATAAATCTGTAAACCCTAAAGGGCCCACAAACCACAAAAACCCACTAAGAGAAGTTCCGACCATATTCTAAGGTCACTGGACTATATTACTGGCCAATATTAGTCAGGAAATGAGGACATGAACCAAGGACTGGTCTTGTCGGCAGTCTAATATATGCACTCTCTGTGTATCTGCTCTTCAACACCCAATAAAATTAAAATAGACACATAATCCATTATCTTCTCAATTTATCCTATGCAGGGTCACAGCTTGCCGTCTGACAAAACAAGTTTTGAGAGGGGCAGACAGAGAACAGACATCAATATCATTATAAAAGATGGATTTCATCTATTTGCACTGAGACAGCAGTAATACAGTGAAGAAGGGACAAAAATGAGCAAAAAAATAGGACACGACAGGAGGAGTTGCAACTTTGTGACAGAATAAAGTAGTAAGCCTGCAGTCCCAACGGTGCGCATGGTTTGATTGGCTACACAGTGCTTATCACACTTGTAAGGCATTTACATGCAAACAAGAGGACGGTCCAGTAAGATAAAAGGGATCACGGGGGCTGTGTCCAGCAATTTGTGATAAACAGCAAGCCGTTTATGTGGATCTCAATCACAGACTCAGAGACCAGAAATAGCGAAAAGGTTTTTATTTAATAAAAAACTACAACAAAGGAAGTACACCAAACAGTACGCGAATTTAACAAAGTATAACTGAGGGAGCACAGAGTCCAATAGAAAATAGAGCACAAAAAACCAAGATTATTAAAGTAGGATACAACTGTAGGAAACGTTGGAGCACGAAGATGAGGGCACACACAGCAGTAAGCAAGGCAATTGTTCGACACAGCTGAAAGACACAGTCGTCCTTAAATACAGTGCGCTCCTAATGCATCACAAAGAACAACTGAGAACACAAACATGACTTGGGAAGGCCATTCTAGAAAATTACTTTTGCTTGCTTTATCAATTCTGAAGTGATTTTAAAGTTTATTTTGGATTATTGTCCTATAGAACATCCAATGGTGTCCAACCTTATTTTGATATTTTCTGAGTTATGTGTTCAAACCTCTTCCTGAGAGTTTCAATTAACCTTGTGCAGCGCACCAGTACCATTTATAGCAGAGTTCTTCCCATGTGGAGCATGCTCTCCCTATCTTTGCAAGGGTTTGCACTGGGCACTCTGCTTTCATCCCACATTCTGAAACTATGTATTTTAATGGTAGACATCTAGGTGCAACAATATGAGTGAATGGTTGTTAGCCTCCACAGCATATGCTTTGCATTCAGCTGAAAAGTCCTCCAGGGTGCACCTCGCTTCGTGCCCATTGTTAGCAGGTATGATAGCATTCCCACAATAATTGTGAGGCCAAACAGTATAGAAGGGAGCACAGCTGTTACTTTTATCTTAATCCACAGGTTGAACCTTTTTATGGATTAAATCACAATAGACGTTACACCACACTGCTGGCCAAAAAGTATTTGCACCCCTGCAACTCTGTCAGATAATGCTCAATTTCTTCCAGACAATGGTTGTAATTGCAAATGCTTTGGTAGTAATAGCTTCATTTTTTTTCTTGCAATGAAAAAACTCAAAAGAGAATAGAATTTTTTAAAAATCATATCATTTACACGAAACTCCAAAAATGGGCCGGACAAAAGTATTAGCACTCTTAGAAAAATCATGTGATGCTTCTCTAATTTGTGTAGTTAACAGCACCTGTTACTTACCGTGTGCAGTGTCATCAAAAAGTGTAAAGCCCATGGCACTGTGGCTAACCCCTCTAGATGTGGACAGAAAAGAAAAATTGACGAGATTTTAACGACAAATTGTGTGGATGGTGGATAAAAAACCTTGGCTAACATCCAGACAAGTTCAATCTGTCCTGCAGTCCGAGGGTACAATAGTGTCAACCCGTACTATCCGTCGCCGTCTGAATGAAAAGGGACTCTATGGTAGGACAGCCAGGAAGACCCCACTTCTTACCCAGAGACATAAAAAGCCAGGCTGGAGTTTGCCAAAACTTACCTGAGAAAGCCAAAAATGTTTTGGAAGAATACTCTCTGCTCAGATGAGACAAAAGTAGAGCTTTTGGGAAAAGGCATCAACATAAAGTTTACAGGGAAAAAAAAAAAGCTTCAAAGAAAAGAACATGGTCTCCACAGTCAAACATGGCGAAGGTTTCCTGATGTTTTGGGGTTGCTTTTCTGCCTCTGGCACTGGACTGCTTGACCGTGTGCATGGCATTATGAAGTCTGAAAACTACCAACAAATTTTGCAGCATAATATAGGGCCCAGTGTGAGAAAGCTGGGTCTCCCTCAGAGGTCATGGGTCTTCCAGCAGGACAATGACCCAAAAAACACTTCAAAAAGCACCAGAAAATTGTTTGAGAGAAAGCACTGGAGACTTCTAAAGTGGCCAACAAAGAGTCCAGACCTGAATCCCATTGAAAACCTGTGGAGGGATCTGAAAATGGCAGTTTGGAGAAGGTACCCTTCAAATCTCAGAGACCTGGAACAGTTGGCCAAAGAAGAATGGTCTAAAATTCCAGCAGAGCATTGTTAGAATCCCATTGATGGATACAGGAAGCGGGAGAGAGACATAATCTCTCCAGCGTGTCCTGTGTCTTCCCCGGGGCCTCCCGCTGGCGGGACATGCCAGGAATACCTCTCCAGGGTGGCGTCCAGGAGGCATCCTAACCAGATGGCTGAGCCACCTCAGCTGGCTCCTCTCAACGCAGAGGAGTAGCGGCTCGAAACCGAGTCCCTCCCGGATGACCGAGGTTCTCACCCTATCTCTAAGGGAGAGCTCGGACACCTAGCGTAGAAAACTCCTTTCGGCCGCTTGTATCCAGGATCATGTTCTTTCGGTCACGACCCACAGCTCGTGACCATAGGTGAGGGTAGGAATGTAGTTCGAATGGTAAATCGAGAGCTTCGCCTTTCGGCTGAGCTCCTTCTTCACCACTACGGACCGGTGTAGAGGCTGCATTACTGCAGACGCTGCACCGATCCGCCTGTCGATCTCCCGTTCCCTCCTACCCTCACTCATGAACAAGACTCCAAGGTACTTGAACTCCTCCACTTGGGGCAGGATCTCCTCCCCAACCCAGAGAGGGCACTCCACACTTTTCCGACTGAGGAACATTGTCTCGGATTTGGAGATGCTGATCTTCATCCCAACCGCTTCACACTCAGCCGCGAACCGCTCCAGTGAGGGTTGGAGGTCATGGCCTGATGAAGCTAAAAGCACCACATCGTCTTCAAAAAGCAGAGACGCAATGCTGAGGTCACCAAACCGGAACTCCTCAACGATTCGGCTGCGCCTAGAAATTCTGTCCATAAAAATTATGAACAGAATTGGTGACAAAGGGCAGCCTTGGCGGAGTCCAACCCTCACTGGGAACGAATTCGACTTACTGCCGGCAATGCGGGCCAAACTCTGACAACGGTCGTACAGGGACCGAACAGCCCTTACCAAGGGGCTCGGTACCCCGTACTCCCGGAGCACCCCCCACAGGACTCCCCGAGGCACACGGTCGAACGCCTTCTCCAGATCCACAAAACACATGTGGACTGGTTGGGCAAACTCCCATGCACCCTCGAGGACCCTGCCAAGGGTGTAGAGCTGGTCCGCTGTTCCACGGCTGGGACGAAAACCACACTGCTCTTCCTGAATCCGAGATTCGAAATCCCGATGGACCCTCCTCTTCAGTACCCCTGAATATACTTTACTGGGGAGGCTGAGGAGTGTGATCCCTCTATAATTGGAACACACCCTCCGGTCCCCCTTCTTAAAAAGGGGGACCACCACCCCGGTCTGCCAATCCAGAGGCACTGTAACCGATGTCCACGCGATGTTGTAAAGGAGTGGCTGTGGAGTGGTATCGTAATGGTATTGGTATCGGCCGATACTGCACAGCCAAGTATCGGTATCGGGGCCAAAAATGGCATTGGTGCAACACTAATTACTACCAAAGCATCTGTAATTGCAATCATTTTCTGGAAAAAAATTTGAAAATTACCTGACAGAATTGTAGGGGTGCCAATATTTTTGGCAAGAAGTGTATATCAACTCCACAAGATGTTTGATTACTCATTTGCTTATTTTGTTGTTGTTTTTGTGATTACTGTACTAGTGGACAACCAAAAAAACCTGAAATTAACATAGTAAGAGCATTGCAACAAAGCAATCATAAATCTTCACGCTAGGTGACATGAATTCAGATATCTGCTACTCCACCATCTCGTACTGCCCATCACTAATCATCCAAAATTGAGCAAGCTTTTTTTTTTTTTTTTTTTTAAATCATTAATTTTAGTATCAATTGACTTCCTTTAAATTTGATATGTAGTGTATTGTCATTCAATTTCCATTACTTGTCATGTAGTAAACCGAGTTCAACAAAATTTAGGAACGGATTGTGGTAAAGCCCCAAAATGTTCCATGTCAACAGTGCACCAAGCTCCAGAAAAAAAAAAACTTATTTTGTTGACAAACCTCCAACTGCATTTCTTAAATACTTTTATTAATTCTGAAAACAAAGGATTTAATGCAAGATACGATACATGACAATGTGCTTATGTTAAATAAGCAATGTAAAGATTACTTTTGTAATGATCCATTTTACAGTACATGTCACTAGGGCTTTACAGCCGTAGGGATGAGTGTTACCGCAGAGACAAGCAATACAGTTAATGTGGAACTGAGGTTGATTAACAACACTGCTGTCATATTGAGTATATCTTCCCCTGAGTAATAGGAAGGTTGCTGCTGCTGCGGCACTTCAGTTTATGTCCCAAAACACTCAAGCAACAGCACTAAAGAGTTATTTCTTTAGCCAACTGAATATTAGGTCATCATTTATTGATCTGATGCAGTTAAGATGAGATTTTTTTGTCTAGTTTTTATGTGGATGCCTTATGGTTGTTGCAGCCCCCGCAAAAAAAAACAACAACAAAAACAGATAGACAGACAGACCCGAATACATACGTAATTACATACCTAACCTTGTGCTACTTTTGGAGGGAATGGGTGAAAAGTCAATGTGACGTTGGCGTGCAGGTGTAGACATCTTATTGGCACTTTTATATCTTTCCAAAGGTTTGCTTATCTTTGAAAGCGGAGCAAATACACCTATGGGGAAAAAAGACTGTAAAAATCAACTGCTCTTGGTAATGAATTAATTATACTAATAATTAATGTGAAATTGAACTGATGAAAGAGTAAAGGGTTTTGCTATGACCTACCATGTTTGAGCTGACAGGTAAAATACTGGACGCCTGCTACTGAGCCATTATTCTTCCCCTCAGGTTTGTCAAGCACTACTCCAGCCCAGAGACCACCAGAGAACTCTGTGTTTCCACAGAATTGAAGGGTTCCAACCTGCTAAGGTATTAACATGCATGCTTGACTGAAGGTGAGAACAATAGATAAAAACAGTGGTTTGTAGAACACACTTCAACCAAAAAACTGGTCAATACAAGCGGGCTGTAGTTTGTATGATCTTGTTGGACCAAATTTATCATTGACAAAGGCTTGTCACGTTGACAAATTCTTCTTAGTGACCTTACCAAAACACATTAGTGATACACAATTTGTATTCAACAAAGGATGAGCTGTCACTTTGATCACAAGTCTTTTTTCATTCATTCATTCATTCATTCTTATCTAAGTTTTGAGAACACATTAGCCGAAATATAGATTGTTTTATTCATGTGTAAGGAAATTATTTTCAACTTGAGCTAACACAGGCCAAAAAGAGTGCGATCCAATTCTATCTTCTTTCAGCTCCTTCTATTGCTCCTGGGTGCAATATGTTGTAGAAGAGAGTAGAGTAAATAAGTGAAAAAGATACAACCAGCGCCCAGGTCGAAATTGAACTGTTGATGACTCTATCTAGGCTTGGAGTTCTATTCAGGAGCAGCCTAAAAAATCTAGTGATGGTTCACTGTTTGAAAAAAGAAGTCACTGTTTGAAAAAAGAAGTAATGGTATTTTTGCTGATGTGTGAACAAACAATTTCTGTATATTTTATACACAATACCCAACATGTTCCATTTTATCTTCAAAATGTTCAATGCAATGTCACAGAATACTATATACAGGTATATATGTCAGGCATTATATGTCATATTGATAAGATAAAGTAAAAAATAAGATACTTTGAGGTACTTTGAGGTATGTTGTGTTAAATGCCGTTATACTCAATTGCCACGTTTACATGGAGCCAAATATTCCAATTCCAATTGGAATATTTGTTCAAACCGAATAAATTTGTTCCATATAAACACCTCAATCGGAATGAACAGGCCCAAACCGAATGGAATTTCATTCCGATTCACAGGGGTGGAATATTCCTTTTCCCAAACCGATTAGAAGTAAAATTATATCATGTAAACAGGGAAGCGGAATGGTGTCTGGTTGCGTTCTTTCTGCGCATGCTCTGTACTGACGTGGTGACGTCACTTGGTGACGTAAGTAACGTCACTTGCAACATGGCTTCCAAGCACACGCACAGCGCACCCACACAACTTTTTAAATGAACGGCGTATCATTCTGAAGTTTTGTTTCCACTCGAAAAGTTAAAACAGCAGCTGATCTGACGATCAATCTCCATGTTTTGCAACGTGACGCTTTGTTTTGATTAATCTGCGCATGTCAGACGGCAGTTGTCAAACGTCCTTTCGGAATAAAGGCAGTCACATGTAAACGCTGGATCGGAATAGATGAAGTGACATGTAAACAGCTGATGTGAAATTTCCATTCGGAATGATTTGAATCGGTATGAATAAAAGTCAGCATGTAAACGTGGCTAATGACTATTTGGGCTTAAAAAAAAAAAAAAAAAAAAAACATTCGGGCTTTACTCGTGAGTGAGTCGCCTTGCTGAGAGAAAAGGGTGCTGTGGAAAAAGGAGGGAGGTGAGAGAAGGGGGATATCATGGCCGCCAAGGTCGCCCGCGTCCCCTCTCTTAACGCTAGCCCGCCATCCGAACTCAAAAAAAACAGATCGGGACTCGAAACAGTGCGCCGGGGTCCATCACCAGCAGCAGCATGAGAACAAGGAAGTGGGACCAGACCCCATCAGAAACTACAGGACGGGGGCAACGCTGCTGGGGAAGGAATTTTGACATAGCAAGAACTAGGTACTTTTTAATGCGACTATAAAAAAAAGGACTGGAGATAAAATGGCGGACGAGACTCCGGCGTCATAGTCGAAATCACGTAAGTGGGGTATGTCGTAACCCTGGAGTACTGTTAGTTTTGGACTATAAGGCCAACTTGACTATAAGCTGCCCCCGCTAAATTTTACAAAAAAAAAAAAAAAAAAAAACATTTATTCATACATAAACCGCCCTGGACTATAAACCGCAGGGGTATTCACAGCTAAAGACTACATTGCAAGAAAACACCTCCCTAAAAATAATTAAAATATCTTGTTTTTTGTGTAAGTCTACTAGAAATAAGTGAAATTAGTGCTTCAAGTAAATTTTACTCACTTAGATTTCTTGAAATAAGAAAGATAGCTAGCCGAAAATAAGCATAACAGACTTAGTTTAAACAATACATTAATAAATTTAATCTTTTAAAAAACTTTTTTTTTTTTTTTTTTTTTTTAGAAATGTTCTGAATTCAAGAATAGATATGGTTCAAAACATTATTTGAAAGCATTTTTTTCTTGATTTAGGTGAAAAATTACCAACTTTTAGATGTATGGGCTTGATAAGAACACATAGTAATATTTACTTAAAATTAAATGGAATTATCTGATGCATGAACCTGTTAACTACGGTAGTCTTTAACACTCAAAACAAGATAAAACAAGAAGAAATAATTATTTGACCGGATTTAAGAAAAATAATCTGAGATGTTATAAATTTGCAGTGAACTGTTGTCACGATACTAAAATTTTCAACTTGATATTGATACTCAAAAAAATACTTGATACTCTTTACCATTTCTGATACTACATGAATAAAAAAAAACACATTAAATGTGTGTTGTTGTTTTTTTTATGAACTCTTTTAGTGCTTACGTTAGACGTCCAATCGTACGGCTTTTGAAAAATAAATTAAAACACATTAAATGAGTTTTTCAGGAGAGGAGATCTATATACTAGTATATACATTATACCGTATATTTATTTAAAGGCTTAGATGATGAGCGTGTGTTTGTGCGTAGTTAAGGCCCACGTCCAAAATGCACAGCCCGCCACTGTCTTTAATCAAGAAGATTTGCGTTTTAGGAAAAGGTAGTACTGTATATAAATGCCACACACCTTTTGTCCAGCAATCATCACACGGTCACCAAGCTGGATTCCTATTGAGGCAAGTTTCAACCTGGCTTTGTCAGAAAGAGCAGGAGGGGTCTGGACTTGCGCTGTTAAATGCACGGAGCTAGGCTGTGGCAAAGCCTCCCTTAGTAAAGTCTGCAGCTCTTTGGCCAGGGCAGCAGCATCTGACATCTCTAAGGGCATGTCAAGGGGCTCGGGAACAACATCCGCTGGGTACTGCCCTTTATCGTCCTGTAGAATAAGCCCATAAACATAAGACATAATTTTGTACATTGATAAAAATGATGCTCATTGTTATAATTCACTTTAGATCATGTCACAGAACTAGAAATGATCGTAGAGACTTAACCCTTGTAAATGTCATGACTATTCAGCACAATGCTGTAAGACATAATTTCTTTTAATCAGTAGACAATTCTTTTTCATCTGACTCTAAACCCTAATCATGACAATGAAATCACAAAACTTCCCAAACTACACCAGACAAGTCACAACCTTATTCTTGGAATACAGATCCTTCATGCTGCATTATTATTAGCCAAGATTTTAGACAGTGTGTTGCAGAAAAGTTACTACCCCAGTTTTCTATAACTCCCTCCAGTGCATTATCACATTTTTGGTGATCTGCTGTTGATTTTACTAGACTTTTGTCAGCTCAAGTACCGTCGCTGTAAAAACAAACTGCACTCTCTTGCTGGTATTTACCTTTTTATTTTGTCTGTTTTTGATAGCAAATAAAGTGCGTTAAAACTAATTCCGCCTATTGCATAGAAAAGTAAATAACTAAGCTTCGGTTATACAGTATAAACAAATACAGAAATACTTAATGAGAAAACAGGACAGAAGAGCACCTTGGAGCTGATATATACAAATCAGAAAGGTAACAAAATGTAGCGTAATTGGAATGATTTTTTTTTTTCTCCGCAGGTAGGTCAATAAAATGTTTTAAAAGCTTTTTTGATCATCAAGGTTAACAACCTTAGCTAGGGCTTTTTCGAATTTTAGTTTATAGTAACAAACGGCCTGCAGCGTTCTTCACCATTAGTTGGTTTTTATTGGTAATTGGTCATTTTTGTGGCAATACATGAAATATTTTAGGATATTTCACTTTCTTTTGGTTTTGTTTTTCTTGAGCTGAAAAACATTATGAAACAAGGTAACAAGAAACTTGTAGTCTGTATTCCTTGTATTATTATAGTTATCAATATCATTATTTTTACAATTGTTATACAACTCCTAGCAAAAAGTATGGAATCACCAGTCTCGTACGAGCACTCACTCTGACATTTTATTATGTAGAATAAGCTCAGATAAAGACCTTGAAAAAATTATGAATTAGTTCAAAAGTGCAACTCTTTAGCATTCAGAAACACTAAAAGAAATGAATAAAAAACATGGTGGTGGTCAGTAAATGTTACCTTTATAGAGCAAGTGAAGGGAAATAAATATAGAATCACTTAATTCAAGGCAAGGCAAGGCAAGGCAAATTTATTTATATAGCACAATTCAACACAAGGCAATTCAAAGTGCTTTACATCACATGAAGATCATAAAAATCACATTTGAATCAATACAACGTAAAAACCAAGACAATCATAATCGGAAATAAAATTATACATAAAATCGCATTTAATAACAAATAGAATAAAAATAAATAAATTAGAATAAATTAAAAATCTACTACTCACAATAATAATTGAAATCAGCAATGGAGATAAGCACAAGAGGAATAGAAAGCAAGTAGATTGAAATATATAGACAGTTATGGATATGCAGTGCTAAACAAAAGCGTTTTTAGCCCTGATTTAAAAGAGCTAACAGTTTGAGCATACTTCAGAAGTTCGGGTAACTTGTTCCAGAGGTGAGGAGCATAATAACTAAATGCTGCCTCACCCTGCTTGGTTCTTGTTCTTGGAACATGCAGAAGACCGGTTCCAGACGACCTTAGGGGTCTAGATGTCTCATAGGAATCTAACAAATCAAGCATGTATTTTGGTCCAAGGCCATTAAGTGTTTTGTAGACGAGCAGTAGTATTTTATAGTCTATCCTTTGCCTCACTGGAAGCCAGTGTAGCGATTTCAAAACCGGTGTAATGTGGTCCAGCTTCCTTGTATTTGTGAGGACTCTGGCTGCAGCATTCTGTACTAGCTGCAGCTTCCTGACTGATTTTCAAAGGAAAAATATATGGGATCATGAGAAACAAACAAAGAAATACCAATCAAAACACATTTCTAGTATTTAGTTGCACCACCTCTGGCTTTTATGACAGCTTGCAGTCTCTGAGGCATGGACTTGATGAGTGACAAACAGTATTCTTTATCAATTTGGTGCCAACTCTCTTTAATTGCAGTTGCCAGATCATCCTTGCAGGTCGGAGCCTTGCTGTGGACCATTTTTTTTTTCCCCACCACAGGTTTTCAATAGGGTTGAGATCTGGGCTATTTGCAGGCCATGACATTGACTGGATGAGTCGTTCTCCAAGGAATGCTTTAACAGTTTTAGCTCTGTGGCATGATGCATTGTCATCTTGGAAAATGATTTCATTATCCCCAAACATATTTTCAATTGAAGGGATAAGAAGTGTCTCTATAATTTCAATGTAAACTTGTGCATTTATTGACAATTTAACCACAGCCATCCCCCAGTGCCTTTGCCTGATATGCAGCCCCATATCATCAAAGACTGAGGAAATGTTGATGTTTTCTTCAGGCAGTCATCTTAGTAAATCTCACTGGAACGGCACCAAACAAAATTTTCAGCATCATCACCTTGTCCAATGCAGATTCTTGAATCATCATTGAAAATAACCTTTATCCAGTCATTCGCAGTCCATGATTACCTCTCCTTAGCCCATTGCAATTTTGTTCTTTTCTGTTTTAAGTGTGAATGATGGTTTCCTTTTAGTTTTCCTGTATTAAAATCCCATTTCCTTGGGGCGATTTTGCACAGTTCTGTCACATACCTTGACTCCAGCTCCCTCCTATTTCGTCTTCATTTGTCTTGTTGTACAGCTTCTGTTTTTAAGACATGTGGCCTTTAGTTGTTTGTCATGACGTTTGGATGTCTTCCTCGGTCTTCCAGTATGCTTAACTTTAACAACCTTGCCATGCTGTTTGTACTTGGTCCAGATATTTGATACAGGTGACTGTGAAGAGCCCACATCTTTAGCAACCATACGTGTAGCGTTACCTTCTTCAAGAAGTTTGATAATCCTTTCCTTGGTCTCAAGAGACATCTATCTTGTTGGAGCCATGATTCTTGTGAATCCACTTGGTCCAGCAGCCCTCCAAGGTGTGATAACTGCACGTTTTTTAACTGCTGACTAACGAGCGAATCTAATCTGAGGCAAGGGCCCAATTAAGGAAAGGAAATTGACTGGGTGTGTCTGTATTTTCTACTCAAAATTGAATGATTCCATACATATTTCTTCAGAATAGAGTGATTCTATATTTATTTCCCTGCACTTGCTCTACAAAAGTAACATTTACTGACCACCACAATGTTTTTTATTCATTTCTTTTAGTGGTTCTGTAGTAGTGTGAAAATTGAACAAAAAATGTACTTCAAATACAAAAAAAATGTTACGTAACATAAGCGAATTAAGTGGTGGTTCTGTGAGATCCAAATTTAATATTTTGTATCTCTCAGGGTGCAGACAATTAAAAAACCGTGTGGCATTTGCCAAGGCCCACAGCCTGTCAGAAGGATGGATGCTGAAAAAGTGGCAAAAGGTGGATTTTTCAGATGAATCTTCCATTGAATTACACCACAGTCACCACAAATATTGCAGGAGACCTACTGGAGCCCGCATGGAACCAAGATTCACTCAGAAAACAATGAAGTTTGGTGGTGGCAAAATCATGGTCTGGGATTACATCCAGTATGGAGGTGTGCGAGAGATCTGCAGGGTGGAAGGCAACATAAATAGTCTGAAATATCAACTAATCTTAGCTGCCTCTTACATTCCTAACCATAAAAAGGGACAAATTCTGCAGCAGGATGGTGCTCCATCGCATACTTCAATCTCTACCTCAAAGTTCCTCAAGGCAAAGAAGATCAAAATCCTCCAGGACTGGCCAGCCCAGTCACCAGACATGAACATCATTGAGCATGTCTTGGGTAGGATGAAAGAGGACGCATGGAAGACGGAACCCAAGAATGTTGATGAACTCTGGGAGGCACGCAAGACTGCTTTTTTTGATTTTCCTGATGACTTAATCAATAAATTGTATGAATCCTTGCCGAACCGCATGGATGCAGTCCTGCAAGCCCATGGAAGTCATACAAAATATTAAATTTGGATCTCACAGCACCACTACTTAATTCGCTTATGTTATGTAACATATTTTTGTATTTGAAGTACATTTTTTGTTAATTTTCACACTACTTTCTATAGGCAACAAAACTTTTGTCTTGCCAAAATTTGACCTTTATGTCTTCATTGAATGATAAATCTTTTTTCAGTGAAACAAAAATATTTTTGTACATTCAACATCATTTGGGAGGGTCTTAGCTTTCATATGAGCCATTTCTGAAACCAACTGAATAATTAAAAGTCAGGTTATTAGCAATTGTTTCTACAAAATGGATAAGCGACAAGACTTTTGTCAGGGACTGTATAGTATAACATGGAAGACAGTCAAGAGAGAAAGACATGTTAGAGGAAAAAAATATTGAATGTAGCCTTGGCATTACAAAGATCTGGACCTCATGCCTAAATTAAATGATCAATGAACATTACTGTCTTACAATTACATATTTCCACATGACTGGGCAAAGGTTACAATAGCCCTATTTGATGAAGGGACGAGAAAAAAAATTGTCAAGGAGGAAGGTCAAAAGGTCAACATGGACACAAAAGGAGCTGAACTGATTTCTGATATACATTGTAATAACAAATCCAAACATCCAACAATAACGACATTGTACAAAAAGACCCAACACCAAAACCACATGTTGGAAAATTTAAAAAAATCAAATAAAACGAAGGTTTTTGATGATTAGAGTTGTTGATCATAATTTTTTTTTAAAGTTTCTGTTCAAACAGTACTACCTATGACCAAAAGAACACCATACTCTATCAACAATGAGACCATGGTGGTAGCAGCAAACTGCTTTGAGGGTGGTTTTCTTCAGCAGAAACAGAAGCCAACGTCGATTTTGATATTCGGGAGGAAAAATATAAGAAAGGTAAGATAGAGAACTACTTATACAATTATGCATGGAATGCCATATATTCAGTAACTAAGAAAAAAATAAATACACTATAAAAAGTGTCAAAATATTTGCATTAGTGTAGCGACTATGTTGCTTTCAGACTGGGAATAAAATCCTACTTATGTAAACGCATTACAAAAAAGATTATGACGGCATGAAGGAACACAGAGGCTTGGAGAAGTGGCTAAAATAATTTATAAGGTGAGATTCAGCAAGTTAATGACAAAAGAAGTGCAGAGTGACAGCAGAAATAGAGGCAATTGGGTCACACTCATTCTTGCGCGCCGATTGTGCTCTCAAGTGTTTCTGTTCTCTTCCCCAAATTATAATTTCATTTGCTATAATAAAGGCCTAAAAACCTCAACTGCCTGATATACTAACCACCTCTCTCTATAGAAAGATTTTCAAAAGTATTTCCTCATATCAAACTGTCTCACATGGTTTATAACGTTTGCATACCAAATTAAATTAAACTAACAGTAGAATTGAAAAGAGGCGATTGCATTATTGTAGTGCAAAGTGCTTTAGTGACACCCAGTGGAGACTCTGGTAAATTGTTCAGAATAATGGTTACAGATTATAAAAATGAATTCCAAAAGGGATCAATTGTTGGCAACCTTAAATTTTATTCTACCTCAAATAAGTATTCCAAATCCAACTATGTTATAAACACAGATTACCGTAAATTTGTCTTGAGCATTTAGAAACTACTTAAGTATTGCTACAGTACAAACAAAAGACAAGCCACTATTACAACAGTACACTTAGGATGCAACACTTAAGTACAGAGAGCTATTTAGCAATGAACTATAAATATAGAAGTAGTGCAGGTAGGCGTGTAACTGAGGCAACCATACAGGGCACAATCTTGGTTAATGAAGAAAAAAAATGCAAATTTGTTGCAATAGTTTACAACACAACAACTAAAGTTTCAACTGTGTGAAAAAACAAACTATTCAACAAAATAAGTCACGTAAACAATAATTCTGCAGGGTCCAACAATACTGAAAAAGGTACTGAAAAAATAGGTATAAAAATAAGACCAACAATGTCTGTCTATTATGACAAATGGATGTCTCGATCAGTTCACGTCATTTTCAGAGGATCGGAATTAGGTAAAAAAAATATTGTCTTTTTAAATTGTATTTATTTACTTTTATTTTCAAGTATTAACGCTTTGACTGCAATAGAATCCATTTTGACAGGGGGGTTGGCAGCAATTGAATGATCGGAAATCGAGCCCGATCACAAAATTTTCAGAGGATCGGAGTCGGGTATAAAAGATTGGGTGTTATTTTTATTTTTAAATATTAACTCATTGCCTGTCATTGACAGTAATAGACGTCCAATCCAATTCAACAGCCATCGAACGATTGTAGCCGGCTGCCCATTCAAAAGAGATTGGATGCCTATCACTGTCAATGGCAGTGAAACATGATCTACCAATGCCAGCCTTCCCAGTTGAAATGGATTTAATGTAAATAGACAAGTTTCCTGAGTGAAATATGGGCGGCACCATCTTGGACAATGTCTGCCTCGAACTTCCGGTTTAGGAAAAACCTCATAAGTTGCGGTTGAAGTTAGCAGTGTGTTGACGAAGTTGAAACTGCGAAATCCAGCCAGAGGAACTCACGGAAATGGATTCAGCACGACATAGATGAGATTGTATGATTGTTCTTATCACTTCGTTGATCATTTGTGGACAAAATTTAAAAAACCTGTCAGCCTGTGTTGACGTGAGGTACAGATTGATAGGCTGGCCACTTGAGTGACCAAAATGAGGTGAAATTACAAATTATATTATATTGGCCGAATGCAGAAGTGCTGACACGGATTTTGTTGTTACAAGGAAATACTTCAAGGTATGTACCAATAAACAAAAATACTATGTTGTTCTTTTTTATTGCAGACATTGATCACAATAAAACATTTGGACAACATAATTCCATTTCTTGTTTTATTTAAAATTATTGGTGCATGTGCAAAACAGGTTAAGAAATCACAATTTTTAGAATTATTAGAAAAAATAGCATACGAGAATGTGATATCAGTCAGCAGAGCTCCGGAGTGGCTTGAGAGCTTCGCCAAACTTTGACCCGACATTACGCAGACCCTCGGTGGCATCCAGACGGGCTTTATCCCGCTTTCCTCCGTAATTCTAGCTTTATTAGCGTATTTGTAAGTTGCTGCAGTTAAAAAGCTCGTAGTTAGATCTCAGGATCGACCTGACGGTCCGCCGCAAGACGAGCTACCGTCTCCAGCCCCAGCCTCTTGGCAGCCTACGGGGAGAATGCACGCACCGTAGTCTCGATATGTCCATCAACGTACAGTAAGTGAGGCACATCACTCATCTTGCCTAACAACGTTTAACACCATAATTGTGTCATCTCCACGTACTGATTAGCAAAAGACTAGCAGCAGATACAGTAGTTGTAGTAAATAAAATTAGAGATCATCATAATTACAATCATCATCGTGATAACAATATCAAAGGCAACAAGTCATTTCATGCGCAAGATTTCAGCTTTAGTATTTTTTGAGTACCGGACACATGAATATGCAGGGATACCTTCCAAAACACAACCGTAACATTGCCAGAAAAATATTTTTGTGGTGGAACGAGCTTGGTTCCACATCTGCCTTCATGAACATGTTGTCCTCCCCTGTCGTGATGATGGCAGATGGATGCGGTATTTCCAAATTGTCTTTTTAACTCATTTGCTCCCAAAAACGTACAAATACATTCTATTTTTAATTGTTTCAGTGTCCCAAAGATGTATTTATAAGTCTTTTACATTTTTCTTTTTTTTTTTTTTTTACAAGAGACATCTATGGGTTCTGATTCAATTTAGCTCCAAAGCACAAAGCTGAAAATCCATTTTAAAGCAATAAAACTGGCCACTGGAGGGCAGTAGCACATTTGGTAAGACCCGCAACCCGATTCAACGGCAACGAACGGCCAGGCCGCACGGCCGGGGTACCGGCGGAAGACGACCTAATGGCATCCAGGATGCCAGGCGGCGGACGACCAAGCAGAACAACCTAGAGGACGCCCGGGATGCCAGGCGCTGGACGACCGAGCAGAACGACCGGGATCACCAGTGCAGCGGACGATGCCGTAGAGATTTTTTAAAAATCATCTTTATGAGACAGGCAGCGATGAGGGAAAAGTTTACCCAGCTGTCGCGGCCACAGCAGCATCATCTCTCAGTTAGTTATGTGTAAATAAATTGTTACTTTGCTATCAAAAGTGCTATTTGTCTTGTTGTTTATGTTATTTTGTAAAAGGAAAACATTATTCAGATGTTTGGGATGTAACTAAAGCAAAAAATAGCTGTGTTAAAGTCAAAGTTATGTTCGAAATGTATGAGTACACAAAAAGCTCAATTTCTCTGTTTTTTCATCAGAAATTGGAAAATTGCTCAAACTAAGCTATTTTCTAATGCTGATTTCTAAAGAATGGAAAAAGATATGAACTTCTTTTTTTTTCCTGCTGAAAGAAGAGTGCCTAATCTTTCTTTTGGTGGGTTCCATGTCTATATAGAAATAGAACAGAATTTTCTGTGGGCCTTGCAAAATCAGTCAAAATCCAGTAAAACGGCCGAGAGCGAAGGGGGTCGCACCGGTGAAAATGGCTGGGAGTGAATGAGTTAAGGGATTTTGATGAGTAATGTTACTCCAGCTCCACTGTTGTTTTGAATGGAGACATTCTAAAACGGAAGTTGCTTGCACACATAAGGAAGTAAAGCGGAAGTACCTTCGGAAACCTGTCTATAACTTAGTAGCAGTGAGTTAACAACTACAAACAACAAAACAAACCAGACGTGTAAGGACATAAACTTTGCAGAACAAAGAGAAAATGTTTAACAGCTGCAAAAAAGAAAAAAAAAAGTCAACAAAATCACAACCAAGATCATTCAATTCATCACAATGGATGACAAACGTTTATATTTTTGTAAAACAAAATATCTGATTATAATTTGTTTGCAAACTTATTTTGTGCCAACAACTGATTTGCAAAAAAAAAAAAAAAAAAAAAAAAAAAAAAAAAAAGTGAGTATCGGTATCAGTAAGTATCGGATCGGGACTCGGTACCAGCACATACTCAAAATCAGGTGACTCGGATTTAAATGCAAAAATATGTGACCGTGACATCCCTAATTACTGTGGAAATGGAAAGGTTGTAAAGCCTCATAAAAAAAGAACAAAAAAGTACAATCCAAGCAATGTGTTACTGTGAACACCTGTGATATCATGCAAATAGCGCTGACTTCCAAAATGTTATATGCTACTTTTAAGAAAGTAATGTTTCCCTTTCAGTACTAATTGTGCGGGGTGCGAGTCAGTGGCAGAGTAGACGTTCCCCAAACCAGAGATGGTGGGTTCGATTTCCTGCCCTTGGGACCTCGTCTAAGTATCCTTGAGCGAGCTACTGAATCATCAGTAGTCAATGAGGATATAGTGTCAAAGTGCTTTGACTGCCTTGAAGGTGGAAAGGCGCCATGCAAGTATAACTCCATTTCCCATTTAATTAAATGAAAATTTAGAACTAATTAAATGATTAGACAGACAAACTAAAATAGTTTATGAATACTCTCAGCTCTGCAGCGTGATGAATGAAAATATATAATTTGCTTGATTTACTAGGTCATAAATAGAAGACTTGGCTTTTGGTTGGTTGGTCACAGTTTTATGATGCCAACTTCAGTTCTGAAGAGCATGGATCAGCATTTTCTATGTTTTACAGCAGTTTAAAAAAAAATTGTTCCATGTTTAATAGACTGTAATTTGAATTACAAACAAGTAGACCAGAAAATACCACTCATTGAAATACTGTACAGTCATGTTTATGAGTTCTAGGAAGATACAAATTGCTCCAATAAAGATGCTACACTTGTGATCAGAATCGAACAAGATTATTACTGGAAATGATAATTCTTTGCAATTATTCTGGCTTATATAAATTATTTTTTTATTATAGGTAACTTAAATGAGACAGATTCATGAGTTTGTTTACAGTCATATCGTAATGTTCGCAATTTAGGCGAAGGTGAAGTCTTTGAGCACTGTGCCTGTGACATAAAAAGTGATGTTGTATTTATCTTTTTTGTGCACTTATTTCATCCCCCTATTTTCATTTTACATCTTTCTGAAAATGATACGGTGTGCCTTATTGTCGCGAAAATACAGTAAATGGATAACATACTTATGCAAAAATGGCAGTATTGTATAGCATTTGTATGTTCATCTTTATTGATCATTAGCATATGGTTAAACATTTTGGACATCAGCATTTACACTTTTTAATGTGTTTTTAATAAGAGCTCTGTGATGTTCACATAGTAACATATTTGTGCACGTTTCTTGACCACCAATTTGTAATAACGTCTTGATTTTTAATAAAGACATGGTAATTTGGAAAAAAAAAAAACTTACAGTAATTGGTTTTCAAGATAAGTGTTACTTGCAGTCCTAATAATTACAAAATTAGATTCTGAGGAAAAGGAAAATTGTAGCTTACTTTGAAAGCAGGATTGGCCCCCAACTCCAAGAGACATGAGACAGCTGACATACACAGGTTAGATGCAGCAATGTGCAGAGCGGTGCCAAAGTCAAAGTCACTACACGTTGCATCAATATCTTAGAAAAACAGACACGATGGGAACAAATTAAAAATTAATTCTTTAATTTTGTGGCTTTTCTACTTATTGATTACATTGTAATATATGACTTCCAAAATTGCCAAGTCACCACCAATTCAAAGATTGACATGAAAAATAATTAAATGTCTTATGGCTCGTCAATATATTTAAATGGGGTCTAGTTGGAGAGTGTAAAATTGTTGGGGTTTTTTTGTATTACAAAGTAGAAGACACATTTCCTACATAAATGCTCTACAAATATTCTTATTGACAAAAATAGGCATATCAAAGCGTGTTTGCAAGGGAATATTCTTGTTTTGAAAATGAAATCCACAACAAGCCCTTCCTCTGCTTACCTCCTGGCTGAGAGGCCTGCAATACCACACGAATAAGCTGGGGTACATCAAAGTAGGCAGCGTAATGCAATGCCCTCATGTTAGTCCATCGGGAGCGGAGGTTAGGATCAGCTCCCAGGGCAATAAGCTGGCGGGCAAAACCAGCAGCTGTATCTGCATCACCTAAAGAAAATGAAATTACAAACACAAGCACAAAAAATACTTTTGAATAGCTGTGGTTTTCACGACATACTGTATTGTGTACTACAATTAATTTTCTATGATATTTGAGACGCAGCAGTCAATACTAACCAATGCCTGGAGCCCCAGCTTTGCAGCAATAGTGAAGAAGACTCATGTCTGTCAGACCATCCCGATCATTTACACCACAACCCCTGTTTAGGATCTGGGGGGAAAATAAATTCAAAAAACACTACGGGGATCCTTCGCTACATCACACTTCAAACTGCGCTCTCAGTCTATCAAAGATTTTTTTTCAATTAAATAATAAATAAATAAATACAGTATTTTATTTAAAAATGCCAAGCTATATGCATGTGTACATGTACAAATTATTGTTTTTGTATATATATGTATGTGTGTGTGTGTGTGTGTGTATATATATATATGTATGTATGTATATATATGTATGTATGTATGTATATACATATATATCATTAAACCATAATTATAACATTTGCATTGTTTAAAAAACATTTATTAAAATATACATGTAAGGGTTTTTTTTGTTTTGTTTGTTAGTTAGTTTTTTTTTTTTTTTTTAATTATTATACTTTGGGGGAAAACATGTCTTATATGTATCTCTTTCCAATTCTGTTAAATCTGAATAAATACATTGAACACCACAATTAAAAAAAAAATTTTTTTTTAAGTAATTTAGTAAGTAAGTAATTCTATATATTCTATATAATAATTCTATCTAATAAAAAGTAATTCTACTTCGCTAATTTTCCATTTTCCCAGGGGGCGGTCCCCATTATCTGCGAAAAATGAGGGAACATTGTAGTTTTGTTTGTTTGCACAATAGTTGTTTTACGAAATTTCCGGGTTCGCAGCGAGTCAGTAACAGGCACACTTTTGCAAATAATACAATGTTTAATATAGAAAAAGGAAGAAAACAAGAACAATGACGCCAGCGCTAGATTGCTTCTAAAATCCCCGCGCTACTGTTAAAGCACACAAGAACAGTCAAAACTCTTACCGATTGATAATCGGGCAGAAAGCCTACGCTCAGTAGAGTTGCAGAGGAATACAGGCGTAGTTGACTCTTGGGTGTTCAGAAAGGCTAAAACAGTGTTCAGCGGGTTTTTAAAATGTACCATATTTTTTTGACTAAAAGTCGCACCTGAGTTTAAGTCGCACCAATCATAAAATGCCCAACGAAGAGGAAAAAAATGTATATAAGTCGCACCGGAGTATAAGTTGCATTTTTGGGGGAAATTTACTTCATAAAATCCAACACATAGAACAGATATTGAAAGGCAATTTAAAATAAAAATAGAATCCATGCTGGATAGGTGTACAGTATGATAATGTTACATGATGCATGAACAACAAAATGCGAACGTGGCCGGTTTGTTAACATAACATAGCTATTAAGAATTATTCAGACAACTATAGCATAAATAACATGCTAACAAGTTTACCAAAACATCAGTGTCACTCCAAAAGACCAAAATAACATGTGAAATGTTATAATAATGTGTTAATAATAGCACACATAAGTCGCTCCAGAGTATAAGTCGCACCCCCGGCCAAACTATCAAAAAACTGCGACTCATAGTGCGAAAAATATGGTACTTATTTTTAGGTATTAACTCATTTGCTGCCATTTACGGCGATAGACGTCCAATCCATTTTGACTATACTTAACTCAAATTGGCCTGGATGTCAATCACTGTCAATAGCAGCAACATATGATCGCTCGGTGCCAGGCCTTCCCAGTTGAAATGGATTTGATGTCTATAACTGTAATTGACAGTGAATGAGTTAAGGGCTACAAGCAACAAAATAATCCAGAAGGATAGTGCAAAGAATAATATTAATATCTAACTTACGTTTTATAATATATTTTTACAGTTTTTACGGTCATTTTCAATTGTCAATTGAAAAAGATTTTACAAATTTTTTTCGCTGTATCGACCCAACTCACTGTGGTCCATTCATATGGCTATAATGTTGGGATAGCTTAGTTCAAATTGGGAAAATACTGTAAGACATTTTGATGTGCTGATTCTCAAAATTAGGTGACTCGGCCCCATATGCAAAAACATGACTGAGACATCTCTTGTTTTGCCATAATAGTAACATCTAGTTGTCCTATTGCTACTATTACACTAGTGAGCTGAACTATCTTACGAGTAAAAACAAAGATTGTATCGAAACAAGGCACAATTTCTCAAAGGAAACATTGAATAAACAAGCATGAGGATATAGCAGCTGCTCTAACCCTGAAGACGAGTGCTTGCCCATAGAGTTCAATCCAGCTATTTACACCTCTGCTTGTTTTAATGGGTATTACTGTTTACAATATATTCCAACAGTGATCAATATAATCTATAAGGCAAACAGAAGTACACAGCACAATATGCTTTGCATATATATATGTGTCTTGCTAATGCAGTTGAAAAGGCCTTTAATATCTATCACCTCATTGCCAATCAGATCAATGTTCTTCTGAACTTGGGGAACCCATTGCCTCAGGACAGCAAACAGTTCTGGTATTGTGGTGCTGGGCTCTTCCAGAACCTCCCTGCACTGTGGCTCGCTGGGGTCAAAGAAGGAGAATTCTGCCCATGGTGAGTGGAAAAACACAAACACAGGCAAATTTAAGATTTTTTTTCATCTTCTAAGGCCATTTTTTGTTGTTGTTGTTGTTTTTTTGTTATAAAATGCGTTACAACCTACACCGAAGACAATAAGTGTCTTAAAAATGAGAATGGACCTTGCTGTGGCCTCCTGCATCACAATTAAACACAAAAGTAGAGGTTCGCCTGCGCTGCTATCAACTTCCAAAGTATAAATGAAAGTCTGCTTACTGTACAAGTTCAGCAGTCCTAGACACTACTTAAAATGTAATGTTGCATGACTTTTGGCACAGTTCTCACACTGATTTCCCTTCCTGATATACAGTGGGGCACATTGTTTGATTTTTTAAAGAATTTATTTTTTATTAATTAATTTTTCATTAATTAGAGTGGAAAATAAGTATTTGGTCACCTACAAACAAGCAAGATTTCTGGCTGTCAAAGAGGTCTAACTTATTCTAACGAGGTCTAACGAGGCTCCACTCGTTACCTGTATTAATGGCACCTGTTTTAACTTAGTATCGATATAAAAGACACCTGTCCACAACCTCAGTCAGTCACACTCCAAACTCCACTATGGCCAAGACCAAAGAGCTATCAAAGGACACCAGAGACAAAATTGTTGACCTGCACCAGGCTGGGAAGACTAAAACTGCAATAGGTAAAACGCTTGGTGTAAAGAAATCAACTGTGGGAGCAGTTATTAGAAAATGGTAAACATACAAGACCACTGATAATCTCCCTCGATCTGGGGCTCCATGCAAGATCTCACGCCGTGGCGTCAAAATGATAACAAGAACGGTGAGCAAAAATCCCAGAACCACACGGGGGACCTAGTGAATGACCTACAGAGAGCTGGGACAACAGTAACAAAGGCTACTATCAGTAACACAATGCGCCGCCAGGGACTCAAATCCTGCACTGCCAGACGTGTCCCCCTGCTGAAGAAAGTACACATCTAGGTGCGTCTGCAGTTCGCTAGAGAGTATTTGGATGATCCAGAAGAGGACTGGGAGAATATGTTATGGTCAGATGAAACCAAAATAGAACTTTTTGATAGAAACACAGGTTCCCGTGTTTGGAGGAGAAAGAATACTGAATTACATCCGAAGAACACCATACCCATTGTGAAGCATGGAGGTGGAAACATCATGCTTTGGGGCTGTTTTTCTGCAAAGGGACCGGGACGACTGATCTGTGTAAAGGAAAGAATGAATGGGGCCATGTATCGAGAGATTTTGAGTGAAAATCTCCTTCCACCAGCAAGGGCATCGAAGATGAGACGTGGCTGGGTCTTTCAGCATGACAATGATCCTAAACACACAGCCAGGGCAACAAAGGAGTGGCTTCGTAAGAAGCATTTCAAGGTCCTGGTGTGAACTAGCCAGTCTCCAGATTACAACACCATAGAAAATCTGTGGAGGGAGTTGAAAGTCCGTGTTGCCCAACGACAGCCCCAAAACATCACTGCTCTAGATGAGATGTGCATGGAGGAATGGGCCAAAATACCAGCATAGTGTGTGAAAAGCTTGTGAACAATTACAGAAAATGTTTGGCCTCCGTAATTGCTGACAAAGGGTACATAACAAAGTATTGAGATGAACTTTTGGTATTGACCAAATATTTATTTTCCACCATGATTTGCAAATAAATTCTTTAAAAATCAAACAATCTGATTTTCTGTTTTTTCCACATTCTGTCTCTCTTGGTTGAGGTTTACCCATGTTGACAATTACAGGCCTCTCTAATATTTTCAAGTGGGAGAACTTGCACAATTAGTGGTTGACTACTTATTTGCCCCACTGTAACCTACCAATTTTCTACACAGTAAAGATAAAATCTAATTAGTTTCTACATACAGTAAAATATCTTAAGATTCCATTACAATAAAAAAATTGAGGAAAAAAAATATCAAAGTGACTGTAAGTGATTTTATCTTCTTCATTTGCACTGCAACAAATTATTTGATTTCTTACTACATTTCGAGGAGGTCAATTTTTGTTTCATCAGTTCAGATATTTTTTCAGCAGTGTTACTCAATAGGAAACCAATATTTTATTGTTCTGTCAAAGAACTCATTTCAAACTTTCTAAAGAGAAATCATCACGAGTATGTGTGTGCATTTATACATGCTCTCACCACAGTCGTCAGGCATTGGTGCAGAGGCCACCTGGTGGATGACTGGCCGTTGATGGGGAGAGCATGTAATGAGGCATCCCTGGGTAGCATCTTCCTCCACAGATGCTAAAACATCCTCCTTTGTCATCTCCCTCTCAGGGCCAGGGGCTGGAAAGATATTAGATGCCCTATTCTTAGACCTTAAGTAGGTCTAATCTCAAGAAAGCAGAGAAAACACAATTGGCAAAGCAGTATGGCTCCTTTGCTTCATGTTTCAGGTAATCTAGTAATTTTAGAATAAGATTGGGCCATTGCGTTGCTTTTAGCATTACACACAAATTTACAGAATAACTTTAATACTAACATTTGGAACAAAATAGTACCAACGCATGGCCGCTTAGTTACCAAAGCTACCTTGAAAGAATAGGAAATGTGTATATGTATATGACCACATATGATATACAAGTGAAATACATAAATTGTAAGTGAGCACTTTTAGGAAATATGTCGATTCAGTGTGAGTTTATGAGAAACTACTCATCTGAAAAGTCAAAGAAGGTAGGAAGTCAGAAAGATTACATGATGTATAATGTAGAAGGTGGCATTTTAGGAACACACACAGAACAGAAAAAAATCTGAAAGACAGCACGGACATCTTCCTGAGTGACACTCACTGTCATTTTTCGCTGTATCCTCAATCCCCCTCGACTCCATAAGAGTATCTTGGTTAAAATAAACTACATCAAGAGCTGATCTTACAAACTGTCTTTCTCTAAAACACTATGTAGTGTGCACACGCCAACTATACAACCCGTCCTTCCGATTAAATCCCACTAATCCCCTGACTGCCTTCACTATTTGCAGGCTGCTCTCTTTCCAGACCTGAGGTGTTCTTACCACTAATGTTCCATGTCAGGAATGTCACTCTTACTTCCCGCTGTACTGTGCACTGTGACCCTGCTGCCAATTTATGTCACTGGTCAACCACAATGGCGAGAATGAGGCGGTGTAGTGTGACAGTGTTAACAAACAGAGGCCAGAGATGGGATTAGGAGACCAGAACACACTGGTATAAATCTTTAGAAAGAAGCGTTCATCTTAATACATGTACATATCTCTTTCTGGATACATTACACAAGCGTACATTGAGCCTTAGAGTAGTTTCATTGAGAAAAACAAAGTTCAGAGGAAAAGCAGGTGGGTGCCTCTCACTCGTCACAGTAAATCAGGATATATTTTTTTAGCATTACACCTGTGCATCCCTGCTTGATGCTGTATTTGACTATGGTCGGTAGGTGAGTAAGACAAACAAGCACTCATGCACACATTTACACTGGAGGAGAGTTTGGTATTAAGGTTTTGGAAGGTGGAAGGAAGCTGGAATACCCGGATAAAACTAATGGAAGATTTAAACGCAGGACTTAAAGGGGATCCACGGATAGAAAGACTTGTAGTTCTTAAAAGATAAATGTTATTATGAGTTAAAATAATTTGATATTGAAAGTGTTAGGTTTTGTGTTGGTTTCTCCTAGTGTGACTTGTCCCTGTGATTGCCCATTGCTTTCACCTGTGTGTGTTCTCCCAGTGTATCCTGCAATCTGCATCCACCTGTGTTACCCAGCTGTTCCTTGACTCGTTACCCTTTGTCTGCGTGTGTATTTAAGCTCCCAGTTTCTTTTCAGTCCTTGTTGCGTTATTGTCTATGTCTGTCTTTGCCAAAGTCAAGACCCGTCCAAGCCCTCGCGTACCTGTCCATCCGTTTAAGTAAGTTTTGTTGATCCATAGTCCTTTTGTTTGTACTTTGTGATTTTTGTTAGTTATTATTAAAACGTTTTTTGAGTTCACTGCCTCCTGCCTTGCATTTTTGTTTCTCTGCTTTTGGGTTCACACAACCTGCCTGCCCGCGCATTCCCTGACAGAAAGCCCTATTGATGTTTTCGTTTTTATACAATTTGTAAAATTTGTTAAACTAGTAGGTCGCCATTGTTGTTGACGTCGCAGGGCGGTGACGTCACATGGTTATGCTGCCGGGCTTCCAGAGTATGATTAATGAGCATGACAGCACTGTCGATATTTCACAAAACGAGCAGCAAAAGCAAAATGAACCGGAAAGACAGGATGAGATGAGACCAGGGGGAAAAAGTGTTCTGCCAAAATGTGCTACACTGGCAAATTTGACACCCAAAGTACAACCATGCTTGTTTTGTTTAGATGAATACAGAGAACATAATAAAGATGCATTAAGAAAATACTTAAACGTAGTAGTATCAAATAAGGGTGGTTTAAATATGCTACGTGATTAATGTGGTCAACAGATCAGCAATCTGCTTTAAAACTACAAGATAACACAATGCTTAAAAGTAAGAGAGGAAAACACATGCAAAAAGTATTTTGAGGCAATGAAAAGGTAATAAAAGACTCAATAAATTACTACTATTGCCAAGAGTAGTGCTACTCATTTCACCAATGAGACGTCGCAACATAATCACATGACTCCATTACGCCAATCAGACGCACGCTTGCCGTTCTATGATTACGCAAGCCTGTTGTCTTTAAAGCAACGAAACAAATGAAGTATTTTACATTGAGTGCTGCCCTCACCATGAATCAAAATCACGGATTTAAAACTCTCCCAGTCTTTATTTGGCACCGATTGACCACGGAAAAACTGAGATATGATCCTTTTAATTTCACAACAGTAACTATGAAGGACTACAGTATTCACTACTCAAACTAGGAACTATTTTCTGCACTAGAGGGCAGGGCACTCATACTCTTTGGACGAATAATGCTTTATTACTGTTTATGGGTTTTTTTCATTATTATTATTCCTTTGGCTTAATGTGGTTATGTAATGGGTTTTTGTACAGTATCATTATAACAACAGTTCATACAGATAAGTTCGTGCTGAGAGAGAAAAAATGCCATTGTTTAAAAAAAAAAAAAAAAAAAAAAAAAAAGCAGTTACTCAAAATGTTACTCATTACTTGAGTATTCTTTTCACTGGATACTTTTTTACTTGAACTACATTTTTTGGATGACTACTTTTACTCTTACTTGGTAATATTATTTTGAAGTAACGCTACTCTTACTTGAGTAAAATTTTTGGCTACTCTACCCATTTCTGCTTATTAGAGCCCACAAGTCTTTAAGTCCCTGGTTCCAAGGGCGTAGGTTTGCATAGGGACGGTAGGGACATAACACCATTAACTTTTCAGGATGTTCAAATTGTCCCCACCAACTTTTAAGCAACCTTATTTGCAATACATAATGGATTCAGTTATATAATAATAATTATATGATAAAAATTTTGATTATCTTCACATATGTTGTAAAGATAGAATACACCCTACCATTATTGAGTGAATTATTTTCATTATGTTCAAACATAGATTTTTCATTTGCTGAATGTGAGGTTCATTTTTCCCCCTCAAACGCATGTTTGATTGGCTGATGACTTGTCTGCCCCCCACACCTCCCACACACACAGCCTCCCGGCACACAGACACGCGCACACTCACACAACCCCGACAGATTCATGTTGGCAACATGCCGCGTCCTCTGCCCCCTTAAAAGAGGATCAATATTAAAAGTTTTTCTCAGCCAGCAGCAGCCACTGCAAGTAATGTAAAAAGACGGCAATGTTGTGGAAGTGGTGAACACACCACTAATTTTGCTACTGAAAGTCGAACCTGCAACAGAGTTGGCATACCAACTTGCTAACCTGCAAAACAACTGCCGTCAAGCCGGCCTCCACAAGGAACAATGAAGTCAAACTAGCCATCGCTCATTTGGATCATTATTTGCATTACATGCATTACGGTAATGCAACACAGTGGCTTCAGAGTGCAAGTCCCTTCATTTAAGAAAAAAACAAATAACGGGGCGCGATTAAAGAATGGGTCCACTTCAAGGGGACACTGACACGAACATGAATTGGTATGGGAAAGAAAAATCGAGTATTGGGCTAGTCTGGTATGGTTCAGATGTAGATCGGTCCTTGGACATCTCATATTTTATCACTTTTATGTTACAATAATTCAGTTTGAGTCTTGAGGTGCTCCAGTGTCCCCCAAAAGTGGAACCATTCTTGGAAAGTTCCCTGTTTTTTTTTTTTTTTCAATAAAGGGACTTGCACTTTAAATGGTTCTTTGGTAGTTTTTGAAAACAAAGGTTTGAACTGAACAGTGTTTCACCTGAATCAATACGCATGAAAGTTATTGTAAGTCAATATTTATTTTGCATTGATCCAAGGGTGTAGATTTGCATAGGGACAGTAAGGACATAACACTACCAAGTTTTCAGGATGCTCAAATTGACCCCACTAACCTATGAGCAACCTTATATGCATTATATAATGAGTTCAGTTCTACAGGTATTTAGATTGTCTAACCATAATGTTGTAAGGACAGAATTGACCCTACCATTATTAAGTGAATTATTTTCATTATGTTCAAACTTACATTTACCCCTTTTCACTTGCTGAATGTGCCGCTCCCCCCCCCCCCCATTGCATGTTTGTTTGGCTGATGATTTGACCCACCCTCGACATACACACAAACATGCACACTCACACAGCCCCGATAGAAATACATGACGACAACATGCTGCCCCCTTCGAAGACGAGGGTTATTAAAAGTTTTTTGTTTTTTCGGCCAGCACCAGCCACTGCAAGTAATTTAAAAAGACGCCAATGTTGTGGAGGTGGGAAACACGCCACTAATTTAGCTACCGAATGTCCGACCTGCATCAGAGTTAGCATAACATTATACTGTGTGAACTTGCTAACCTGCAAAACTCGAGTAGGAATCTGCTTAGCCTTAGAAGTGTTGCGCAAAAAGTGTACATGCAGGTTATGCTGTTTTATCGTCTCTATCAATGTTGAGACCAAACCTAAGGCCTTGCATTGATCATCATCTCTTATCTCATATTCGTGAGAAATGTGGCCCTGATCCCTGTTCAATAATCTGTTTGGTTTCATTAATGTCCCGTCCCCATCAAAAAGTGTACATTCAGTTTATGCTGCTATATCGTCCCTACCAATGTTGAGACCAAACCTAGGCCCTTGCAAGGTTCCCTTTAAATGTGCGACAGATTTGCGCCAACCTCTACCACAATGTGCGATGTTAAAACAGTTTTTACATTTCTTCATAATTCAACATGACTCACTTCTCAGTGACAAACAATTTTGACACATTTTCTGATCATCAAAAGTCTAAAGTTGCTCCACCCACTTTAGACTTCATTTCTTAAATAAAGGACAATTACTGTATATTCTAACATAAATATGAGTGCGTACTCTTACACCAATTAAAGCGTGAAACAGCCTTTAAAATGCGCTCTTTTTTTACTAATTGTACTCGAATTTTTATCGTTTATCTCCTGTCAAACGACACACGTGTGCCATGATCTCAGAGGGATGCTGGACCGTTGACATTAGCGGGCTAGCATGATTTAAGATGCTGACTAAGCCTGAATGATGGCACTGATGCCACATCACGTTTTACGTTTGTCGATTCAGTGAAGTGTAATTAATCAATAGCCACCACTTGTATTAGGTTTCATCACATTTATTCAAACATAACAAAATTAGTCAAATATTCCAATTTGCACCTGAGGTGTACAGTTTCGCTCAAGTATTGGGCCAATCCTTCATAAAGAACGATATAAAACACACGTCGAACAAATTATTTTGTACAAAGACGTTGCGTAAAATATATTTTTTAAATTTTTACCTGAACGCGGTAGCCTCCGTCATGCGTAATACTGTACTGTCAAGTATCTTGTTTGTACCAAGACAGCTAGGAAACATCCGGGTTTTGATGTCAGACTTCAAAATAAAAGTGAACAGTTTTACATTTAACGTACATTTTTAATACGCAGTTAAGTAATCATTATTGTATTAATAAACTACATATAAGCAATTTAGTAATTTTGATGATTTAGGAAAAAGCATGTCCGTGGTTACCCATTTTATTTTAAATTGTTAGTAGGTCATCTAACCATGCAGGGTGATTTGGAGAGTGTCATTATAGTGTATTCATGTGTATACACTGCCAAAATATACGAAGTGTAACAACCAGTAATGAGTCCGTTCTTAGTTTCCATGGAAACAAAAACACGCAGAAGTAGGAGCAGTGATTTGATCCGCTGGTCATCTGACCTGAAATGACCGCGTAGGGCTGCAGTAACATTAAAATTCCATGCGGCTCTAGATAAATCGATCGTGTTTACTCTGGAGCGAAATGGAATTCGACAATTTTAGACGCGCGTCATCTGCTGGCTACAGGCTACCAGAGCGAACGAAAGCTCCCAGGCCAATAACAAAGCTACCATCTTCAGGCAAAAGTCTGCCGAAGGTAAGAAACGCGACCACGACGCCTACGCGAGACGCAGACGCGAGTGATCCAGTCAAACAAGACCAAGCGTGGAAAGAAATGGTGTGGAGTGAAAGGAGAGCAGTGAGGGAATGGTAAATTTACTTTCTAATTTGGAGTTACTATTACTTCCATCGATAATAAACAGTACATGATAACAACTTTTCATTCACAGGGACAGGAATTGGAGTTTCCTGCAAAATTATGATCAGTTGGTAAGTCTGTTATTTAAATAAATTGTCTCTGCTAAAAGATAAATCTTCACTTGTCAGCTTTTTTTTTTTTTTTTTTAATTTTTTTTCTAGACATTTCTATTTTTTGCTTTTTCCTCTCAGTGTTTTAAAGCGTTTTTTTAATTCTATGTAAAACTAATGTAATTTATTATTAGTAATATTATGATTATTATTATTCAATCCTCCTAGGCAGAGGTGTCACGTCCCATTAGGCAAACCAGGCAATTGCCTAGGGCCCCCAGCCAGCAGGGTCCCCCAGAGGGCCAACAGATTTAGCACACGCAGCTTTACTGCGACAGTGCCAGTGAAAGCCTTGTGTCCGAGTTCCCTGAAGGGGCCCCTTCACTCGCTCTACATTCCCCCCATATATTTTTTTTTGGGGGGGGGGGGCTGTTCTCACTGTTCTCACCGTATTATGGGATATTTAAACCACATGATATTGACTGGTAACACTTTATTTGACATCGGCGTCATAAAACTGTCATAATTATGACATGACACTGTCATGAGCATTAATGAATATCATATAGGCTAGCTTCATACCACAGGTCTTAATGCACAAATCCGATTTTTTGTCATATGTTTTTTTGGAGTGCCCGTTCAGACTGCCTTTGTCCATTGAGCCCGTTGTAGTATCACGCATGCGCACTAATTTGCAGTCTGAGATGCTCTGACGAAAATTACCCGCATACACAGGGGCATCAAAACAAATGACCACACATGCTGGCTCAACGTCATTCAAAGGTGATCATATTTTGATTTCCAAAAAGAGGAAACAAATAACAGACATAAATAATCCCTGTTTAATCTTATATTTAAAGTTCATATGGATTGATAGCATGCACGCACTGTCCGTTCATGACACACACACATACGGACAATTTGCCCCGACTCTCGGCCGTGTAAGCAATCTTGAAATATTGGTAATATGGAGCAGAGAGAAAACCGAGCATTCTCAGGCTTATCCTGAACCCATTCTATCTATTTATGACTGTTGTCAAGCCCGACCGTTCCCCAAAAGCCGTGTTCAAGGCAAGCTAGGCGCTAACGGACAGCTGCACCGCTACCGTAGCGCCCTGTTTCTCTTGCTCTTTGCTGGCGTAATTTCTGCATGAATTCAGATTTGGGAGACTTGACAGTTCACACCGCTGCCACATTCTGGTAAAATGTGGCCCAGATCAGATTTAAACCACATACCAAAGTGACCCAAATCGGATTTGAAATGGTCCACTTCTATGTGACTTGTCATGTTCAGACCGTCAAGTTAATGCCTCACTTGAGTCGGAAAAACACGGAAAAAAATTGGATTTGCACATTAAGACCTGCGGTTCAAAACCTTACCTGGAGGTGAGAGCATAATTAAAGACGCCATGATTTTAACGAGATATTATCGCATACTTACCTCTTTTCAATCCAAAAACTCCATGTAGCATGTATCACCGAGCGTCAAGACACAGTTGTGAATGGCCACAGCCGGATTTTTTGCAGATTTTATGGGTGAAACATGGTAATATAACAAGGGTCGCGATGCAGAAATCGCAGACTTAAAGGAGTGGTCGAGATTTTCATATACTTACCCTTTTAAACGTTTTTTTTTTCAATTTTTCTTTGTTTGGACCGATTATCATCAAAATATTGGAGAAAATGCAACAGTAACAAAAAAATACAATTAAGCGATAGTTATGAAGTAGATATTCGTGACTTTTTTACAGACGCTAATTTATTCATTACGACGTAATTTGTTTAAAAGTTTAAAAATATGCGAGTGAATAATTTTTCAAAAGTGTTTTTTTTTTTTTTTTTTTAAACTAAATATTAGACATCGGTTAATGATTCTTAGCTGAAAATGACAGACATTTCGAATAATAAATACGATTACTTACATTCTTTTTATGGCTAGGTTGAAACAAAAGCGGTCGCGCGACGTCTGTAAACAGGGGTTTTTTAGGGTAAAACGGACAAATTAAAAATAGTTCGGGGGCTTAATGCACCATGAATCTGCTATGGCAGCATATAGACATATTGTTCTATCAAACACAACAGTTGTTTTGGCTTAAAATACAGCAGTTTCTTTTGAAGAGGAGTGAGAGAGCAGAAACTGCTTTTTCAGTCTTGTCTGTGTTTTCCGTCATACTCAAATATTATTGTATTTTTATTATTTTTTCATCCGCTGTCTGTTTCTAGGGAGAGCTGAAGCCAGATGAACCTTCACCTGGCAATTCATCGCCCCTTTCAGGTTGTTCCCCCAACACCACAAACCAAATATTTGGAAGCCGATTGTCGACGCCACTGGGACGTGAACTAATTAGACTAGACAAGCTTTTATCTCGGTCTAGGAACTATAACAAATGCAAACAGGATCCAGAGATGATGTCATAGAATAAGTTGGAATATTACAATACTTACTTGGTCTATAGCTGTGTTTCATGATAATATGACCTAAGAATGTAAACTTGTAATACAATAAGAACAAGACATATCTATTAATTGTCTTGGAAATTATGTTCTCCTTGTTGTGACTTAAACATAATTTAACAGTAAGATCAATAGTAGCCGATTCACACCGATGTCTTTATTGTTATAGCCTACATCTACTCCTTTTGAATGTGTTTTTGAATTCCTGTCTTAGGTTTGACATATTTTCGGGAATCCAAGCGTAAACAATATGATGTTTCTTTTGTTTACTGTATTGTTTTTTTTTTGCATTACGTTCAGTATCATACTTTGTAAAAACATTATTCATTTCTCTTCCAAAATGAATTTGGAATAGCTTAAATGTTAATATTTTCACCTGTTGATATATCTATAGCGAGTGCATTGTGGTGGACTTTCAAAAACGCAATTTTAAAACCTTGCACAGTCTGCTGTGTAGTATACGGAAGTGAGCGTGTGGTCGTTTACGGAAACAATTTGCATAAAGGAAGTAACTGGAATGGGACTTCAAAATTAAAAACCTTCCTCGCAAAATTGCTCCAAAACGCAGTGAATAAACCAATATGTACGTTCATTTGTTTTATTTTGTAATATAGTAAAGGAAATGATACTCACTTCGAAAGTAGAACGAGCGCATCTGCATCAGTGTCTGATTGATGCTTATTTAGGTCAAGTTGGGGAATAGTTACATTTATCAAACACGATGCAGTCTGACGCTTTGTTACACGTCGCCAATTTTTCTACATTGCTCGTATGCATGGTGCTAAAGTTCCCGCAGATCTTCGTCCTGTTGCGAGCCAAAACCACGACTGGAGTCAGCCTCCAAAGTATTGTGCTCGAACTTGTCGGGTGAGTAAACATATTTCTGTTGGAAAATTCCTCTTAATTTAACTACAGTGATCCCTCGTTTTTCGCAGTTAATGGGGACCAGAATCCGCCGCGATAAGTGAAAAACCGCGAAATAGCGCACCCCTACCCCCATGTTTTGTGTGTGTGTTCAATGTATTTATTCAGATTTAGCATTTGAAAAAGATACATATGACATGTTTATTAGACATATTTATATAGAGTGGTACTTCTACCTCGAAGTTGATTTGTTCCAGGACATTGTAAGTCGAAATGGTCGTATTTCGAGCAGGATTTTACCATTAGAATATATTATAATTCCATTAATTCATTCCACAGCCCAAAAACCTACACTAAATCCTTAAGAAATACTGTTGGTACTATTACAAATGGCAATTACACATACAAATGGCAATTACATATAGGAAAACAAATAAATTATCAATAAAAAAATCGGAATAATAAAGTAATAATAATAATAATAAATCTTTTAATAATGTAACGAATCGGGTTCTAATGTGGCGGACGTGTTTTGTGTGCTGTACCTGAACGCACCGCGTCGCTGAAGTGACGAAGAGAGGGAGTGATGCGGTTAAGAGTTTACTTCCACTTTTAATGTTTTGTTGAGAACACCGTCAACTGCAGCGGATAGTAGGCGTGTTGTGTTCGACAAGTTCTGAAATAAATGTTAAAAACCTGACGAAGCTGGCAATTTCTTTGGCGCTGTTACCAAAATAATAATTGTCACCCTAACTTATAAAGACTGGCAAACAGAGGTTGGAGGAGGACCGTGGAGTTTTTTTGTTTATTTAAGGTGGAAAAGCGCAATATAAGTATAACACCATTTACCATTGATAGTAAATTCGGGATGTACTGAGGGCGCGAAGTTTGAAGCCCGAAGTAGCGAGGGATCACTGTAATTGCCAGCCACTGATAATGACAGACGTCCCAATTCATTTAAACTTGCTAAACCCTGCTAAGAAATCAAACAGTTGCTGGTTTCTGTACCAGCAAGACCAGTATCAAAACATACAATGCTCATCTTTCAGTGTCACTGACGAGGCTAAAAGTCCAAACCCCTTTGACTGGTAATGGCTAGCAACGAATGATTATTGCGATCCCAGCCCTCATAGTATAAATGTAATGGACGTCCAGAGCCGTCGATGGCAGCCAGTGAGATAATCTAACCTGAATGTTTTCGGAATGTGTGAGGAAACCTGGAGAAAACGTTGCACACAGGAAGGCCAGAACTGGGTTCAAAACCCAAACTTCAGTGGGGTAAGGCGCATGTGCTAAATAACTAACCAGTCATCCACTTTGCCCTTGCTTCACAAAACTGATTCATGCTAAAGATTTAGGGTTTAAAACATTATTACATAGCCCATTCTGAGTTTTTTTTTTTTTTTTTACAGAGCACATCCCATCAAAATCCATTTTCTTCATTGTTTCATGCTATCATAAATCAAAATGAATTTGAGAGTTTAAATTGTCTAATAGCCCTTTTTGGGCCATTTCAATGTACATATAGTCTTATGGCAAGGATACCCGAATTCATATGTAACCTCTCTCATTAGCAGTGGGTACAACCATGATGATATTAACTTGTGTGCCTTCATTTGTTGATTGGCAACATATTCTTACACATCTGTGCACACTACAGTGGGTAGTCCATTGTTTAATTTTATTGCTATAGAGAGCCAAAACAATGATAATGAAAACTTCACTTGAATAATGTGAAAACAAATAGATCAATAATCATATACTGAAATATCTAAATATCATATTGCAATGTACACTACATTATATTTAGGGATGTCCCATTAAAGATTTTTTGACTTCTGATCTGATTTTTTTTCTTGCCTGGCACGGCCAGACTGTTCTTCCTGTATTTTTCAAACACTGTGAGAATCAATTGCTTGAACAGCGGTGAGTCTTAAGTTCCAGGCTAATATTTTTCATGATATACAACCCGTAGCAAAAAGTATGGACTCACCAGTCTCGGACGAGCAGTCACTCAGACATTTTATCATGTTAAACAAACTCGTCATCACCTTGTCAAGAGTCTGCATTGGGCAAAGCGTCAAGAGTCAAGAATCTGCATTGGACAAATCACGTGAGAGCTCACGACAGGACAGGGCTGCCGGCCGGCCGCAGTTGTGCCGGGCCGATATGTTTTGTCCTATTTTTGACGTACTGCGGAGCACGCCGTCAACACGAAGCTTGCCGAATCCGTACCGCAAACGCTTCCGGTATAATTTGGCCTTTTGAGTGTCATAATTATTGCTGATTCTCAGGTGTACAAATACTTATGAACCCCAGTAAATTACAAATATTTTAAGAATCATACAATGTGATTTCAGGATTTTTCATGATTATATCTCTATGAGTGGAAATGCATCAATGATTGATATTTCAGACATCCTACCTATTTTGTAAGTGGGTGACCTTGCAAAATCACAATGGCTGCAAATACTTCTGCTCCTCACTATACATTTTCTACTTGATTGTTTAATGATAACTTACAGGGTGGGTGCTAAAATTAAAAAAATAACTAAAAAGGTGTGGCTGTGTGTACATGCAAGTAAAGTGGTGTAAAAGCCTGTTAAGCTGCCATTTGATCAGTTGCTTTGGTACATCTACCACAGCTTGTTTTTATCAATCTGTTTGCAAGAATAAACCTAGAAAATGGACTATAAAATGTGGGAACTACAGTGAGCCTCACTCAATGACAAAACTTGAACAATTAGAATAGATATTGCTGTTAATTAATGATTCCTCCCTCTCTCCTACTGTGTCAAAATGACTTTTAGCCATTTAAGCTTAGTGGTGGTGATTTAAGAGTAGAACAGTTTTGTAATGGACTGTTTTGTAATTATTGATGTGATAAAACAGTATTGTTTATTCTATCGCTTAATTTGCTTACTATGGAGCTAAGTCTAATGGACAGGAACTTGTTAATGTTGACTATTTGTCACCATGACAGCTAAACTGCATCATTATACAGAATTTCTCGCCTTGAATGCTGGCCCATTATATGTCAACACCCATTGCTGCATCTTATTACAACATACACAATCTAGTGAGAGATATAATTTAAAGTGACAAAAATTGTCAAAAAAAGTAACAAAAATGTATAGCGAACATGTTGGATCTGACTTGATTTAGCAGGCCTACTAATATCTCATACAATATAGTTGTTTTAAAAGAGAATGATCATGCTTGGCTACATGTAGGTATTTGTTGCCATCTGCTTTCAAGCATCCCAGTTGCATGACTGTCTTTCTCATTTATTTGAAGTGTCAGTACCAAACTTCACTTCTTCTCTACTTCACAGGTATATTGTGTTTGTGACATACCAGGTGTATTATGACTACCCACCTCCAACTTACTTGGAATATCCAATTCTCATTGCTCAAGGTGAGGTGACACTTTTGCAGATGGAAAATGATGGGCTCGTTAGCCTTCTTTGATGTAAATCAGAATTCTACAGAAAGATTTTGTCTGCTGATTTATAGAAAAGTTAAACGTACGTGAGGCTTTTTGAGTATTTTGACCGTGACTTAAACCCAATTGAGCATTCACATACATAACAAGACAACTGATGAATTTTCTCTTCTTATAAATATCAATTTACATTGTAAGCTACTAAAGCAAGTCGCAAGTGCATAACAAAATAAAGCGTCATTACCTACCCTACTGTATGTTCACTCAAAGACAACCATGTGTAATTTGTAGGGTTGTTCCAATCATGTTTTTTTGCTCCCGATCCGATCCCGATCGTTTTAGTTTGAGTATCTGCCGATCCCGATATTTCCCGATCCGATTGCTTTTTTTTTTTTTTTTGCTCTCGATTCAATTCCAATCATTCCCGATAATTTTTCCCGATCATATACATTTTGGCAATGCACTAAGAAAAAAATGAATAAAACTCGGACGAATATATACATTCAACATACAGTACATAAGTACTGTATTTGTTTATTATGACAATAAATCCTCAAGATGGCATTTACATTATTAACATTCTTTCTGTGAGAGGGATCCACGGATAGAAAGACTTGTAATTCTTAAAGGATAAATGTGACTTTGTACATTGTGACTAAATATTGCCATCTAGTGTATTTGTTGAGCTTCAATAAATGATACTGTAGCCATTTAACTGTTCTGCCCAAATGCATGATGGGAAGTGCAACCATGACCGTGCGTAGTGGTACCAATTGATATATCTTCTCTGCGTTGTGAAATAACATAGGGTGTTGAGAAAAAGATCAATTACTACCTTTCTTCCCCACATTGCTTCCCACGATATTTCTAATCGTAGGGAGAGGGATTGTAAGACTGGAGCCAATTTAAAAAAGGCTCCAAAGGCTGCTAAAATTCACTCTACTCATTTTATGCTGCCTTTTAGCTCTATATATAGGTAAAACGGCTCCATTACAGATTGAACGCGGCAATGCGTGAGTGGGTCGTGCAGCGCGTGTGTTAATTGCGTTAAATATTTTAACATGATAATTAAAAAAAAATTTAATTACCGCCATTAACGGGATAAATTTGATAACCCTACCTTAAGCCTAAACTAAAGACTCTGGATGAGTGTAACATATTATGTCTGTAACGTTAAATACAATTAGAAAATAATTTAATTTAAAAAAATATATATATATATATATATTAAACAAAGGCATGTCCGATATTTTTTTGCCGATTCCGATACTTTGAAAATGACGTGATCGGACCCGATCGATCGGGACATCTCTAGTAATTTGTAAATATTTATGGATGGTAGAATGTTGTGAATGATGAAAAAAAGGACTGTCTTGTCTCCTCAGACGTTGTTCTTCTGCTCTTGATTCTTCTCTACGATGGCCGACTGCAGAACAGCCTTGTGTACAGTGTTGTGTATCCTTTTACCTAAAGTGTTATCTTTTACCTAAAATGTTATATACTGTAGAATTTTTCTCATCAAGCAAAAAACTAATATGCAAGCCTTTGTGTCATGCACCTTATTGTCATATATTCAGCTTTGTCGTGGGTTGGCGGCTCTTGACAGTGGAAAAATGGATCATCGATTTTGCAATGGTAATGGGTAGGGCTGCAGCTATCGAATATTTTAGTAATCGGGAGTATTCGACTGAAAATTCCATCGATTAATCAAATAATCGGATAAAACATTTTTTTAGGTAAAGAGCGATGGATAGATGGAAAACATTTAATCTAATATTGAACCATTTTAGACAATCGATGTCTTTATTTTAGATGTACCCTAATTTTTGGACTATAAGGCGCTCAGGGCTACTGTATAAGCCGCAGCCAACAAATCTGACACAAAACAGCATTCATTTGCTCATAGATAAGCTGCACTGGACTATAAGCCGCTGTTGTCCTCAATGTATTATGGGATATTTACATAAAAAGATATTAATAGGTAACACTTTATTTGACAGCGGCATCGTAAGACTGTCATAAAACCAAATGAAGCACCATGAAGCTTTGAGCCAATTGGCTGCAAAGCTTTATTGCTTCAAGAAGCTTCCTTTGGCCATCACTGCTCCACCAGCTATTAACACTGTTGTCGTCCAAGATGCTTCCTAGCATGCATTGTAGCACTACAGATGTAAATAGCAATTAAAATTCATGTTCTGTGCTAATTATTTCTTTAGTTACTGTTCCAGTTGTTTCATTAATTGCCAGTTATGGTATTTGGTAACACTTTATTTGACAGTGGTGCCATAAGACTATCATAATTATGACACTGCCATGAGCGTTAATAATTGCTTATGACAAATGTCACTTTGTGTCATCTGGCAAATCACTTTTGAATAGATGTAAAATATCCAAGCTGGACATAAATGATTTTCCAAGTGGCACTTCATGACATCTGTCATAAGCATTAATTAATGCCCATGATAGTGTCATGTCATAATTATGGCGGTCTTATGGTAGTCTTATGACGCCGCTGTCAATTAAAGTGTTACCTGTAACACAAAGAAATAAAGGGCAAGAAATAAAAAAAAGCTTCAATGCTCAAGTAGGTCGAAATCCAGCGTAGGTCTACTGCACCTTAAAACATGTTTTGTTTTCTCCTTTAGATAACTGTTGTTGTGATTTGGTCTAAACAAATAAAAGTGGATTTGATTTTATTTGACTGAGAGCACATCCATAACTGAACAGTATGGACATGCAGGTGACAATGTTTTTTTTAGGTAACCTATTGTGGTTCCTCAGTTTTATTATTATTATTGTTATAGTTATTCTTTGTTCCGCAGCCCCTTTGAGCTCAATTTGACCCCCTTAGAATGCTTCAAAATGCACCAAAATCGACAGGCAGGTCAAGACAGGTGCAATCGTTGATACCGTGTATAGACAAATTCTAAATACACTATGAAGTGCCCCCTAACAATCATTCTTTGTCCCGCCGACGCTTTGAGCCTACTTTGGCCCCCTCAGAATGATCAAAGCTCGCCAAACTCAACAGCCAGGTGAACGCTGGTGAAAACTTTGATAAAATGCAAAATATATATATATATATATATATATATATATATATATATATATATATATCAAAATATGCGTAAATGTGTGTAGCGCCCCCTAGGAACAAAACCAACATTTCATTTCTTTTTTAAGGTGAAAGGGGAGGTAACAAGGCAAAGGTTAAAACTTAGAACACATCAGTTCTATATGAATGGGATACCATACGCGGTGCCCAGACTGCCGTTAGTACTACATCCAGTTTTCTTTGGGTGGGCAGAGCGTGTCCGTGGGAGGGCACTGCCCACCCCTGCCCCCACTGGTAACGCCCCTGATAGAAACATAGCCCTCCGCAGGGCTAACGTTACGTGAGCAAGGTACAGTAACGTTAATCTTATGTATTAGCACTACGTTAACTTAATTATACCCTTTCCCGGGTATTTCTCCTCCGCTCTCGGAGTAAATGGGGTGCCTTCGGTGGAGCTGCAGCATTGAAGAGGTGCTGTAGTGTTCTGCAAGCGCTGTCTTACAGTGAATACATGAAGCAGTGTTCGCCTTGGTGTTCAGTTTGAAATGAAAAGCTATTACTACCAAAGTATTTATAATAGCAATCATTTTCTGGGACAAATTGAGCATTATCTGTCCGAATTGTAGGAGTGCCAATACTTTTGGCCAGCACTGTATATTCATGCATGGTTGAAATCAAATATATCCGCCGCCTCCGTCTTCTTCCTGTACGCACATGACATCAGCACGTTGTGCTGCATTAAAAGTAGTCCGTGCTAAACGTCATGTATAGAGAAAATTCCTCGATCAGTTTTTAAAATAGTTACTCGAATTATTCAAGTAATTTGTTCAGCTCTAGTAATGGGTCTAGATGTCAACTATAACGATAAAAACGGATAAGTGTCGTGTTCAAACAAATGTTAACTGTAAACGTGTACTGTAATGTCAGTAGATTGTGTTGACCCGATGTAATGTCTTTTTTTTTTTTAATTGCATTTTTTTCCAACACTTTTGTTGTTTATGACCTTTTAGAGCCTTTGCACGTTCATTAGCGCTGCCAGTAAGTTTGCCCAACTGCAATGTCTTTGGAAGTCCAAAGATGCTGGACAGGTGAGCGCCCTCACATGGGGGCTGGCAACCTACACATGTGCAAGTAAGTCAAACGAATAGAGATGCTTTCTGGTTTCAGCTCGTGATTGAGATGCAATCACTGTGCTTTTCTTTTCAGCACGCATTTACACCACCATGGCGACAACTGGAGACATGCAAGGTAGATGAAACAAATAAGTTTGGTGTATCGTAGCTCGAGTAACTGATCCAATTCCAAAAGTGCAATGTACATTAAATTATTATAAGTATTCATACATACTAGATATTTTTTTGCAAACTTTCAATGAGTGATGTAAAGAATGTCAGAATTTTAATAGAAAAACATCTCAGTGTGCGGAATTTGTGCATTTAACAAAAGCTCTTTTTTTGTGCACAGTTCTAGTGCGGTTCATTGTCATGACCTTCCTAAACCTGTGGGTGCTTCTCAGCGTGCTCTATTACAGAAGACAAGGGCGCAGCTCCATCAAAGAAGATTAAGCACTTTTAAGAGTAATGTTACAGGTGTAAGATTAAGTGTGGCAAGTATTCTTGCAAACTGTGCCCCCCTTTTTTTAAATGTTTATCTAAGACATTCCAATGTCCAGAAAAAAAGGAATTAAGTGTGGCAAGTATTCTTTTATACCTGAAAAATGTGCCCCCCGCCCTTTTTTTAATGCTATTGTTTATCTAAGAACATTCCAATGTCCAGGGAAAAAAAGGAAACATACATGCTTTATTACCCTGTAAATAGTTGTGTATTCCGACTGACGTGACACCTATCAAACGATATATGACTGATTTTTATATAGTTTTAAATTCTTTTGAGAAAAATATTTAAATAAACCTTACCTTTTACCAACATTCCATGAGATACTTCTTGTGTAGCCTCTGCAACATTAAATACACATGTACTCATTTGCAGTACCAGTACGAAATCGCCCTCTTGCTTACTGGGTAGATAAGAGATACTGCATTTAGAGATAAAATGCTCATTTTTACTAACCACAGAGGCGAACTTTTCAACAACGTTGTTTCTACCAATGTCTTACTGTTCAAAAATCTCTATGACACATTTAAAACTGCAGCACCTTAAGTTGCATCATAAATGTGAACATTTTAAAGCTGCCCTGCTACAGCGGTATGAAAAAGTATCTGAACCATTTGTAATTTGTCACATTTCTGCATAAAATAACAAAGATCTGTTCTTTGTCAAAATTACACAGATGAAAATACAGTGTCTGCTTTAACTAAAACCAGCCATTAATGTGTTTTCATATTTTAATGAAGATAGTATGCAAACAATGACAGAAAGGGGAAAAATAAGGAAGTGAATCCTCTGCCTAAGCAGACTTGAAGAGCAATTGAAACCAATTTTTACCAAACATTTTGAGTGAGGTGTGTGCCCAATCACTGATGAGTGGTTTAAAGCAGCCCTGCCCACTATAAAACACACACCGAGTAAGAATTGTCTCGATGAAAAGTATTGTCTGATGTACATCATGGCTCGGTCAAAAGAGCTGTCTGAAGACCTGCTATCAAGGATTTTTTTTATTTGTATAAAGCTGGGAAAGGATACAAAACCATCTCTAAAAGTCTGGATCTTCATCAATCGACAGTCAGAGAAGCTGTCTACAAATGGAGAGTTTGCCACCGATGCTTCTCTCCAGAGGAGTTGCTGTCCACCAAAGATGACGCCAAGGGTTTAGCGCAGAATACTCAGAGAGGTTAAAAAAAAAAAACCTAGAGTGTCTGCTAAAGACTTACAGAAATCACTGGCACAGTCCAATATCTCTGTGCACACGTCAACTATATGTAAAACTATGGCCATGAACGGTGTTCATGGGAGGACTCCACAGAGGAAGCCACTGCTGTCTAAAAAAAACATTGTTGCTTGTTTTTCACAAAAAAGCACTTGGACACTCCACAAGTTTTGGCAACATATTTTGTGGACTGAATTGTTTGGGAGTAACACACAACGTCATGTGTGGAGGAAAAATGGAACAGCTCACCAACATCAACACCTAATCCTCACCTTGAAGCATGGTGGAGGGAGCATAATGGTTTGGGGCTGTTCTTCTACCTCAGGGCCTGGACACCTTGCAATCATTAACGGAAGAATTAATTTAAAAGTTAATCAGGATGTTTTGCAGGAAAACCTTAGGCAGTCTGTCAGACAGTTAAAGCTAAAAAGAGGATGGATGCTGCAACAATAAAATGATCCAAAACACAGAAGTAAATCAACTTCAGAATGGTTTCAGAAGAACAAAATACATGTTCTGGAGTGGCAAAGTCAAAGTCCAGACTTGAACTCCATTGAGATGCTGTGGCATGACCTAAAGACAGCGATTCATGCCAGGCATCCCAGGAATCTGACTGAACTACAGCAATTTTGTAGAGAAGAATGGGCCAAGATTAGTCCTGATCGATGTGCCAGACTGATTTGCAGTTACAGGCTGTGTCTGGTTGAACTTATTGGTGCCAAGGGGGTTGGGTGGGGGGGCACAAAAATTATATGTGATGGTTCACGTACTTATTTCCCACCCTTCTGTCATTGTTTGCATACTATCCTCGTTAAAATATGAAAACCTATAAATGTTTGGTTTTAGTTAAAGCAGTTTTTTCATCTGTGTGATTTTGAAAAATAACATTTTGTGATTTTATGCTAAAATGTGAGAATTCCAAAAGGTTCAGCTTCTCTTTCTTACCACAGTATTTCATGATATACTTGACCAGCTGATGTGATGGCGCTTTCAACATTAAATGAACTAATTACTACAGCAAACAGCAGCAAAAGCATTTCCAGTGCTAAATCCTTTGTAAAACAATCCAATAAAACAAATTTAGAAGTTGGAAAGCTTTACAAATGTGTAATCATTTTTGTTTTATGTTCAAGATGGTTGGTAATTTTTAAAGAAAGCTTTTACTTCAGTGGAGCCAGCAATTATGTTTAAAATATGCTAAAAGTGCATGGTGAATTACCTATTGTACTTCATGTGTCTAGCATGCAGGGTTTAAACAAAAAAAAAGTGAGGAGCAAAAAGGTACATCCACATCTTTATTGTTGAAGTGGATTTTTACAGAGAACCGTTTGGTAGACAACATGCAGTCTTGAATGTAAAGCCCTTAAATACAAAGTGGACACAGCTGTATAAATAATGTGCACTGTATGGCATGTAAAATATATACTGTGTATATTCATATGTATAAAACATGCTTGATGGTTAAAGGAGAGCTGCACGCACACAGTGTCTCTCCACTTGCTATAAAAGCCACATCCACTCACAACAATGTGCCCAAATCTCTGGTTACTTTTAATACAAAAATATCACAACAATCACTTTGAAGAAAAACTTAGAATGAAATAGTGCCGCTCAGTATGCTAACTGGATTTTGACTGTGCTTATTTGTTCACTTCCCTCCGTTTCATAGTCGTGAATGACACACGTCTTACTGTGTCGCAGTGTGTAAGTGCGTGACAAGAAGCGGACATGCAAGATCATTCAGTCACTTTTTTTTGATTAACAGAACACTTCAGTCAAGTAAGTGGATCCAAGGAATACAATGCTTGTGTCTTGTCTCTGGTACATCCCAGTTATACATTCACACGACAGCGGGTGCTGAGCTTGGATCAGAAAAGCAATGAGGAAGCATCCCTTCAATTCAGTAAACAATAGAACTCAAAACCAACAGTGCAGGGTGGTGGGATTTCCCGTCGCCTTCTTTTCATCAAATCTATTTCAGTTCATGTATGACTGACCAGATTGCAATAAGCAGCACTTTGGTGGCTCTTTGCTCAGGTCGCTTCTTCAGGTTTCTGCGAACGATGCAGAACACCTGAAAGCTACACTAAATGTTAACGGTGCTCAACTTACCCAACAATTTACAAGATTTATTTATTATTATTTTGAGTGTAGTTTTCCACAGAAACCCTTCATTATACTCACAATTGTAACACACAAAGCATTTTGGCAATGGTCCACAATGAAGAATTGGAAAACACGAGGGTCATTCAATCGAGTGTTGAGGTATGTGGAGCCCATCTTGTTCTGCGGGACCCAGGAATCCCCCAAGACGCACTTAAATGTCCGCGTCAAAGATTCTTCGAATCCTGGGCCTCCAAGCTTGATTACAGCCTAATAGAGATGAGCTGTAGGAACTCATGGCATGAAGCAGAGGGTGACTCGTGGACAAGTGAAGTTCAGTGTGCCGATTAGCCAGAAGAGCTCTGTAATGCAGTCTTCATTTTAAGACGAAATGTCTTCAAGATGCACCAGTGTAAGAAGTGCTCCTGCACAAGGTTAGCTAGATCAAGACAGAGACAAATGCATATTTGAAAAATGATCAGTTTGAAAGAAATAAGGCAATTAAGTCATTCACCACCAGCAGTTTTCAGAAAACTCAAATTGCCATCTATTTTTTAGCATTCCCGCCGAATATTCACAACCCACAGGATATTGCATTTAACGGTACGGTACCTTTTCCCCATATTTAAAAAAAAAAAAAAAAAAAAAATCGGCAAAAAATATAGGTCAGTGTTACGAAATGCTGCCACTATCCCAAAAATTGGAGAAATGTACGGTAGCTGTTATCTGGCAAATAGAAACATACCAGTGACTTTGATGGTATTTTTTTTTTTTTTTTTTGCTGTTTGCTACACCTTTAACATCTACCAGTATTTTAGCTCTATAAATAAGCTAAAGCATGGCTTTAGATTGGAACATGTATTCAGTGATTACCAGAGGTGGGTAGAGTAGCTAAAAACTTTACTCGAGTAAAAGTAGTCATCCAACAAATGTACTCAAGTACAAGTAAAAAAGTTTTCAGTGAAAAGAATACTCAAGTAATGAGTAACACTGAGTAACTGATTATTTTTGTTTGATTGTTTTTTTTTTTTTTTTAAACAATGATATTTTTTTCTTGTTATAATGATACTGTACAATAAACAATTACATAACCACATTAAGCCAAAGAAATAATTTTTTAAAAAATCATTAAAAGAGAGAAAGAAACATGAGCAAAGAGCATGAGTGCCCTGCCCTCTAGTGGAGAAAATACAGTTGTTCCTTCATAGTTATTATATGAAATTAAAAGGATTACAACTCCGGTTTTCCGTGGTCAATCGGTGCCAAATAAAAACAGTTTTAAACCGCAATTTCGATTCATGTTGAGGGCAGCGCTCTATGTCAAATACTTTATTTGTTACGATGTTCTGCCAAAATGTCCTTACATCGGCGAAATGTCTACATGAGGCGAATTTGATACCCACAGTACTGCCGTGCGCTCTCAACACGTTTTGTTTAGATGCATACAGGCAGAACGTACTAAAAAATGCCATAAGAAAATAATGCATTTAAATAAGGACAGTTTAAATACACTACACGACTAATGTGCAGTGTTGGGCACGTTACTTTAAAAAAGTAATTAGTTACATTACTCACTACTTCTTCCAAAAAGCAACTGAGTTAGTAACTGAATTACGCTATAGTAAAAGTAACTAGTTACCAGGGAAAGTAACTATTTCGTTACTTTAAAAAAAACTTGTTGTATGTCAAAGAATTTGAAATTTTCTGAGCAGTATTCGAGTCAGTGGAATAGAGAACAACAGACAGGTAGTTAACTTGTTAGATGCTTCAGCAGATTTGAATTGCTTACCACAGATGTCGACAAAAGCTTTGCCCCGGGACATAAATTACACATTACATGCAGGTTCTTTCCTTTAATTTCGACAAACTTGAAATAGTGTCTATATATCCACCTCTTAAAGGACAGTTTTTCTTCTGAATGCTCTGCCATCCCGACCCTGTGCATCTGTTTTGCGTGTGTGTGTTTGCCGCACGCGCTGTTCCGGTTTGCTTGTGAAATCACCGGCTCTGATTGGCTTTCCACGACACATGACTCTAACCCTCAGCCAATCACAATCACTTCCATCGCATCTCTCGAGGGGTTGCATTAAGGTAGGCTCATTTCCCGACAATTCACGTCACCTTCAAAGCGTCTGCCGTCCTCAAGATGGAAGCAGAATTATTGCTGGCGGACAGTGGGAGATAGGAACGAGGCTAGCATCAGGTGTAGCAAACACAGAAACGTTACCAAACTTTGGAAAGCATTGTGTAATTGAATGAGCGGGGACAAACAGCTTGAAGTCAGAAGTACGTGCGCTATTCTCGAACCTGAACGCACCCCAAGTCTTGGATGACAAATCAACAGAGCAGAGTCGACTCGACACGGCTGGTAGTTTCTTCAATTTATTTAGAGTAAGTAACGGACCGCTTTTGACCGTAAGTAACGGTAACGGCGTTATAACGGCAGAAAAAGTAATTAGTTAGATTACCCCGTTACTGAAAAAATAACTCCGTTACGTAACGCCGTTATTAAATGTGGTCAACTGCTTTAAAGCTACCACAAAAAAACCCACAATGGTTAAATGTATGAGAGGGTAATACATGCAAAAAGTATTTTTGAGGTGATGGAAAGGTAATAAAAAACTCAAAAACAAAAATAGTGAGTACTCGCCTCTTTTTAACCGATGTGCGCATGCGTAAGGATGCTTGCGCAAGCGCGATGAGCATTGTGTAGACGTTTCGCCGCATTGAAAGCATTGCCGAACAATGTTGCTTTACAGACGTGTGATTGAACCGGCTTACTTGCGTCTGATTGGTGTAATGGAGTCATGTGATTATTGTTGAGATGTCTCATTGGTGAAATTAGTAGCGCTACTCTTGACAATAGCATCTCTAGCAAAAAAAAAAAAAAAAAAAAAAAAAGCTAATATGTACAATAAAGAGGAAAAATGTAACGACTCTAGTGTAGCCCAAACTAGCGGAGTAAGAGTAGTGTTTTTTCTTCACAAATCTACTCAAGTAAAAAGTATGGTACATTTTTCTCAAAAGTTAACTCAAGTAAATGTAACTGAGTATATGTAACGCTTTACTATCCACCTCTGGTGATTACACACATACTTTGAGTATTACCAACCCACTTGGTATCACATCAATATTACCATTATCACCAGGTACCATCGGTTGTTTTTTTTATCATTATGATTGAATTCAACCTTGATTTTTGAGGAAACATGTTAGACCCCTGCTTTTATCTTAAAGTGCCTTTATCAATTTTAATGTCTGTGTGTTGGTGTAACAATCTGGAGTGATATATCAATTGATTATTCCGGATTTTTGCTAACTAATTAAACAACAACAGGTAGTATTGACACCAACGTGAGGAAACACTGTAGAAAAGTGTCTCCATCTAAGTCACTGTGTACTTCTATAAACCCATCCGATTATTAAAAACTACCCACCAGGTTTGTGTTTTGATACATGCATTGATCCCAACGTGCACTTTGCCCGCCACCACACAAAGACCCGAGATAAAATATCGGAGAAATTATTCTGTACCCTAGTCCACTATTGGAGTCTTCTCGTATCAATTTGAAGCCATTTGATCTAGTGAAATGGAAAAAAAAAATTGGCACACAAAACTGTTTCAGCATTAAAAAGCATTCAGATTTACCAGTGTGGGTGCTCTAGAAGCCGAATAGGACAGCTACAAGAAAAATGTATTAATAAAGTAGCATTGTTTTAATGCGTCAAAAGATTAAGAGATGTCACCTCAGAATATTGTTTAGGAGGGAAAAAAAAAGACTCTCATCCTAAAATGGATATAATAGGAAAGTATCGACATCTACTTATGAGAAAAACTATAATAATTTGCAAAACAGTTGGAGTTCCTGTTCCTTTTAGATCCTTCTTCCACTCATCTCTGTGGTATTCTCTTTACACTTTCCATTCCCAATCCATCAAAAAGAACAATTGTGAGCAGAAGAGGCCTTGTCTAAATTGCTCAAATTAGTTTACAAGCATGGAGTTGTCTAAATAAACCATAAATGCCGTTGAGGGGGGGTGAGGTCAATAAAAAGATGAAAAGAAACCAAAATGCATCACAATAAACCACGTGCTCACGCAGCTTGCACTGCACAACACTGCACACAGTGTTACCATTGCACCTCAACAGAAAATCGGAGAAGCACAATCAATATCATCCATGGACCATTGCAATTCCTGATGACTGAAGTCCACCAATCTGAAAGGGCAGATGAGTTGTGATGGCCAGACAATACACATATTATGTACATAAACTGCATACTCTGCAACTTGTGTTGTCCCAGACACAGGAAAAAATAGAGGAACATTAAGCTTCCAAAATTATTGTGCATTAATGTTTCCCATAAAAAAAAATCTTACCACAGTATCAAATGTTGTCATTGTAAAGTAAAAGGATTGAAAACTAGTTTCATTTGTGAACAGGAGCATCTCAATAAATCAGAATATTGTGGAAAACCTCATAGTAGTAAGTACTCAAAACTAGCATTTAAAAGTTTAAGAAAATGCCTTGATGCGAAGTTATGAAAGATCGTTATGTGTAACAATCTGTTTATGGCAGTCTTTTTAATTTTCGTCTTTGTCTTTTGGACAATAATACTTATTAGTCTTAGTCATATTTTAATCATTTCAAAATGTGTCTTCATCTATTTTTTGTTGATGAAAACTCAGACCAGTTTCGTCTAGTATTAGTCGATTTTTACTCAATAGTTTCGTCTGTAAATTCCGAAAGTATCACCCCAAAAATATATTTAAAAAAAACATTTCCAACTATTTCAAATGAACATTGACAGACGAGCACATATTGTACAATCTACTAGCATCTACACACTCAGCAGGAAAACAGTGCGTTATTTTCAATTAATTATACTAGTGATGCACGATAATGCATTTTTCAGCCGATACCGATAACCGATAATTGCCTCCTCGTTCCAACCGATAACCGATAATGTCAAGCCGATAATTTTATTAAAGATTTATGTAAAATTTTAAAGTATACACAAGAGAAAATATTGCTGTGCAAAAATAATATTGCTCTTTTTTTTTCAACATCAAATGTGAACAAGTAGTAGTAGTAGTAAATTCCAACATCTAAATAAAGACAGATTGTCTGACATTGTGTAATGGTAAACTTTTGGCAACAATTACTTACAGAGTAAATACATAAGTTGCACAAAAATGGCTTTAAAAGTATGCCATTCCTAAAGTATAACATTACTACACAGCAAAAACACAGCTCCTTAAGACTAGTTAAAGTCCCTTGTTTTCAGTGTAAATCTATTGGAAATTAGTTAAATTAACTGCCAGCACTTCAAGTATATTTCACTCAGATTTCTTGAAGAAAAATGGCCAGCTGAAAATAAGATTAACAGCCTTATTTTAAGCAATAAATTATTATACATAATCCCAAAAAAAAACTTGTCAGAAATGTTCTTTATTCAAGAATATGTATGGTTCAAAACATTATTTGAAAGCAATTTTTTCTTGATTTAGGTGAAAATGACCTTATTTTTTTTAGATGTTTGGGCTTAATAAGAACAAATTGCAATATTTAGTTCAAGTAAGTGGAATAATCTGGCGCATTCAACTAGTCTTCAACACTCAAACAAGATGGTGAAAATTATTTGACTAGATTTAAGAAGAATGATCTTATTAAGACGTCATAAATTTAAAGCGTACTGAATGCATTACTGACTGGATGACTTCTTTGTGTCGTTTGGTGCATGTTACAATTATCAACTAACCACTGTGCCATCATGATAAACATGGTTTGTTGACATCACCTGTGTAAATGTCCGTGGTATAACTGATGTGATCGGCATGTCTTTCACGAAGAATCGTGGTCGTATAAACTGCATTATTTTTTCATCCAGGGATTTGGCTATCGGGTCATTTCGGGAATTTCCTCCCGCCTGTGCCCTTCAGTCCGCCCGGCTGCCAAATTAGCACCCGCGCCAGGCCTCTGTCTTGAACCGGAGTGGCGGCGGCAGCTAAATTCGTACCGGATATCCGCCCGCCCCGGCCGGCTCGCTGCGGCGCATTCGGTGCATGGCTCTGCTCTCATCCTCTACCCGCCTAGGGCGAGGCGGCAGCGGCCTGCCGGACCGGCGGGCTCCGTCGGAAGACAGCTACTTGTCAACTATCGATCTCGTGAGGTGTTTAGCCATAGATGGGAGTTTACCACTCGCTTTGGGCTGCATTCCCAAACACCCCGACTCCGGGAGGACCGCAGCGTCTCTGTATCGTCACAAGCCCCGTAGCTTCCTTTATAGTTTATTTGTTAACAATAGCTTTAGCATTCATGCTAGCAGCAGCCTCATATTCGTTCCAAAAATCATTGTGATGCAGTTTTAAATGGCTGCTGGGTTAGTGCTAGTGGTGTTCAATGAGGACGCTTTCTTTAGGCCTTGAGGAACTGTTTTGTAGATGACGAAAGCATCGTTTATTTCATTTCACGCATTTCAAAGCAACGCACGCTAGTGAGAGCGCCTCAACAGTGTCAACACTGATGTGTAACACCGCCTCCTCTATGACGCCGTACTCCTAAACCCCTCCTCCCACAGGGGCTTCAGAGAGGGGAGGGGTTGAGCAGGCGGCAGTGAAGAAGTGGAGAAAACTGCTTGGTTGCGCACATTTGGAGGCTAAATCAAGTATGTAATTATCGGATTGCATTATCGGTTGATTTTTTTATTATCTGTATTATCTGTGTGACGTCATAATTGCCATTATCGGCTGATAATTATCGGTAGCCGATATTATCGTGTATCTTTAAATTATACCCACCTGGATGCCACGAATGTCAAAAACGTTGTCCGAGAGTTAAGGAGGACGCTCGCCGTTAGTAATAGACCCTACTCACCTACGTCACAAAATGACGTGTCGCTGTAACCGGCCGCCATATTGTCCGTATTTTTTAGACTTCTAAATATATATTAAATGCATCTTACCAGATATAAAATGACTACTACATAATCTGTGGTAGTCGTTTGGCGCCCAGTTCTCTCGTCGAATTGCAGCAGTCAATCTCAGTCTCCTCTCCGGGTCTCTCGGAATACGGTAAAACTTCAAGTCTCTCCGTCTATCTTCTCTGTTTTTGCAACCGACCGCCACACACGACTTCACCATTTTGATTATTAATGTTAACGAGCAGAAAAACACGCCATAATAGAAGGAATTTACGAAGCGCTAATGCATTAACATGACGAGTATACGGACAACATGGCGGGGGGCGTGGCTGTGACGTCACGTGAGTAGGGTCTATAGCCTAATGCTAACACGAATGTGGATGTTATGCTAACGCTACGAGTTACCTTTAGTGTGTGATGATCACTCAGCACAGACCCTTAAAGGCTAAAGCAACATTGTGTATTCTCTTTGCCAAGATAAGAAGAAAAAGCATAACAGTTAAGTCTCAAAACAAGCAATGGGAAGACTGGAGAGGACACTAGTGGGTTAGTTTTTTTTTTTTTTGGGGGGGGGGGTGGCGCAGCACGTCACATGAGTGACACAACCAGACGCTGCTAAGATGCAAGCTAACTACACATTAAAATGTCAAACTTTGCGAACATGTGACGCAAACTATGGCGCATTTTGATCTCGTCAGATGAGAACGTTAACTTATGTCTTAGTCTCCCAAAAAACGTTTTTAGCTCGTAATCCTCATGAAAAAAACTTAGTCGACGAAAACAACATTCTTAACAATTTAAGTAGAAATCTTTATTTTCACGTACCCAAATTAATTCAGAACAGTGTTGTTTTTGTCAAAGATGACGACAACGAAAATATTTCGTCAACGAACACTTGTTTTTCATTACGATGACGAGACGATAACGAGCTAAAAAAGCGTTTTGGGAGACTAAAACATAACGAGCCTAATGCCAATTTTCGTCTGACCAGTTAGCCTGGATCATAACAGTGTCCGCTTGTGTCACTCGTGACATGCTGCGCCCCCACCCACTCACTACAGTTTCCTCCAGTCTCAAGGCTTGCACAAACGGTAGGATTGGTTTTCTTATCTTTCCTACAGATAATATGCAACGTTGCTTTAGCCTTTAAAGGTCTGTGCCGAGTGATCATCACACACTAAATGTAACTCCTAGCATTAGCATAACATTCACATTAGGCTAATGCTAACGGCGCGTGTCCTCTTTTTTCACTTACAGCTCGTGGCGTCCAGTTGGGTATAACTCATTGAAAATAATGTACTGTTTTCCTGTTGAGTGTTTCTCTAAGTTGGCGTTGTCCTTGTATCTGCTCGTCTGTCAATGTTCTTTCGAAATAGTTGGAAACCTTTAACCATTAGTAAACATCGACTAAAACTAGACGAAATTAGTCTTGAGTTTTCGTCAATAAAAACTAGACGAAGACAAACACATTTTCAGATGACTATAATATGACTAAGAATAATAAGTATTATCGTAATAAAGACTAAGACGAAAATTAAAAGGGCTGCCAAAAACAACACTGATTCAGTACATTTGAAAAACCATTTAGCATGTATTATTGTTAAGTAATACATAACTAACGTGCAGTATGTAGGACTTTTCAAGTTAACAGTGTTAAAGGTTCACTTTGTTTTTTGTTCAGTGATAAAAATGAAGCTCTAACAAGTCCTGCCAGGACTTTCTGATATTCAACATCAGATTTGAATTAACCGTTCAACACGAAGATTTAATATAAAAGGATTAATTGCACAAGGTTGAAATTTTTTGGGGGAATAATTTTAAAAGAAAATGAGTAACTTATTTATATTTACTAAGCCCAAATGCTCTTCGATTTTTGTGGGCGGCAAGAAGTGGGATGGTTCTCACCAGTACAACTTTCCATTCGCACCATCTGTTCTTTATATACTAAATCAAATTAAAAATCTTACAAACTGACACAGAGCAATAATTGAGGCTTCTGAATGCTTGCCAATACAAAGTAGTAAATTCAACATCCAGGTAATCCAGTTAAATTGAAGGTTTAAGGTTAAGTTTTAAAATGCATCTTAAAAATGTCATAGTTTCATTGTACAGACATGTCAATAAAGCAATTTGGTCACCTGCTTTTGCTGATGGGGAGCTGTCGACTGGGCCTCCTAATGGACTGACTGGATTGGACTTTCATGGATGCACGTGGTGAGGAGCGTGCAAGATTCTCCGGAGGAGGCGGCTTCTTGGGAATCTTTTTGACCAGACGGCTCACCCACTTCTGCTGCTCTTCTTGAGAAATGGCGAGCAGCAGCAGATTTTTGGCCGTAGACACGTCATAGTTCACTGAAGATACAACATGCATTGTTATTAATATTACAACAATCGGAAGTATGTCCTGACCAACATTACCTTTGCAAGGAGCAATGATCTCCTCTTTCTTGTCCATGTGATCCTTGTGGCACTTAATATGGCAGCGCCGACATTCTAAAGCAGGCGGGGGCTTGAACCAGTTCCATAGAGGTTTGGTGCATGCCTCACAGTTGGTGGGGAAGTGATACAATGTGGGGATGAACTCGTGGCCTTTGTGACAAATATAGCTGGACTTTTCACCGATCGGCAGCGGCTCTACGGGAAATTCGGGCTCCTTTTTGCTCTCACCTTCGTTGGCATAAAGAATCTGAGGAGCCCAACAGGAACGAAAGATTGAAGTTTGTCTTAATCCAGTCTTCTAAACCATCATTCTCAAATCATCATTTGGATAGCAAAGGTGGGTAGTAATGTGTTCCATTTACTTGAGTAACTTTGAGAAAAATGTGCTTCTAATAGTAGTTGTACTAGGCTGTACTTTTTACTTCTAGTTGAGTATTTGAAGAAAAAACACTACCCGTACCCCGGTACTTTGGGCTACACTAATCATTACATTTTCCCTCTTTATTCTACATATTAGATTTTACTAATATGTGTGAAACAGTGGCTCAACCAGTTTCACTAATGAAACGTCGTGACAATAATCACATGACTATTATACCAATCAGAGTCAAGCTTGCTGTTCTACAATCATGCCGGCCTGTTCAATCACGTGGTGTCTTTAAAGCACCGTAAAAAAATTATTTGTTTACAATCATGCCGGCCTGTTCAATCACGTGGTGTCTTTAAAGCACCGTAAAAAAATATTTGACATAGAGCGCAGCCGTCAACATGACTCGAAAGCGCAGATTTTAATCTCACCCAGTTTTTATTTGGCATCGATTGCCCACGGAAATCCGGAGAGATGATCCTTCTAGTTTCATAGTAGGAAATGTTTTCTCCACTAGAGGGCACTCATGTTCTTTGGAAGAATGGTGTTTAATTTCTGTAGATTTTTCTCTCTGGCTGGAATTCAATATTTTTTGTATGTCTTTGAGTTAATGTGGTTATGTAAAATGTTATAGTAAAGTATAATAATAACAGTTCATATAGATAACTTTGCGCTGAGAAAAGAATACAATTGTTTAAAAAAAGAAAGAAAGAAAAAGAAAAAAAAACATCTTAAGCAGTTATTCACAATGTTACGAATTACTTCAGTATTCTTTTCACCAAATACTTTTTTACTTGTACTTCAGTGCATTTATGGGATGACTACTTTTACTTGAGTAATATTATTTTGAAGTAACACTACTCTTACTTAAGTAAAATTTTTGGCTACTCTACCCACCTCTGTTCGTTACTGACCAAGCTATAATAATTGCTTTACTGTCATAAAAGTATGCAATGATTAAGTATTAAAAGAAAATCGGTCTTATCTTCATAAAGAAGATAACAGACACGTAGACCGATTAAATTCTCAAGGTACTTGAAGTGAAAGGTTTTTCAACTGCGTGTTAAATCATCTTGAATCATGCAAATGTAACGATTCCTTGTCAACATTCTCATCTTTAGGATGCCAAACAAAACACTTCAGTGAGTCCTCAATGATGAAATGTGAGAAGTTGCAATTACTTGTACAGACCTGGAATATTCTTGGAATGTCTTTGGCATCTGCTCGGTACACGTCTGTTTGAGTGACAGGCCTCACATGGAATAGTTTACTATGGAGAAAAAAACGTTATCAGGCACGCCCCCGTCACAAGACCGAGTGATACATGCGTCACTCTCAAGAATTAGTCATGCAATTGGCAAACAACTTTTTCTCTCTGCAGTCTGATTAAGTTACTCACTCTATATCAAGCACCATATAAGGAATGGACTGCTCTTTGTCTTGTTCACTCTTGTAGAAAAGAATCTTCTTGCTGCTCACAACAACATACTACAGCAAGAAAGAACACAGTCAGGGCAACCCTTTTATGCCCGAATTTTGACATTTTTTATTTAAACCCTTACAGAGCACTCATTTAACTCATTGGCTGCCATTGAATGCGCTGAATTCAAATCATTTTAGGTGGGTGGGGCATGAAAATGGACTGGGCATCGATCGCCGTCAATGGCATGCAGTGAGTCAAACACTATGAAAATAAAACTGGGTGTTGGGGCTGTAACCAGTGGATTTCTGTTTTTATTCATTTTAATTTCCTTAATTTAGCTTTTATTAACATTGTAATTTTCAATTTACAATGACATAATAATATATATAAAACAAAATTGATTAATAACTTTAAAAGTGTATACATATAATATTAATAATTGCTAATAAATCGCAATTTAAATAAATGTAACTATATTAAATACATTTATTTAATAAAATAGCCACTTGCCCTATAAAGGCTTCAAGATGATGTGTCCCTGAAAGTGTTAACTTTCACTCATCTGTTTGAAAGGTTTACCTTTTTCTCCCATCCAAATTTCTTGGTGTTGTTACGCACAGGAAGGGATAGCCATCCTTCAAGCCTTGTTTCTAAAAGAAAAGAAAGCCTTAAATCTCCAACTGAACTCAAGACTAAATGCTAGTCAAATATCTATGTCTCTCATATTTACTGTTACCTGTAAAGGCATCATCGGTATCAAACTCTGGTCCACTACTGATACTGGCAGAGTCCATAGATTGTACGCTGAGTGACTGGAGGAGATTCCTCAACTGCTCGATGTCACTGTCTTTACTGTCCAGAGCCATCTGGAGCTCAATTCGCATCTGACTCTCATCTGCCAATTGCTACAAAGACAATTACAAAAGAAACAGGAGAACGTACTGTGTAATATTGTATTAAGGCTGCCAAGATTAGTTGACTAGTCATATACATATAACATTATAATTTATTTTTTATTCTTTTTGTTTCTCTAAAAACGGACTCCCACAGGGTGTCAGTGTCTCAGTGGTGTTCCCTATGTGCTCTTCCTACCCACTCGGGTTGAAAATCCACCACTGGTCAGACGCCCAGCACTCTACACACTAGAGGCGTGCGAAATTTCCGCTTCTTAGATTATTCGCGATTCGGTCGTGGAACATTCGAGAACGATTCACAAAAATCCAAATTCTGATTATCAAATTATGCCAGGTCAAGCGAAACTAAAACACAGTCAGCGTGGTCTTCTGGACGCAATGAGGAACGGACCAAGAGTAAATATCATGTTCAACTCATGCCGCTAGATAAAAAAACAAAAATATCTGACTGCGGCCGCCAGCCGCTACAAACAACGGCCAGTTGCTACAAACTACGGCCACATAATGCTACGGTAGATGTCACATGTATGCAGAACTAGATGCAAAATGACAGACTCGGGGGCGTTAGTATACAGTATATATAAATATAGAGAACTAGATACGAAATGGCTTGCCGGCGTTAGCAAACAGCCGCCATCTTAAAGCAGTAGACTTCTCTGGAGGGCTCTGTTGTAGCGAACCTCATTAACTTTTTATCTAAAATACTCCTAAATCGGCAAAATCTTGACTTGAATCTATTTTTAAATGACGTAACAGTTTTAAAACTTTCACATGTCGAAAGTAGAGAGAACGGAAATTATGTAATAACGGGAGCAATTTCAACAAATTTAATGTTTAATTCACATTAAATTAACTGACTGTAGTGTAAAGCTGCTGATACAAAATGGGGACTTAGTTTTTTTTTTTTTTTTTTTTTTACTGTTTTGAACTGTAAACTTGATAGTTAAACAGTACTTTATTTAAGCCTGAGAGGATTCTTGTATACTTTTTTTAACTAATGTAGGAAACATTAAAAGGCGCTAATAGCCTTGGGGTGCATCAATAATCGATTTATAATCGAATCGTAGCCTCTGAATTGTAATCGTAATGGAATCGTTAAGTGCGCCAAGATTCCCACCTCTACTAACCACTGATCTAAACACCCGGGCAGGTAGATGACAACCAGCCAAGGAGCGGCGGCTGGGGGAAGGCCAGCCTGTGCCAACTGGGGCTGGTCCACCAGCAGCCACGCAATGCCCAGCATAGTGTGCCGTACCAGCGGAATCTGAGTTTAGAGTGACTGAGGGGCCATTTACATGGTGACACTCCGAGAATTCGACACATTTCATGTTTGCATTTACATGGTTCCGTCCCCATTCGAGCGATGTTGCAACTCCGCGTGAAAACGATGTAGTATTCATGCCCGGCCCGTAGGGGCAGTGCAGTTTTACAAGGCAACAGCCAGTGATGCTCTTCTTTGACGACAACCTCCTCAGCCCGAAAGACAACATACCCGCACACTCGACGCAAAGGCGCCCACACGGTGTTTTCTTTTGCTTCAAAAGGAACAAAATTCTAATGTAAAATACAGGTAGTCTCCAGGTTACGGACGAGTTCCGTTCTTATGCTGGCGACATAACCCGAGTTTTCACATGAGTTGAAAATAACACTTTTAAATACCCCTAAATCCCATAATAACTATCAAAAAAGTCCAAAAGTATTGTATTTTGTTTAATGATGGAGGATACACTGCCCTCTGGTGGCAGCGTTGGGTCTGGCTAGACTGTCGCCTTATGACTGAGGAGCAGACTCTCGTCTGACATGGATAAAGGACAGCTGCGCTCTGGTTTGGCCCACATAAGGCTGTAAGTTGTTTCAGCTAAGATATGTTTGTGTATGCATTTGTAATTAAGTTTAGCGATTTGCTATGCGAATTGTAAATACGTTAGCATTCGTAGCACTTAAGCTAGCGGACTTTTGCTAGGCAAATTAGGCTAATCTACTAAATTTAAATATTGCTCAGACTAGATGCACGTTTTAACACCAATTGTTTGGTGTCAAGGGTTTTATTATTAATATACGTGTCGTTTTGAACATATAAGTGTGCATGTGTTTGTTCAGCTTTACAAATTGTCAAAAGTGAAGGAATTCAAAAGCTTCAAAAACCACAATTGCCTTTTTTGCTGTCTGTCAAAATGAATAACTTCACATTTAGTGAGGAAAGAACGCGTAATCTCAATAAAGTAAAAAGTAAGGTACTGTGAGGTACAATAAGGTACTGTTTACGCAACAAAAATAAAAAACGACTGGAGACAAAACAGCGGACGAAACTCCTGCGTCGTAAAGTCAAAATCACATAAGTCGAGTACGTCGTAAGCCAGTGACAACCTGTATATTTAAATTAAAAAATATTAACAAAACAGGAAATTGAAGCCTCTGATCCGCCATGTCTGCTGTTTTGAATGTTTAGTAGCAGTGACTGCGCATGAGCATAGTGGAGCGAGAGCATTTTATTCATATAGTTGCGGAGCAAGCCCAGCAATCAAATCGTTCCGCTTTGGAGGCTGGAATCAAAAGTTTGCATCTTCGCCTTCCGTTTTTGCCGTCACCGTGTAAAGGCAATGCCATTCCGCAACACAATCGTTGAGTCTTGGGGGCCGTTTACATGGTGACGCTGCGACTCTTTGAAGACCACAGTATGTGGAGTGCAAGTTAGCGTTCATTAAATCAGCATTAGGAAGCTGATAGGGGACCAGAATCTAAAAAATTGGCGTGTCGTGTGTGAGTCACCTCAATAAACAATGGAGCTAGTTAGTTCATTGGTCATTAGTTCATTCGTTGCCATTACAGTATGTGTTTGATTTCAAGTTCCAACACCAGTATCATGTTAGAATAGAAAATATGGTGACGCTAATATTTCATAACTTTTTACCTTGCTCTTGATTTGTATTCAACACTTCTGATATCGTATCAATATAATACTTTAAATTACACTGTACATACAACTGAAGCAAAGCAAGATGTTTTGTTTTACTTTGCTATCGGCAGCCATCTATTGCAAATGAGAATATTCTCGATTTCCATACCTACTAAGGATGAATCAAAACAAAATAATCATTTAAAAAGATTAACGTGACATTGTATAGACAGCAACTTCGATAAAAGATATGCAAACATTCATGGTGCATCTTAACATATGATAAACCAATCAGTTAACCTAACAACCATACTCACTGCCTGCATTTCATTGATCTCTTTCTGATATTTGATTATTGTACTGTTGAGCTTTTCCTTCTCCGATCTCAGCTCCAGCTGCAGCTTTCTGTTCTCCTTCTCCTTACGCCGCATGTCTGTGTCGTTGCCACGGCGACTACTTCCAGCACGCATCTCCTTCCTGTTCAGGATCTCTGCCAGCTTATTGACAGCCTGTAGTTGGATATTTTGTTTTAAAAAAAAAAAAATAAAACCAATGTTTGCAATGTTGAAAGAAACACAGTTTGCATCGCCATTGCTGGACATACTGTAGCTACATAACAAACCTGAGTTTTCAGTGTTCTCTCAGATTGCAGTTGCTTCTCAAATGTGGTCTTCATCTGACTAATCTGCTGCTCCCAATCATTCGACTTCTCTGTTACTGTATTTACAAAACAAAGCGGCAAATATGATACCTAGTTTCAAGATGTGTGGTTTGCTAAATAAAATGTTCAATACCTTCAACAGCCTCCTTCATTTTGTTATTGAGCTCCTCCTTCTCATTGGCTAAGTTGGCGACATCACTGGTGAGGGTCCTATTGGCTTCTTCCAACTGCAACATTAAGGAAATTGGTAGCCTTCTATAACTACACCTTAAAAGCCTCAAATATGGGTATTTCAAAATGTACCGAATTGATTGTGATGTCCTTCTCTGACAATTCCTGACGATGGCGAGCCATCATCTCCTTCAGCTCAAGCTCCTTCATTATTTTTTCCTTTTCCAGGTCAGAGTATTGCTCCTCAGCAATAGAGCGAGCAAGCTGCTCTGAGTCAGCTTTGGTAAGCGTGATTTCCAGCTGAGCAGCCAAAGAATCTCTAAAGGAGTCACAAAAAATGAGCATCAGCCATCCAGACCTACAATAGAAATACTTCATCTAGTCTGTTAGTAGAATTTGATTTAACAGCGCTTTGAACATCTAACAAGAATGAGTGGATTAAATTTTTTTGTAACCTTATAGTCAAGGAAAGTATTGCATGGATTTCACAGTAATAAATGCAAACAGTCATGTAGTCTATCAATCATTTTGGAAATCTATTCATCCAGCTACAATCTTTTCATTTCTCAAGTATAATACTGTACTATTAAAGAGGTATACAGTCAGTCATCCCTCGTTTTTCGTGGTTAATGGGGACGAGAACCCGCCATGATAAGTGAAAAACCGCAAAGTAGCGCCAGTAAAAAAAAATATATATATTTTTTTGTGTGTGTGTGTTCAAGGTATTTGTTCAGATTCAGCATTGGAAAGAGATACATCCAAGACATGTTTTTCACTTTTCTTCCCAAAGTATACTTAAAAAAAAAAGGAAAAAAAATATGTATAGAGTATATACTTTTTAATGAATGGTTTTTAACCACTTCAAATGGAATAATTATGTTAAGTTTGGAACATGTTACTGTCCCACCAAATTATTTTTAAACAAGAATTAAGCAGAAAAATGCTTGGCTTTATTAAATGCTTCATTGAGTGAGTCCACTCATATCTGCTCAAGCTACTCACTTACACACAATGAGTTGCCACAGCAACTGTTTAACAAGTTAAACGATGATTGACGCACGCGGCACTTTGAAGTTGGCTTCTCTGGCAACATCAATCTTTAAACGTCTGTCAATCATCGTTAACTTTAATAAGCAACTCCAGTGCAGTGCTACCAACAACGAGCAGGGACGGAGAGTGACTACGCGATCGGTATGGCATCTGTATTTTTTTTTTTTTAATTGGAAAAAAAATCAATCAGGAATAGACTGAGGACGCAAAGCTTGAAGCGTGAAGTAGCAAGGGATCACTCTAACCCAAATCACACTGCACCACTAGAGGGTACTATTATCAACAGAATATCAAAAGAGTAAAAAATGTCTGACTGGAGAAAATGTCAAGGATGCCATATTGTCGTCATTTGTTGATTTAGAGTTCCTACATGTTTCAAAAAGTTAAATTTAAACCTTTAATGACCTTCTTAAGACCGCTTTGATCATAATTGAATGCTTTTTGGTCCATCTGTTCTTCCATTCAACCCAAAACCTTTTTCGTCAAGCTGCCTTCTCTGAATAAGCAACAAAATATAAACAACCACAATGGGAGTACACCAAACTCACATGTGGCACTTTAAAACTGTTCAGCCAATAAAGACCCTCAGATTCCCATTCTCCGTGTCACAGCATTTAAAATCTAAGGAATTTAAGACCCATTGGACAAAATTCAATGACTTTTTAAGACCGTTTTATCAAGATTTGTAACTTTGAGATTTAATCATTTTCAAGACCCAGTGGAAACCCTATGATTTGTTTATCAGCATTGCAAGTAAGACAAAAAATGTTTTTGAAAAGTAAAACACCTTTCCTCTTGTAGTTCCTGAAGAGACTGCTGCACTTCTTTGAAAAGTTTGTTCTTCTCCTCACATTCATCTTTCAGTTCACGAACCTGTGTCTTATACAATGTCTGGAATATACAAAACACAGGTTTAAAAAAAAAAAAAACATAATAACATGCAATAATCATAATAATAATGCTTTGCTTTAACAAGAAATAGGGATGTCCCCGATTGGGGTGAAAATGATCAGGTTAATAAAATGTATTGATTTATTTTTAAGTATTAACTTATTAGCTTATCACATCATTTTCAGATGGTTGGACTTGGGCAAAAAAAGAATTGGAATTTTTCTACATCGAAGTCTGACAGCCCCCACATGTTGTGCCGCAGCAAATTCATATGGCTAATAAGATTTTTTTTAACAACGTTCTCTTTTTTTTCCCAAGGAGAACCATAACAACGATCTATTTGAAATAATTCATTAGCCAGGCTAATGAAATATTTCGAAACGTGACGGTCTACATTTACAATGGAGTATTGGGGCCAAATAAAAAATAAATAAAATGACCAAGATTAAATTTGCTACGAGGGGAAAAAAAGTATTATTATGTAGTGGTAAAGTAGCAGTAAACCGCTACGCACTTTACAAACATGTACCTTTGGTAGGAGCCACGATGAAGCGTTAGCATAAATCATTCTTTGGATAAAAAAAATCAGTCAAACTATTACTATGAGAATGAATGTAGAATTAATACTATGAGAATAAAAATCGTATTATTACGTATAGCTACTGTAACTGAATAAGGAGCTACGTACTTCACGTAGCACGGAGCCGCTTCTGTTTTCAACAATATTGAAAGCATCTTGTGTTTTAGAATCGGTTTAGCGGGAGAAAATGTATGGATGGATGGATGAATGGAATGTATCATTAAAAAAACATCTAATTTGCAAGGTGTGGCGGCTTTTATTTTGGTGCGCCAAAATCTGTGTAGGGGAAACCCTGGTTTATATTCTTTAATATTAACTCATTGGCTGCCATCAACTGCGATAGACATCCAATCCGTTTTGACTCGGAGGGGTGGCAGCCCCATTGTCAAATTGGATTGGATGTCTATCTCCGTCAACGGCGGCTAAGCATGATAACTCAATGCCAGCCTTCCAAATTGAAATGGATTTCATGTATATAACTGTCAATGGCACTGAATGAGCTAAGGGCTACAAGCAACAAAATATTCCACAGGTGTTGGGATATTGGCAAAAATATGGTATACAGTATATTTGTATATATATTTACACTACTGAATAAACCTTGTAAAATAAAGAGAAAATGTTGAGTGGCAGTAAAGTCAAGAAAATTACAACCAAAATAGCTCAGTTTATCACTTTGGATTACAAACTTTATTTTTAAATTCATTTATGTAAAACAAAATATTTAAATGTAATTGCTATGCTCAACAAAGTATTTGCCAAAAAAAGAGATTTAGGATTTTTTTTTTAATAATAATATTTTCCTTTTCTGAAACCACTGCTGCAGTTAAAATGACCCTTTTATATGGCTATAATGTTGGGACAGCTTCGTTTACACTGGGAGTACATTGAATGTGTTTTTTTTTTCCTCAATAAATTTCCAAATTATCGGATTAGGACTCTGCATTGGCTCAAATGGAAACTCAGGTATGACATTGCAAAATTATACAATTGACACATTTTCAACAATGAAACTTTTTAGGAGTTATAGACTCACAGAAAAATATTGTTCTGCTTCTAACTGGTCTTGCAGTTCCTTCAATTGCCCATCCGTGTCTTGTCTTTCTCTGTTAACAAAACAAGGACATATTTATTGCAATCCACTCTTTCTGCATGTCCAAATACAAAACGTGCATCAAAATAACACAAACTGAACTGACCTGCGCAGCTCAAGGTTCTGTTTTTCCAGGCTGCGTTTAATGTCAAGTAAGTGATTTGTTTCCTGCTTCAGCTGTTTTTCTGACGTTCGTAAAGAGTTTAGTTGCTGGTTCTGGGCCTTCAGATCATTCTGGGTAAGGTTGCGTTTCTGGGTCTCCTGCTCAATTTTTAGTGTCAGATTCTTGACCTGCAGGCAGGAACAAGACAAACTAAATAAAGGATACATACTTGTGGCCATTAAAGCTTCCTTCAGACCACAGATCTCAATGCACTTTATTTTTGTTGCAATGTTTTTGTGTAGCACATCTGATAACAGTGATTCACCTCCTCTGTGAGGTGGTCTTTGTGTCTGCGCAACTCATCCAGCTTCTGGAGAGCTTGTTTATAGTCACAGTCCATCATGCTGCTATGCTTCTCCTGTTCAAGTATTCTGTTCTCAAGCCGCAATTTGGCTACTCGTTCCTCTGCAAGCTTCTGCTCCATCTCTGGATTATATACAGTAAAGGATACATCAAAATACTTAGTAGCCTGGATGAGCGAAGCATCAGGACAAAGAAGAATTTTGCTTACCCTTCATAGACTCTGATTTTGCACCCTCAATGGTTACTTTTATCTTGTTCTTGTCTGCCAGCAAAGCCTTGGTGGCTTTATGGGAGCTCTCCTCCTGCTCTAGTCCCTGCTGTAGCACCTTGAGCTTATAGGTCAAATCGATCTCTTTGTTGCTCTTTTCCTGTGTACACATGCAAACATCTTGTAACATATAGTGTGAGCTACAACTGTCACTCATGCACCAAATGGGAACCCAACAATCAGGAAATAAAGAAATAAACAAAAAAGTATAAAAAGAAAATAAAAAGTATGAAAAGTTGAGATATTTGGTTTTAAAAAATCATGAATTTAGTGATAAGCTGAAGTTTACCTTTTCCAAATCCGTGAGCTTCTCCTGAAGATGCCTCTTCTCAGTCTCCATTTTGGAGAATGCTCGTTTCTGTTGCTGTACTTCCTCCTCAAGGCCAGAGATACGCCCTACAAGATGGTTATGGCGAGTAAGTACTCCACATAAACATGTTTTCACTATTTCTTCAAACAAAGTATAAAGGTAGCTTCATGCGCCCACCTCCCAGTCAAAATGAATTGATCGTCTGGTGCCACCAAAGGTAGCTAATGGGTTAACATAGACACAATTCTTGGGGAAAATTTTGGTCTAGTAGTAGCAAACTGTCGGTTCCTTCATTAAACATTAACATCTTTTTAAAACGATATGTCGATTCTTGGCGGGAGTATATCGGTAACCTATTGGGATACAAAGTGTTGTGACATATCGCCACATTGATATAATGTCACACCCCGAATTTGAACACTCTGTATGGCTGAAATGACATACATAATGTATTGAAATAGTACTGCTGCTGTCTCGGTCTGGTCAAATAAAGAAATTCTCCAACTAAAAAGGATTCCCACGACGAAGTTCACACAATGATTAATGATTGTTTGATAGTCAGCTTGTATTAGTTATGTAAAAGCTAAATATAACTATACATTAGTCACCTTTCTTATGTAAATGTATTATCAAATATTTTGGTGATTTTCAACCTAAGTGTTGGCTGTTTAGCACTGTGGCATCATATTGATAGGTGCCCTTTATATCATTTGGACTCCTTCAATGGAGCATATGCAGAAAATCAATGAACAAACCAGAAGAGGTTTGCCAGCTATGCAGATGTACGAGGTGATGACATGATGGTCTGAAACCAAACTATAATAATATAACTATATAATATTGTTGTTTTTATTGCTAGGCTTTTTCAAACAAAAGCTAAATGCATGTATGTTGTTTCTTAATTTAAATAATCTTAAAAATGCAATATGTCGAACCTGTAGGTCAATTTCCTCATTTCACCATGCCCAGTTATCAACTGTGGGAAAAGAGAAGCCTTTACCTTTATTACCTCAAATTCACCTTTGGTCATTTTGTCCTGATAGGAGCCGCTTAACTTATCTGCATTAAGTGATACCGCTAATATAAATCGATGGTCAAACTCCTATGCTGAGTAAACCATTAGTCCTACGCACCCATTAAGTCACTGATGGTCTCTGAGCCCTGGCTGTGCTCCCTGCGTTCTGTCTCCAGGGCAGCCTGCAAGGTGATGCATTCCTTCTCGAGGCTTAACTTGCTGCGTTCCAGCAGACAGCATTTGTCCTGAAGCTCTCGCATGTTCACCTCCAGCTGCTGCATCTGTTTGCTGTTGTCTGTCTGAGTTTTACGGAGCCTTGTAGCGGACTCAGATTCAGCCCGGAGCAATTTGTTGGCTTCTTCCAACTGAAAGACAATAATTGTGAGATTTACACAACTCTTTTTAGGTTCACAACAAAACTTTTTTTGAAGGAGCCAAGCAAATGAATAAATCAAGTTCCAGCAAACATTTCTGCTGCCATGTTTTGTTCGCCATTCATTTCTTCAAATTGAACTGACGACAAAAAAAATATTGAGAACTATTCATATTTGGGTCCAAGTAAAACCCCTGACTAACCTGTTTCTGTAAATGGATGTTCTTCTCATTGGAAATGTGTGAATTTTGATTTCTTCTTTTCAAGTCATCCAGCTGATCCCGGAGGTTATTTACTGCAAAATAAGGTGACAAAGGTATAGCCCATTAAAACTTAAATACCCAATAATAATAAGTGGCTGTCTTTAAAGCTTACAAATAAAAAAAAAAAAATAGACTATTTTTTCAAACAATAACATAACTGTATTAATTCTTAATTATTATAAAGGATTCAACAAATTAATTAAATGGCTACCTTTAAAAACTATGTTAAAACTAATGGAATTAAGTCATATTTTTATTCTCTGTTATCACCTTCATTTTCCAGACAGCGTTTCCTGTCAGCTTCACTCTCAGCTTTTCGGTGGCTCTCTAGACTCTTGTGTTGCAGAAGCGCCTTCTCTCTTTCCAGCTGCCTCAGGTTTGACTCCAAATTTTTCCTGCTGGTCACCTAAAAGGGTCATTTAGTATATTACCCCACATGTTGGTGTCACAGTCATGTGATTTTTTCACTATTTTAATGACAAATGAGAATAAAATTGGGTCTTTAACACCTCACAGGTATTTTATGTTGTTGTTGCCATTCCATAAGCACTAATATTCCACTGATACAAAACTTCGGGAAAAAAAAAAAAGCCAGGAAAATTATTAAGAGTATAAAATGTAATCATCCATATGTGAGAACTGGATTTTAAATACCAGCAATATTCAGTAATTGCAATAAAAAAAAATCCTCCCTCCATCCATCAATCATCTACTGCCTAATCCGGGGTCGGGTCACGGGGACAGCAGCTTAAGCAGGGAAGCCCAGACTTCCCTCTCCCCGGCCACTTCAACCAGCTCCTCCGGCGGGATCCCAAGGTGTTCCCAGGCCAACCGAGAGACACAGTTTCTCCAGCGTGTCCTCCCGCCGGTGGGACATGCCTGAACACCTCTCCAGGGAGGCGTCCAGGAGGCATCCAAACCAGATGCCTGAGCTACCTCAACTGGCTCCTCTCAACGCAGAGGAATAGCGGCTCAACACGGACACCCTCCCGGATGACTGAGCTTCTCACCCTATCTCTAAGGGAGAGCCCGGATACCCTACGGAGGAAACTCATTTCGGACGCTTGTATCCGGGATCTTGTTCTTTCAGTCACAACCCACAGCTCGTGGCCATAGGTGATGGTAGGAACGTAGATCGACTGGTAAATCGAGAGCTTCGCCTTTTGGCTCAGCTCCTTCTTCACCAATACGGAGAGTCCGCAACACTGGACGCAGCACCGATCTGCCTATCGATCTTCGCTCTCTCCTACCCTCACTCGTGAACAAGACCCCAAGATACTTGAAGTCCTCTACTTGGGGCAGGATCTTAGGACTGAGGACCATGGTCTCTGATTTGGAGGTGCTTATCTTCTTCCCAACTGCTTCACACTCGGCTGCGAACCGCTCCAGGAGGTCACAGCTTGATGAAGCCAACAGCACCAAATCGTTTGCAAAAAGCAGAGATGTAATGCTGAGGCCACCAAACCGGACCCCCTCAACGCTTCGGCTGCGCCTCGTAATTCTGTCCATAAAAGTTATGAACAGAATCGGTGACAAAGGGCAACCTTGGCGCAGTCCAACCCTCACTGGGAACAGATTCGACTTATTGTGTAATGTGGACAAAACTCTGATGCTGGTTAATAAAAAAAAATATCCAAGTAATATCAGACAAGCAGCAGGTTCCTCAAATTCTGCTGTTGTTCTACCTCGTCTTCAAGTTCTTTGGCGACTTTGTCCAGACGACTAGTGGCAGCTCTGAGGAGATATATAGATTGTTGTAAGAAATTATACTAATCGATTATTCAGATTTTTGTAAACTACAGTTTATGTACCTGAATTTGTGCTCGAGATCATCTTTGGCTTGCTTCTCATTATTTAGTTGAACTTCCAAGTTATGAAGCTTCTTTTGCAGTGCTAGAGACTGAGAAGGAAAAAAAACAGAAAATCCTTACAGTTACTTAAGTACGATATGACAATATACTGTATATCGTCAATGCGAAATAAATTTCCATATCGTCATGATGATCCTATAGTGTCGCCAATATCGTGAAATGTTGGACAGAAAGTAAAAGTACAAGCCTGCAGCCCTTGTGAACTTACGGATCACAGTTTAGCACATCAGCTATTCTAAAACTGACCTCTAAATGTCTTCAAAAAAGGCAGATTTAATGATAAATCAATTTGAATCAGTAGTTGGTCTGTGGTATGAGATCCAAATACCGTACTGGCCCCAATATAAGACGGCCCTGATTATAAGATGAACCCCTCTTTTTCAAGACTCAAGTTTGAAAAAAAGACTTTTTGAACACCAAATTAATTTTTATACAGAAAATAATTACAGTATATCAAAAACAAATGATTATAACACTATATTTGAGAGAAAAAGCATGTAATTTTGCCTCATTCAAATCTTAATATCTGAACATTTAAATATGTAAACTAAAGTGCAATCACATTCGCAAATGAATGGCTTCTGGTTTTTGAAATGTAAATAAACCAATCGATTGTGATAAAACAACAAAATTGCAATAACTGCATTAACCATCAAAGTGAGGTCTAACTGTAACTGTAGTCTTGAAACAAATCTGAATAAGGAAAAAGATTGCAATAAAATAAGGCAAACTGGTTAAACTTGAGAGTAGCTGAGATCTGTCATGACAGAACATTACTCCTCAGGTTCAGCATTCGCTTCAATGATATCTGACGCCATCTAGCGTGTCGTGAATGGGAATAATGTCTTGACCCCAAATATAAGACGACTCCCACTCTTTCAGTCTTTTTCAATGCAAAAAACACCATCTTATATTCGGGCCAATACGGTACATCAGTCAGTCAGCAGATCATCAAATTAAATGTCATTCAATAAAATCGTTTTGAAACTAAACTAAAATTATCAAAAAGCAACAAACCAAATAACATAACTAGCAAGTAATGACACAACTGAAAGAGTAACTGACGAAGTTATTATCAGAGATCATGAACTTTCAGCGTTAATTATATTCGTAGAGCCGAAATGCATGTTGGTCTGTGTTGTACAGCGCGGTTCGTCGAGGACAGTCGCGCACAACCTTCAGCCTGTTAGTGTGCTAGACAAACTTGCGCATATTTTTATTAGTAGTGCATTCATGAACATTGACGTGAGCCTTTTAACTTATCGGCTCCCGTTGAGGGTGATAGACGTCCAATTCATTTGAAATTGGAGGTTGGCAGCGAATGAACCACTCCCAGACAAACACGTTTAAAGTCACAGCGGAAAGATAGTCAATGGCACTTAATCTCAGCTAAATCAAGACAAACAGATTGTTGAACCACCTGACCCTTCATATTCCTTAGAAGTAGTAGTGGATTAGGAGTGCTTAGTGCTGTTTTAACTCAAATCAAGTGCAATTCCATGAATTAGGTTAAGGCTCAGTGGGTTATGGTTGAAATATTTTTATGGCGGCAGCAGCTCAGGACATAAATCATAAAGACATGCTTTGAGTTGTGTTAGTAAGAATAACATCAGTGTAGCGCAAATTGACTTACCTCTCCCTTTGAATTATCATTAATACACGAGGAGTTGTTGGAAGCATTAAGTAGCCTAAATAATGAAGCAAAAAAAATAAATGTCAATCTGAAATCTATGTTTACACCAACACCCAAAAACTTCACCTCATGACTTACTGGTCTTCTTTGAAGTAGGTGAAGCCTACAAAGGGGAGTTGATTTCCAACAAAAGCCTTCGGTGTGGGGAACGTCTCTACGTCACCTTTATCTTCTTCAATCTCGTCAAAGTTACTGGTGTCAATGTCACTGCTCAGCTCTGGGACCACAGGTGCAACAGCTAAAAAGAAGACCAAGAAAAATAAACTTGGGCGTTTCGGGTCATGTAATTATCTGTCGTGATATTAACTCTCTCTGATGGTGTCAAAGGTCCACTGGTCGTTCTTGAAGAAAGGGTGTCGCTTGATCTCCTCTACACCATTCTGTCCTAATCGCACCTCCCTATGAAAAGTAAGTTTACAGGAAAAAAAAACGGGTGTGAGAACAAACCAAGATTAGCCTCATTCCTTGTCGTATATTGTCTCAGCAAAATGCAAAGTAAAACCCAAGTAATTTAGGGTCATTGCGGCATTATTTAATGTCAGAATTAAGAGTTCAATTCAAAGTTGGCATATGGCTATTACTTTTTGTTTATACAATACACTGGGTATGTTGGAAGTAGGCATGTGCCGAAAACCGGTTTCAGGGCATACTGTCGTATGAAAACGTCACAGTTTCAAAACCGGCAAAATTTTCTGTCATACCGTCCCTAAGGTGTTAGCTATTTTTATGTTCCATAAATGCAGGGAGAAACCCCTCGTTTGCAGCTGCAAGGCTCAACCTTCCCCCACTGGTTGTTGATCAGTGTCAGCGAGTCAGGAGTGCTACACGATGCCTGGAGGAGGTGAAACTCCTGAACTTTTTCCCTCATCAAAGAAAACGAAATCGCTGGTATGGGAATACTTCGGCTACAGAAAAGTTACAGACGGCCGCGGCTTCGAGGATGAGGACCAACCGACATGTAAAACATGTTTGCGGATGGTGGCTGATGAGGAGGCAATACCTCCAACATGATTTCACATTTATACAAAATTAAAGGTTACTAAACACATGAACGTTTCCCACCAGCTATGAGAGTTAACTCCAGCGTGTTTCGTGTGTCTAGCGGTGGTAAAGCATGTGTTTATTTCTCTCTGGCAACTGTCTGTGTTTAGAAAGAGAGAGTCTGTATAATGTAAACATGATATGAGTCATACACACGTGCTTTTTATGGAAATTAATTCAATTATTTTTGTTCTGATAAAAATAATGTTAAGCTGTGGCTGTGGGTTTACGTTAACCTTAAGAACTGCATTCATTTTATCGTAATTTTATTTGAATATTTGTTATTATTTGTTTGTTTGTTTTAAAATTATACTTTTGTTCCAATTTACTAATATGTTTTGAAAAATAAAAATCCTCTGTTGAATGGGAATTTTTTTTTTTTAATCCAGATGTCTCAAATTAACACATTTTAGAGCTGTAATTGCAATACTGTGATACCGTGAAAAGTATTTTTGCTTAAGGTTATCATCCAGTCAGAATGTCATACTGGCACATGCCTAGTTGGAAGGGAGTAACGGTTCACGTGGATGTATTTAATCGTTTGAGTATTGCACGTTCGGTTTGAATTTGTCTATTTATTTTATTCTAAGAAAATGTATTATTAGCGCAAGCGAAGCGCTACATGTAAACGTCCTGTGGGAGTTTCCGCACGGGTATGTTAAGTGTCAGACACTCAGGGCTCTGATTAAGTAGTTTAGACTTTACAGCCTGTAAAGTCCTGTAAATTACAGCCATGACAAATGCAAGCGAGAAGCTTGAGGTAAGAGACCGTTTTACTTCACTAGTGTTGGATAGTTCAATCTGTCATGTTCAGGTTGTTGCTGCTAAGGATCCAAAGCTTACAGTTCTGCTTGTTTATTCATAAATGGAAGATTTTTAATTGTTACAATTGTTTATTTATGTTTCAATTTTATGAGCTCAGTGTAATTTACAGTATTTGAAATATCACTCAAAAGGGTCAGATTTATTTATTTACACAAGTTCTATTAATTACATTTTTAAAAATAAAAGCATTGTAAGTATTTTTTCCCTGCTTTTTTGTACCAAAAACAAATCGAACAGAGCACTTCAAAAACCGAAGTGAAGCGAAATTACATTTTGGTGTAACGTTACACCTGTACTTGTATGATTGGATGTGGAAGTGGGTCTTAAAAGTGTGCTTCCAACAAGAGAGATTTATGGCAAGTTACACAATGTGACGCAATGCCATTATGAAAGTAACACTTGCATGTTGAGAAGTTGATACGATGTCACCTAAGCAATTAGTAATGCAATTTTGTAGAGTTTACGCAGTTTACACCCACGACAGCGACACTCAAAAGAGCAAAACATTTGTGGAATGGTGGAGTTAAAATACTCACTGAAAACATTTATTTCCATACCTGTCAGTTAGGAAGGCCCAGATGATATTCTTTGCATCTTTGGAGATCTCTACATCATCAGGAAAGTTGAGGGAGTTTTTATGATCCATGATCTTACTGTAAGTTCCCACAAGAGAGTCTGCATAGAAGGGCGTGTCACCTGAGAGTGCGCAAAATGATTTATAAGATTATTTCGCTTCTTGTTAAAAAGACTTTGGCACTTAAAGAGAAAAGAACCACTGACCAACAAGCAGTTCAAAGATAAAAACCCCGACGGACCACCAGTCACATTCTCTCCCATAATACCCATCGCCTCCCTGGGATTTCAGCACTTCAGGAGAAATGTAGTCAGGGGTTCCAACTGCTGTATCACAATGTACCATACCAGTCTGTGACACAAATCAAAATTTAATTATTGAACACATTTGTAAATGTAGTATGCATGTGTTAAAGCTCCCCTTATTGCCGGACAATATCCTTGCCAACAAATACAACAGTGTTATCTCAAAACAAAACAGAAAAAAAAAAAGAAAAAAATCCAGTGCGAGTTAAAAAAAAAAAAAAAAAGTCTTCTGGATCTGAAATGAAACGTATTTTAAAAAATGCACGATATCACACAGCATGTTAACTCATTACACAAAGCCTCAGTTACACTATGTAAACATAAAAAAATACTAGCTTGCATTTGCTCTGTTCCGGGTGGGAGTTTGAGCGAAGAGCACTAAAAAGCACCAGGACCTAAGCGCTCCCATTTAAGTCACTTAATACAAAATTAAATGTAACAAAGGTAGTAGGGTTGGGCATCGAGCATCGATGGGATCCTGGACCAACACTCCGATGCTGCCTGAATCGTTCAAATTTTTAAATTTCGATTCCATCGTTTCAGAGCTCTGACCGCACATAGGAAAAAAAATAGCTGCCGAACACCACGGAGAAGAAGCCACATGAAGCGTATGTTTGTGCATTGCAACTTGATTTCAACCATGGACACGGTGCAGCGGCGCTGAAAAGTTTGGCTCAACTTCACAAAGACAAATGACCAGTCAGCTCAGTACAACATTGGCAACACAGCTGTATCATGCAAAGGTGGCTGGACGACCAATATGATTAAACACCTCCGGCTTCATGGAATACAACTACTGAGTGCCAAGTGCATTGCTGAGTGCTGCGTATTTGACACGCTGCCCCGTCCTCTAACCAGTCAGAACCAGGTAAGTAAAACCATAAATTACGCTGCCTTCTGCTGCTCCCGCGATCCGACCCCGGATTAAGCCGGAGATGATGGATGGAATAGTAGCAGAATAAGTCGTATTACACAGCATCCTAGCCAGACTCTCTCATCTCTTCTTTTACGCATTAAACGTACACACTTGTACAGCGCCACTCGATGGCCTAACTGGTATTGTCACAACATAAACATTGCATGTGTCTGTATAAACAACAGAATCGGTTTTACAAATAAGGAAACTTTATCATTTTGCCATATTTACATCAAATTATAATCAATAGAAGAATTTATACCAATGATTCGTCGGAGCTCCCAGCTAAGGTAAGAAGAATATGTGTAAATGTTTTCTCTATGAGCTTTTGAAAAATAAAAGTCTTTGTGAAAGTGCACTCCTGTGGAAAAAAACATCATATCCAAGTTCAAAGACTGATATTTATATACGAGTTAAAAATAGCCCTGTCAGAAATTCATAGTTAATTGAACGCTCATATAATTTAAATAATAATCGACAAGAAGTTAATATAAACTATGCATTTTTTTTTTACCCTGCCTATTAAAAGAATCGGAATCGAGAATCGTTTGGAACTGGAATCGAAACATGGAATTTGAATCGCAACCGTTCAAATTCAAACGGTGCCCAACCCTACTTGGTAGTGACGCTGTATTCTAGAAAAACATATCCAACCTCTACCATGGTTGAATAAGACCCACCGAGTCCATCTTCATGCATGTTCCAAAGTCAGCAAGCTTCAGGTGCCCGTGTCTGTCCAGCAGCATGTTGTCTGGTTTGACATCACGGTGAATGAAGCCCATCGAGTGAATAGCATCCAGGGCCATCACCACCTCAGCGGTGTAAAACTTGGCCCATTTCTCTGGCACATCATAGGTACTGGTGAGGTTGACCAGGTCACCTCCTGGCATGTACTCCATCACCATGTAGAGGTAGTGCTCATCTTGGAAAGCGCAGCACAACTGAGCAAGCAAACATGTCAAGATCCTTTATTTCCGGTATACACAGTATCCTTAAAGAAAATGGCTAAGAAAATACATTTGATGGCTTGACAGAGGCTTAAATTTCATACTTGCACAACCCATGGGCTGTTGGCAAAGGCCATGATGTCCCTTTCTTCCCAGAAGAAGGCGGAGTCTGAGCGTTTGATCATCTCAAACTTGCTAAGAAGCTTCATGGCGTAGACTTTCTGGGAGGCTTTATGCCTGACCTGAATGAAGATGTACAATATTATGGAGAGTTGAACCAGGTGCTTACTAGAGCTGGGAATCTTAGGGCACCTAACGATTCGATTACGATTCAGAGGCTCCGATTCGATTATAAAACGATTATTGATGCACCCCCCTCCTTTTTTTTGTTTTGTTTTGTACATTAGTTCCAAAATTGTTCAAAAATCCTCTCAGGCTAAACCAAACTACTATTTCAGTATCAAGTTACCATATAACAGTAAACAAATATACAAAAATAACAGTAAATAAAAAAACTCCAGTCCCCATTCTGTATCAGCAGCTTTAAACTACATTCAATTAATTTAATGTTGTGAATCAACTGTTACAGTTGATAAAATTGCTCCCGTTATTCCATAATTTCCCTTCTGTCTTCTTTTGTCAAAGTTTTAAAACTATTTCATCATTTAAAGATAGATTCAAGATAAGATTTCGCATCTCTGTTCAATAATACATGTTCTAACACCGACGTTGTCTGTTATTTTGCATCTAGTTCTACATATATATGATACTGTATCTACTGTAGCCGTATGTTTGTAGCAACTAGCAACTGGGAGTTGTTTGTCGCGGCTGTCAGTCGCAGTCAGGTATGATTGTTTTTTTATTTAGCGGCATGAGTTGAACATGATACTTACTCTCGGTCAGTTCCTCATTGCGTCCCAAAGACTGCGCTGACTGTGTTTTACTTCCACTTTACCTGGTATAATTCAATAATCGGAATTTGGATATTTGTGAATCGTTCTCGAATCTTCCACGGCCGAATCACGAATAATCTAAGAATCGGAAATTTCGCACGCCTCTAGTGCTTACATACATAATATTAAAATGTTTTTTTTTTCTCGATCTGATATGAAATTAGACTAAGGTTTTCCTGTTGTACGTCATTTCATATTACTATAATTATTTTTATGATACGATAATGCTGCCACACTTGCGTTTCACAGTTGGGATAGTGTCCTCAGACTTTAAACAGACCTTCTCTGGTGGGTTTCTTCAGATCAGTGATATTTTTTTCTCTTCCTGTATAGACTTGATCCTTCAGGTAACCCCAAAGGAAGAAGTCTGAGGTGTCTAATGTTAGGGCTGTGAGACGCCCACTCAAAATCAGTCTTGAAATTGATCATACGGCGTCCAAAGTTTTCTTTCAGACAGTCTTAGGAAAGCTTGACGGTGTAAGAGCTTGCTGGAACCAAAACCAGAACAATCACTGAACTGAAGAAAACCATCAGGAAGAGGGCCAATATGTTTTGATTTTTCCATTTATGTTTCAGATGTGCCTTTAAATACATCCACTAAGGTGCCTCTATGTTAGAGCAGGGCGGTAAACCGAAAATTTACCGTCACCGAAATTCTTAACGATGACCGACGTAATTTTGACCATGTCGGTAAATTCGGTAAATTAATAAAACAAGAAAATATAGTCCTTTCATCCCGCTTTGATTCTGTGTTGTTCGTCTATGTTCATTCCCCTTTAAGAAAGCAGTGAATGTGCTTACGTAGGGAGTCACGTGATCATCAGGAAGCCAATCAAACAAAAGCCCGGTAAGCTAACGCTAGCAGCTAACGCTACAAGCAAAACGTGATGGAGTGTGGCTTAAGGGAGGTTCACCAAACTTTCAACCGACATTTAGTAGACTCTTGGTGGCATCCAGACGGGCTTTCACCCGCTGTCCTCCTTTGTTCTCACGATTTCCGGAGATGGTGCTTTCAGTGCTTTCTACTGGTAGCCAGGCTAACGCTAGCTAGCGGCTAACGCTACAAATGAACGTTATGGAGTCGGATAGCGGCTCTAACCTTGTCGAAACGGCTGAACTTAATGAGTGGATTGGGCACGGACTGCATCTAGCAATTACTATGTGGCGTTATTTTGTATCTGTGTGTGATTCCTCTGATAGCTTTTGTGATGGTAAAGCATTCAGCATAAAGTACAATCCAACGGCAAAACTTAAAATGACCGAGAAATGGCCCCAGCTATTTTTATTGTGCGTGCATTTATTAAAAAATGCACTGGGGGGAAAAAAAACCTTAAACCATAAAGTAAACACTTGTATTTAATAATTATGTCACAGCAGCCATTAACAATAAGTTGTCTTTTTGAAGTGTACTGTTCAAGCTGCAAGTCATTTGTGTTACAATTACATGTTTGCACAGGCATATTGATTTTGACAATGTACATTGTTCAAGTCATACACGCTGTTATAATTGAATTGTGCTATATAAATAAATTTGCCTTGCCTTGCCTTGCCTTCATACTTGAATTCTTATTGCTTACAATACATTTTTATAAACTTAATGTTTAGACTGCATGTACAATTGTTAAATACAGTATATCAAATTGAATGCTGGTAAATAAATCAACAAGAAATAGTTAATCTGTATTTCATGCATTGATTCAGATTTTCAAATTATATAACAGTCCGCTTGGGCGAATTTATCGTCATTTATCGTTATCAAGATAAATCTGCTCAATTTATCGTGATACATGTTTAAGGCCATATCGCCCAGCCCTACTCTATGTAACCTCAATGTTGTTAATGAAACAAATAAAATGATAAAATAAGATCTTGTTAATCCTCATTGACCTTAAACAGGAAAAATTTAGTCGACTTTCATTGAGGGGATAAAAGGCACGTCTTTTTTATACTGTGTATGTAAAGTTGTATTTCCTACTACAACATACGTTGGGTAGTATTCCGTTAGGCATAAACTGCTTTATTGATATCAAATTATATTTATAATTTCAAATGACATCATTATTTTAACTTCAGGCCTACTCACCAGTTGAACCTCACCAAAAGCTCCTCGGCCAATCACTTTAACTCTGTCAAAGTCATCTGACTTCATCTGCAGATCTCGAACTTGTTTTATGACATTCTCATCTGAAGAAAAAGGTCATTAGTTTTCTCAATACTTTTCATAAAAACACCAGTCATGCTAATTTAAAAAACAAAAAAAAACTTACATCTATTTAGAAAGGTTTCAATGTTTTTATTCTTGCGAAGTGCAGGATAGTCCAAATCTAGGACCACAGCATTTAAGGAGTCCTGGAGGGGAGAAAAAAAAAAGAATCATATTTAGTTTTTAGTTCCACTAGCTACCAAAAAAAAAATGACAGCAACAATACGCCAACACATTAATATAGCCTGTCATGGAATGATTTTTTTTTTTTGTATATTGTATGTGTGATGTGTCGGAGGGATTTGTGTGTCCTACTGATCCAGCAAACTTGTCTGGGGCAATGTTTAGCGAGCAGACCTCCTATCACCAACCCTACAAATTTGAGTCAAGTAGGTTGATCCGTTAAAGTTATTGCGAAATTCATTTTCGGACCTTTGACCTCATTACCCCAAAATGTAATCACCTCTTCCATTTCTTATTACAAATATATCCCGCAAGTTTGACAATTATCAGTTTATTTGTTGTGGAGTTATATACAACACAAACATACAGACAAAAAGACATATGGAAACTAATACATACTGTAACCTCCACATTTGCTAGGTTTCACCTTCTTGCAGAGGTAATCATAAATTCTGATTTAGGTATAATATTCTAAATAAACTCTATTGTGTCTTTCCCTCCCACATCCTAGCTTGTATTGCCAACAACAAACAACATTACAAAATAAAATGTTTGCAGGGTATGACTCCACAAGAAGAAAGACCACAAGACTGGCATGTTTTAACTATGGACAATGATGACTGTTGCTGCCTAAAACATGTCAGCTCATTCGCATTTAAAAAAAAAAAATACTGTAATAATTATCTACAGAGTGTTTTGAAAATATGATATCTATTTAGTGTTATATCACCATTTCTTTCAAAATTCAGTGTTGGTCAAACAAACAGCACTAAATCAAAGTAATTGTACAGAAGTAAATTGTATCGAACAGGTATAATTACATTGGTGTAACATGTTTTATGCATCATGGGGAACTACGCAGCCCTATCTAATACGTTTTCCGTTAATTTATTAAGGAAGAGGTGTGGTTCAACACATGTGTGAACGTATTTGTACAGTGAGATGTGGAGAGGGCCTTTGTCCATTTGTCCTTTTTTTTTTTTTTTTCTCAGTGTCTTATCTAGCTTGCCTGCTGTTATTTTCAAACATTTCCAAAACGGCTAGAGTCAGTCTGCAGCGCACTAACACTCTTGTTTCACCGTCTCAACAGTACTTCCCCATTAAAGGACTAACCTCACACAAAGCTACTATTTAAGGGAAAAAATACACATGCAGGGGGCGGAGAAGGGCACACAGGGAGGGTGTGTGTATGTGTGTGCGCACATACAAATACAGTACATGCACTAGGATCGCCCAAAAAGCAATCCAGGAAATGATCCACCCCGCCCCGTGTTTGTCAGATAATTTTACTATGACATAAAGACGGTCCCTGTGTGCAACTCATTTCCTTTGCAACCGCATTTGGTTGCTATCTTACCCTCAGAAATTTGCAAAATCCAAAAAGTACTGTAGTAAAAGTAATGATGGTATGTTTCCATGCTACACTTAGATGTTAAACAAACCAAATGCATTGCTTCTGTGGTCACATTGCAATTACGTCGTGGTTTAGTGAGATCAGGGAATACAGAGACTTACAATGACACACCAGAAGGAAAAAAAAATCTATTTTAAGATTTGGCTGAACATGGTTTTTGTGGTATGTTGCATTTTTAGAGGGAAAATGTATGTAATTTTTAAAGTTTTAAAGAAGTTTGGTTTCTTTACAAGTGATGCTATTATTGCCCACTGAGCCAAATATAAGCCCGTTTCTAAGTTGGCACATTCATATAATTCAATAAATAATATAGCATAAGTTAGTCTCTTCAATCAATCCACTCTCTTTTAGTCTCTGATATTACGTTACGTCACAAGCTGGCTAAAATGGGGAATTCATGGCGTAAACAGAGAGGCCTTGCCCCACTATGTCCCTACATGACCCCTACAGTGGCTATTTACTGCAAATGTATCTTCCTCATAGATAATAATACAACCCATTTCTACTACAGCGTGCAGCTAGGCATTCAGCTATGCCTACAAATAACAAAACCTAATAAAAACACATTTTCTCCAATGTGTTTTGTTTTTTTTGGGAAGTTGATGTAATGCGGGGCGAAACGACTTGCCTCGCGAAAGAGTTTTTGAGATCTGCAACATAGCACGTAGCATAAACGGAGGGGAAAAAAATAATCGAGCACCGCCAGGGAGGCCTCAGTTGGTGACTGCTGGACAAGCGCCGCTAGGGAAGCCTCAGCTGTTGGCCGCTAGATACTGACAAGCACAGGGGTAAAAGTGGCAAGAATTTCTTCCTGGAACTCCCAGACAAAAAGGTCGCCACGGAGCCATATGTTTTTTTGGGGGGGGTTCATATTTACTAAAACCGCAGAAATGCAAAAAAAACACACAAAAAATGTTTTACACATGCATTAGGCTACTCCATTACACTTACTGTAACAAGGTATACAGGTACATGAGAAACTGATTTTCATTCCAAATCATATTTTAAAGTAACATACATGAACAAAATGACTTACATTATGCACAGTGAAATGGAATATATTTTGAAGATAACACAAACATTGACGTTTTTTATATTATAAGGAAATAAGTAGCCTAGCATAGGTAAGTGAATAAAAATAAGTCCAGAGTGCACATAAACTATACTGCCAAATGTATCACATTGGAAACAAGCATTTGTGTACCTCATTGCAGTAAAAAAAAAAAAAAAAAAAAAAAAAAGTTTAAAACCTTTTTGTGTTCCATCTCACTTTAATTATATTTGTATTACCACAAGAACTGCATGAAATGCTTAACGTATCATTAATGATAAAAATTAAAGAACATATATATACATATTAATTTTTAAAACTTCAATTTTTTATTACCTTTAAGGACCACATAAAGCTTTCAAATTGAAAAAAATCGGAATTTTCTGTTCATTATTTCTAGGGTCAAGCGTTATAAGGTTAACATGATGTTCTGAACCTCCCCATCAGAGAAAATAAAATAAGTCTCTTCAACTCTTTCCTATGTCTTAAAGATCTGATCAATTTTCCGTTGCATTGCCGTTTTTTTTATCGCATTAATTCAACTAGCTTGTTCTTTTTGTTTTTTTGTCCATTTGGAAAATATGTGCATTTGGACCAATCAGAGCTAACTATCCATGCTGATCACATGTCAGCATGTCAGCCGATTGAACCGGCAACTGGAGTCCCAGCCAGGGAGGGTGGTTAGCTGAGTGCATGCACACATCAACACGACACATCAGACACACGCTGGGAGAACTCCGTGCTGTCCGTGGAATAAATGAATAATAAATATCAGTGGAAACGGATGATGCTACACAAGCACTTTATTATGCTTGATGTTAACACTTGTGTGTGTAAATCTGACGTTAGTAGATTGTTTTCCTCATGGAAATGCCTGTGTGGCAGCCAGGCAGGTTGTTATGAGCATGGAGTTTTTACAGTTGCAGTCATATTTTCGGGATCAAAGCACCGTTCCGGTGCCAAAGGTTTTGCCGGAATGGCATTCCGGCCCGTTCCGACCCACTTTCACCCCTGGACAAGCATCTAGCATTGTACAACAGGGCGAATACTGGGTGAATCAGGGAAAGCTACAATTTTTTAAATGGTCAGCTAAATTTCAACTGAGGCAGTTTCTTCCGGGGTTTAGATTTGAGAGTGTCTGTCCACCCAACATAGAGCCTCTTTGGAAGATGCGGAGCCAATTAGAGAAGATTTGTACATGATTGATAATGGTCTGGTTCAGTAGATACGCCCACACAGTCCAGCAAGTGGAAGGAACGCTCTATTTTTCAACATTTAGAAGCTTTATTTTACATACTTGTCAATCGTTTTACTCATTAATATTTGTCAGGATTGGGGTGGAAGAAAAAGAAATGACAAAAATGGCTGTTTGCCCATTAGCCTGAGGAATCCAAAGTACAGAGCTGCAATGTTTGAAATCACTGTCTAAACAAACTCTTGCTTGCAAAATCCAAAAGCTCACTCTGACTTAAAATGCAAATCTATTCATCATATTTTGGGGGTGGAATAAGATTTAATATAAAAAAACTGTATTCCAAGCTAATCAAGACAGCAGTGGATCAGAATTATGTAAATATTTCTTCACAATAAATGTTTCATCTAAATTAAACCTCATATAAAAGTAATTTTCCATTTACCATGGATCGTCAAACAAAGACATATCAGTTCCAACCTATGAAGGCAGTTGTCAGGTGAGACTGGTTAGACAAAAAAAAAATAATAATAATAATCATAATAATAATAACTAGAGTTCATTAATAAAATGACCTAAAATGCTAACAAGATTCTAGAGGCCATTTGTCAACTACTTGGCTGAACAGCTTTCTATTAATATTAATTAACTGACAAGTGTTGAAGTTGCAAAGCTTTCTGCACATTTTTGTGGCGTAATTGGATCTGCTGCACCTATCTTCTGGTCCTTGCATTTAAAATGTGACATTCTTTTCAAATCCAGCCACATACTTTGATATTTTATTGATTGATTGATTTTTACTGATGAAGTAAGAGTATCTATCCTGTCGAGAATCTTTTTTTCTCCCTCCCTGGAGCTATTAGATTCTGGTTGGTTGCTTGGCAACTACTGCAAAATGCAAATAAGAGCATTGTTTAGTTGCAAGGTACTTGTAAAAGTAATATATATTGCAATCTCTGCTATAAAACGTTTTTAACTTGCTAGATGGAACTCTTGGTCGAGACAGCCCATCTACCCGCCCGCCATTGGGCAAGTGAAACAAAAACAAGCAGCCCCACAAAAACAATTGAATGAGTGTCACTGTTTTGATTGCATTCCAGACGTTTTAAAAATAGTTGTCAAGATAAACGGTGGGCTGAGCACAGTGAGGGAGGACAGGGGTTGGCATGGCCCATAAACTCTCCATAACAGACAACAGCAGGAATCCAGTAAAGGCTCTCAGATAGCACAGTAAATGTGCCCTCAGGGGATCGCAGGAGTTGGTCTAACTCTTAGATTTGAATGATTTCTGTCCCATGCTCCCGTGCCCTGTGCATTTTTGCACCCAGTATTTATTAATATATCAGTCAACTGAGGAATGTGCTGGAAAAATATGGCAATGGGAGGAACTTGGTGCCCATGAGGTCCAACATCAAACTTCACTGACTCTCAATCTCAATGATCTTAAGTGGAGAGATCACTCCTACTAACACCGTTTTTCTTTGTGCATATCCCTTATGCTATTTCTGACAAACTTCCAAAAGAAAGTTAAAGTCACAATCTATTCCATGATGCAGGTTAACCACACAGTTGTTGTTGTTGTTTTTTTTTTTCCAAAATACTTTCTTGAAAACAGAATTACCATAATCCTTTTAAGGTTCAGACCACTACGTTATTAGAGAGTAGCGGATAATGCAGAATCAACATCTAACTGTACGCATGAGCCTTGACATTAAAGATCAGCGTGACAGCCGAATTTTTTTACAGAATGCTTTTCTTATGGTTCTAAATTTGGATCCGTTATTCCACTGCAGCCCATTGCATTTTAAAGGGATGCAGTTATTAGTACATACTGTAGCTGCGTGTGAGCCTTTTTGGGTTTCAAAAGGTTCCCATTCACTGCGGATATTCGCCAAAAAAAGCTCTACTACTGTGGGACCATTGGACTTATGAGGAAGTGAGTTAACATCGTATTTTGTATTATGTCAAATACTGGGATCATGGCACACGTTTTAATACGGAGGTGGCTTGCATTTTGTGGCTGATTGTACACAGAGAATGGCATTCGGCCGACGACCACCGGCTTGTCGCACATCCCCCTCGGTCCTTCGCGTGCCCGCGGGGAGAGCCCTATAGACCCTACCCACCGACGTCACAAAATCACGTGCTCGCTGTATGGTTCCGCCCCCTTGCCCGTCATTTTGTGTCTGTATTATCAATGGTCTCAATTGATCGAGCAATTTATAATGCATTTCATGGAAGACCCGGTGCTTTCGGATGCCGTAAACTCACTTGATGCGTTGCATAAAAGGCGTTATGTGGAAAAGCTTCAGTTTATCCATTCGCCAGATCCATATTTGATGCCTAAATCGATGTTTTTCGACCCGCTGTCTCTGCCGTATTTGCTTGACATCTGCTAGCTACCCTCATATGTACAACTATCTTGTCCACACAAAATCAGCCTATTCTCACGAAAGTTTGAAAAACTTTAAGAGCTTGGAGGCTTATAAATACTTCGTTGCTGGTTGGGTGAAACAGGTCCTTGTCCACGAAAATTCGGCAGGAATCTATCTTGTGCTTGGAAAGGTGAGTTACGAAATTTTCAATTCAAAATCTTTTGTTATTGCTAACATCCACTGTCAAGTCTAATGTATTTCATGTCGTTTGTCAATGGAGTTAGGGCTTTTAATGTTTATATGGTTTAGCGATAGCACTCTCACTACATACATACGTGTATGTTGTCGGCGATTAGCCTAGCAATGATCTTAATTGTGGTTGTCAGCCCAAAACCCTCTAAATATATATTAAATGCATCTTACCAGATATAAAATGACTACTACATAATCTGTGGTAATCGTTTGGAGCCCAGTTTTCTCGTCGAATTGCAGCAGCCCATCTCGCTCTCTTCTCTCCGGTTCTCTCGGAATCCGGTAGAACTTCAAGTCTCTCCGTCTTCTCCGTCTACTCTGTTATTGCAACCGACCGCCACACACGCCTTCACCATTTTGATTATTAATGTTAACGAGCAGAAAAACACGTCGTAAATAGGAGGAATGTACGTAGCCGTAACAGGTAAACATGATGTGTTGTCGGACAATTGGGCAGCACCAGTCAGGAGGAAGGAGTTGTGACGTCACGTGGGTAGGGTCTATACTCTGCTTATTGGCCTCTTTGTGTGCCTGGTGTTCTGTCAAATTTTCAACACCATCATAAATTGCAACTTTGCTATAAAAATGGACGCGAATACAGTGATTACAAAGTAAACACTACAAACTTTCTTTAAATAAAGAACAATTTACTTAATCATGGACAGAGATGTAGAAAAGTTCTCCTCAGACACATCCTGCCATGTTAGCTGCACAACAACTACACGCCACTCTCTCACTGTTTACGTCTTCGCCGTGTAGTAAAGCATTATTTTACGCCATATTCGTGTTGACCATGTGGCAGCTACGCGCTCCTCCAAGGTCGGATGGTTTGTCCAGCTGCTTCCCCGGCAAACTAGCTCTCCTACCCGCAGCAGGGAAACGAGTCCGACAAGCTGTAACTTGCTCTACCGGCAACCCACCCGGCGAAGACAATCGACAACTCCGCCGCCGTGTGACATTATCCTGGGTAGTTTTGTGTGATTTTCGCTTCGAAAAGCGAAAATACCGTAATTTCCCGAATATAACGCGCACTTTTTTCCCCCAAAATCAACTTGTAAAATCATGGTGCGCATTATAAACGGGTACATGGATGGAGACAGAAATATACATATATATATAAAAAACGATTCTTTTTTTAATTGACACGGCCACGTTGTGTTGAAGAAACGTATGCCGCGTTCCGTTGCTGACCATTACGGTACGTGACATCACCATTTTGTTTCAGTAATACTTCACTCTGATCAGCCGAATGATTTCGTCTGTGTTAAATTCTGCTTTTTTCAATCTTCTCAAAGCCCTAGATTTTACAAGTAAATTTGGGGTGCGCATTATACAGGGGTGCGCCTTATATTCGGGAAATTACGGTACGACTTTGAAACATCACTCGGTTAGGGTTAGCATGTCGGCTAGCTGTCACACCTCCTGGTTTGTTTACGCTCTCCGAAGCTGGCCCTTCATTTAAAGTACACCATTTTATTTCCTATTGCATTGCTTTTGTTTGCATACTATTTTCTTCAACTTCGGTTAAGAAAGCAAAAGATGTGAAAATTACACTGTTATACAGTTGTTATGTATATCTTGAATTAATTTGTTGTTGCCGCTGACTGCATACAAGCTTGCAAGGATAAACCTGTGCATACACTATATACATGTTTGTCTAGGAAAAGAAAAAAATGATTGTGTGTGGGAGGTTATGTCTCACCAGTTGGTAGAGAATGCTGAAGCTAGATGGAGAGTGTTATGTGTGGGAGCCTCATGTTCTCAGCTCCGCTCACTCACGCCCTCATCCAAAACTAAAAATACATGAAGACGAAGGTGGCAAACTCTACAACATGTCCACACGAAGTAATTTGCAAATCCGACAACAAAAACTGCAGATATCGTCTGTGGTGTTCTGACATTTGCAAAATATACTGAATGGTTGCCCAATTCATGTTCAGACACTTTTATTGGTGCACCTTAATTGATTCAGTAAATTTCTACTTTAGTACAGTGCTGCAACAAAAAAGCAGAAAAAAACTTCGGATCAAGTTTTGCTGCTTCGAGTATTCATTTGGCATTTTAATGGTTTGAAAGTGTTTGCATTTAATTTTATTGATTTGGGTGGATACACTGCCCTCTAGTGACAACAGTGATTATGACATAACACATTCAACATAGCTGAATCCAGCTGCTCCCTGTTAAGACCAACCTAGTATGTTTTTTTTTAATGCATTCATAATTTAGTTTATAGGTATATTTAGCTGTTTTTTTGTTTTGTTTTGTTTTGTTTTGTTTTTGTTGTTAACATGTGTCTGTACGATTTGGTAAGAGTATTGTATTAATAAATAAATAAAAACAGCATTGCACAGCATTTAAGCTAGAGGACTTTTGTTAAGCAAGTTAGCCAATTGTTCTTAGATCCTCATTTGTTTATTTTATTTTCATTTATTTTCAAATGCATTTATTGCTCTTGTGAAATAAAAGTGCAATTCTGTATAGTCTGAAGAAACATTCTGGAATTGTATTTTGTGTTCGCATTTAGTGCTCTTTTGTAAGTGCAATCTTAGCAAGTCTTTCTTTTACATCTTCTAAAATTTATTCTGCAACCCATTGAATGTTCCTAATCAGATTACTTGATTATTCAAACTGACTAGTTGATAGATTAATCGACTACTAAAATAATCGATAGCTGCAGCCCAACTTTAGTATGAGCTTTACCTACCTATGTTGTTCTGGCCTAGACAATGCAGATACAAGCCTTGCATTAGCTGCAATTAGTTTGGTTAGTTACATTAGATGATTTACTATCTTAATGTATAGGAGCTTGACAGGTAAGGTGTTGATTGACAACGTGACAGTTGTAGTGCCCTGTTGGGTGGTCATTTTGGATATTATGCAGTGCTCGTCTTTCACATACTGCAAGGAGGGGTATGACAGAACAATGCACACATTGATATTGGGAGCAATCAACAGCTAGAGCTGGGGGGGGGGGGGGGGGTCAAATAACTCTGATAGATTAACTATAAAATAGGTCCAAAACTCAATCTCTGAGATAAAATATGACAATATATTTGACTGTAAATACACAGATTCAACACTGGCTGACTACTGGTTGAGAAAGTGCTTCATTACAAGCAGCTGTTCAGTTTCTGTTTATTTTTATTTATTTATTTAAATAGTGTTTGTGACACAAAGTACAGTATCTGCTTCTTAGAGTGCACTAAGTCGAGTTTTTTTATGCACTAGTATTTATTTTATTTTTTTTTGTATATACAGTCTTAACATTAGTCGCGGAATAATACTGACTGAAAGACTTGCTGTAGCAATTGTTTGTATGCATACAACTCAACTTCCCACTGATAATGCACCACGCTTTACAAATTTCATTCACTAGCAAACAGCACCTTCAGCATCATTTGTTGCAGCCAAACAACCAACAGTGTACTCATTCTTCCCTCTATTGAGTCAAGACCAAAAGTATTAAAAAAATATATTCCGAAGAATCAACAAATTACTGATTTTCAATTACCGTGAAGCATGCTTGACTAAAGATCGCACCCAGCAATTTTTACAAGAAAACAGACTTTGTTCATATTAGGATTGGGCATTGAACATCGAGCATCGATGGGACCCGGTTCTAACACTCCGGTTCTCCCGAAACCGTTCGAATTTTTAAATTTCAGTTCCTTGTTTCGATGCCCTGACCGCTAAGCGGAAAAAATTGCTGCCGAAAATCACGAAGAAGAAGCCACAAGAAGTGCATGTTTGTGCATTGCAACTTGATTACAATCATGGACGCGGTGAGGCGGCGCTCAAAAGTTTGGCTTAACTTTAGGGGGAAAAAATGAGTAGTCAGCTCAGTGCAACATTTGCACCACAACTACATCATGCAAAGGCGGCTGCACGACCAATTATGCACGACCGGCTTCAATACGAGTGCCAAGTGCATAGCTAGCTGAGTGCTGCGTATTTGACACGTTGCGCAATCTAGGTAAGTAAAACAATACATTACGTCTGTCTTCTGCTGTCCCAGCGACTCGACCCTGGATTAAGCAGATGATGGATGGATGGAGTAGTATGAGAATAAATCGTATTATTACGTCGGGCTATGGTCGATATCATATGTACTGTAAATAGAACTAAATACGAAATGACATACTAGGCGGCGTTAGATCATGTAAAGAGAACTAGATGCAAAATGACAGACTCGCTAGCGTTAGTAAACAGCCGCCATTTTACTTTTTTAATAAACTCGTAACAGTGAAAACATAGCACATCACATCACATAGCATCCTAGCATTGACGCGCTCATCTCGTCTTCTCCGCATTATACGTACACTCCTACAGTGCCACTCACTGGCCTAACTGGTATTGTCACAACATAAACATTGCATGTGTCTGTAAACACCAGAAAATCAGTTTTTACAAATAAGGATACCTTATTATTTTGCCTCATCTCCATCAAAGTATATTCAATAGAAGAATTTATACTAATGCTTCATTGTAGCTCCCAGCTAAGGTACATGTATGTTAAAAAATATGAGTAAATGTTTTCTCCGTGAGCTTTTGAAAAATAAACATATTTGTGAAAGTGCACTCCAGTGGAAAGAAACTTCATCACATTCAAGTTCAAAGACTGATATTGATATACAAGTTAAAAATAGCCCTGTGAGAAGTTCATATAATTCATAAATTTCATTTTAATTTTATTAATATTAAATAATAATAAAAAGAAATAATAAAATAATAATACATTTTGAATACATATAATTAAAAAAAAAAAATCGAGACGTTAAGACATTAATATAAACTAATAAATTTTTAAACTGTAAATATTTTGACCCGGCCTCTTTATTTTTATTTTATTTATTTATTTATTTTACCCTGCCTCTTATAACAATCGGAATTGAGAATTGTTCAGAACCGGAATCGAAACATGGAACCGGAATCAGAACCGTTCAATTTCAACGATGCCCAACCCTAGTTCATATATACGTAAACTGCACTGGACTATAGGCCGCAGGTTTTAAAGTGAAAAGGATAAGTGAATGAACGAATGTTTATTCGCTGACAGACCCTCCCACTTCAAATGGATTAGAATTTTAATTTAGTTCTAAATAGCTACGTGATTTGACGTGTATCACTGTCAATGGCAGCAGGGTACTTGCACCCTTTTTTTTTTTAAGAGTTGCATGATAATTATCGGTACGATAATAGGAATTATGACGTCATCCCAAAAAATCCAATAACATTATATAATATTATCGGGCCTATTAATATTAATTTTGTCACTGTGTCAGTGGACTGGGATGTGTGCCTTTGTTTCCAATTCTGTTTTGCCAGTATGCAAAGTTTTGTTAATGTTCTACTGAGTGAGAAATATATAGTAAGGTTCATCACTGAGTGATGAACCTTACTATGGCAATTAGCAAATGTTTGCATTTTACAGTGTTATGTTTACAAGTTATTGAGAGGCCTTTTGGCTATTGATAGGCTTGCTGTCCTATAATTACCAGGTTAAGAAAGTTGTTTCATGGATCAAGATGACAAAAGTCTTCTCTCCTGTTGCACCAAATCTTTTATCTGCTGACAAAGCACAATACCTGTTGGGTTTACGTTTGTTTTAGTTCTGTGCTTAGTGTTCGGGGGAACACATCGTCAATGATATTGACTGATTGTGATTGACTCTAATTATATTTATTTGAAAAAATTAATATAGGCACTTTATTTGAAGTCAAAACTGTTTTTGTCTTTGTTTTGTTCATTATAATAACTTTCATGTCATCATGAAAATTCTGGTTAGGTCAAAGGTAAATCTATGCTGAATCTGCCACTAATATTTTTGACCTACAGGTGTTCAGAAACTCAGGTGAATATACATTGAAAAATTATATACAGTATATATTATCGGTTCTCATATCGGTATCGGCTTTAAGGAGCAGGAACTTATCGATATCGGTTTCAAAAAATGGATATCGTGCACTCCTACCTTTTTTAAAGTCAAATTTAATGTTTTTTTAACGACATTTTAAGACTTAAAAATATAATTTACAACCAAAACATGTTGCAACAATTTCTGATGAAGAAAAAAACTAATTTTCACTGTAAGTGGGGATTTTCTCCTCTCATGTGTAACTCAATGGCTTTGACCCCCATCGTCTCTAACGAAAAAGTCTTTTTGCAGACTTTGCACTGATATGATATGGCAATACAACAATTATCGGGAAATCATTCTAGGATATTCTACAAAACAACTAACAAACAGAAAAACAAGCAACAGTATTTTCATCCTTCTGCTGTGAATTGGAATGAGTTTATCACTAGTTGGCGGCCAACCGTTTTGAAGTGGGAGGGATCCAGCTCTCCTACTTCAAATAGGTTGGACGTTTATGGCCGTCAGTGGCAGCCAATGCCAGGCAATGAGTTAATTTTGGGGCATTTGACATCAATTCCTTTTCCTGTTGAGGCATTTATGGTTCACTTTCAGTTGATTTTGGGGCATTCACAGGTCAAGTCCTGTTGATATTGGGGCATTCACAGGTCACTTCCTATAATTTTGGGGCATTCACAGGGAATTTCCTGTTGATTTGGGGGAATTCGTAGGGAATTTCCTGTTGATTTTGGTTTACTGAAAAGGAAGTGACCCACGAATGTCCCCAAATGCATAAGCAGAGTCGGAATCAACAGGAAGTCACCTGTAAATGCCCCAAAATGAACAGGAAATGATCTGTACTGTAAATGCCCAAAAAGGCTAGCTGTAAATGCTATAGTTACAGTGCCGTTGACGGCACTAGACGTCCAATCCAATTAAACTGAATTGAATGTCTAGCACCATTAATGGTAGCCAGTAAGCTAAAACTATTCCAATGAAAGATTTTGGTAGCAACCCTAGCATTAAATGCATCTTTTGGAAATTTAATCTACTACAATTTTCCATTAAATTGAAGCTAAGTTAACACCTTGATTATCCGGGTTATAAATTTTTAAGGACCCGCGGGAACCCTGTGGCAGTGACAGATAAGCAAACATTTAATAACAATAAAGTCGTGTGATGATGTACACTTGCCCCCCCCCCCCCCCCACAGTGCTCAGTGACTTCAATGAAAATTAAGAAAATAAAATAAAAATACAATATTTCTAGTTGTGTTCAAGGCATGCAGGCTACATGAACATGACAAAGGTGGAGTGTGACATTTTCAAGCTATTAAGAACTTGGACATCTGACAGACACTAGGTCTTCTTCTTCACTGAAGTGGAGCAACAAACCAAAAAAAGGACCACAAAGAGGCCTAGCAGGCTCCCCAGAGGAGGTGCTGAGTAGAGAGACTAGCTTGTTTTGCAAAAAGGAAAAAAAATGACCTGGGCCACCATCCCGAGCGCCTTACAAGGAAGTGTTTCTTTCCCAGCTAGCACACTGATACCGGTACAGTTGTTGCTCGTCTAAGTACAACCCAAGTACACTCCAGAGACAAAGCTGACGCTCTTGTTTAAGTATTAGATTTAGGTGAGACTATCCATACCACCTTTAGGAACCACACATTTGTTCTTCAGAATAAGGGATGTGAAAAGGGGCACAAGTCAGACTACAAGGGAACAGGAAATGCTGCAACAGAAGAAGGCATTAGCATTAGTGTGGCCAAAATAGGGAGAAATAAAATGTGGAGTGGAGCATTTACTATAAATACAAAGGGATGTCAGAGACTGAAAAAGATATGCATGAAATAAACAATCAAAGAATGATACGATAGGATTACTTTCAGTCGGTCTGGGAAAAGAAATATTCCACTCCTGTGAATTGGAATGAAATTTCATTCAGATTCAGTGTGCCTATTCCGATTGAGGTGTCTATCTGGAGTATTTTTATTTGGCTTGGTCTTAAATTCTGATTGTGTTTGGAACATTTGGCTCCATGTAAACCCAGTTATTAAAATATTTGGACATTTTATACACTCCAAAAAGGAATAAAAATGTAAAGAAAACGTTGTTCCGTAGTAAACATTTCTTATTTCATATTTAAGCATAAAGTATCTCGCATATTTGTTGCAGTTGAATCAAGTCTTGAGCTTGAAACTAACAAGACAGAAAAGTACCTGCAGCGTGTCTAATTGGCCTGAAAGGAGGGACTGGCTACTGCCTCAAAATAGAAACAGCAAATAATAAGAGATAAGGCCTAAAAGTAAAAACAGAAAGTGCTGTTCTTTTTGGGGACTTGGAGCACCACATATAGTTAACAACTATTTACCCAATGAGGTCATTTCCTTCAAGACGGTAGAAAGGCAGTCTATGTGACTCGTAATCAATGTTTTTTAAAAATTTTTTAAATATCCAAAATATTTTCAACCACAATGCCTGAAAGAAAGAATTCGTTTACGTCAAAATGAGTTGGATGTCTAGTGCTGTCAACGACACTGAAAGATGAGACTTCAAAGCCAGTCCTCCCAGTTTAATGAATTGGACATCTATTGCTGTCAATGACAAGCAATGCGTTAAAAAAAAAACAACAACAACAACAATGTGATGACATTAATAATCGTTTTGCATTTTTATCAGTTTCGATCATATAATCGTTTTGCATTTTTATCAATTTCGATCAGATCGTGCTTAACATATAGATATTGATCCAGATTGAATAATTGTTGCACCCCTAGAATGGTCGACTGGCAAAATAAACATTTGTTTGTCTAATTTTTACAATGCATTTTCAAATTTTACTGGGCAACTAAAGTACACTTCCATACCAATAAAAAATATACATAATTAAGCTTAACATTATTATTAAAGATGCACCAATACAGACATCAGCATAGGCACGGGGGGCCGATCCGGCCCGAAATGGTGGTATCGGCGAGTACCAACAAAGAGGTCGCCGATACCATTTACCGGTCCAGTATTATAACACTTGACCGCAGCCTTTTTTTCTCCTGACGCTTACTACACTCTCTGTTGTGTGATGACACATGATCACTTTACATGCCAAGCAGCTATCACTATTGGCCTACTCCAGACCAATGAGAGCGGGCCAATAGCCACTCTGAACCAATGCCGGGGCAGCCTTTACATATGGAAGAAAAACAAAATAAGAGGAAAATGTTGGCAGTCTGGAAATATTTCAGTTTATAATCTGTCGCGTACAATGGCTCCATGCAAGATTCACGGCCTGAAAGTTTGGAGAGGTGGAGTTACATCGACCAGTTTCAATACCTCCAACCTGATAAAACATTTGAAGACGAAACGTGAACGGACACAAAGAGTTTAAGGCTGCAACAGCAGCATTGCTATCCTTGGGAAGGGGGCCGGAGCAAAAATCTCTGGTCAGTTCGTCTACTTTACTTTTATTGTCTTTTGCTGAAAGAAATGGCGCAGTAATTTGAGACTTGTTTCAAAAGTAGGGTTGCCACCTTTCAGAAATAGAAATAAGGGATGCTTCCCTCGCGCCCAATGCCTTACAGGCGATGAAAAAAAGGGGCATCCCCAAAACTCAAATGCATAGAAATGTCTCTATTTATACTGGAACAGCACCAAACAAAAGTTCCAGCATCATCACCTGTCAAGAAGAGTCACGTATCTGCATTGGACAAGTTGATGATGCTGGAACTTTTGTTTAGTGCTGTTGCAGTGAGATTTACAAAGAAGACTGCCAGAAGAAAAAACATCAAAATTCCCTCAGTCCTTGACGATATGGGGCTGCATGTCAGGCAGAGGCATTGGGGAGATGACTGTGGTTAAATCTTCAATAAATGCAAGTTTACGTTGAAATTTTAGACAGCTTTCTTATCCCTTCAATTGAAAATATGTGTCATTTTCCAAGATGACAATGCATCATGCCACAAAACTAAAGCTGTTAAAGCATTCCTTGGAGAAAGACTCATCCAGTCAATGTCACGGCCTGCAAATAGCCCAGATCTCAACCCTATTGAAAACCTGTGGTAGAAATTGAAAAAAAATGGTCCACAGCAAGTCTCCGACCTGCAAGATGATCTGCCAATTGCAATCAAAGAGAGTTGGCACCAAATTGATGAAGAACACTCATCAAGTCCATGCCTCAGAGATTGCAAGCTGTCATAAAAGCCAAAGGTGGTGCTACTAAATATTAGAGATGTGCTTTGATTGTTATTTCTTTGTTTCTCAAGATTCCATATGTTTTTCCTCAGAATGGAGTGATTCCATATACAGTGGGGAGAACAAGTATTTGATACAGTGCCAATGGGAAAACCCACTGTCATGGCCAAACCCATTGGCAGTGTATCAAATACCTTTTCTCCCCACTGTATATGTCCCTGCACTTGCTCTATAAAAGTAACATTTACTGACCACCACAATGTTTTTTGTTCATTTCTTTTAGTGTTTCTGAATGCTAAAGCGTTGCACTTTTGAGCTAATTCATTATTTTTTCAGGCTTTTTATCAGAGTTTGTTCTACATGATAAAATGTCTGAGTGAGCGCTCATCCAAAACTGGTGAGTCCATACTTTTTGCTAGGGGTTGTATATATACTAAGGTTGTAACGGTACATGTATTTGTATTGAACCGTTTCGGTAAATGGTGCTCGGTTCGGTACGCCTCCGTTCCGAATCGAGCACAGTTTCTGACGTAATGTAACCCTTACTTTTCGAGGCTGTGAGTCGATCGGGTTACAGTTTCTTTGTGTAGATAATATTTACTCTGTCTTCTCTACTATAATGAGGACCAACACGGTAGGACAGAATAACCCAGAAATGTCAACGGTGCGACAACATGGCCGCCGCGAGAACGCAGTGAAACGCAGCCATTTAAGTCAATCAGCCAATGCACACCAGTTGCAGTGCGGCCGCATGTTAGACGCGTCCCAAAAGCGGTTCAACACGACGCATGCGAAAAGAACGGCAGAGTTTATTATTTGACGCGAGGCGCGACCCTCCTGCGTCAATACTACTACCGGTAGCTAGGATTGGGCAGACCGGAAGTCACTCGTGTAAAAATATGGTGGATCCGGTCGATTTTCAAACTAATATGCAATCGTAACCCACTTTTTGAGTCCATCAGATCTCTCGAGTGGTAGATCGGGGCAAAGTTGACTTGTCTTTGTTGATTTACTGCGGTCTTCTCTGCTATAATAATAGTCAACACGGCCCCGTGTTCAATACAAAACCCTCCTACCACAACAGAACAAGTAGGAACTAATATTCACATAGGAACTAAAGTTATACAATATAAAATATACAATATAAATGAATACTACATCACATTTGTAAAATATAAACACATAATAAAATAAATAATAGCCCATTTAAATAAAATAAATTGAAATGAGCTAAAACACCTGTAATTAAATAATAATAATATAGATCCTGCTTACACAATTAAATTTATTAATTTGTTGAGAAAATCCACCAATAAAGCATTTGAAAACCGTTCATAAGAAGAAAAAAAAAATGATTCATTGAGGCATTTCGTTTGTAAAATACATGTTAAAATCTTTGTCATTGGGATTGCTTTTCTCTTTAGCACAGGACTTCTTTTTTCTTCTTTCTTTCAGAAAGAAAGCTGACCAATAACGCGGGGTCTGAAAGCCAAATTGTTGTTGGATTATCTTTAAATACCCACTACTTTTTGAGCAGAATTCTAGCTTTGTATACGCTAATGTTCCTATTGGTGAAAGCACAAAGGTGTGTAATAAACAACTAGCACATTTATAGTTTGCATTTAGTTTTCTTACTGTACCGAAAATGAACCGAACCGTGACCTCAAAGATTTTTGTGTACCGTTACACCCCTTATACATACACACACACATATACAGTGGGGAGAACAAGTATTTGATACACTGCCAATGGGAAAACACAGTGGCATCGGGGCCAAAAAATGTTATCGGTGCAACACAAATATTACGCCGAATATGAATGAATACATTTGCTAGTATTACAATTAGAGGTGTGCAAAATTTCCGATTCTTAGATTATTCGCGATTCGGCCGTGGAAGATTCGAGAACGATTCACAAACATCCAAATTCCGATTATTGAAATATGCCGAGTAAAGCGGACGTAGAACACACTCAGCGCGCCGCGCGGTCAATGAGCAGCGGAGCGAGAGTAGCTAAACATCATGCTTCTCATTACCCGGCCCCTCGGGTAATGCCAATGCTCAACTCACGGCTCTAGCTCAACTCATGCCACGAGATAAAAAAACACAACAACATACCTGAAGCTGCTACAAAAGTACGTCATCCACATAATGTTACGGTAGATATCATTTATATAAGACTAGATGCACTACGGTAGCGGTAGCGTTTGCAGCACATCTACAAAAAGCTAGATGCAGACGTAGTAAACGGCCGCCATCTTAAAGCAGTACACTTCTCTGCAAGGCTGTTGTAGCGAACCTTCCAAGCAAACCTAATTAACTTTTTATCTAAAATACTCCTAAATCGGTAAAATATTGACTTGAATCTATCTTTTAAATAGTTTTAAAACTTTCACATGTCGAAAGTTGACAAAAGGGAAATTATGGATTAACGGGAGCAATTTTAACAACTTTAACGGTTGATTCACAACATTAAATTAATTGAATGTAGTTTAAAGCTGCTGATACAGAATGGGGACTGGAGTTTTTTTATTTACTGTTATTTTTGTATATTTGTTTACTGCTATATGTTAACTTGATACTGAAATAGTAGTTTGGTTTAGCCTGAGAGTATTTTTGAACAATTTTGGAACTAATGTACAAAACATTTAAAAAAAAAAAAAAAAAAAAAAAAAAAAGGGGGGTGCATCAATAATCGTTTTAGAATCGAATCGGACCATCAGAATCGTAATCGTAATCGAATCGTTAGGTGCCCAAAGATTCCCAGCTCTAATTACAATCCTACCCTTAGCAGAAAAACCTCCATCCTAGTGACAGCAGTGTGGCTTCTAAAAATGGAAAACTGTGGTCTACTCTGTTCTACCAAAGCACGCTTCCCACTCAAATTTTTGTCTCCAGTACTCAGCACCTGCATCACTCAGCTCACATGCAGGAAGTAAACAGCACCAGTGCTCAGCAACTATTCAGTTTGATGTTGTTAAGGAAAGCGAATTGAGTGGGGTACTTATTGTACTGTGTGTAAATGTATGTGTGTCGTATTGCATGCGTGTACTGAGGAACAGGTTTAAAAGATTGATCGATAAGAGGAGTTTAACAGTGAAGGAAATTAACTCAAAGCCAGGTTGACTACTTGACTTTCAACGGCCTCATGTCCAAATGCGTTCTACTATAAGAATCAAATACACTTGAACGGGTGTAAAAAGTTTGATAAATAAATTAAACACTTTAAGACAAAAGTATTGTGATGTAACTCTATAACTACTCAAAACACGTTTTACAATTCCCACTTATTCAAAAGAGGACAGCTTACAAGGTGAAAGACTACCAGAGGTTTAAAGCGCCTATGGAGATGGTCCATTTTTCACTAGCAAGCTCACTTGACATAATGAAAATGTATGCATGAAAACTTGGAGCGCTGTTGAAATGTGTCGTTTGGTTAAAAAATGGTGAAAGTGTCAAGCAGCAATCATATCCCTCATCAACACAGACACAGGAACATGTTCAATTACCAGGATATGATTAATAAAACACGGCAGACCGCAGTGCTGATATGCTTCTAGCCCTCAAACAAGCACAAGATTATTAAGTCACATGACTTAATGTCTGTCAAAAAAAGCAAATCTCACAGAAAATGTACCGCGCTATCTAACTAAATGTTATGTGAAAGCCAGACATATATGATATGCAAAGGTTTACTAAACACTTCTCATATATAGCCAAAGATTGGTAAAGGCAGACATACTGAAGTCTGCCTTAATCACAATATCATTGAAATAGGCTCAGTTCTTTCCATTTCACAAACACTTACCCATTATGAAGGGCAAGAGCTTTGTTCCCAAACTATTCAAATTGATCAATATTGTGTCAAAACAACAGACGAAAGGGCTGAAGTTCATTGGGGGGCATTCCTAAATCCTCAATACCATGCTATACATAAATCTAGACTAAAATCAATACTGAGTCATTCCTTTTAAGTACAGCACTACAAAGTTAGTGGCCAAGCTTGTCACATTATACAGACCCTTTAAGGTAACAATTACATGTCAAACTGGTGTTGCGTCAAGTCAAGAAATCCTTAACCACATCCGTCACTACTACTGAGATTTTGTTTGTGTAAAAAGCAAACATCTCAGCTATTTGGAAAGCATTCATAAACATTCAACTCAATAAAATGTACTTTTCTTAACTTCTTACATTATTATTTTAACTTGCCTTGTTATGTGATATCTTTGTATTTTACCTACATTAACAATTGTGCAACCAAAAGGGACAAACAGAGCACTAGTCCCCATCAGTTTATTCTGGCTCGAAAGCAGATTTCGATGCCATTTCCAGGACTTGACAAAGTATGGTGAGTGAAGAACATCCACAGTCTAAACTACTGCTGTTCACCCATTAATCTAGCAGATCTGTCAATATAACATTTTACTAAATGAAGTTAGCTTACCCTTTTGCTTTGCCTTAATTCTCAATGCAGCACTATACCACCCAGTCTGCACATTGTTATAGCCTGCCGTCTCCCCTTCATTACATTAATTCCCAAATTTATCCTAACCTGTAGACACCACAGAAACCCCTAAATGCACGGTCTATGGTCAGTTTTAACGATTCACTCATTGGCAGTCGTTGGCGGCGATAGAATTGCAATCCATTTGAACTGGGAGGATTAGCTGTGAATAATTAGTTCCAGTCTCCCCTGTTCAAATGGATTGGACGTCTATCACCATCATTGGCAGCCAATGAATTCATCAGGCCTTCCCTCTACTGTAGTGTAAACCCACACATTGCCTTACACTGCAGTTTCCATGAAATCATTTATAAAGGAAAGATATCTGATTACAGGGAAGACTGGAAAATAGATTTTCACAAGGACAAAGTGAACAAGAACGTCTCCCTCATAATAAAGGACAATACTAGCAACTCCGAACAGGTTCCTCATAAATACCTGGCGTCCACACGTGTGGACAGCACATTTTGGTTCATGTAGGTCAATGTGAATATCAGCTCTCAATTATAGTAATTATTGTATTGTTTTTATTATTAATTTTTCATACTTTTTCATGAATAAATTAATAAAATATTAATAAAAACAAAATGGAAGTGACTAAATACAGAAATACACTCTGTTTATGGCCCCAAAACACTCTAAAATTGATATATAATAAATAAAATAGCATTATTATCAAATAGGTTTTTTTAAACACTTTTGGTTACCTTTTCTGTTTTTTAATAACATTGTTAAAATGAATAAATATTATAAATTGCGTGAATAATTGAAGTTGTATCTTTAAGATGTTGAAAAAAAAAAACAATAAAATACTGTTTTGTTCCCTTTTTAATTGTAACATGATGTTAAAAAAACAACTAACAATTATTAAATGAATTAATAAGAGCATTCACTATAAACTCAATGCCTGATATTGACATAGACTTACAATTCATATAAACTGGGAGGACTGGCTGTGAATGCTCACATTTCGGTGTCATTGAGTGAACCCTTTAAAACCGGTGTTCGGCCATTCCTTACTACGCGGCGAAACGTCCTACACAATGCTAAGCGCGCTTGCGCATGCGTCCACACGCATGCGCACATCGGTTAGAAGCGGTGAGTACTCACTATTTTTGTTTTTATTTAGTTATCTAGAACCTTTTCACTGCCTCAAAGATACTTTTTGCATGTATTACCCTCTCATACTTTTAACCATTGCGTTTTTTTGTGTTAGCTTTGAAGCAGTTGACCACATTAGTCACGTAATGTATTTAAACCGTCCTTATTTGATATAACTTCATTTAAATATTTTCTGCAGGCATTTTTTTATTACGTTATTCCTGTATGCATCTAAACAAAACAAGTTTAGAGCGCACAGTAGTACTTTGGGTGTTAAATTCGACTAATGTAGGACGTTTCGCCGATGGAGAAGATTTTGGCAGAACACCGGACCTGTCGGCAGCGACACGTTTACGCATATCATCTTTAAAGCCTTGTCACGCAGTAATTACGTCACCCACGTGCCGCTGGCTGGTCTCATTTGAATGTGCGGAAGTTGAGGTCCCCGCCCGTTTTTACTTACTCGGTCAATCGACCAAGTAAAATGGGAGATAATGTCATTTGAGTTTTTTAGTTTTATTTCCCTTTTAAATAAACATTAAAACGCTGAATGGACCATGTGTTTATGTCCATATTTCCCTTATTTTTATTGTCCTTTTTCAAAACCGAAAGCACCATGAAAAACTACATATCCCAGGAGCCATTGTGAGGTCACGAAGGACGGACATAATGTGTTTTGATAAATTGCCGAGCGAGGCACCGCCTAAGGAGAGGAAGGCGAGTTAGCGAGTGATGGCCGGTTGGAATAATAAGCGAGCGACTTTGAAACGCGCGGAATGAATCGAAAACTAAATTTAATGCAAGCTAATACATTATTTCATCAACTGGAGGAAGAGGATGGGCCAGATTTGTGTTGTTTTCTTCGGATGACTCGGCGAGCGAGAAGCGTGACAGGCTGACAGCAGTGCGCAAATGGCGGAAGAGTGGGCTGTGTGATGTAGCCATGTGTATTGTTCAAGGGGAAACTGAGTGGCATGCCTGAAAAAAAAACTATTGTATGGTCGATATTTTTGAAAATACTTTTTTCAATGTAATATTTGATTTTTTCCTCCACAATCAATCTTTTCAATTTGTATTTAAATGTGTGTGTTCGAGAAGCTTGATTGTATGAATATACTTTTTACGAAGTGATGGGTGCAATTCTTAACCTCACAAAGAAATATCCACCAAACCCTTTTTAGATTATATACACGTATATTATGCCTGCACAACATATCGTTTAAACATCGCCACCTCAATGTGCGCATGCGCAATAGTCCCATCACAGGACGTGCAAATTTTTTTTTTTCTTTTCAAATGGAAACTTTTTTTTTTCTTCATAAAAGCAGCAATTGTGCAGAGACATGGCTTCCTGGATCCCATTTATATACACCAATCATCATCATTCACAGATAAACCCCTTTAGCCTGGATTAAACAGTATTATATGAATAGTAGGGCTATCACATATTTTTGCACCCAAGTCACCTGATTTTAAGAGTCTGCCGATACAGAGTCCTGATCCGATACTGGAAAAAAGGTTGGGTTTTTTTCTGCTTTGATGCTCACTCTGCCGAGAATAGCCTCCCACTAACACAATGAATGAGTTGCCACAGCACACTTCAGACTGTGTACCAAACATTTTTGCCTTTGATGATAGCGCTACCGAGGAGTCTCTGGCCAGATCAAAGCAACAAACCTGTCAATCGTCGTTAACTTTAAGTAGCAAATTCCAGCTGCACAGGTGACCAAGAAAAGAATCAGTAGGGTCAGAGACTGTACGAGCATGAAGCATAAAAACTAATTTATTTTTTAAATGAAAAACCTGATCCTCTTTACCAATTCCCAACCTCTGAAAAATGGTTTCCGATAATGTGATCGGATAGGGACATCTCTAATGAATACAATGTGGTCATGATGAGTCAACCACAGTCTTCCCAGACAGGCCTATTCAAGTCATCTGGTAAAAATTCTAGTTTTTATATCGCAATTTATATCGCAATATATTGCAAACTCCCCAAAAGTCGCAATATCGGTTTTTTTCCAGTATTGTTCAGCCCTAACGTATATACAGTAGTTTTTTCACTATTTTGCACTGTTATACTGTATATAACCTGTTTTGACCATAGTATGTGTAAAGGCCAAAAACGCCTCTGACCATACCTACTGTTTGTGTTGAATTGTATAATATAAAACTATTCGGTCCTATTTTTTCTGTTGAATGTTTATCCTAACAAGTTGAATAAGTATTATCAAGCTTCAAAACGGTTTGTCGAACATGTTTGGTTGTCAATTGGACATCAATATCACAAATTTTGACAAATTTTTAAAGATTTTTTTCGTCTTTTTGGGGCCAATTTTTGGGTCAAAAAATATTATAACAAGTCAGTGAAGAAAACAACAGTTTGGACATGAAAGTCATGGTGTCCTGAAAAAAAAGGGACCCAACCAGGCCACTGTGAACAATTTTTTTCTTTGAACTTTAAAGGCATCATCAAAGGCATGCAGATTTGGACAAAATAGGCCCAGGTTTTAAAGGGTTCATCATAGTAGCCAAACTCATGATCCCGATAAAAATTTACTTGAATAATTTCACTGCCATTGACGACGAAAGCCGTTCAGTCATGTGGCTGTTAAAAACGTATGTCCAATTCCTTTGACCTAGGAGGGTGGCAGCATGCCAGCCCTCCAGCGTCATATAAATAAAAAAGAAATTGGGGGGGGGACACCTTACAGGTCAATAGAGTAACGTTACTTCATCGTGCTCGTTGTATGTCTCGCATTTCAGGGAGCAGTCCCATTCTGAATAATGCAGGAGATCTGAATTCCACTTGACTTACCAGCAAACTTTCCAGGTTTAGGGCAGACCTGGGGTTTCTCATCATGTCCTCCAACTTCTTCAACCGGCTTTCCATCCTCCTCTCGGCGCCCTGAGACATGTCTGCGGCGTGGTTCGTCAAATAATACGAAGACAGAGTTGCTTTGGTCCCAAAACTGCTTGAGTCTACATGTGAGACTTCGATGTTCGGGCCTAGCGAGGCCGCTTCAGGGCTCCAAACCCACCCGGATAGTCCTTAACGGGTATAATAGTCTGCAACAACGAAGAGTGGAAAATATTCCAAAAGCAAGGAGATTTCCCAGAAGTTGCCCTTAACAAAGAGGGAGGCGATAGCTTTTCAAGCGACGAAGATGACTTTTCAAATGCCATCTCATCTCCCGTTAAAGTGGGAGATGCATTTTTAAAAGTCGACAATAAAGTTTGAATTTGAAGATAACTGCAACAGACAGTGGCGGCAGGGCGTATTCTTTGCCCCCCTCGCCTCCCCTTCCCTCTCTGGACGTCTGCAAAAGCCTCGTACTCGCGTCCACAAAAAAAAGCAGCGCTTCAATTCACCCCATTCAAGAGAGGCTAGCAGTCATTACTTGTCAAAGTTTATCCTCGGTGATACCACAAGTGTTAGGAAGGGACGAGGAGAAGAGTGTCTGCTCTCCCGCGCTCAATTTTTAATGGGCACGCTCTCTCTTCCTGGATTCCCTCTCGCATTTCGAACGTGTCCTCTCGTCCGGATTAGTAGTTTTGGCCGTGAAAAATTCCGTATTCGCGCGGAAGGGAAAAGGACAGCCCTCATCGAGTCCTCACGATTCACTCACGTCTACACACCACTAACTCGCATGCAAACAAGCACGCAGTCTGGTAACTGACTGCCTCCTCCCATTGACAGAAAGAACTCGATTTCCCATAATTCACCAGTCTACTCCCTTCTACCATAGACATTACACACATTCAAATATGGTGTTAGTAACCAGCGGCCATCTTAAAGCAGTTGACATCTCTGGCGGACTCTGTTGCAGCGATGCTAAGGTGTGCAATTTTCTTGAAGCATGTCAAACAGTTTTGTTATTAGCAAACCTTTTAACGAGGTTATGAGGCTGGATATTTTAAAACTCGTTCCAACCCGCCCCCCACGCCCCCATTTGTCCTGGTGGGGTTAAATTAGAGCCATAAACGGAGTTTAAGGGGGCAGCTTCCCCTGGTGGCCGAAAAGTGTCATTGCATGTAATTCACTTTCCTATTTATGATTTTCAAATTTAGAGTTTTCTGGTGAAATATTGTCTATAAAAGTTATTCATTCATTCATTCATTTTCCATGCCGCTTTTTCCTCACGAGAGTCGCGGAGGTGCTGGAGCCTATCCCAGCTATAAAGCAGTAAAACAAATAACAAAGATGAATGAAATGGACAAAAAATATATTTTTATAATGGGTCAAAATTAACTTTAGAACAGATCATATGACTAGCACCTTAAACGGCCATTTGCTTCGCTCAGCCAAAACCACTTGAGGACCGATGAGGCAAGATGGCTATACGTAATTTTTTCAAACCTATTTCAAAAGTGACAACAACCACCGACCAAGAACCAAGGATTGAAAATGTGGACCATGTCACAAGACAGCACCGCTAAAATGGTGAGCGCATTCAATTTGCCCTACTGAAGACATAGGGTTGGGCATCATTTGAAATTGAACGATTCCGGTTCCGATTCCACGTTTCGATTCCGGTTCCGAACGATTCCCGATTCCGATTCTTTTAAGAGGCAGGGTCCCCCCCAAAAAATGCAGGGTCCAAAAATTGCATACTTTATATTAAAGTCTTAACTTCTCAATGTTTTTTAAATTAAATTAACTTCTCACTTTAATTATAACTTCATGTAAATATCAGTCTTTAAACTCGAGCAATTTTTTTCCGCTCGGTGGTCAGGCCATCGAAACAAGAAATCGTAATTTAAAAATTCGAACGAGTCCGGGAACATCGGAGTGTTAGAACCGGTTCCCATCGATGCTCGATGCCCAACCCTAGTAAATACGCTGTCTTGCCAATGTAGTTACCACCGTCAAATATAGTATGCTCTGCCCGCGGGACCGCATACACACACATTCGTTATGAATTATGTCAACAATTAATTGAAGCCAGAAAAGAACCACAGTTATATATTTGGGACATCGACTTTATTAAACTGGAGAAAACTCCATACAGGACTTGAATTACAGTAATAACAGTTATAGGTCATCCTACGAGTAAAACAGTAAAACATTGCCTTTTATATGTTCAGTACGTATGTTACGTTATATGACAGAATTTTTTTTTTTTTTGGGGGGGGGGGGGGGGGGGCATGTTTTAAAACCTCGTAGATAACAACATCACCAAAACATGGAAATCAAGCAAATCGGTGCAGTGCAGTGGCTCCGCCCAGGGGATACAATTTTTCATGGAGTTAACTACATTGGCACGCGTACTAAATTCAATGGGCGAAAAGTATAGCTGTCCTAAGCAGCTTGATTTAGAATTCCCCTCAAGAATGATGGGAAACAAAAAAAAAAAACGCACATTTTCAACTTAGTATTATATTCTTGTAAGTTAATTTTATTGCTGACACTGCGTTTCGGGGTCATCAATATGTTGTGACCCCCCTGCCCCAAAAGTCTGACTATGGGCTAGACCTAACACCAAGGGCGTAGGTTTGGTCTCAATATTGGTAGGGACAATAACCTTAACAAAAATATATATAAATAGAGCCTTCCTTCAAGTAAAACACTACTGCTTTTGGCCACAAGCACAGCCATACTCAACAAAAAAATGAAAGCTCATTTGGGCTGCTTTAAGACCATATAAATAAAATAAAAATGAAAACTGAGGAGAAGGGGGGAAACCTTGGTTCAATACATTTCTATAGTTTAACTAACATTAACAGTAAAAGACATACTGGAGGATGTTTCTCTCAAGAGTTCGAGAAATTCACATAGATTAATTTTATGCTAACTCTGATGCGGGTCGGACTTTCAGTAGCAGAATGTGGTGTGTTACCCACATCCACAACATTGACATCTTTTTAGATTACAGTGGCTGCTGCTGGCGGAAAGAAAAAACCTTCTAATATCAGTCATCTTCGAAGGGGGCGGAGGAGGCGGCATTTTGTATTTTTGTCGGGGCTGTGAATGCGTGTGTGTGTGTGGGGGGGGGGGGTCAAGTCAAAAGCCAATCAAACATGCGTTTGAGAGGACAACGTTCAGCAAGTGAAAAGGGGTCAATGTAAGTCTGAACATAATGAAAGTACTGTAATTCACTAAATAATGGTAGGGTCAATCCTATCCTTACAACATATAGGAAAATGATCTAAATTACCTATATACCTGAAGTCATTATATAATGCAAATAAGGTCGTTTAAAAGTTGGTGGGGACAATTTCAACATCCTGAAAAGTTGCTAGTGTTATGTCCCTACCATCCCTATGCAAACCTACGCCCTTGCCTAACACTACCAATTTTTCAGGATGCTCAAATTGTCCCCACCAACTTTTAAGCAACCCTATTTGCATTATATAATTATAGAGTTTAGTTATTGGTAATTTAGCTTTTCTTTCCATATGTTGTAAGGATAGAATAGACCATAACATTATTAAGTTAATTATTTTCATTACGTCAGACTTACATTTACCCCTTTTCACTTGCTGAATGTGCCGGTCCATTTTTTCCCCCCGTCAAACGCACGTTTGATTGGCTGATGACTTGACCCCACCACACAAACACACGCGAACACACACACAGCCCCGACCGAAATACATTTCGACAATATGCCACCTCCTCCGCCCCCTTCGAAGAGGAGGAATATTACACATTTTTTCCATCCAGCTGCAGCAGCCTGCAGCCACTATTAGCAATGTAAAAAGACGCCAATGTTGTGGAGGTGAGAAACACACCACTAATTTTGCTACTGAAAGTCTGACCTGCATCAGAGTTAGCATAACATTAAACTGTGAACTTGCTTACCTGTAAAACTCGAGTTGGAAGTTGTTATGAGAGAAATATCCCGTCCCCAGCAAAAAGTGTTTATGCAGGTTATGCTATTATATGTTGTTATATCGTCCCTGCGAATGTTGAGACCATACAGTATTGGCCAAAAGTATTGGCACCCTGGCAATTGGCAACTCTGTCAGATAATGCTCAATTTCTCCCAGAAAATGACTGTTACAAATGCTTTGGTTGTAATATTGTCATTTATTTTGCTTGCAATGAAAAACCACAAAAGTGAATAGAAGAAAAAAATAAGTCATGATCATTTTTACACAAAACCCCAAAAATGGGCCGTACCAAAGTATTGCCACCCTTTGAAAAATCATGTGATGCTTCTCGAATTTGTGTAATTAACAGCATCTGTTCCTTACCTGTGGCACATAACAAGTGCATCATTTTCTGGGAGAAATTGAGCATTCCCTGACAGAATTTCAGGAGTGCCAATACTTTTGGCCAGCACTGTATATATTCAAGAATGCAGTTACCGTAATTTATTGCATCTTTGACATTGACGAATAACAAAGCCATTTAAAACCCATTTGAAAATTGACCAATTTATAGGTATTTCAGAGAAAACACTCCGTTGACTAAAATTTTGCGTTATCGAATGGCTCTGGCACAAAAACGGTCGACAAATTCAAATGGCCGTTCAGCATCTAGTATGTAGTTCTCTATATATGTGATATCTATGCATGCTACCGCCTCAGAAATTATAGCCTTTCGCTTCCTCCTTTGTTTAACTCTCTCTATTTTTAATCATAATGTCAGATTTATTTCTGAAATGTACATTTGTTTTGTTTCAGCTTTGTTAATTTTTTGTTTCGGCTTTTGCCTTTTTTTTCCTGAAATGCTAATTTGTTTAATGCAATGTAAAAGTGTTTCACAATTTCTAATAGTATTTGTATTTTCCAATAGGAGTGGGAAACTCTTGGTACCGCTCGATACGATACGATTTGCGATACAAAGCTCACAATAACAATCTGACGATATGGCGATACAACGATTATCGATACATTAGTCAGGAAATCATTCTAGGATTTTCTAGAGGTGGGAATCTTTGGGCACCTAACGATTCGATTACGATTCAGAGGCTCCGATTTGATTACAAATCGATTATTGATGCACCACAACCCCCCCTCCCCGCTTTTAATTTTTTGTACACTAGTTCCAAAATTACAAACTACTATTTTTGTATCAAGTTAACCGTTAAAAATAGTAAATAAAATACTCAAGTCCCCATTCTGTATCGGCAGCTTTAAACTACATTCAATTAATTCAATGTTGTGAATCAACCGTTAAAATTGATCAAATTGCTCCGGTTATTCTATAATTTCCCTTCTGTCCACTTTCGACGTGAAAGTGTTAAAACTGTTTCATCCTTTAAAGATAGGTTCAAGTCAAGATTTTGCCGATTTTTTTTTTTAGATGAAAAGTAATTAGGTTCGCTACATGAGCCTTCTAGAGAAGTCTACCGCTTTAAGATGGCGCCTGTTAACTAGTGCGGGAAAGTCTGTCATTTCGCATCTAGTTCTTGGTATATGATCTAACACGGCCGTCGTCTGTCATTTCACACCTAGTTATGGATATATGTGATATCTACTATGTATGTACTATGTTGCCATATGCTTGTAGCAACTACCAACTGGGCGCTGTTTGTAGGGGCTGACGGCCGCAGTCAGGTATTATTGTTTTTTTTTTTTTTTTTATCTGGCGGCATGAGTTGAACATGATATTTACTCTTGGTCCGTTCCTCATTGCGTCCTGAAGACCACACTAGCTGTGTTTTATTTCCGCTTTACCTGGTATAATTCAATAATCGGAATTTGGATGTTTGTGAATCGTTCTCAAATCTTCCATGGCCGCATCGCGAATAATCGAAGAATCGGAAATTTCGCACGCCTCTAGGATTTTCTACAAAAAACTAATAAACAGAAAAAAAAGTTTCTGCTGTGAATTCGAATGAGTTTATCACTAGTAGACGTCGTATCCATTTGAACCGGGAGGGTGGCAGCGAATGAACGCATGTTCATTCGCTGCCATCCCTCCCACTTCAAACGGATTGAACGTCTATGGCCGTCAGTGGCAGCCAATGCCAGGCAATGAGGTAATTTTGGGACATTTAAGATCATTTACCTGTTAATTTTCAGTTACTTCCTGTTGATTTGGGGGTATTTTATGGGTCAGTCCCTGTTAATTTTGAGTTACAGAACAGGAAGTGACCTTGAAATCACCCAAATGAATAGGCAGTGACTCAAACTCAAAAGGAAATGACTTGTAAATGCCGTAAAATGAACAGCAAGTGACCTGTAAATGCCCCGAAAATCGGACCGAATGACAGTGAATGTTCTGGTTTTCCTCGCTGCTACCCCCGTCTCATCTGACTAGAGGGACCTCTTCTTGCTCCTTTACTCCACTGTATTTTTACGGACTGTAACTTCGCTTGCTAATTCCCATTAGCAGTTCTGGGGTTCCTGTCGATCCGTCCTGGGAGTGGATCTCTCCTGACTGTGGTACTCCCCGAGGTTTCTCATTTTCTCCCAATTGACTCTGGAGTTTTTGGAGTTCTTCCTTGCCGGCATGGAGGGTCTTAAGGATAGGGGATACCCAGGACTTGAACTGTATCTATTCATCTTTGTTGCTTCATTTCTAATTATGTATCATATTGCCTCTGTAAAGCCCTTTGAGACTTCTGTTGTGATTGAGGGCTATACAAATAAAATTGAATTGAATTGAATAGTTTTGAATGAACTAACGTTCCCAGTCTAAATGGGAACGTTCAATAGCAGCCTTAGAATTAACTGAGTCACTATTATGGTGGAAGATTTTGATAGCAACTTGATGGTTCCTTTTTTTTTTTTTTTTTTTTTTTTTTTTTTTAAATATTGACACCTTTTTAAAACGATATCACACCCCTACGTTACAACCACCGTAAATAACTGAGTCAATTAACTCAAAATATTTTATTATCACTAACGTTATTTTTATATAGTATAGGTTATGGTATAAAATTGTACAGTACATACATTGGCTACCACATTTAATGGCATCCAATCCATAGACATGATTAATCGTGTAAGAGAATAATAATCTAACATATATTGAACATAAAGTTGCATCGAGTTATTATGCAACTTTTCGTTCAGTATATCGTATTGTGAATTGGCGAATAAATCTGTATTAAAGAACAGAGTGGTGTAAAAAGTACCAAACCATTTCATAAATAATGATTACATTTTTTCAGTCTATCATTCGCTGGGCATCAATCAGTACTTACACAAGCCATGCGATGGCGCTACAATACAGCTAAACATTTTCCACCCTGCGGCACCATGACCTTGATTTAAGCAAGGACCTCCGAACCCCATCATCAATTGCAATTTCTGTAAACGGCTCAACAAGTTCTATCGTGATCTTAATTACAAAATAATAATAATAATAATAGATTCGTCCAAAAAGCGTGATATTTCATCTTGTAGTTTGTATTATGGGCCAACTAATTGTAAATTTGGGAGGAGTTTTATATCTTGAGGGTTACATTATGATGTTTATTAAGTATTGGGTTTAAACATCAAGTCATCTAAATGTCTAGAATTTATATTTAAATATCATATCTATTCTATACTATTCTATTGTATTCTGAAATACAGCCAATAACAAAAGTTATGAATGAGTACAAAATATGATCATTAACACCAGTGGTGTTGGGGGGGGGGCTACAATGCTCAAGTAGGTCGAAATCCAGCGTAGGGCTACTACACATAAAAACATGTTTTGTTTTCTCCTTGAGATAACTGTTGTTGTGATTTGGTCTATCTAAACAAATAAAAGTTGATTTGATTTTATTTGACTTAGAACACATCCATAACTGAACAGTATGGACATGCAGTTGACAATGTTTTTTTTTAGGTAACCTATTATGGTTCCTCGGTTTTATTATCATTATTATATTCATTCTTTGTTCCACAGCCCTTTTGAGCTCAATTTGAACTTCTTAGAATGCTTCAAAATGCACCAAATCGGCAGGCAGGTCAAGACAAGTGCAATCTTTGATACCGTGTAAAGACAAATTCCAAATACACTATGTATCGCCCCCTAGCAGTCATTCTTTGTCCCGCCGACGCTTTGAGCCCAACATTGACCCCCTCAGAATGCTTCAAAACTCACCAAACTCAACAGCCAGGTGAACACTGGTGAAAACTTTGATAAAACGTACTAAAAAAAAAAAAAAAAAAAAAAAAAAAAAAAAAGCGTAAATGTGTATAGCGCCCCCTAGAACCAAAACCAACATTTTTTTTTTCTAAAGTGAAAGAGGATGTAACAACGCAAAGGTTAAAACTTAGAACACATCAGTACTATATGAATGGGATACTAAACGCGATGCCCAGATTGCCGTAAGTACTACATCCAGTTTTCTTTGGGTGCCCCCCCCCTCCCCCGGTTCTTCATTGTGCAGGATTGTGCATTTATATAGACATGACCAATCTGAACCAGTTGTGTGCCTCTTATTTATTTTTCTTCATAAGCAATTCACTAACAAATACTGTTACAACACAAAAAAAGTTATTTTCCAAAGCAACTTTGGCGACATAATAAAAAAAAAAATCTTCTTGTACTGGTGTTTTTAATAATCAGCCTATAAAAGAACGTCACTGATCTCCAGGCATTTACACTGAAATACATATTCAGTTTAAACCTTAGTGACTTGTTTTGTTATTTGACAAGACAAAACATGTCAACAATAAATAATAACCTAAAATGTACACAAAGATTGACAGTTTACCACAATGTATTTCGGATGATTGATAACAAGGACGTTAAGGTTGAGAGAAAACGTGAAGATTCATACAAGTTACAGAAAAAAATGATCAGCTACACATTTACACAAGAGAACAAAGTTGTTTCTGATCAATTTCATTTAGTACAAAGATAGGAGAGTCCTCTTTAGAATGTGAACATCATTGTCTTAACTGTTGAGATTATACAAGCAAGAGATAAGGCAACTTCGCTGTTGTTCTTGATGAAACAGTTTGAAGTTTTTGATTTCTAGTCTCTTTAGGGTTGGTTGTCATTGCATAATTCATAGCGATTGGTCTAGCCTGCAGTTTATCATTGAAATAGGTTGATCAGATTTGTTTTCAATCACAAACAATGAATCTGTGAAGCCATTTAGTAATGACCTGTCAATATCTTCAGCTTCATAGTTTTTACAATGGCACCGCAATATTGTGCAAAAAGAACAAGACAAACTAAAAATTGTGTTTTTGTGTAAAAGAGAAAGCAAGAGAGAGTGAGAATATGCATGTTAAAAAGGAGCTGTAGTGGAACACAGAACACAATCCAGAAAACTGTTAACAAGCCTTTTGTTTTTGGGATGCAAAGTTTGGATTTGTAATTTGACATTTTAAAAATTTGTCGCTCTTAATGTTGCTGTTAAAAATAAGCTGCGGTGCAGCTGCATAGCACAAAGATGGGAAATTTAGAGGACATAACATAATTAGCAAAGAGATGTTTCACAATTTGGACACAGTGATACTCCATTTCCGCTGTATTAAATTTGTGAGCCCAGACACTTTACATTGTAATGGCAATGCTCCTCATAGCAGAGTTAGGGGTACACCTCAAGCAACTTTGTGGGACAAGATATCAGTGAGCGGAAATTTCACAAGTGTTTGGCTTTTTCTTTGGCTATCATTTATGCCATTTACAAAGGGTAAAAAAATGTAAAATAAAAACAAAAAAGCTTTGGCCGTGATACAGGATAAATGAATGATAAAACTTTAAAACTGTTACAGCCTTTCAAGACACTGAGATTTACCATCTGCATGTCAAACCATTAAAAACAACAACAACAAAAAATCAAAATACCGGTAATATCATGAATCAGAATAGAATGGAAAAGTCCAAATTACGGAAAGATATAAACATATCCATGAATTTTGGGATTCTTTGAAAAGGGTCTGTATGTGAAAGATAAGAATGTAAAAAGAAAAAGAAAATGTTACGATAGCACCACTTTGACCCCTGGAATAATTTGGAAAAGTTTACTCTGAATATTGTATTCTACCAACAAATCAGAGCTCAACCAGTGTTGACCTTGGATCTTTTGCATATTATTCTAGACCATATTGGAGTTTTTATTTACCGTATGTGTATGTCATGAATAGAGGTGATATTGCCCTGAGGGTGTCTTTATTGGAAAAGTCCATTCTGTGATTAAAGTAAATCCTGTATCATTCATCATTCTATCCTGATAGCGACAAGGCGAACATGGATCAATCTATGATGCCATCTAAGAACACCTTAACAATTTGTCTATCCTATATCACTTGGAATGTCTCACAGGCGTTCACTTTTAACATTTGCAGTGCTATACAGTGTATGTTACATATAGCTTTCAGATACCCAGTATACACAAACGGTTTACAAGGTGGTTCTGAACGGGTTCATCAAAACCATTTTGATTAACCACCAATTGAGAATTAATTTTGAAATGAAACAAAAATAATGCCGAACAGTTTGATAAGTTCACAAAAAAGCCAGTATTATCAATATGACAAAGATTAAATGTAAATAATCTGTGTTTTGATCAGTATAAATGACTATAAACACCGTGGTATTTAATAGAATACAGGAAAAGCAAGTGGATAAGGGCAGCTTCAGAAGCCCCTTTTCACTGGCATTGGCATTGATTGGAGTGAAGTGAAAGGAAATACTTCAAGTGACACCAAAACAAGGCTTTGGCAAGCAGATATGTGAAGCTAAATGCATGACTAACAGGCAGCAGATGATTGCACTCTGCAATCTCCACTTCTGCTTGCACCTACCTCCCCCACACATCCCACGTACAAAATGAAGTTTAATTCCAGGACTAAGTAAGACCCAGAAATAATGTCATTATTTGGAAATACAAAAATTTTACCGTGATAGTTAAAAAAAAAAACAGCTAGAAAACAAGAAAGTGTAAGCAGATTGCTAATGTCACATGTAACAGGCATTTCATTTTTATGCTAAGTGCTTGTTAATTTGGCAACTCAGATTCATCAATCTGTTTTCCAATTTAGCAAAGTACGTTGTTTGTTTTCACAAACCAAAACCCAAACGCATTGTATAATTCGTTACTTTTTCCTACAGACACCAAGTTACTTGGTAGTCTCACATAAAACACCAAGCAAACATTTATAAATTTCTTGAGTGTGATTCGTCTTATCAATATTTCCGCGTTACTTTACTTAGAAGGCGCCAAGACAATTATTTATAAAAGCTGGCTTCTCTCAGCCCTGTCTCAATTCAGTGCATCAGTCACAAAGTGCCCGGTGACAGTGACAGTAACAGCACTGCTAATGTATTATAGAAAAGTACTAGCCTGCAGTGGAATCTCACCATTACAGCTGCCATGCCGTCACAACTCTAAAACAGTAGAAGTCGGTAATAATACTCTAAATTCAGTCATTTTTAAGACCAAAAACAAAAATGTGAAAGCCACAGAAAAATCTTAAGGTTGCACAATATCTTGATGACATGTCATTTGTTGTGTCATTTATATTCATGGATGATTATTCATTGAATCCTTAGTAAGTGGGCGTTCACTCTGTTGTTGATGTTTGTGGCTGCTCCCATCATTTGTTGGGTTGCCAAGTGCACTTTTCTGGTTGTCACAATAAGTAGTTTTGCACCAATACCTTTTTTTTTTTTTTGGCTCCCAATACCAATTCCAACCCCAACCCCCAGCTTTGTGGTATGGAGCGATCCCGATATTGTACCAATACCGTGTTTTTTGAAAACATACTGGTCCTTCTCAAAAAATGTGCATATTGTGATAAAGTTCATTATTTTCTGTAATGTACTGATAAACATTAGACTTTCATATATTTTAGATTCATCACACACAACCAGTTCAAGCCTCTTATTGTTTTAACCCTTTAACACCTAAGCCTATTTTGGCCGAATTTGCATGCATTTGATGTTGCCTTTATATTTCAAAGAAAAAATTGTTTACAATGACCAAGTTGGGTCCCTTTTTTCAGGACATCTTGAACTTCATGTCCAAACTGTTGTTTTCTTCACTGATCAATTTTAATCCACATTTTGGATCCAAAAAGACAAAAAAATCCCAAAATCTTTTTTCAAAATTTGTAATGTTGATGTCCCACTGACAACCAAACATGCTCGACCAACCGTTTTGAAGCTTGATCATATTTATTCAACTTGTTAGGATAAACATTCAATTGAAAAAAATTGATAGTTTTTGATAGATTGATTAGTTTTATGTTTGACAATTCAACACAAACAGCAGGTATGGTCATAGGCGTTTTTGGCCTTTGCACATACTATGGTCAAAACAGGTTATATACAGTGCAAAATAGTGAGAAAAAAATATATATATATCATCTAACACAAAAAGGGTTTGGAGGACATCATTTTGTGAAGTTAGGTGTTGTAAGGCCCATCACCTTATCAAAAGTATATACCTACATGCAATCAAGCTTCTCGAACACACATCTACATAAAAATTGAAAAGATCATAGCAAAGAAAAAAAATATATAACATTGAAAAAAATTTTTTTTTTTTTTAATATTGACTAGTAGTTCAGTTCTATTCAAAATTTGCAGGCATGCGACCCAATAAAGTTTTTTTTTTTTTTTTTTGCGCACTCAATAAAGCTTGAACAGGTCATGGAGCTGCGTCACACACAACGTCAAACAGCCTACTCTTTTGCCGCTTGCGCGCTGCCGTCACTTCTATTCGCCGAGACGCCGACTCATGCAAAGAAAAAGACGACAAATACGGCTCATCTTCCTCCTTGAGTTAATGAAATAATGCATTAGCTTGCGCTAAATGTAGTTTTATATTCATTCTGCACGTTTCAAAGTCGCTCGCTCAAACCAAACATTGCTTGCGTCGCATGCCTCCCTTTCATTAGTTGGCGCCTCGTTTGGAAATTTATTAAAAATGATCACATTCGGTTCGTCCTTCTTGACATCAGAACGGATCTTGGGATATGTAGTCTTTTTTGCTGCTTTCGGTTTTGAAAAAAGACAAGAAATGATGGAAATATGGAGATAGATACATGGTCCATGCAGCGTTTGAATGCATATTTATGAGTGCAATAAAACTATAAAACTCAAATGACATTATCTCCCGTTTTTCTTGGTCGATTGACTTCAAATAAAAACTGGTGTGGACATCAACTTCCACACTTTCAAATGAGACCAACCAGCGGCACGTGGGTGACGTTAATTACAGCGTGACAAAGCTTCAAAGACGATATGCGTAAACGCGTCGCTGCCGACACGTTCGGTGTTAAAGGGTTAATATTGATGATTTTGGCAAAAAAGTCAAGAAAGAAAATAAATCCCTATCTCAAAAAATTCGCATATCATGAAAAGGTACTCTAAAGAAGCTACTAACCTAATCATCTGAATCAACGAATTAACTCAAAACCCCTGCGAAAGTTTCCTGAGGCTTTTAAAAACTCCCAGCCAGGTTCATTACTCAAAACCGCAATCATGAGCAAGACTGCCGACCTGACTGCTGTCCAGAAGGCCATCATTGACACCCTCAAGCAAGAAGCTAAGACACAGAAAGATATTTCTGAGCGAATAGGCTGTTCCCAGAGTGCTGTATCGAGGCACCTCAGTGGGAAGTCTGTGGGAAGGAAAAAGTGTGGCAGGAAACGCTGCACAACCAGAAGAGGTGACCGCACCCTGAGAAAGATTGTGGAGAAGGGCCGATTCCAGACATTGGGGGACCTGCAGAAACAGTGGACTGAGTCTGGAATAGAAACATCCAGAGCCGTGCACAGGCATGTGTTAGAGCCACTTTTGAACCTGAAACAGCGGCAGAAGTGCCTGACCTGGGCTACAGAGAAGCAGCACTGGACTGTTGCTCAGTGGTCCAAAGTACTTTTTTCAGATGAAAACAAATGTTTCATGTCATTCGGAAATCAAGGTGCCAGAGTTTGGAGGAAGACTAGGGAGAAGGAAATGCCAAAATGCCTGAAGTCCAGTGTCAAGTACCCACAGTCAGTGATGGTCTGGGGTGCCATGTCTGCTGCTGGTGTTGGTCTACTGTGTTTTATCAAGGGCAGGGTCAATGCAGCTAGCTATCAGGAGATTTTGGAGCACTTCATGCTTCAATCTGCTGAAAAGCTTTATGGAGATGAAGAATTCATTTTTCAGCACGACCTGGCACCTGCTCACAGTGCCAAAACCACTGGTAAATGGTTTACTGACCATGGCATTACTGTGCTCAATTGGCCTGCCAACTCTCCTGACCTGAACCCCATAGAGAATCTGTGGGATATTGTGAAGAGGAAGTTGAGACACCAGACCCAACACTGTGGATGAGCTTAAGGCCGCTATCGAAGCAGTGCCACAGGCTGATTGCCTCCATACTACGCCGCATTGAAGCAGTCATTTCTGCAAAAGGATTCCCGACCAAGTATTGGGTGCATAGCTGATATAATTAATTGAAGGTTGACTTTTTTTGTCTTAAAAAAAAACTTTTTTGTATTGGTCGGATGAAATATGCAAATTTTTTTAGATAGGGATTTTTGTTTTTTCTTGACTTTTTTGCCAAAATCATCAATATTAAAACAATAAAAGGCTTGAACTACTTCAGTTGTGTGTAATGAATCTAAAATATATGAACGTCTCATTTTTATCAGTACATTACAGAAAAATAATGAACTTTATCACAATATGCTAATTTTTTTAGAAGGATTAATACAAACATTTGTTATCATGACTGGGACAGACACTGCTTAACTCATTGTCTGCCATTGACGACTGCCAGCCCTCTCACTTCAAATGACTAGGATGTCTACTAGTGATGAACTCATTTCAATTCATAGCAGAGGGATGATTAGGTGCCACACAACTGGACTTCTATCATCATCTTTGAAGGGCAACAACCATTCCATTTTTTTACAGCAGGTTGCGGCAAACTTGGGTATGGCGACCAGCGGTCGGAAACCAGATCTACTAAAGTTGATGTTGCACAGCATCGGTACGTTATTTCTTTGTACTCACAATACCTATGACGTCATTTTAGTGCTGTAACAGTATTGGTGCAACCCTAATCATAAGGCCAAAAAGAAAGGTACACCATTCTGTTTTGGGGGCTGGGTGAGGCTACAGTGACATACTGCAGTAAGGATTAAATGTTTTATATGACTTCAATTGGACAACAGTCGTGTTGTATAAACTATCTCCCTCACAAACTTTCAAACAGCTTTGCAATCTATCGATAGCAGACAACAAAGTGAACACCTGAATCATCAAAGAGTACTGATAAAGTTACTGTACATGGGGCCATTGTGCATTGAGCTTTGCTGTCAGTTGGTCCCACTGACAGATTCCTCAAGACTTTCCATGAAAGCATCAGGTTCGTGAATACACATTTTATTGACTTGAAGTCAAAGGCGAGTTGTGATGCTGGTAGATTAGATGATAACAAGGACACATGTATATGTGTATTATGCAGTGTGGGTTGTGGCATGGTTGGCACAGCGGTCCTTGGAGTATCCATCTATGAAACACAGCAGGAGGAGAACCAGTCAGTGAGGAAATAAATGAAAGCATCCTCTATACTTAGAAATCAGTCAATGCATTAAAGCGAGGGCCTGTTTCCTTCTTAAGTTGTTTAGATAAGTATCACACATTCGTTGATTTGTAGTGGCATGGAATTATTTTAAACCTTATTTATTTTTATTTTTTTACTGATTCAAAAGGTTTAAGTATATTTAAGTATATAAATAATTGGCTAATTAGAGTGGCTGCATTTTGTATGAAGTATGAAGTGATGTCAGTATGAAGTGATGCATTACAGGTCACTGCAAACTAAATAAAAACTCAATATCCTGGTAAATTTAGAATAGTTTGCAGTTAATTATTCCCAACTTAATGGAGACACCCATGCACCCATATCACCGTATTTTCCTTTCTATAAATCACACAGGAATATACATGGCACCAGTCCCAAAATGCACAATGAAGAGGGGAAAAAATAGATATACAGTGTATCACAAAAGTGAGTACACCCCTCGCATTTCTGCAGATATTTAAAAGTATATCTTTTCTGGGGACAACACTGACAAAATGACATTTTGACACAATGAAAAGTAATCTGTGTGCAGCTTATATAACAGAGTTAACTTATTTTCCCCTCTAAATAACTCAAAATATAGCCATTATTATCTAAACCCCTGGCAACAAAAGTGAGTACACTGCATGGGAACTACGTACATCCCGAAATGTCCAAATTGAGTACTGCTTGTCATTTTCCCTCCAAAATGTCATGTGACTCGTTACAGGAGTGCTGTTAGCATTTCTGCAGAGATTGAAGAGGTGGGGGGGTCACCCTGTTCGTGCTCAGACCATACGCCATACTCTATATCAAATTGATGTGAATGGCTGTCACCCCAGAAGTAAACCTCTTCTGAAGAGGGTACACAAGAAAGCCTGCAAACAGTTTGCTGAAGACATGTCAACAAAGCACATGGATTACTGGTACCATGTCCTATGATCTAATGAGACGAAAATTAATTTGTTTGGTTCCGATAGTCTCACATGTGTGGCGCCGACCAGGTGAGGAGCACAAAGATAAGTGTGTCATGCCTATTGTCAAGCATGGTGGTGGGAATGACCCCCCCACCCCACCTCTTCAATCTCTGCAGCAATGCTGACAACACTCCTGTAACGAGTCACATGACATTTTGGAGTGACAATGACAAGCAGTACTCAATTTGGACATTTAGGGATGTATTTATTTACTAAGGGGTGTACTCACTTTTGTTGCCAGGGGTTTGGATATTAATGGCTATATTTTGAGTTATTTTGAGGGGAAAATAAATTAACTCTATTATATGAGCTTCACACAGACTACTTTTCATTGTGTCTAAAGTGTCACTTTGTCAGTGTTGTCCCATGAAAAGATATACTAGTCCTTAAATATCTGCAGAAATGGGAGGGGTGTAATCACTTTTGTAATACACTGTAAATCACAATTTGGGGGGAATTTTATTTGATCAAAGACCAATTACAAACATAATGCACAACTAGAGATGTCCCGTCCGATCACGTCATAATATGTACACTCATCCAGAGTCTTTAGTTTAGGCTTAAGGTACGGTTATCAAATTTATTCCGATAACGGCGGTAATTTTTTTTTTTTTAATGTATCACGTTAAAATATTTAACGCAATTAATGCATGCGCTGCACGACCCACCCGCACGTTGTTGTGCTCAATCTGTAATAACGCCGTTTTACCTGAATAGAGAGATAAAAGGCAGCGCAAAATGAGTAGAATGAATTTTGGCAGCCTTTGAAGCCTTTTTTTAATTGGTTAAAACCTTACAATCCCTCTCCCTACGATAAGAAATATCATGGGAAGCAATGTGGGGAAGCAAGGTAGTAAATGATCATTTTCTTAACACCTTATATTAATGCCCAACGCAGAGAAGATATATCAATTGGTAGCACTACACACAGTCATGGTTCCACTTCCCATCATGCATTTGGGCAGGCTACAGTATCATTTACTGAAAGCTCAACAAATACACTAGATGGCAATATTTAGTCATAATACACAAAGTCACAAGTCTTTCTATCCGTGGATCCCTCTCACAGAAAGAATGTTAATAATGTAAATGCCATCTTGAGGATTTATTGTCATAATAAACAAATACAGTACTTATGTACTGTATGTTGAAAGTATATATTCGTCCGAGTTTTATTCATTTTTTTCTTAATGCATTGCCAAAATGTATATGATCGGGAAAAATTATCGGGAATGATTGGAATTCAATCGGGAGCAAAAAAAAAAGCAATCGGATCGGGAAATATCGGGATCGGCAGATACTCAAACTAAAACGATCGGGATCGGATCGGGAGCCAAAAAACATGATCGGAACAACCCTATTAATAACAATAAAATGGAGACGAACAGGCTAAATAGGCCTATGTTACGATAACATACTAACATTCAATCAGATCACTACAGCCTAAACCACATAACATAACTCGTTTACCAAACACTCCATTTCACTACAAATCACTTCCAAACATTAAAGTACAGTGGTACCTCGATATACGATGTTAATTCATTCCAGGACTTTGTTTGTAAGTCAAAATGTTCCTATGTCGAGCAACATTTTCCCGTAAGAACACATTATAATTCCATTAATTCGTTCCACAGCCCGCAAACCTACATTAAATCCTTAATAAATACTGCTGGTACTATTACAAATGGCAATTACACATTGCAAAACAAATAAATTACAGATAGATGTTGGAATAATAAGTCAGTATAATAATAATAATTAATCATTTCTATTATAATGTAATATGAATCGGGTTCTAATGTGGCAGATGTGTTTTTTCCTGCTGTACCTGAACGCACTTTGTGGATGACGTGGCAGTGAGATAGAGAGTGCGGTAGAGATTTTACTTTCTCTTTTATGTTTTGTTGGGGATTCGGCGTCAACTGCGGCGGACAGTAGTCATGTTGTTTTGCACAGGTTCTGAAATTAGTGATTAAGAATCTGACGAAAATGGCGATTTCTGTGGCGTTGTTACCACAATAAAAATTGTCATCTTTACTTAAAAAGACTGGCGAACGGAGATCAGAGGAGGACTGTTGAGATCATTCTATGGCCGGATTGTTGAGCCAGTTCACGGGCGCGCACACTACGCTTTTTTTTTTTTTTTTAATCATGTCCTTCTTCATTTCAATGGTAAGCGTCACCTTATTCCTTTTTTCCCACCTGCACTAAACTTCCTGGAACCCTTGTTGATTTCTCTCACAAGCAAATCCGCCGCGCGTCCGTCTTGCGGGAAAACAAAGAAACTGCGACGCTGTCATAAATCGTCATATTTTGAGTATGTCGTCAGACGTGGAAACAAATGGTGAGTCAAATTTTACGTCACATGACGAAAAGATCGTATGTCGAGGTACCACTGTATTCGTTTTCAGTATGACTTCTGAACAACCTTGCCAACTCTGGAGGTACAGTAAAGGACACTCCTTGAGCACCCTTCTTGAGGCTTTCAGTGTGGAAAAATATTTATATTTATTTTTTATTTAATTTATTTTAAAAAAATAAAAAAAAGTCCATAAAATATCCCCATACATATTATCTAATCTCATTTCCAGGTATGATTTAGCATGTTTTCTTAGGAACTTTATAGCATCTTCTAATCATAGCTATGAAAAAAGGACCATAGTTTGAAATTCATTTAATATGAAAACAAACAAAAAAAACAAAAAAAATCAAAATTATGATTATTTAGCAACCTATCCTTACATAATTGAAAAGAAATCTGTGCACGATTCGGCGATAACTTGATTTGGCATTCAATTGAGTGTTGACAAGCGATCAGACAATCCAAATTTTCAGACCCAGAACCAAAATAATATTGTTAATAGCCCCCTTAGGTGTATCCCTTGCATGTACTATTGTAAATTTGTCGGTGAACTTGGATATGACTAGAGGTGTGCAAAATTTCCGATTCTTAGATTATTCGCGATTCGGCCGTGGAAGATTCGAGAACGATTCACAAACATCCAAATTCCGATTATTGAAATATGCCAAGTAAAGCGGAAGTACAACACACTCAGCGCGCCGCGCGGTCTTCGGGACGGAACGGAGCGGGAGTAGCTAAACATTATGCTTCTCATTAACCAGCCCCTCGGGTAATGCCAACACTCAACTCACGGCTCTAGCTCAACTCATGCCACGAGATAAAAAAACACAACAACATACCTGACTGCTGCCGAAAAGCTGCTACAAGTACAGCTAAGCTACATAATGTTACGGTAGATATCATTTATATAGGACTAGATGGATTATAGACTCGGTAGCGGTAGCAGCACATCTGCAAAAAGCTAGATGCGGGCGTTAGTAAACGGCCGCCATCTTAAAGCAGTAAACTTCCCTGCAATGCTGTTGTAGCGAACCTTCCAAGCAAACCTAATTAACTTTTTATCTAAAATACTCCTAAATCGGTAAAATATTGACTTGAATCTATCTTTAAAATAGTTTTAAAACTTTCACATGTCAAAAGTAGACAAAAGGGAAATTATGGAATGGAACGGGAGCAATTTTAACAACTTTAACGGTTGATTCACAACATTACATTAATTGAATGTAGTTTAAAGCTGCTGATACAGAATGGGGACTGGAGTTTTTTTATTTAATGTTATTTTTGTATATTTGTTTACTGCTATATGTTAACTTGATACTGAAATAGTAGTTTGGTTTAGCCTGAGAGTATTTTTGAACAATTTTGGAACTAATGTACAAACTTTATTAAAAAAAAAAAAAAAAAAAAAAAAAGGAGGGGGGTGCATCAATAATCGTTTTATAATCGAATCGGAGCCTCTGAATCGTAATCGTAATCGAATCGTTAGGTGCCCAAAGATTCCCAGCTCTAGATATGACATACTGAATGTATATGGAGAGTGTGCAATCTACATCTGTCATGTGGAAACAGGATTTGATATCAAATAGGAATTTGAATACAGTATTATGTTCTTCTTCTGTGCAATGAGAAAACATTCTAATCCAGGGGTGTCCAAACTTTTTGCAAAGGGGGCCAGATTTGGTGCGGTAAAAATGTGGGGGGCCGACCTTGGCTGACTTCCTTTACGTACAACAATATATTTAAGCAAATTTTAACAAGCCATTCAGTGTGTCACATTTGCTTTATTATTTTTTTTAATTGAATAATTTCAACAATCTTACAACTAGCCTTTGTGGCGTTCTCTTTCGACTCTCGGGCTCTTGCGAAATACTGCTGCTGTGATATTAAACTAGCTTCAAGTTGCTTCAATTTCTCGCTGCAAATCTTCCCTGTAATCTTGCAGTACATGTCAGCGTGTCTTGTTTGGTAATATTAGCTAACATTGAAATCTTTAAAAACAGCGACTGTCTCTTTGCAAATGAGGCAGATACAGCTATTGCGTATTTTAGTGAAGAAATAGTCCAATTTCCACCTATCCTTGATGCGTCGGCCGTCATAGTCAACTTTCTTTTTTTTGTCGAATGTCGCCATTTTAGAAAATGGAAGTAATGGGTCATGTTGCTTAGCTCTTCAATACCTGCAACATGAAGCAATTATCAGAGAATCCCAAAATTTGAAAAATAAGGTCCTAATGAAACCAATTTTTCAAATTTGTAAAAAGCAAAGTCAAAATGAATATGTGTAATAAGCGCTCTAATATCTATAACCCGTGCTAAATCATGTTTTTTCTCATAGAACCTGCAAATGCATGTGTTGACTTGCATCCATCGTTTTTGTTTTTTTTTTTGCTTTCAAAAAGAAATGTCAAAATTCTAGTCTCAAAATCATGAAATTTTAGGTGTATCATATATGATACATTTGGCAATAAAGGGTTAAAGTGCTGCTGCCTTTTAGTGGGTAAATGAGGAGCAGCATTTTGTGTGTAAGCTACTTCATATGCTGGTTGCAGTACTTCTGACCATTTTTTTAAGTCTGTGTACGGGCCAGACATGATTGATTTTATGACAGAGGCTGGGGGCCGGATGAAATTTGACCACGGGCCGCATTTGGCCCCCGGGCCGGACTTTGGACATGTCTGTTCTAATCCATTTGCGTGCCACCGCTAGTGTCAATGCAAATAGTAAAACAGTATTGGGTGCAAGTCAGAGCTACAATTAATTCATGCATTCATTTTGTGTTAAGACACTATGGCGAACCAACCTCATTTGTTATGATTGCGGATTCGCAGACACCTCCTCTTGATTGGGGGCTCGAGCTCAGGGCTTCCAGTGGCTGATAATGGTGCACTGATGGAACAGGACAGGATGGCTGCCTTTTCAGTGCCAGGTTTTGGCACAGGCTGGATTACCACACAACCACCGGTAGATAGCAGTGGTAGGGTGTAAGTATGTTCAGCCTCCTCCAAGTTAGAGTCAGGGCAATGCTTACCCTCTGCACCCACTACCATCTGTTCTTGTGTTGCAGTGCGCTTCACATTTTCCCATTCTCTTACGGAACAATTGTTCTCTTTTAGGGCTTCCTGTTCCAACTCACCATTTGCTGTGTGCCCCTTTGCATCCCCTTCAGATGTAAGGCAGTCTCCATTTCTGTCCGCATTAGAATTAGGAACATGACGAGAATGCCACCCTGTACCATTCACAATGACATTACATGAGGCAGCAGGATTAGTTTGGATCTGTGAAACAAATTGAGGTTGGCTCCTTGGTGTGCAGTGAGTGGGTGATTGGGAAATGTCTATTTCATTATTAACTATGAAAGAAGAGCTTTTTTTGCTGGACGCTGGATTTGATGTTTCCATTTTTTCTAAACTGGTAGCCACAAACAACTCCGGATTAATTTGGGTATGTGGTAATGTGACCCTTTCCTCAATGTCATGACAACCATTAACTTCCATTTCAAGCGTTGAAGATCTTGACTCAATCACTGCCTCTTTTTTTACTTGAACCTTAGGGAGGATCTTCTGAATAATGTGCTGTTGGCACGGTTTCTGGTTTACAGTTAGATCAATTACTCCTTCCAGTTGTCTAATGTCTCCAGTTGGGGATAAATTTGTTATATTATCCTCTATCTTCACATTCATGTTGATTACTGCCAACCTGTTTGTATCTGTGCATCCTGGCGAGAGACACTCTACACCATCAGGATCTCCTCTTTGTTTTCCTCTCTCTCCTCCAGAAGATCCTGGAGAGTCAGATAGCCCAGATGCTGAAACATCTGAAGACAAATGTCCACCGGAGAGAGGGTCAGTGCTTTCTGGTTGGTTCCCAGAAGATTTGGGGTTGAAAGGGATTGGTATTGGAATGGGAATCGGGACTGGAAGGGGTACAATGATAGGGTACGGAACCAAAAGGGTTGGTGGCGGTACTAATGGGGCCAAGGATGGCATGCCAAAATTCATCATTGGTGGTAAAGGTATAGGACCATTGGGCATCATGTTGACTGGGGGAAAAGGGGTAAATCCCGGGATGTGGAGACCAGGGTGGGGAGGGATGATACCAGGATTAGGATTGGATGAGTGATGGACATGAGGGGACATCATGGGTCTGTGCATGGGACTAGAAGCAGGGCCAATAGTCCTGGGAGGAGGTGGGGGGCCTATTCCAGGGATGATGGGGTTTGACATGGGACTATTGGGTCCACCCGGATGGACAGATGGACGAAGAAACGGTGGCCGGATTTGCTGCATCATCTGATGTTCCATAAACAGAGGTAAAGGCAGCGGCCCCCGGGGGGTCATCACCATTGGCGGACTCCCTGGTGGGACCCCAACTGCTGGATGCAAAGTAGGTATGGGAGGGGGTGGGAGTGTAGGGCTTTCATGGGGTCGCGGTGTGGGGATCTTGACAGAGGAGGAAGAGGAGGATGGAGAGCAAAGGGCATCTGAGGACGAGGTGGTAGATGAAGTGCAAGGAGCTGAAGAGTTGGGGGGCCCTCCAGGTGAGGGAGCTTTACGGCGAATGTCCGATAAAGGTGTTCCCCAGGATTCAGGAGTGAGCAACTGTAAACCGCCACTACACTCTGCCTTACCCTCACCTCCAACCCCATGTCCTGGGTTACAGAGCGCTCCAGGCAGCGCTGCTTGTGTTTCCTTGTAAAAAATGTCCATCTTATATTGGTTCAGGCATTTGGCACTGCAGAACTGCAGCCGTCGTTCACCAGCCCCAAAGTCAAGATACTCCTTAGTGTGGCGGATGTGCTTGCACCAGTCACACACCTATAACAAAAAGCACACATATTACGCAGACTTTATCACCTTTCTTTAAAAAGACGATTTGAATTAGGTCGCATTCTCCTTTGAAGTACCCTGTTAAGCGAAGACAGAATCTGAACCATCTGGAGATGCGCATATAATAAAAGAAAATGATGCTTCACAGAAAAGACTTAACTTTGACTAGAGTACATGCTTTTGTACAGGAGGGACGCCTAGGAATTGTGCCATTCATTGTGTACTGTCTGTGTGTAATTATATATCAATTAGAGCTGTCAAATTTATCGCGTAATGGGCGGTAATTAATTTTTTAAAATTAATCACGTTAAAATATTTGACCCATTTAACGCATGCGCGGATTGAGCCGCTCATGCATTGCCTCAGATTACAATGACGCCGTCTTTTGCCCATTGAAAGCTACGAAGCAGAGAAATGCAATTGGACACAGGCGTTCATTGGACCGCGGTGTCTATTTGCATAAGCTTTGGTAACTCTTTCACAACAAACATAACTATTGTGGTGAGCGACGTGGGGAAAAATGATAGCAGATGATCTTTTTCCTAACACGCTGTATTGAACACAATGCTGAACATATACCATTTGAGCCACCACTGACAGTCATGGTGGTCCAAATTCCCATCACGCATTTGGGCGGAACAGTTAAGTCACTACAGTATCATTTAGTGAAAGCACAACAAAAATAATATTCCTGGCTCTCAAAAAATAATGTTCACAAAAAGAAAAGCACTTAATGCAAAGAGAACTGGCATTCCCAATCAAAATAGCTATGCAAAATACACATAAAACTTACTCAGACTTTGCCTTGGCTAGATCTCTAATTAATTAAAAACTCGCCATTGACACCTTGTGGTGAATTTCAATCACTACCTTATGTAGTGCAAGTGTGGAAGAACGGCAGGGAGCCCATGTGAGGTCCCGCTCGGCGACGTCAACAATGGCGAGCTATTAGTTTATTTTTTCATTGAAAATTTTACAAATTTTATTAAAACGAAAACATTAAGATGGGTTTTAATTAGGGTTGTTCCGATAATGTTTTTTGCTCCCGATCCGATCCCGATCGTTGTAGTTTGAGTATCTGCCGATCCCGATATTTCCCGATCCGATTGCTTTTTTTCTTTTTGCTCCCGATTCAATTCCAATCATTCCCGATAATTTTTCCCGATCATATACATTTTGGCAATGCATTAAGAAAAAAATGAATGAAACTCGGACAAATATATACATTCAACATACAGTACATAAGTACTGTATTTGTTTATTATGACAATAAATCCTCAAGATGGCATTTACATTATTAACATTCTTTCTGTGAGAGGGATCCACGGATAGAAAGACTTGTGACTTTGTATATTGTGACTAAATATTGTCATCTAGTGTATTTGTTGCACTTTCAGTAAATGATACTGTAGCCATGCCCAAATGCATGATGGGAAGTGGAACCATGACTCTGCGTAGTGCTACCAATTGATATATCTTCTCTGCGTTGGGAAATAACATAAAGTGTTAAGAAAAAGATTGGTACCTTGCTTCCCCACACTGCTTTCCATGATATTTCTAATCACAGGGAGAGGGATTGTAAGGCTTTCGCTAATTAAAAAAAGGCTCCAAAGGCTGCTAAAATTCACTCTACTCATTTTACGCTGCCTTTTATCTCTCTATATGGGTAAAACGGCGCCATTACAGATTGAGCGCGACAATGCGTGAGTGAGTCGTGCAGCGCATGCATTAATTGCGTTAAATATTTTAACGTGATACATTTTTTAAAAAATTGATTACCGCCGTTATTGGGATAAATTTGATAACCCTACCTTAAGCCTAAACTAAAGACTCTGGATGAGTGTAACATATTATGTCTGTAACTTTAAATACAATTAGAAAACGATTTAATTAAAATATATATATATTAAAAAAAGGCATGGACGATATTTTTTTGCCGATTCCGATACTTTGAAAATGACGTGATCAGTCGATCGGGACATCTCTAGTTTTAATATAAAATTACTATAACTTGTACTCACATTTATCTTTTAAGAACTAAAAGTCTTTCTATCCGTGGATCCCATTAACAGAAAGAACGTTAATAATGTTAATGCCATCTTGTAGATTTGTTATAATAAACAATACAGTACTTATGTACAGTATGTTGAATGTAAATATCCATCTTGTCTTATCTTTCCATTCCTACAATAATTTACAGAAAAATATGGCAAATTTTAGAGATGGTTTGAATTGCGATTAATTACGATCAATTAATTTTTAAGCTGTGATTAACTCGATTAAAAATTTTAATCGTTTGACAGCCCTAATATCAATATGAGTATGACGTTAGACATGCACATATTAACAATGTCTACGACACTGTTTGCAGCCAAAAAGGACACTTATGCCCCTTTCGCACTGAAACTAGTGGGTCAACGCGCGTTTTTTCTAAGCCGATGCAACCCACTAGCAATTGGCATTTGGCACCTTTCACATTGACAAAAAAAAAAAGCCGTGTCTTTTATTTTTTTTCCCACCCGTCTAACCCCTCACCCTTCCTCAGCCGTGCGTAAGATTACGTGACGTCACCACGCTAAGATGCGCGTCGACAAGTGCTACCGAATTCATTCAGTTCAAGGAAGTAAACAATGCAGAGCAACATGGAAGCCTCCTTTCCATTTATGTTCTCTGTTTTCATGCTTTTTACTGCCCTCAAAATGGTCGAAATGCAGCAAAGGATCAACACTCTGCTTGTGCTGAGGCAACGTAGGTGACGTGAATTTTGGTTTGAAATTGAAAGGAGTCGTGTAAGTCACAGAAGGAGGAGAAGAGCTTTTGTTTCATCTGTTACGGCTATTGCTAACGCTGCTACACCGACTGTTCGCCGTAAGTGGATCCGGGCTAGAGCACATGGTTTTTGGTCTACAATTGAGCATTTTGGTGAGGAGCAGTGGAAGGCGCACTTTCGTATGACCCGGGAAACATTTGACAAAACATAACAGTTGTTATGACGCATCACGTAAGAGCCTACGTCACCACGTAGATTAGAGTGTTGACTGTTGACCCGGGGTTTTGCTTTCACACTGCATGACGATCAGAGCCGAGGTGATTTTAACGCGGGTCGCTTGGCGGGTTGATTGACAACGGTCGCGGCGGGTCGCTGCACCTTTCCCACTGTCATCAAAAGCCGATTATTAGTGGGTTGACATGGGTTTTTTGGCCAGTGGGAAAGGGGTATTACAAGCAAGCACAGGTCACTTTAAGACAGTGCTTCTCAATTATTTTCTGTTACGCCCCCCCAAGGAAGACGTAAATGTTTCGCGCCCCCCCCCCCAACTCTCTGCCGCCACTGTAAATAGTATCATTCGTCTATATTACTATTATAAGTACGCCTCAGCCTAACATTGTGTCCTTTTTTTTCTATTAAAGAAAAAAAATAACATAGATCAACTTATAATAAAGTGTTAACTTTTTTAACATTGTGTTGCTTGTAACAGAAAAGACTTAACGCGCATCAATTTGCCTGAAGTTAAAAAAAAAAAAAAAAAAAAAGTCACATCCAAACTGTAAAAATACACTCAAGGTACATTTTTGACCATTTGATACTGAAAAATAAAATGTAATAAAATCAGTAAATAATAACAAATTCAAATTGATTAGAAACATTTACTCTTCCGGACAACATGCCAAAAAATTTGACCGAAAAAAAAACAAAACTGAATAGAAGGGGGGAAAAAGTCTTTGGACAGAAGGAAAGTTTTTATTTTCGCTGATTCACCACAGTGCTCACTGGTTTACTGATATAACACTGACAAAGCGGGACGATTGTGACAATTGGCAATATTCGGCACATTTTCGCTGAAAAACAATCAAGCGGCTTATCAATGAGATTGAGGTCTAATGTCTTCAAGTGGCGTCTTAACTGATTTGGCTTCTCCGCTATAATCATTTTTAGACTCAGTAAACAGTGGTCTTTCCTCATTTCCCACTATATTAAAAGTCAAAGGCAAACGGCCCGAAAAAAGCGCATTCTCGGCGGCCGAGGGAGAACCGTAGGTGAGGGCGGTGGTCGTGACGATCCCAAGCCGAAAACGGCACTTCTCGGCCGGACACGTAAGAACCGAAGAAGGTCGCTGCGTGAGTCCAGCTCTGCATGAGTCTCTTCCGTGTGCTCTTGCTTACTTCAAAAATACTGCACGCACTTTGAAAATGAGAGCGCCACTGCCACCCACGGAGTGGATGTGCAAGTACACTTTATTCTAGTACGGCAAAAAAAAAAAAAAAAAAAAAAAGCATGTTCCCCGAGGTCACTCGCGCCCCCCCTGGGGGGGCGCGCCCCACCATTTGAGAAGTACTGCTTTAAGAAAAAGATCCTTAACTGAGACAAAACCACAAATACCAAGATAACCGTAAGGGGGACGGACATGTCAGTAAAAATGAAAATGTAAACGTTGAACAGTTTTCCTCACCACAAAGTCTGTTTTGACACAAATGATAACTAGACGCTGTTGTATTTGCAAATAGAGTACGTTCAATGTATTATTTGCCCAAAACTGACTGTACCCTTCCCTCTGTTGTGGGCTCGCCAAAAGAAATGGCGCATTAAAACAGGTACAGGTAGGGTGGGGCGAGTACATACATTTTTAAAAGTGTACTGACATTTTGAGAACTTCACCGGACTTGCAAACCACTTGATATATTGTATACACCTACAGTCACGTTTTGAGACACTTCATCATATAATGTGTCTCAAAACGTTTGACCGCAGGTGCACAGTAGAAGTGTACCAAGTTAGAAAAAAATAACATTGAGTAATGAAATGATAGAATGATGAAATATAATACACCCAATCTACATATGAAACTGCTGCCATCCCAAGGGATTAATAAAGTGTATTGAATTGAATTGAATTGAATTGAATTGAATTGAATTGAATTGAATTGAATTGAATTGAATTGAATTGAATTGGCCGCCTAGTTGGCAACATTGCAGTCACATCAAATAGCTCTTTGGTCACTTCCATTGTCTACAATTGTGTACACCAAGATAACACAACAGGGGCCAGTCAGAGACTATGAACGGGTCAGATGTGGCCCTGGGCTGTATTTTATCCAAGTAAAATGTAAAATTATAATAAACCAGAGCTAGGAAAAGTTCAGTACGACCCATGGCCAACAACAGACCTCATCGATCAGCAATCAGTCTGTCACAACAGTATTTTTACTTTCTATAAAGTATTAACTATGATATCAGAGCAATTGTTTTCAATCAAACCTATTAAAGCAATACTAGGCCACTTTTCAGTTTTGGTCGATTTTAGCGATTCCAGTGGACAAAAGCGGTAGTGTTTTCTGTTAAGGAAGACTGCGTTTCCCATAAGGACCAACGCACAACCGCACAGTGTCGTAAAATCATGATCTCCCTGTCGCCTGCAGATGGATTAATCAACATTTCTGTTTCCAGCAGCTGTATGAAGGATGAATGGCAATATGGTAATGATTCCAGTTGTGGCTAAAAATTAGCATCTGACGGTTAGCAACCGTCAACTTGTCAGCTATGACGAGTTCGGTTTGGGACGTCACATTAGCGAGTGAAAGCCGGGCCAATGTTTATTCTTGAGTTTCCTGGTAGCCTCCCTTTTTTTTCCCATCTCGGACAAAACTTTTTGTCTCTTTTGTTGCTCTGCCATCTTTGCAGAATTTGCGCAAAAGCGTTCGCATCGACTTCCGTCTTTATAATAAATGGAGTGGCATGACGTAAAGCAGTCAGCACATTTGTAGGATTTTTTTTTTTTTTTTTGTGGCAGGGTTCCTGCCACCTTCCACAAAGTTAATTAGTGCTGGTGAAAGCGATACAGAGCTCCTCAAGATATAAATCAGTAAATTAAAAAGTGTCATTCAACTAGTTGTCAGTCAACATATTATCACAAATGTTATGTAAATATTTTATGAAGGTTGAAAAGTTACCTAGTGTTGCTTTAAGAGGACGTACAGTATGACTTAAGTTTTGGTCAATTTCAGATAGTATTGTTGATTATTTTTAATTGAAAGCTTCTCAGTGCAACGTTATTGTCCTTGTTCCTAACCCTTGAATAACGTGCTGCTCAGTGTCATCGCTAGTATGCACCTTTCCGGAAACAAATAAAGCACATTTTTCTTGAGGAAGAAAATGAATGTGACCCTGGTGGAGCATATAGCAGTGGGCGAGACCCAAACACAGTGTTACTTGTTAGGCCACACACAGCTCACTCTGTCAGCTCTCGGAGGAGTGGCCGGTCCTTGCTGGAGATAATTAAGGCATTAATCAGTTGTCAGACCCCTCAACGACAACCATCCATCACACACATCCTTTAGATCCCTGGGTGCTGAATGTTAATAAGCAGGAGGATGCAAATGGGTGGTGGAAAAACTATTTTAGCCCACTGCATAGCAACAATGGTTTACTTGGCTCAATACTCTTTGGCAACAGCGAAGAGGGAGAAAAGGACAGGATCTGCCGAATGAATAGTAACTCAATTGAAAATTCGCCTCAGCCTAATAAGTAAAATGCCTTTTTATGAATACCTCCTGCTTTGTTTAAGCCTCTATTATTTGTTTGGTTTGTGAATTTATTCCAACAAAAAGAATATTATTCCAAAAATTGTGAGTTTTCCCACTGGAACAAATTTTATTGGATAGCGATTATGCATCAAGTTCATTAAGAGAGGTGTTTTCCAAAAAGGACAAAATGAAAAAAATATATTTTAGTGAGGATCACTCAATACTCAAGAACCATGGTAAAATAGTGGAGTTAATAAGTGCTACAAAAAAAAAAAAAAAAAAAGATGTCTAAAATTGAACTAAACTAAATGCCCATTTACTCCTGGTTAACGCAATGAACCATGACTAAGTTTACATCAAAAAGGCCATCTACGTGCATTTAATGTAATGTAATGTAAGAAATTTTGAATTATGAATGTGTTAAAATGTTTCTTCACTCAGAAATACAGATGGAGAGCACTTAACGACTGTGTTCTGTGAGTGAAACTTCACTGCACATTAGGCTAATGGAGTTGTGCTCTTCACATCCTGCACACAGATGTTTGCAGTTGAATTTAATTATGGTCATTTATTTCCACTGTGGCCAAGGAACAGACTTTGGTGACGTGGTTTACCTATCTGCAGTACTGCAATAATCACACTTTCGCCCGTCCCTCATATCAGCCAATCTTCATCTGTATACCATCTGACCTAGTGACGAGACCTATTGACTAGTCTGGAGTTCCCAAAGACTCCAGTGAAGCGATGATAGTGAATTCTCTCTGAACTCTCTGCTGCATTTAATACTGTTGATCGTCACATCGTCCTTCACCGCCTCCAACACGATATAGGTATCTCTGGCACTGCCCTTCAATGGTTTAATTCATACCTTAATGGGAAGGCCCGAGTTTGTAGCCCGGGGGATGTTAAATCCTGCCCTAACACTGTTATCTGTGGAGTCCCCCAGGGCTCTGTGCTCGGTCCAACCCTCTTCACCATTTACATTCTACCCCTCGGTTGTGTCGTCAGCAGGCATGGAATACAATTCCATTGTTATGCTGACGACACACAACTATGGGGCAGTTTACATGGCGACTCTGAGACACAAAGACGCAATGACTGAGTTGCAGACTCGCCTCGCGTGCATATGGTGTCGGCGAAGACGAAAAATTCTGAATCCTGCCTCCAAAGTGGAAGAAGAGGGGGGCTTCCTCGGCATGCATATCAAAGGCTCCCCCGGCGCGAGACCGCGCCATTAACGTCAGCACTCGTACACAACACATTGGGCATGCGCAGCGGTGCTACTAAACATTAAAAACAGCAAATATGGCGGAATTTCGGCTTTAATTTACTGTTTTAATAATATTTTCAAATTAAATATGTTGAATGTTTAAATTTTTGTGCCTTTTTAAACAAAAGAAAAATGCCATTTCTTCGAGTGGGCGGGCATATTTATTTCTGGGCTGAGGGAGCTTGGTGGGGTCAAAGTGCATCATTCTCTGTCGCCCTGTAAATCTGCACTGCCCCCTAGGGCCTGGCATGAATACTACATCGTTTTCATGCAGAATTGCGACATTGTTCAAATGGAGACGCAAATGCAAATTTGAAATTTTTCGTATTCTCGGAGAGTTTAAACGGCCCCTATATTTCAAGGTCACTCCGTCCTCCACCCCCTCCTCCTCTGTTTCTCAACTTGACTCCTGCCTGGAGGAGATAAAAGCTTGGATGAGCGAAAACTTCTTGCAGCTGAACAGCTCCAAAACAAAGCTATTAACATTTGTACCCTTCACCAGCTCAGTTCCGCGCCCATTTCCTCAGTCTCCTTTTTCGGGCACAAATTTTCCTTCTCCCCTTCTGTGACTAATTTGGGAGTCAGGTTTGACCCCCATCTTAGCTTTAACAACCACATCAATTGTATTTGCAAAACCTCCTTCTTTCACCTCCGCAATATTGCCAAACTCCGGCCATCTCTCTCCCGTACTGCTGCAGACAGACTCGTGCATGCCTTTATCTCCTCCAGGTTGGACTATTGTAACGCACTCCTCATCGGGATCCCTGGCAAGAGCCTACAAAGGCTCCAGTATGTCCAAAACAGCGCTGCCAGGGTCCTGATGAGGGTGCGTAAACATGAGCACATCACCCCCATCCTTCACACCCTACACTGGCTCCCTGTTCACCTCCGTATTGAATTTAAAATCCTCCTTCACACCCATCACTGTCTACACGGTGTTGCCCCCACCTACCTCACCGAACTCCTCACACCAAATACTTCAGCCAGAACCCGGTCAGGCCCACTGCACCATCTACTCCCGCCTAGGACTCTGCTCAAGACTATGGGCGACAGGGCCTTTGCAGCTGCTGCTCCACGTCTGTGGAACGCCCTCCCAGACCACCTCAGAGCCCCACAGACAGTAGATGCATTTAAAAAATTACTAAAAACTTACCTTTTTCAAAAAGCTTACTCTGGCTAATTTTATCTGATTACCGTATTTTCAGACTACAAGTCGCACCTGAGTATAAGTCGCAACAGCCCTAAAATGCACAACGAAGAGAAAAAAAACATATATAAGTCGCACAGAGGTATAAGTCGCATTTTGGGGGGAAATTTACTTGATAAAATCCAACACATAGAACAGATATGTCATCTTGAAAGGCAGTTTAAAATAAAAATACAATAGAGAACAACATGCTGAATAAGTGTACAGTATGATCATGTTACATGATGCATGAACAACGAAATGCGAATGTACTGTCCTCACCAGAACGCTACGGCTCGGTCGTGGCTATACAGCGAGCTAAACTCCCAAATGACGATGCTGGACGTCCGTAGAATTTGCTGAATCAGTTTCGTCCTCGATACCAAACAGGTTTGCATCAATGTAAATAAATGATAATTAGGTGCTACTACAGCAATGACGCAAACGGTTGGCATGTCTTCGCTAGCATTAGCACATCGTTCAAATAACACAACTGGCTCTCAGTGTCCAATCGCGGGTGGGAAACAAACAACAACAACAACAGAAAAGATGATACACACAGGCGTTGCCTCTGTAGAGATATTTTAAAAGCAGTGTTTCTTTTAACAGCCGTGTTTCTCTCTCGCTAGCTCGCCCACTCACGCAGAGCTGCGTAGCTGTCCGTCTTCTTCTTGCGTGTGAGCGCTCTTCTTCACGTAAACAAGTGTGAGTGCGCCCCCACGTGGGCGTGAAAGCGCCACAAACTATAAGCATGCATTTCAATATAAAAAAGTCAATAATACAATTGAACACACATTGCCAAAGGCAGAACACGAACGTGGCCAAAGCAATTAAGAGTTATTCAGATAACTATAGCATAAAGAACATGCTAACAAGTTTACCAAACCATCAGTGTCACTCAAAAACACCAAAATAACATGTGAAATGATATCATAATGTGTTAATAATTTCCCACATAAGTCGCTCCTGAGTATAATGGGCAGTTTACATGGCGACTCTGCGACACAAAGACGCAATGACTGAGTTGCGGACTCGCCTCGCGTGCATATGGTGCCAGCGAAGACAGAAGGCAAAAACGAAAAATTCTGAATCCTGCCTCCAAAGTGAAAGAATCCGGTTGTGGGGGGTTGAGGGGGGCTTCCTCGGCATGCATATCAAAGGCTCCTGCCGCGCGAGACCGCGCTGTTAACGTCAGCACTCGTAGACGTCACATTGGGCGTGTGCAGCGCCGCTACTAAACATTAAAAACAGCAAATATGGCGGAATGTCAGCTTTAATTTACTGTTTTAATAATATTTTTAAATTAAATATGTTGAACGTTTCAATTTATTTGCCTTTTTGAACAAAAGAAAAATGACATCGCTTCGAATGGGCGGGCATATTTTTTTCCGGGCTGAGGGAGCTTGATGGGGTCAAAGTGCATCATTCTCTGTCGCCCGGTAAATCTGCTCTGCCCCCTAGGGCTTGGCATGAATACTACATCGTTTTCATGCTGAATTGCGACATTGTTCAAATGGAGACGCAAATGCAAATGCAAATTTGAAATTGTTCGTATTCTCAGAGAGTCACCATGTAAACGGCCCCTAAGTCGCACCCCCAGCCAAACTATGAAAAAAAACTATGACTCATTGTCCGAAAAATACGGTATCTTTCTTTTATCTGATTTGTATCTGATTTGATCTGTTTCTGTGTGTTTTTGCTTTTACTCTTTTATTGTTAGTCTTTTTATTTTTTATTTTTTTTACATGGTAATGAGCACTTTGAGATGTGTTTTTCAAATAAAGTGCGTTATAAATAAAATGTATTATTCTTATTCTTATTAATTCAAGAGCTTAGATGTTAGCATACTTTTGACAAGTTAAAGACGATAAATATTTCACAAGGCAATTAGACCCTGACCAACAGGTTGCAAGGGAAGATGAAGAGGTTTCGCACATGAAATATCAAGAAAACATTGTTGATTTGAAACAAGATTGTTGATGAAGTGGGGAAAGAAGTCAGAGAAGAGAAATGTGCAGAGGCCAAAAAGGCCAAAGACCTGACGACAGAGAATATATACTTTAGTTATTTTATTAGTTTAATTCAGCAGATGCCAACATCCCCGACAACTTGATTTGCCATTTTGCCTCTAGTAAATGTGCATTTTTAACAGTAATTGTAGCTGCCAACCATGTGATGTTGACAGTTATAGTTTGGTGAATGTATTTTTTTTTTCAATTACCTTCACAATTTCCCTTGTAGTTTTTTTTAGGGCATGTTGTAAGTCACAACGAAGACAAAATGGATGACTATTTCCTTCCAAAATAATATTCTATAACAGTTTCCTGACTTAACTGTAGTCTACAACCGTATCAATTAGATTAATTGATTTAATCGATTAGTTGTTGCAGCCTTATTAAAAAGACAGCAAGATGTCCGAAACTTGGCAAAAATGTGAATTGTTGTTTTCGAAAGTAAAAGCAGATGTTTGTCCTACTTTGACTTACAACAGAGAAGTTATTTACAGTATATAATTTCAAGAATTTAGACAAGTTCAAGGTGAAGAAAGTCCTTAACGATTAATTGGTTATCAAAATAGTTGGCGATTAATTTCCTTATCGATTAGTTGTCGATTAATCGACTAATTGTTGCACCTCTAAAATGTAACAAATATAGATTCACGTTCATAGGTTTATAGGTTCAATAGCTTTATGAACATTTCTATTCTGTTATAGCATAGATATTTTTTTTTTATCTGAAACTTAAAAAAAAAAAAATCTGTATCTCACTTCATGTAAATTCACTATGGTACTTTTCATCATAGAAAATTAAATGATTATTTCTAGACTTCCCTTCGCATACTTTTTTTCTTTATTGAGCATGGATATATTATTTACCCGTTTTGGCAACAGTTAACATTTATAATGTACAATACACCGTGTATAAATATTATAATAAGTTTCACATGGGCTCAAGAGTCAAGTCATTTGTCTGAGCATCGAAGAACTATGAAAACTCATTTGCACCAGTTTTTTTTTTTTTTTAACAGGTAATCAGTTATCTACAACTCTCTTTGCATAATATAGAAGCACATTTGAAGAAATACTGTAGCACTCTCATGCTTATAAGCCGCTTATCTACTTCTCCTTTCGGCTTTTCCTTTACGATTGCCACAGGAAAAAAAACTTGTCTCATTGAAGGGCCTATTTATTTAATTACTGGTGCACGATAATTATTGGTCCGATGATAGGAATTATGACGTCATCCCGATAATCCAATAACATTAATAGGACCGTAATATGTACTGTGCTGGCTTTACAGTTTACACACTAGTATGGGAAAGCAGTTGCTTCCCACCTGCTGGTCAGAATAATTTGCTGCATCTATTTTTTGTAACAGTAGTTTGGTTCATTCACTTCCACATTGCGGTGTCTAGCGGTAGCATTGACAATCGTGAATGCTTTCTGTTCCGTTTCCGCCTCGGAAATGTATGTCTGTAAGTATTTTATGTTTACTATAAAATGTGGATGTGCTACATATGTTTACTTTTGTGGTGAAGGGTCATATGTACAGAACTGAATAAGTTGATGTGTTATAGAAGCCAGCCAATGCTTTAGTAGCTCAAGCTAGTGTACTATGCTATACATGTAAATGGTAAATGGACAGTACTTCTATAGCGCATTTATCTGCATGGTTACCATGCCCATAGCGCTTTACATTAATAGTTGTGTATACAAGTGTATTGTGCAGTTTGTTGTATATTGAGTATTGCATATCTGTATTTTTCTGTTGTACTTTCACAATATTAAGATGAGTGTCTTCCCATAAAAGCAAGAAAAGACCAAGTCTTGTGGTGTATGGAAGTGCATTCATTTTTAGCTGGCTGTCGGGCAGTGCAGAAGTGAAACACACTGGTTTGTTCATGTCATTACGAAAAATTTGGTGAGATCAAAGGCAAATCTATGTTGAATCCGCCACTAGTATTTATTTATTTTTTTGGAAACCTCCAGGTGTTCAAAAACTCAGGTTATACATTTAAAAAATTATATATCTATTATCGGTTATCGATATCGGTATCGGCTTTGAGGAGCAGGAAGTTATTGATATCGGTATCGGTTTCAAAAAATGGCTATCGTGCACCCCTATATTTAATAATAGAGGAAATGCTTCAAAAAGTACACACTTGTGTTTTAAGAAGCATTAAACAGACTTTGCAGGATCCCTTTCGTCAACTTTTCACCAGTGTTACATTTTTGGTACAAACATTAACAGCATATCCCTCCACAGTAAAGAAAGGTATTTTTGATCATTTTATCTATGTGGTATAACAAATAATATATTGTCTTAATTCCTGGGTGAAACTCATTGTAATTGTTTTAATTAATTTAAAAAAAAAAAAAAAAGCAACCTTTGAATAAAACGTTTACATTTTCTTTCAGTGTAGTTCTTTACAGTGTTGTCAGTAACACATTACTGTAATCTGATTACTTTCTTTCAGTAACAAGCAATCTAACGCGTTACTATTTTGTTGTTGCCTCATACTGTATGTAGAATGAAGAATACTGTAGTCATGTACGAAGAGCATTTGAATAGAAAATACTGCTCTTGAGTTTGGGAGTGATATCACATCTCACGTTTTCTCATCGGAAAAAAAAAAGGGTCACGTTTATTGCCATGCTGTGTGCGCGCCGTCTGCCACGGCGGTCAACAACATAGCCTGGCTGCCTTGTCAGAATATACCACAAACGGCTGTATTTACTCAATGGAAATACAGCCATTACTTCGCATTACTGTCCAGTAAAGATGACATATCTCCGTGTGTTGCAAACTCTGCGCTGACTCGGACAGACTGTCGACCGCTAAAAACACGACATCCAATTCAACAAGGAAGCACTCGGAATTAAAGCACAACGCGAAAAAAAGCGAAACAAAGCCGACAGGTAACGAGACAGCCAGCACTTCTACAGTTTGTAACCAGCCTTTATAATATGTGTAATTATGTACATTTGATAGTTAGAGTTTGTAATCATAGGCGGAGTTTTACATTTGTGGGACGGGGGGGGGAGCATGTTGAAGACTGAAACAAAAGCCAAAAGTTTGGACACACTTCATCATTTTTGTGTTTTATATATTTTCACTACTATTGTAAATTGTCACTGAAGACATCAAAACTATGAACGCACATGTGGAATGGGAAAAAAAAGTGAAATAACTGAAAATAGGTTTTGTTTTCAACATTCTTCAAAGTATCCACCTTTAAGTTGTCGCCAAACTTTTGGCCAATACTGTGTATATATATACACATCTTGACACTGTTCGAGTTCAATCAACTGTTCAAGTTGTTGTTGGTAGCGTTTGAAAGCTTAAGTTTAAAGAAATTCTAAATATCCATCTTGCCTCCTCTGGTGTAGTTTTGGCTAAGCAAAGCAAAGGATAGTCTCCAAGATGCTAGTCACATGATCTGTTCGAAAAATGATTTTGACCCATTATGAAAACTGTACGTTGTAGGATTTTTGTTCATTTCATTAAATTTTGATGTTTGTTTTATTGCTTTATAACTTTTATAGATAACATTTTAACGGCTCGGTCTTTATTTCAAAGGGGAAGTTCAGAATTTTTTACATTAGGCTTAATCTTGGAGTTAGTTGATTTGAACAGATTTCGTGCAGTTTGTCAGTTATTTGTTAGTTTTAGGGCTCCGGAATGGCTAAGCTAAGGCGAGTCAATGGTGGTTGAAATCAAGTCCATCGACTAATTAAACCCCCGCTAACTCAAAGATTAAGCCTTATGTGAAAAACTCAATTACACGCAATGACATTTTTCTGTTATTTTTATGTTGAGGCAGCAAAAGGAGAAAAATTGGTGAAACGATAATAAAGTAATCAGCAAAGGAACTAGATTACTTTTTTGAGGTGTAATCAGTAATAAGTAATTAAATTAATTTTATAAGTAATCCGTGACAACACTGGTTGTTTATCACGTTCCCTAAATGCATGTGTATCGTTTTCTTTAATTTTCCTTTTTTTTTATTAGATGTCAATGCCTAAAAACATGATACCTGAATTAGAGATGTCCCGATCCGATATTTGGATTGGATCGGACGCCGATATGGGCAAAAAAATGCGCATCGGTATCGGATCGGCCAACAAGGAAAAATTCCAATCCATTTTTTTTCAAAGTCCGGTCCGGGTTTTTCAGCGCACCGATTTACTAATCCATTCCAGTTTTTGCTTCGGTTTCCCTAAAATCCGGTCCGCATTTTACGGCACACCTTCAACACACTACTTTTACATTACCGTCTCCCAATTTACCGAGAGACTTTATCGGTAAAAATGTCAGCTGTGTGGGATCATTTCACCTTAAAAGACAACAAAGACGAAGAGGCAGAGTTCAACATAAGCCACAATAAAGTCAAGCGTGGTGGTAAAGCTGTAAGAAGTTTTAATACAACCAACCTAATCAAACATTTAGCGAAATACCACCACAAACAATATAAGAAGTATGTTAAGAAAACCGAAGACAAAAAGAAAGGTCCTACACAACTAACACTGGCAGAAACTTTTGCTATGCGTGACAAACTGGCACTCGACAGTCCCACAGCCCAGGGAATAACAAGAGTCATTGCCGAAGAATTCATTCTGGATGACAAGCCATTATCTCTCGTGAGTAAAGACGCACCATCCAACACGTAGAACCACGGTACAACATGCCCAGCCGTCATTACATCCTTGAGTGATTCGGTCGTGGAAGATTCGAGAACGATTCAAAAACAAAGTGGAACTAATACACAGCGCGGTCATCGGGACGCAATGAGAAACGGACCACATTGCGTCCCGAGAGTAAACATCATGCTTGTCATAGACCCGGGTATTGCCAATGCTCAACTCACGGCTTTAGCTCAACTCATGCCGCTGGATAAAAAACACAAGAACACCTGACTGCTGCTGACAGCCGCTACAAACTACGTCAACATCGTTTTACTTTAGATAATAGACATCATATGTATATAGAACTAGATGCAAAATGACAGACTCGACGGCGTGAGCAACATTGAAGTATTGAAAACTAGTTGCGTTAGTAAACAGCCGCCATCTTAAAGCAGGAGACTTCCTTAGTAGGCTGTTGTGAACCTTCCAGGCGAACCTAATTCACTTTTTATCTAAAATACTCCTAAATCGGTAAAATCTTGACTTGAATCTATCTTCAAAACAGTTTTAAAACTTTCACATGTCGAAAGTAGACAGAAGGGAAATTATGGAATAACAGGAGCAATTTTAACAACTTTAACAGTTGATTCGCAAAATTAAATGAATTGAATGTAGTTTAAAGCTGCTGATACAGAATGGGGACTTGAGTATTTTATTTACTGTTTTAAAACGTTAACTAATGCACGAAACATTAAAAGCATCTAATAGCTTGGGGGGTTTGTGGGATTTTTCACTGAGGTTGTTTGTGTGTTTTGCTTTTTTAAGACAGTATACAATATTATTTGCACGTTTTACTGACTGACTATGCCATTTCTGTTTGTTATTTATAATGTTTTGTGTTTGTCACTGAATAATCAGGTCAGTTTCTTGTTACCAACCGTTGTGTGTTATTCAAACTCACCTAATTCAGCTGACTAGTTGTTATCAAGAGTACTAAAACCTTTTTTCAACATGAGTCTGACAACTAAGTAAGGCTAAATAACTTTAAACTTTAACTATGCCTGTCAACAATAACGCGTTAACGACCATGATTAATCTGGAAATATTAACGCATTAAAAAAAAATAACGCAATTTACCGCTCACACTAAGTTTGGCCACAACTGCCTCCCGTAGTCCCACACGGTGATGTTTACATTCTCTGCGCGGCAATGCAGGACAAAATGCAGCCAGCCATGATGAGTGAGGATGATGACCCAGGACTGCGCCATCGCAAATTCTGTTTTAAAAAGCTGCCAAATGGAAATCTGGATAAAACAAAAGTTGTGTGCACATACTGCTGTGATGAACTGTCCTTCCATTGAAGCACAACTAGCCTAAAGTACCACCTTCGGGCAAAGCCTATCTTCACTAGTGTTAGCAATGACGCTAACACCGCAAACACAAGCTGCAGTCATCTAGCTACACTGGCAGAGTGCGGACTCGGACGTGTCAACAAAAGGACAACAAGTAGGTTGACTACTGCTATCGCTCGATGGGTAGCCAGAGACTGTAGACCCATTAACATAGTCGAAGACAAGGGCCTTGAAGTTCCCATCCCGATATCATCGGGCGACCCAACATACGGAACACCTTCACGGGCAACTATTGCCACAAAAATTCATGAACTTTTTGAAAATGAAAAGGCAACGAAGGTGGAGCAACTAGCCAGAGTTACGTTTGTTGCACTGACAGGAGACCACTGGACCAAAAAAAAAAGGGTATGACTGGCTAACTTAAGCAGTATTTCTAAACACCTTTACACACATTTTAGTGTAATGTTTTTCAGTTAAGTGTGTGAAAATTGACAAATTATATATATTTTTTTTAAATCTCACACAGGTTTCAAGCCATTTAGTGTAAAACTGCAAATGCTGCATTTATTTGTGTGAAATGTTGAATTTAACAGACAAGTTGTTTACATATTTTTTGAAACACTAGCTATTATTACTGTATTGTGCTTGTCTGCTCTTTAAGTTGGCAGTTAATTTTGGGCAACATGCCAAACGGTACTTGAGCCACATTGTTAGTCTGAGGCACTTTAATCTGTGAAACTCTTTTCTGTATAATACTGACAATTTATTTTATAGGAGCTGAGTTGTTAAATAAACATTTTAAACTATTTGGTTAAGTATTAATTCATTCATACATCATACATTTCATCTGAAAACAAATTTTAAGTCAATTATAGTATTTTCCTAGATTTTTTTTTCCTGAAGAGCAACTTTATTCATCCCGAGGGAAATGTGATTAATCATGATTAATCACACAGTTGACATATGATTAACTAGATTAAATTTTTTAATCATTTGACAGCACTAACTTCAACACATGCTCAGATAGGCCGGTATCGGTATCGGCCAGTATCGGTATCGGATCGGAAGTGCAAAACAATATCGGTATCGGATCGGAAGTGCAAAAACCTGGATCGGGACATCCCTAACCTGAATCCCATTTACTCTAGCTCTTGATGGTTCATTTGTATTTATTCTTATATCAGCTGTATGAAAAATGACCGCAAAGTTATGTTATCGGATATTCACTTTTTTGACCCAAGTGAGAAGGGTTGATGACGAACACTTGTTGTCCTGAAAACTGATGGAAAACATTTCCACCTGTTATTACTCAAATTACAGATTCAAAACATTCCCAACCAAAGTCATTTAAAATGATGTAAAAGGAAAAAACAAATTAAAAAATGAATGAATTTGAGAAGAAACCACAAAAAAATTTGAAATATACAGTAACATGTATACAACAATTAGACAATAAATGATTTAGTGCCTCCAGTGTCTATGTATTTGTAATTATCCCAATACTAACATACAATGCATTATAAATTCATCTGAATTTAAATTCAAAAGCTCATTGCCTTCAACCTAGCTTTTGCTTTGCCTATGGTCCGTGCTGAAATGAGATTGTAAAATAAAAGTAGCTTTATTCAACCTTTAAAGTATATTCAAAACCTGACAGGAAAATGGCCGTCATCAAAACAGAACAACATGAAAACATTTTTTGCGCAGTAAGACATCAAGCTTAAGCGCTATCTGGTGGTAAGCGGTTAGGGTCCTTACAAGCACATCGCTGTTTGTCTTGAAGACAAGCCTGGGCGTGTCCTGAGTAAAGCTGTGCTGGAGTAATTTCCCACCGAGGCCATCGTCGTCTCTCGCCTGGGGGGGAGAAATAATGGCTGCTTTTTATGGATGGACAAAATGAACAAGTGAACAGAGGCAACAAGGAAACTTAAGAATGGAAAACAAATGAGAACAGAAATGATGACCTTAACATGGGTAATACTTTACTTTGGTTTAAGGGTAAACCAGGAAAAAGTATTTGAAACTAAATAGTGAGAGACTGAAAGTGAGTGTTCATGCACAGCAGGGGAATGTGCTCCTTCAAGTGGCCATATATTCAAAGAAAATGTAACGATAATTAAATGTAAATGATATAAACACATTCAAACTCTATGGAAAACTCCTAAATCTGAATAATTTCCCGCTTAATCCAATTTTCTGCTGCAGTGCTGCCTCACTGAGGGCTGCACACAAAGCAAAAGCCATCAGTTAAACGCTTTTTCATTCATGCTTATTTATGTGATGATTTAATATTCACAGAATCCCGTTTGGAAGTTGTCTACTATTCACAGTAATTATCCTATATTGGCCAAACTGCTAAGCAGTAAAAATATGTTTTAAATAATTAAAAGAGAATTTACTCATGAATTAAACCATGAAAATAAATTAAAATAACACAAATCTATTCTAGTGTCCCAGAAACCATTACATTTTTAAAAAACATATCATTAGCTGCAAAAAATTACAATGTACTATATCAGTTAGTGCTGCAACGATTAATCGATTAACTCGAGTATTCGATTAGAAAAAAAATATTCGAATTAAATTTTGCTGCCACGAGTATTCGTGTAATTAAAGTGGCGTTTTAATGGTTTGTTTTGAAAGTGTTTGCATTTAGTTTTATTGATTTGGGTGGATACACTGCCCTCTAGTCTGCCTCATTTCACATGGCTTAAGGGCAACAGAAGCTAAGTTTTAGTTTGAGCCAATGTTTTCTGTAATGCATTCGTTATTTACTTGAAAGGTATATTTAGCCATTTTTGTGGAAATATGTGTTTGAACTATTTGTTAAGAGCATTGTAAAAAAAAAACACGACATTTTCTAGCATTTAACCTAGCGAACTTTTGCTATGTAAGTTAGACAATTTTTCTTTTGTTGTACGTCTAACCTAATTTATTTATGTTTTTTATACTGTTTGAGGCTCAGGTCAGATGTTTTCATTTTTTCATGTTCCTTATCCGATTACTCGATTATTTGTACTAACTAGTTCATCGATTAATCAACTACTACAATAATCAATAGCTGCAGCCCTAATCTCCAATATATTAAATACATCCAATATACCAATCAACGACGGTAACTCTTCCTTAACATTTTTTCACATCATTCGAGCAGCAATATTGGTTCACAGCACAAAGCATGAAAAACTAGCAAGAGACACTTATAACCATAAGCGGAGTTTGACTATTGGGGTAGGGGGGGCACATCAAGTTCATGACCCCGAAACGCAGTGTCAGCAATAAAATTAACTTACAAGAATCTTCTTAATAATAAGTTGAAAGTGAGTGTTTTTTGTTTCTCATCATTCTTGAGGGGAAATCATGCTGCTTACGCTATACTTTTCGGCAAGATTGTCATCCATTGAATATGGTACGCCCACCGTTGTCGTGCCAATGTAGTTACCCCAATCAAAAATTGTATCCCCTGGGCGGAGCCACAGCGCTGCGCTGATTTGCTTGATTTGTGTGTTTTAGTCATGTAGTTATCTACGAGGTTTTAAAACACGACACATCCATTAAAAAAAAAAAAAAAAAAACTTTTTTTTCTGTCGTATAACGTAACATACCTACTGAACGTAAAAAAGGCAATGTTTCACTGTTTTACTTATAGGATGACCTATAACTGTTATTACTGTAATTCAAGTCCTTTATAGAGTTTCTCCAGTTAAATAAATGTCGATGTCCAAAATCACTTTGGTTCTTTTCTGGCTTCAATTAATTGTTTAAGTCAACGTAACTCATAACTAATGTGAATGTGTGCACTCCCGCGGCCAGGGGACACAATTTTCTTAACTACATTGGCAAGACACTAGTGGTGGCTCCATTGTACAATTAGCGTCTTTAGTGGGGCAAATTGAAATTCCGCTCACCATTTGACGGTGGTCTCTGGCGTTTAATGGTCCACATTTTCAATCTTTGGTTCTTGGTCAATTGTTGTCCCTTTTGAAAGCTTAGGTTTGAAAAAAATTACATGCATCCATATTGCCTCTTCAGTCCTCGGGTAGTTTTGGCTAAGCAAAGCAAATAACTGTCTAAGGTGTAGTCACATGATCTGTTTGAAAAATATTTTGGCGCATTATAAAAATAACTTTCTTTTTGTTCATTTCATTCATTTTTGTTGTTAGTTTTATTGATTTAAAAGTTTTATAGACAATATTTTACTGGAAAATTCTTACTGTATAGGAAAGTCAATTACATGCAATGACACTTCTTTGCCACCTGAAAATCCGTTTATGCTTAAACCCTAAAATGATTCAAGTCTGAACAGTGATTCACTGCACTGCAGTAATTGTGTTTTCGCTGTAAAAGGGGTAGTGGTTAATTTTTTCTTTTCCAATCGTCACCTTTCATTATTCGACTTGGCTAGTAAGTCAGCAAAACACAAACTCGGGTGCAGTCTCAACTTGTTTAATATTGATGATTTGTCCAATTTTACAATGACATTATCATTCATGCAAATACGACCCATTCTCTGTGCAATGTTGGTCCAAACATTTTGCTCCATTGCATGCTCATTGAGACCACGGTAAAAACGCTTGAATTGCGCGCTGGGCACTAGCATTTATGTACCATGCATTGAGAACTTACATGTATATCACTAGCTAGCTATATCGATCCACCTTTCTTCAGGTGTCTTGTACAACATAAAACGTGTATGTAAATTTGCGTCTTGTTAAATGGATCATTTCATCTTTGACTTCATGAAATATACTGTTCATCCCCTCATGAAGATTCATTATTTGGATAATATTGGAAAGGTTCTGGCTGAGAAATAAAGCATATGCTGGTTTCTCTACAAGTAAGACCAATATCAAAACACAATTAATGAAGCAAGTGGTCTTGCTGCTACAGAATCATGTCATTTGCTGGATTTCTTAGCAGATTTTACAACTGCAAAAGGTAGTTTTTAAAGTGTAGGTTCAAATGAATGAGATCTTTCTGGTTCTCTCGGTCTCTAACAAACACACAGACATTGACATTGAGATTTGGGCGACTAGGGCTGTGTGTGCTACACACAAACACACACGTGCACCCCCCCACCACCACCACACACACACACACTATTATTCCATCCCCAGTTTGTGGACTGACCCTCTGGCCCTGTGCCATTTTATTTGCATATTGTACTAATGAGGTGTTGGCATTGTGAACGAGGCGTGAGGCAGTCACTGAAAGCCACAGAAGGATAAACAGACTTAGTGACTGAATGACAGAAAAGAGCGAGAAAGAGAGAGAGAGAGAGAGAGAGAGAGAGAGAGAGAGAGAGAGAGAGAGAGAGAGAGAGAGAGAGAGATACAGTATATGGATAGAAATACGGACAGACAGACAGACAGAGAAAGAGATGGATGGATGGATGGATGGATGGATGGATGGATGGATGGATGGATGGATGGATGGATGGATGGATGGATGGATGGATGGATGGATGGATGGATGGATAGATGGATAGATGGATAGATAGATAGATAGATAGATAGATAGATAGATAGATAGATAGATAGATAGATAGATAGATAGATAGATAGATAGATAGATAGATAGATAGATAGATGGATGGATGAGATGGATGCCAGCTGCCATTGTTCTAGCTGCCATCTGAGCTCATATGCATGTCCAGGTGTTTGTGGGTCTGTCTGCATGTGTGTGTGTGCGTGTGCCCATCACCTGCCAACAAAGCTGCATATTCTACAGAAGAAAATGCTTACAGGCTTATTCCAGGATCCAAAGGCAAACACAGCCAAGCGTAGCTTATTCAGATCTAGCCATAGTTCACGTGACGGGGAAAAAAAAAACTGATTTCATGGAAATTAAGACAATGTCTATAAGGTTGAATCAATCTATTTTATGGACCTTTTACAATTTATTCATCTCTCCTGATTGGTAACTGAGTGGTATCCAAAACTCATTGTTTATTGGCCCATTACATTTTCAATAAATGGCGGAAAACACACAGAAGGCTGAAAAAGCAGTTTCTGCTCTTGCACCCCTCTTTAATAAAACTGCTGTATAATAAGCCAAAAGAACTGTTGTGTTTGATAGAACAACAATTCTATACGCTGCCATTGCATTTTCATGGCGCATTATGCCCCCATACTATTTTCAATTTTTCCGTTTAACCCTGGAGGCCCCCGTTTACAGACACTGCTCAACCGCTTTTGTTTCAACCCAAAAAGAAGGTAAGTACCGTAATTTCCCGGATATAACGCACACTTTTTCCCCCCAAAATCAACTTGTAAAATCATGGTGCGCATTATAAACGGGTACATGGATTGAGAGGAAAAAAAATATATATATATATATATATATATATATATATATATATATATATTAGGGCTGTCATAATTATCGCGTTAGCGGGCGTTAATTAATTAATTTTTTAAATTAATTACGTTAAAATATTTGACGCAATTAACGCATGCACTGAATGGGCCACTCGCATATTGCCTCAAACAGATTACAATGAGGCCGTTTATGGACATTAAGAGTGAAGAGAATGCCACCGGCCGCTTGGGGGCAGTGCCGTTCCATACTCATGTTATTTCTTCTAAACGTGGGGGAATTAGTAGTTGTGAGACGTTTATGCTGTATTCACAATGCAATGCAAATTGCTATTTGTGCTCCACACATATTTCGGTAAGTTTTCTTTCTTTTAGTGGCAATTATGTGTCTCTTGTTGTATTTTGGGTAAGATATGTACAGATATATGTTATACAGTAAAGGCGAGTGGACACAGGCGTTCTTTGGACCGCGCCGTTTATTGGCATAAGCTTCAGCAACTCCTTCACAACAAACATTAGTATCGTTTAGTGAAAGCACAACAAAAATAATATTCCTATCTCTCGAAAAAAAAATAATGTTCACAAAAAGAAAAGCACTTCAGTCTATAGTAATGAGGCCCTATTCTGACACACAGATAAACAACAATGCAAAATGAACGGGCATTCCATATCAAAATAGCTATGCAAAATACACGTAAAACTTAGACTTTGGTCACTCAATTTTTATTATTGTTATTTTTATTCTTCTTATTATTATATTAACTCTACTTTTGATTGAAAATTTTACAAATTTTATTAAAACGAAAACATGAAGAGGGGTTTTAATATAAAATTACTATAACTTGTAACTATAACATTTATCGTTTAAGAACTACAAGTCTTTCTATCCGTGAATCACTTTAACAGAAAGAATGTTAATAATGCCATTTGTGGATTTATTGTTACAATAAACAAATACAGTACTTATGTACAGTATGGTGTATGTATATATCAGTCGTGTGTCTTATCTTTCAATTCCAACAATAATTTACAAAAAAATATGGCATATTTTAGAGATGGTTTGAACTGCGATTAATTGCGATTAATTACGATTAATTAATTTTTAAGCTGTAATTATTTAATCGTTTGACAGCCCTAATATATATATATATATATATATATATATATATATATATATATATATATATATATATATATATATATATATATATATATACCGTAATTTCCCGAATATAACGCGCACTTTTTTTCCCCAAAATCAACTTGTAAACTCATGGTGCACATTATAAACGGGTACATGGATGGAGACAGAAATATATATGTATTACATATATATATATAAACCGATTTTTTTTCATTGACAATACTTCACTCTAATCGGCCGAATGATTTCGTCTGTGTTAGATTCTGCTTTTTTCACTCTTCATAAAGCACAGAATTTAGTTTCTTGAACTCATTTGAGTCGACGTTTATTGCAGCTCCGCAATTCGGACCATAACAAATGTAAGGACACACACTTCCTGTGTCCGTCAACTATATCGGTCCCTCGGGAAACTCAAACCCAAATAACAATAGTTCCTTTTGTTACTGTCGTGTCGGCAGCGATGAGCTCTCTCGGATTTCCCACTTACGTTCTCACTTTCATTTTACCGTATCAATCTATGGAAGAAACATTTATTCATCATGATGAAACGAGCAAGTTATACAGCAGCCTTTAAAAGAAAAGTCACATCTGTTTTGTTTTCTCCTAGATTCTGGTAAGTTGGAGAAGTTGTCAAATCATATTATTACTGTAAATATTGTCAGTTTATGGTAATGTTTTGAACTACCAATATGCTATGCTTGTGCTGTGTTTCACCAGTCAGTAAAATGACATTTCTGTATGTGTACACAAGCTCTGTTTTCTTGTATTCTTCTATTTATTGGTGCTAAAATTAGGGTGCGCGTTATAGACGGGTACAATAATTTTCCCTAGATTTAACAAGTAAATTTGGGGTGCGCATTATACACGGGTGCGCTTTATATTCGTGAAATTACGGTAATTATATTTATTATACAGCTTTTTGCAGATGATGTAAATCTGTTGGCTTCATCAAGCCATGATCTTCAACTTCCACCAAAGCAGTCAGGATAAGAATCAGCACGTCCAAATCTGATACCATGGTCCTCAGTCATGAAAAGTTGTAATGCCCTCTACGGGTCAGGGATAATATTTTTAAATCATATCATTGACTTTACCACAGGCGAGAGATGCTGGGAGTACTCACATGGACTTGGCACTGGCACATGTAAAGTAATGTAACGAGTACTAATGCCAACATGCCTTCTAACTAAAAGTCATTTGTGTGGATGGTTTGATTACTGATTATCTGATCCACATTTGCAAGTAGCGAAATGTATTTTTTACAGCCGCGTTTCTAATGTGTTACATGAACAACTTTAAGTTTGGGAAATACTGTAATGCAATCAAAGTCCAACTTTGTGAGAGGTTATTGGGTCTTTATTTGAAGAGAATAGCTGGCAGCTACAATATAATCACCTTCCCCTCAATGCCCTGAAGCTGTGAGAGGCAGGCCTCAAGGCTTTCTCACTACCACAGCAGGCACATTCACACGCTGCACACCTCGCTCATTCAGTCTGCTACCATGCTGTGTCAACCACAGGGAGGTGTGGAAGGAAGCAGACGTGTGTGTGTGTGTTTGAGGAAAAGTGACATTTCTGGGATGACATGAAGCAGTATTCTGCACCCTCACGCCAGGAGCTACCTCCTGGCGTGAGATGCTGATGGGGGTCTGTGGTCTCTAGAGAGGTATTTTCTGGTGCGAATAAAAACCTTAGTGCTATGGCAGCAACAATCCCAGAAAACTAGTGTAAAGTTTCATTTATACTGTAAATGCAGTATTTGTATGCTTTGTCTACCATTTATGTATCTCATGTATGATGAAGCTCCATAGAGGTGTCGGTTAACATTACTGATAAACATGGGATTACACAATAGAGTGCCAAGTTTTTTCCTCAAGAATAAATTCCGATGCAGATGTCTTTTAGCAGCACAGCACTTATAAGGCGTAGGCCATTATGTGTCTAAATCAAGGGCGTAGGTTTGATTAGGGACGGTAGGGACATAACACTACCAATTTTTCAGGGTGCTCAAATTATCCCCGACCAACTTTTAAGCAACCTTATTTGCATTATATATTGACTTCAGTTATTTAGGTCATTTAGATTGTCTTCCTATATGTTGTAAGGATAGAATTGATCCTACCATTATTAAGTGAATTACAGTACTCTAATTATGTTCAGACTTACACTGACCCCTTTTCACTTGCTGAATGTGCCAGCCCATTTTTCCCCTGAAACGCACGTTTGATTGGCTAATGACTTGACCCCCCCCCCACACACACACATTCACAGCCTGACAGAAATACAACATGCCGCCTCACCCGCCCCCTTCAAAGACAAGGGTTATTAGAATTTTTTTTCCCCACCAGCAGCAGTCACTGTAAGTAGGGTTGTTCCGATCATGTTTTTTTGCTCCCGATCTGATCCCGATCATTTTAGTTTGAGTATCTGCCGATCCCGATATGTCCCGATCCGATTATTATTATTTTTTTTTGCTTCCGATTCAATTCCAATCATTCCCGATACTTTTTCCTGATCATATACATTTTGGCAATGCATTAAGAAAAAAATGAATAAAACTCAGACGAATATATACATTCAACATACAGTACATAAGTACTGTATTTGTTTATTATGACAATAACTCCTCAAGATGGCATTTACATTATTAACATTCTTTCTGTGAGAGGGATCCACGGATAGAAAGACTTGTAATTCTTAAAGGATAAATGTGACTTTGTATATTGTGACTAAATATTGCCATCTAGTGTATTTGTGGAGCTTTCAGTAAGTGATACTGTAGCCATTTAACTTCTGCCCAAATGCATGATGGGAAGTGCAACCATGACTGTGCGTAGTGGTACCAATTGATATATCTTCTCTGCGTTGGGAAATAACATACGGTGTTAAGAAAAAAATCAATTACTACCTTTCTTCCCCACATTGCTTCCCACGATATTTCTAATCGTAGGGAGAGGGATTGTAAGGCTTTAGCCAATTAAAAAAAGGCTCCAAAGGCTGCCAAAATTCACTCTACTCATTTAACGCTGCCTTTTAGCGCTATATATAGGTAAAATGGCGCTATTACAGATTGAACGCGACAATATGTGAGTGGGTCGTACAGCACATGCGTTAATCACGTAAAATATTTTAACGTGATAAATTTTTTTAAAAATTAATGGGATAAATGTGATAACCCTACCTTAAGCCTAAACTAAAGACTCTGGATGAGTGTAACATTATATTATTATTATTATATCTGTAACGTTAAATACAATTAGAAAACGATTTAATCACAATATATATATATATATATATATATATATATATATATATATATATATATTAAAAAAACGCATGTCCGATATTTTTTTGCCGATTCCGATACTTTTAAAACGACGTGATCGGACCCGATCGATCGGCATCGGGACATCTCTAACTGTAAGTAATGTAAAAAGACGTCAATGTTGTGGAGGTGTGGAACACTGCACTAATTTTGCTGCTGCTACAGTGCTTCAAGTCGATTTTACCCACTGAGATTTCTTGAAATAAGAAAAACTGCTAGCTCAAAATAAGCTTAACAGACTTATTTTAAGCAAAAAGTTTGTATATTTAATCTTAAAAATCTTAAAAGAAGAATTTGCCTGTCAGAAATGTTCTTAATTCAAGAATATTGTTCAAAACATTATTTGAAAGATTTTTTTTCTTGATTTAGGTAAAAGATGACCGACTTTTAGATGTATGGGCTCAATACAAACAAATAGTAATATTTACCTAAAGTAAGTGGAAGAATCTGACGCATTAATCTGTTAGCTAGCCTTTAACACAAAAAAAAAATCGAGACAATTATTTGACTATATTTAAAAAAATATATCAGATTAAGACGTTATAAATTTGCAGTTTGAAAGTTAGTAGAGGTCAATACAGATTTATTTTGCATTAATCATTTAGCCTATCAATTAATTAGATTCATATTGGTGAGAAATGTAGCCCTGACCCCCATTCACCAAATATGTTTGGTCTTATTAATGTCCCATCCCCAGCAAAAAGTGTTCATGCAGGTTATGCTGTTATATCGTCCCTACCAATATTCGGACCAAACCTACGCCCTTGGTCTAAATACAATCCAGCTAGCCATTACATTACACTTCAGTTGCCCAAATACAATCCAAATAGCCAAAGAAAGCTAGAGTTTTGTCAGTGCTTCTTGTAGACTGTAAATGTACAAGTATTTAATACATATGAGCATGCATCTTGCAACCACACAAGATGGAAGCCAAAGGCAGTGTCCTTGACATGCACTGTTGAAACACTCTGAGAGTACGTAATTCATAAGTGGTAATTTTTCAGTGAAACTATACAAGCGTGTAGAGAGAGAGATTTCTTTCGAGCTTCATAAGACAAAAGAATGTGTGCGCAAACAATACATACAGTATATATTTATGACATCATACACACAATTAAATTCTTAAGCAAAATAAAAATAGACTCACACTAAGGTAAATCATAAATCACGTGCTGCAGTGCATAAACATAAAAATACGTACAGAAAAGGTCTGAGAAAGTGACTGATCATCAGCGCCCTAAGATTAAGTTTGTTAATTGAGCCAGTTATTTCATGCAACATTGCAGAGAAACTGCCCACCTGCCAACACCCCACCACCTGAAATCCACACCCCTGTACCTGCCTTATTTATTTTAGTACACAAAAAAGCCATGCAAGAAAAATATTTAAATTGCTGACACAGCAACAAGTAAGTGAAAAATAAAATTTGAGTCGCTGCCAACACTTTTTGATTTAATTTTTATCCATCTTCAGATGCAGCACTTATCCCAAATATGTATTATTTATATTTTGTTATTTATTCTCTCATATTTATGTGCATTTTAAAACATGTGTAAAATTAAGCATGGTCCTCATGAGGTGATATTCATTTAAGGTCCAATGTGGCAAGGAATTGGCTTCTCCAGTATTTTTCAAAACCAAGGTAGCACAAATTTGCTGTAAGGTGATTGCCGTATTGGCCCGAATATAAGACGGCCCTGATATAAGACGACCGTTTCTTTTTCAAGACTTAAGTTTGAAAAAAGACTTTTTGGACACCAAATTAATTTTTATACAGAAAATAATTACAGTACATGTGAAACAAATGATTATAACTATATATATGAGAGAAAAAGCATGTTATTTTGCCTCATTCAAATCTTAATACCTGAACATTTAAATATGTAAACTAAAGTGCAATCACATTCGTAAATGAACGGCTTCTGGTTTTTGAAATGTAAATAAACCAATCTATTGTGATAAATCAACAAAATTGCAATAACTGCAGTAACCATCAAAATGAAGTCTAACTGTAACTGTAGTCTTGAAACAAATCTGAATAAGGAAAAACAGTGCAATAAAATAATGCAAACTGGTTAAACTAGTAGCTGAGATCTGTCATGACAGAACATCGCTTCAATGATATCTGGCGCCATCTAGCGTCGTGAATGGGGAGAGTAGCTGAGATCTGCCATAACAGAACATCGCTTCAATGATATCTGGCGTCATCTAGCGCCGTGAATGGGTATAATGTCTAGACCGCGAATATAAAACCACACCCTCTTTTTCAATCTTATTTCAATGCAAAAAACACCGTCTTATATTCGGGCCAATACGGTACTTACAAGAAATGTAAAGTGATATACATTGGCTTCGAAATCATATCCTTATAAAACATTCAATAAATATTTCAATTTCAGTCATATTTTTAACCCTTTCAGGAAGACTTCACTACCAGTGGACAAC